>NC_134561.1:33153970-34353970 GCF_025594145.1 Primulina tabacum | reverse complement strand
ATTCAACTCTATGAAGGCAATGATCAAACTAAAGAAAACAAATTACCTGTCGTGTCGCGATACATAAGTTTGATAGCATCAAGATGAGGCCTGAAGAGTCTATGTTAGAATTTCATGAAAGAGTCAGTAGCATTGTGATTGAACTAAGTGTTCTTGGAAAAGTATATAGCAATTGAGAAGCTGTATTAAAAGTGATGAAAGAACCTTCAAGAGAATGGAATGTCAGCAATGTGAGAATCTAAATATCTTAGCAAATTGAAACTACACGATGTATTAACATATCGCAAAGCTGTGATTAGTCTACCACCCAACTGATAAAAGTCTTGGTTGCTGCAACAATGGAGTTATCATTTTCCAAGGAAAAATCAGCTGAGCAGTTGAGTAAGCGACAAACTCCAAAAACATAGGAAATAAAAAGAAAAAAATAGAGAAAATAAAAAGCGAATCAAAGAGAAGAAGACTAACGCACACAAGAATTTATAGATATTCAGAGAATAATAACTTACATGTCAGTTCTTCTTCCACTTAGTAAAGAATCCACTAAAAGATTTTGATTTATACAACACTTATACAAATTCACTTCGATTAAGATTTATCACAGCTTAAATTGAAACTCTTAATGACAACTTAAACAATACTTAAAACTTTGGATGTCTTCGAAACTCTTGATTCAGACAGATACAACAGAATTTTTCAACTAATTTCTTTAAACTGCTAGAGTTGGTGAAGTATCGTAGTTTAATCCTTGAAAATCTGATATGAAAGGTAAGCATATACTAGTGAACAACCTGACATTTGAAAGAATAAGAATGCTCGAAATCTTGTATATTGCACATTGTAAAGGATCAGTTTTTTGTTTCTTCAATCTCCAACTATGAACCTGTCAATGCACGCAAATAGTTGCTAGACCTTGAAACAACTCGAAGCTGTTTGTAAGATATTTTAGTTGTTTTAAAATTAAAAATTAATTAAAAAATATTGGAATGGCGGGGATGATCTGGTCATTACAGATCGTCATCTAAGATCAATCCCAGCCTTTAAATATTAAAATAAAACGTAAAAAAATATTATGAAAATCATAAAAAATCGAAAAAATTATGAAAAATCATCAACAAATATATTAAAAAAATCAATTACACTCTTATTAATTAATCTCATTACATCTTAAAAAAAATTACAATTTCTACTTAATTCCAAAAAATAATATTTTTCCCTCTTTCATTTGATTTTCAATTCAAATACGAAAATGAGTCCGTAGAAATTGATGATCTCAATATCCAATATTCACCGAATTTTTTTTAATTCAATTCTCAATCCTCGATTGGCCTTTGATTCACCAGTGAACAAATGTCGAATTTTATGTTCCACCAAACTCAATTCTTCCAAAATCTCATTGAAGTCCCTCCTCCTAGTTTTGAAACAATGTCTTCTAAACCAAGAATGAAAGGAAAAGAAAGAAGGTCTTTGCTGATTATGGGGTGAAGGCATCACAATGAAACATTAGACGAAGATCCAAGATGAACGTCTCACAAAGACATGATGCAACACTTTCAATTGGCAATGATAAAATAAACGCTAGTTTCTGAATATTGATTTGGAAAATATAATCACGATTTGTCAAATAGATGGAAAGTACATAGGTGGGACAACATAAGACAATATTTCATGAATGTTGCAATTTTTTTTAGTTTGTCCAAGCTAAGACAATGTTTGAGGAATATTATAGGAGTATGAAAAATATTGGTTAGTCTTGGAGGGAGCAACCAAAATGAAAAATACGATCGTTCGAAAAATTCAAATGAGTTTCAACGAATACTACCAAAAAGCTGAAGAATATTGATGGTTACTCATCTCCATCTATTTTCTCCACACCATTTGATACACCAATCTCTAACGAAGGTACGACGAGCAGAAATTGAGCAAAACCATTAAACCAATGGGAATGAAGACCTTAAAAAGACCATGAAAGGATAAGGATCGAAAGATCCAATCGTGATAGGTTTTCTCAACAAAAAAAAAAATGAAGCAAGAAATGCAAATGGAAGGAAATGCAAAATATTACCCAATAAAGGATGTGAAAATTGCTATAACAAAAAAACATTATACGAAAATTGTTAGCCTTTTTGTGAAATGATGTATCATTTCATGAAGTGATATGTCTTTTGATTCAAGGTTTTTCATCTATTATAAATAGGACATCCCTCATTTTATTCATTGCACCTTTCTTCTTATTCTCTTTTCTCTATAAGTTTAGTTCAATATGCGAATTTTTAAGCATTAGCGCTTAAAGTTCAAATTTTCAAGATATAAAATCTTGAGTTTGAATTTTCTAAGCTTATACGCTTAAATTCAAACTTTGGAATTAAATTTGAGAGTTGTCTTCTAGTTTTGAGTTTTTTAAGCATTTGCGCTTAAATCCAAGTTTTGCAAGATTTAAACTCTTGGAATTGGATTTTTAAGTTTAACGCTTAGAATTCGAAATTAGAAAGTTTGCATATCATATTGATAGCATTCTAAACATCTCAAGTTCGTGTGGCTTTGAAATTTGTAGTGCTACTATTTTAAAGCCGTAGTCGTTGTATCTTGGGAAACGAATTGCCAACAACCGTAAGCATCGGGGCGGGGCAATATCGTTTTAAGAAAAAGGAGTCAAACTCTTGCCTCGACTATTTTCTCCTAGCCATTTGGTTCTCCCATTTATATCCCTTGATTTCCCAAGACAAAAGAATACCATACCAACAATCTTAAAACGATATTGGAACTAAAATGGCCTCAACAAGTACAACGACGACTCCAACTGTCCATCATGGAGAAAAACCTGAAAAGTTCCATGGTATTGATTTCAAGCGGTGGCAACAAAAAATGCTCTTATACTTGACCACCTTAGCTTTGGCGAAATTCCTCAAAGAAGATCCACCTATTGTTGATGAACGAGAACAAGATACTCAAAAGAGGGCAGCCGTTGATGCATGGAATCATAGCGACTTCCTATGCAAAAACTATATCTTGAATGGATTAGACAATGCACTATACAACGTGTATTGTCAAGTGAAAACGGCAAAAGAATTATCGGAGTCACTTGACAAAAAGTATAGATCTGAGGATGCCGGCTTGAAGAAATTCATTGTCGGACTATTCTTGGATTTCAAGATGATTGATTCCAAATCAATTATGGCCCAAGTACAAGAGTTACAAGTAATTCTGCAAGAAATTCATTCGGAAGGAATGACCCTTAGTGATTCATTCCAAGTGGCGGCCATGATTGAAAAGTTGCCTCATATGTGGAAAGATTTTAAGAATTATCTTAAGCATAAACGCAAAGAGATGAATCTTGAAGACTTGATTGTGCGCCTAAGAATTGAGGAGGACAACAGGGCATCCGAAAGGAAGGTCGGAAAGAGCAATTTTGAGGCGAGAGCAAATTTGGTAGAACAAAACACTAGCAAGAAGAGAAAACACCAAGGAAATTGTCCAAAGAAAGGAAAGGCCAAAAAGTTTAAAGGAAATTGCTATAATTGTGGCAAGCCTAACCATTTGGCTCGAGATTGCCGAGGTAATCAAAAGAAGTCAAGGGACAAAGTGAACATCACCGAAGATGAGAAATTGTCAAATGACATGACAGATCTCATGCTTTCTGCTATTGTGTTTGAATCCAATCTAGTGGACAATCCAAAAGAATGGTTCATCGACACAGGAGCAACAAGGCATGTTTGTGCTGAAAAGTAAATGTTCTCTACATATACCCCGATTAGTGGACGACAACTCTTTATGGGTAACTATACTACGTCAAAAATCGTGGGACTTGGAAAGGTGGTGCTCAAGATGACATCCGGAAAAGAACTAACTCTTATTGATGTGCTACATGTTCCGGATATTCGAAAGAATCTTGTGTCGGGATCAGCACTTGTCAAGGCTGGATTTAGACTAGTGTTTCATTCTAGCAAATTTGTACTATCTAAGAATGATATGTTTGTAGGAAAAGGCTATCTAGAAAATAGCCTTTTCAAACTGAATGCGATGAATGTACTTCGTAACATTGAAAGCAACAAAAGTACCAATTTTATTTACTTGGTTGAGTCGTGTGATTTATGGCATGATCGTTTGGGTCATGTAAGTTCTAATTCACTACGTAAGCTAGTAAATTTAAATTTATTGCCTTCAATTGACATAAACAAAAAACACAAATGTGATATTTGTGTTGAGGCAAAATTTACAAAGGCCTTGTTTCCATCCGTGGAAAGAAATACAACTCCTCTAGAGTAAATTCACACTGATTTATGTGATTTGAAGTTTGTGCAAACTAGAGGAGGAAAAAAATATTTCATTATTTTCATTGATGATTGCACAAGGTATTGTTATGTCTATTTGCTACGTAGCAAAAATGAGGCTCTCGAAGTGTTTAAACACTATAAGAATGAGGTTGAAAACCAATTGACTAAACGAATAAAAATTATTCGCAGTGATAGAGGTGGAGAATACAGAGCACCATTTGACGAATTTTGTTGCGAAAGTGGCATTATTCAGTCAAACTACTGCGCCATATTCACCACAATCAAATGGTATTGCTGAAAGGAAAAATCACACTCTTAAAGAAATGATGAACGCAATGTTATTGAGTTCAGGATTACCCCAAAACTTGTGGGGGGGAGCAATCCTTTCAGCCAACTACATTCTTAATAAAATACCACACAAAGTTAAGGACGAAACTCCTTACGAATTATGGAAAGGCCACAAGCCTTCCTACAAATATTTAAAAGTGTGGGGGTGTTTGGCAAAAGTTGAAGTGCCAAAACCAAAACAAGTAAAAATTGGACCTAAGACAATAGATTGCATATTTATTGGATATGCAAATAATAGTAGTGCATATCGATTTTTGGTACATAAATCTGAAATAAGCGATGTGCATGAACGAACAATTATTGAATCAAGGAATGCTGTCTTCTTTGAAACAACATTTCCTTGTAAAGAAAATAAAGAAATAAGTTCTCGAAAAAGGACTTATGAAACTACGAGCAGTGGAGTTCAAGAAGAACAACAAGAACCACGACGTAGTAAGAGGGCGAAAACAGCAATGACCTTTGGCCCTGATTTTCTAACTTATATGTTTGAAAATGAACCAAGGACAATTAGTGAAGCACTATCAAGTCCTAAAGCCCCCTTTTGGAAGGAGGCAATGAACAATGAGATAGAATCTATCTTGCAAAATCATACATGGGAATTGGTTGACCTCCCTCCGGGAAATAAACCATTAGGATGCAATGTGGATTCTTAAAAGGAAATACAAGACCGATGGATCTATTGAAAAATATAAGGCTAGATTAGTAGCCAAAGGATATAGACAAATGGAAGGTCTTGATTATTTTGATACATACTCGCCAGTGACGAGAATAACATCTATTTGAGTATTGATAGCAATTGCATCATTACATAATCTAGAAATACATCAAATGGATGTGAAAACGGCATTTCTCAATGGGGAACTTGAGGAAGAAATATATATGGAACAACCCGAAGGGTATATGGTTCCTGTACAAGGGAAAAAAGTGTGTAGACTCGTTAAGTCATTAATGGGCTTAAACAAGCGCCAAAACAATGGCATGAAAAATTCGACAAAACTATGTTGTCAAATGGCTTCAAAATTAACGAGTGTGATTAATGTATTTACATCAAAGGCAGGCCTGAAGCATATGTGATAGTATGCTTGTACGTCGATGATATGTTAATTGTGGGAAGCAATATTAATATCATCAAGACTAATAAGAAGATGTTAACAAAAAACTTCGATATGAAAGATATGGGAGAAGTAGATGTCATTTTGGGAATAAAAGTCACCAAAACATCGGAAGGACGTGTTTTGTCGCAATCTCACTATGTTGAGAAAATATTGGAAAAATATAATGCGAATGATATGTCCTTGATCAAAACACCTGTAGATCCAAGTTTGCATCTTTCTATAAGTAAAGGTGAACCCATATCTCAATTAGAGTATTCAAAGATCATAGGCAGTCTGATGTATCTCATGAACTGCACTCATCCAGATATTGCTTATGCTATAAACAAACTCAGCAGATTTACAAGTAATCCTGGCAATGATCATTGGAAGGCATTAATAAGGGTACTTAAATATTTAAGATACACCTTAAATTATGGATTACAATATACGAGATATTCCGCGGTCCTAGAAGGTTATAGTGACGCAAATTGGATATCTGACACAAATGATTCAAAATCCACAAGTGGTTACGCATTTATCATTGGTGGTGGGGCTATATCATGGAAGTCTTCTAAGCAAACTTGCATTGCTCGATCCACAATGGAATCGGAATTTCTAGCTTTAGACAAAGCTGGAGAAGAAGCCGAGTGGCTTCGAAATTTCTTAGAAGAAATCCCTTGTTGGAATAAGCCAGTGTCCTCAATAATAATTCATTGTGATAGCAATCAGCAATTGGAAGGGCACAGAACACTATATATAATGGTAAGTCTATACACATCTGTCGTAGACATAATACCATAAGACAATTGATCTCTAATGGCATTATCTTCATTGATTATGTAAAATTAAAGGAGAATCTAGCGTATCCACTTACAAAAAGTATACCGAGAGATCAAATGAATTGTCTATCAAGATGAATGAGATTAAAACCCCAAAATTAAATTTTTTAGTGGATACCCAACCTAGTTGACTGGAGATCCTAAGATCTAGGTTCAAAAGGGACAACTAAATTACAAGATTGGTAGAAAAACTTTGGAGAAATCTCCTACCTATTCCTATGATAAGAGGTGTTGCCCACAAAGGGGTATGAGGCTAGGTTTTACCTTTAATGATTCCTAAGATATACTAATACGTATGTTGGAGTATAGTGAGATACTCTCCTAGGAGATCACCGGCGTAATTGCGAAGTGTGGCTGCTTCAAATATGAAAATCGCTCACGAAACCAATCTGTGTTCATGGCCGAAATGGACCCAACAGTGAGAACATAATGAAATGTTAGAAATGTTATTGTGTGAATATAATTGTCTTGGTTTACACAAAACGGCGAATAGTTCAAGGCGTCACGTCCACTAATTGCCAAGTAAATCCGATTATATCTTACTAAGGAAGGTTCAAAGCCAAAAGCCACCTAACCCGATGCAATAATATTTTGCTAGAACGCTATTTGTTGAGTCAGCATAGTCACATGCATTAATTTTCATTCATGTGGGGGATTGTTATAAAAATGAGTTTTGTACTCATTTAGAATCGATAAAATAATTTGAACGAGCTACGTAGCGAACGAAATTATTTCTCGATTACCAATTAGGGTGAATAAGAAATTAATTGAATTCACACGGCCATTTCAATTGTATGGTGGGTTAGACTTGGCCGAAAGGCAATGTCTTTTTGAATAAAAGGTGCAAGCCATTTTGTGAAATGATGTATCATTTCATGAAGTGATATGTCTTTTGATTCAAGGTTTTTCATCTATTATAAATAGGACATCCCTCATTTTATTCATTGCACCTTTCTTCTTATTCTCTTTTCTCTCTAAGTTTAGTTCAATATGCGAATTTTTAAGCATTAGCGCTTAAAGTTCAAATTTTCAATATATAAAATCTTGAGTTTGAATTTTCTAAGCTTATACGCTTAAATTCAAACTTTGGAATTAAATTTGAAAGTTGTCTTCTAGTTTTGAGTTTTTTAAGCATTTGCGCTTAAATCCAAGTTTTGCAAGATTTAAACTCTTGGAATTGGATTTTTAAGTTTAACGCTTAGAATTCGAAATTAGAAAGTTTGCATACCATATTGATAGTGTTCTAAACATCTCAAATTCGTGTGGCTTTGAAATTTGTAGTGCTACTATTTTAAAGTCGTTGTCGTTGTATCTTGGGAAACGAATTGCCAACAACCGTGAGCATCGGGGCGGAACAATATCATTTTAAGGAAAAAGAGTCAAACTCTTGCCTCGATTATTTTCTCCTAGCCATTTGGTTATCTCATTTATATTCCTTGATTTCCCAAGACAAAAGAATACCATACCAACAAAAATTGCTATAACTATGACACAAAAGAACGAAATGAGGACAAGAGAACATGAAAGAAAGGAAGCAGGAAGATTAGATCACTGGAGAAAGATATTAATGTTCTAAAGCTGAGTGACTTGCAAAGTCAGTATTCTATGAATATACAAGAACAAATTCTTCGTAAAAGATTCAATCAATAATTTATTTAGTTCTTTAATCAACTTTTTATTTATTTGTAATTTTTTATTTTGTGATTTTTTTAAAAAATTTCGTGTAAGTTTTAAAATTTTAATTATTTATAATTTGTTTTAATTATGTGCAATTGTATTATGTTTTTTAAATACCAAATTATTGAATGAAATAAAAAATGATTATTTCATCGTCATCTCACTACTATAATTTGCCCTTAGCCCAAGCAGTCCAGCCCAGTTTATTATCAGATCCATAGCATAATCCATCCTTCTCTGCTAGATATCGACTCCCCCCTTATCCTAAAACCTCAAATCCTTCCACTCTGCTTCTTCTTCCTCTTATTCTCTCTGTGCATTCAATTTACCAACGTGATTCTGTGCCATTTTTGTCTGCATAACTAAATATGGCGACAAATGGTTTCTTGGTTACAGTCCCTGCGCGTTTCACCATGTCGAAAGCTTCATATTCATACCCTTATTTATCAGTCACATTCAAACCAGTGAAATCCCATCTCTCGAGTTCTTTTTGTTGTTCTTCTTCAATCTCATTCCATTCTATATTTGCTATGAGCAAGAAAGAAACCCTTTTGAGAGTTTCTGTGATGGCTGCTCAGCAAGAAGGGAACAACCCAGCTGTTCTTGAAGAAGAACGAGGAGAGGAAGAAGAGGTTCTTCAGGGGATTGTCAACTGGGATATGTCGGAGAACGAAGCCGTGGGAGAGGAGAGTGATGGTGTCGTGGAAGCTGTGGGGGATGCTGGAGAGGATGATGGTTACGTGGAAGTGGAACCGCCTGAGGAAGCTAAAGTGTTTGTGGGTAATCTACCTTATGATGTTGATAGTGAGAAGTTGGCTCATATTTTTGAGCAGGCTGGTGTTGTGGAGATTTCCGAGGTAATTTGATTTTTTTATTTTTTGGCATTAAGATTTAGTTTTGTAGGATTTTTAGTAAAATGATTGATTTTTTTTATTTGGTTATTGGTTTTTCATTGAGTTGTAATGAGATAGATAGTTTCTTTTCAGAGATTTTGCTTTTTTAAATGTCTTGTGGATTTGCAGGTCATTTACAATAGGGAGACTGACCAAAGTCGAGGGTTTGGGTTTGTGACAATGAGCACTGTGGAAGAAGCTGAAAAGGCTGTGGAAATGTTTCATCGCTATGTGAGTTTCATAAAGAAAAATTATCAGATTGTTGGTATCTGTGTACTATGCTGCCTTATTATGGCAGATTTAGTGGTTTATGGCAATTTATAGAAATATACTGTAGTAAGTTAATCTATTTGAGAAATAGCTGTTTGATTAATTGTAGAAAGTGATAGTTCGGTGATTATAAAACTCTTGGTGTAGTTCGTGGGGACTAAGGCATGATAGTGAGATCATCCATTTGCTGCATATTATGGATCATCACGAGTTTGTTACCCTCGTTAATCTTTGGAGAATAATTTAAATAATGTAGCTCATAAAACCTTCAAATTGATTATGGTCGTGATGTGATACGTTTGGTTTATGAACTAGTTTGCATTTGTGTGACTCCAGCCCAAGATTTATGTCTGGAATCTCCATTTGTTATGCCACTGGGTATCACACGAGCAGGGCAAGTTGTTGGCAATGTGATGTATTGCTTGGGTTGATAGTATTAAGTTGTTAAGGCGTTTGGATGTGATGGAAGTACATTTCATTTGATGATTAGCTCTAGAAGGATCTCATTTGTTGGTTATTGAGATCATAGGTTGTTTTATCTATGTTTATGGGTAGCAAAATGTTGGTCTTGGAAAATGGTTAGACGAATTAGTAATCACTGCATCATACAATTGATGTGCTGGACATGCTCATGGTTAGAAGAAGTAAAAGCATTCTTTGGCTGATTACCGGGGGCTATAAACTCCCAACAAACTATATTACCCTGAGATGGCCGCTACTCTCCATACAAAATGGGACTTTTAGCTTGGGACTGAATCTAGTCCCTCTCAGGAGTGCCCAATTCTTACACATGAATCATGAATGCGATGTTTGACAAGTTCCTCGCGCTTCTGATCATAACATAGAAATTATGTCTTTTGCATTGTTTTTTTTCGTATCGAACCTGGTAGACAAACAAAAAGACAATCTTTTGGGAACTGTTACTTAGCCTTTATTCCTGCGTGTCTTGGATACTTTACTTTTTGACCCCAAATTATCATATGTTACAGCTTCTAATTACAATCCGTTCTTCTCTTGAACAGGAAATAAATGGAAGGCTACTAACAGTAAACAAAGCTGCTCCAAGAGGATCACAGCCTGAGCGCCCTCCCCGGGTGTTTGAACCCACTTACAGAATTTATGTGGGAAACCTTCCATGGGGTTTTGATGACGAGCGTCTTGAGGAGATATTCAGCGAGCACGGTAAAGTCATAAGTGCTCGAGTAGTCTCTGATAGAGAGACTGGAAGATCACGTGGCTTTGGCTTTGTGGTGATGTCAAGCGAGTCTGAAATGAACGATGCCATCGCTAACCTAGATGGACAGGTGAATCCTTTTTCCCTTTATAATATAGTATCAGGCATGCGACTGATCTCAGAAAGCAATGTTAAATTGTTGTGTCATTAATTTTCTTGATGCAGAATTTGGATGGGCGAGCAATCAGAGTAAATGTTGCTGAAGAGAGACAAAGGCGCGGTAGTTTTTGATATGCTTAAAGACCAAAACTAGAATGTTTTGTTTCGATGTTTTTGTAGTTAGATCTCTCGGTGTTCGATAACCAGAACCACGAAATGGTGTAGTAGTAATCAACAGTATGTTTTATTTGGATTGATGTAATTTTCTTGTTTGAGTTGGATATGGAGGGAAACTATTGTTCTCTATGAATGGCATATGAACTCATTGTTTGGGTATTTGAGATCCACTGAAAAAAAATGTGTAGATCTCATATGCCTGAGTAATTTTGGGTCATTGGATGATCCTTTGGAGTTTGGATATTGATCTGGTCCATGTGGTCAAAATCTGGTTTCAATGCTATTGAAAAGGAACTGCTGGTATAATCTTCTATGTTGGGAGAAGATAGGGTGATCAAAGAAGATAATTCTTGAGTTGATTAAAATTTATGATCAATTCAGTCGATGATTTGTTGCCCAACTGACATCAAAATCATAAATTTGAGATGGACTCAATAGTAAAAAAAAAAATCTCCTACTCAAAACATAATAAAAATTTCGAACTTGTTAAAAATAGTAATTAATTTTTCTCGATGCTCATACTTTAATTTTGCAAACATTGAGTGGAGGGTGTATTTAATATGTAGTTCTGATTACTTTATTAAATTATAGACTTTTGTTGATTTAATATCTTTTTATTGATTTTTATAGAAAATTAAACAGATTCAATAGAATTTTTTGCAAGGTTTTTATAGATTTTTGTATATAAATCTACGATTTTGCACCTAATTATAACATATATTTTTTTATTAATTTTTTGAACTAATAATTAATTGATATAGATAACATATTCAGTTTGAATTTCTTTTTAAAAATTTATATTAATAAATATATTTAATTATTTAAAAGTTAAACTATTTAATCTTTATAGGTATATGTGTATATATGTAGGTTTGTGTGTAGGGGTGTCAATTTGGAACGGTTGGGTGGGTTGGGTCGGGTTGACCAACAGTACTATTCAAAAATTGCCCAACTTGAAGCCGAGCCAACTCGAAAACTCTCAACCCGAATCAACCCGATAAACCCGTATAACCTGATTTTGAATATTTTAAATTTTTTTAAAGAAAAATAAATAAAATTAAAAAAAATAATACTAATATTTTAATTTAAACACATAATAATAAAATCTCTCTCATATATATGATTTAAATTTGAAAATCTAATTGCAGAAAAATAAAGTATATTTACTAAATCAAATAAACAATTATTTAAAAAAGTAAAAATGTTCAAAATAAATAATAAATTATGAAAATTTACGATATAAATATACAATATATATTTTTTAAGACATACAATATATAAAAATAAAGGCAATGTTTATTAATTATATTATTTAAAAAAATTAAAATTTTCGGGTTGACCGAACCCAACCCAAGCCGATCATTTTTTTCGGGTCAGCTATCGGGTCCAACTCGATCTGACCCGAACCCGAAAACCTCAAGCTCAAACCTGATTTTTTTCGGATTGAACTGTATCGAGTTGATGGGTCGTGTCTGATTTTGACACCCCTATTTGTGTGTATGTTTGTAGGTTTTAAAAAATGCATCATTATATTATTAATAAATTATTATTACTTTTTAACTAAAAATTGATTTTTTTAAATTTGTTTTAACATTTTTAATTAATCTGTAAAACTATCGTATATATTCACATGAAAAATATTATTTATCATTATCTGAATATATTTTTTTGTAAAAATATGATAAAATTTACATATTAATTGAAAATACTAAAAAATATTTAAAAAATCAATTTTAATCAAAAAAGTCAATAAAAATTTAATTTTATTTATTAAAAATTACTATTAATTTCCATTCTATGAGCCAATAAAATTTTATGATTTTTTTTATATTTAATGTAATAATTTTATTAATAAATTCGTTATTATAATTTTAAACTTTGTAAAATTTTAATATTAGAAGTCATAAATAAAGAAATCAAATGAAGTTTTATAAAACAAATTATATTATCAATTGTATCATAATTTTTTTTATAAATTATAACGTAAAATATTAATTTTATTTTTATTTTTTTATAATGCTTGTTGCGAGACTATTCATCTATTAAGAATCAAATAACATTATTTTTTTATCATATTTTATTATTATTGAATATTACATTCATTTGTATAAATCATAAATTAAAAAACACAAAATAAATAATAAAATTCAAAATTTCTTATGATATTAAAATAAAAATTAATAATTGAACAATAAAAAATGGAAAATCTAAAAAGAAAAAAGAAAAATGTATATATATAGATAAATTTTGCAATGAGAGAGTGACACAAATAAATGAAATGAGAGAAGATGGATGAGAAAAGATAAGATTTGAAGAGTAGGTCTCTTGTGAAATGATCTCATGAATCTTTCCCTGTGAGACGAGTCAACCTTATCGATATTCATAATAAAAAACAATACTTTTAACATAAAAATTAATATTTTTTCAAGGATGACCCGAATAAGAGTTCCGTCCCACAAAATATGACCTGTGAAACCGTCTCACACAAGTTTTTACCAAACTTGAAATGAAAGAGAAAATAAAGGCCTTATGTATGAGTTAGAAGTTTTAAAAATCCATTCAAATCTTTAAGTTGAATCAAATATAATTTTTGATAATTTATAGTTGTACATTAGTGTTTAATGTTTGTATCTTAATGAATTCCATATAGTCATTAAAAATATATTGAAAATTTGAATATATCTATCTAGATTTTTATAGAGTTTTTAAAAGTTAATATTTAATATCACTTGATATTTTTAAAACTCCTATTAATATCTATTTTTAATATAGCAAGACTTCTATAAAATATACAAAAATCTTTATTGAACATCTCTAAATTTTTAAAATTACAAAAATCATAAATCTCGTACAAGCGAATACACCCCTCTAGATCTATTTCCATCCTTCGTTATCGTTATCCACTACATTATAAGTTTGAAGTCCAAACAACACATAAAGCTAGTCACTTCCAAGATTTTTTTATTTTATATATTTTTTTTGTGCCACGGCACTTTGTTTTCTTAAAAAAAGAGGGGAATTATAAAAGTCGCATCACGTCTGTTCGCGTTTTCATAGAAGGAAAAGCGTTTTTAGCATAGACTCCAGTCTCCTTGATTGGCCACAGCAAGTTTAGAACATACATTGTTACCTTTTGCAGCCACCGCTTGCGGGGATCGGAATTCAGAAAACAATTTTTTTAAAAAAAATTCTCAACTTTTCCCTTCTTCTTCGTCACCGGATGTCATCAGTTAATCATCACTGGAAATCCCAAATCAGTGGTTAAAATCCCTGACAAAGTTTTCGTGATCTGACGCAAAAAATATATTATCCAAGATGTAATTTTTCAAACTTGTGGTCTGATTTCTTTGGCTTGTTTTCTACGATTGGTAGAATCAGCGATGAACCCTTTAGTTGTTTTCGTTTTCTGTTTCGATTTTTTCTAAGGTCGCAAGAAGAAATAGCAGTGGAAGCAATAAAACATGCTTTGAAAGCGCTCAAGAAACGGCATTTACACGAAGAAGGGGCTCATTCTCCTGCTTTCAGCGCTCTCTCTCGACCTATTCTTTCCCAGGTTGTCCCTGTTCCATACGAATTATTTTTAGGTTTGTGATTTTCAAGTTGATGCTTAATTTGTATTTTTTGTATTTTTTAACAGAATTTAGCTTTCAGATTGTTTAAGTTACTTTGGTCTCAAATGCATTTTAGTAGTGGTATATATTATTGTGTCTGAGATAATTTTGAAGATGTGTATAGGGTTCTGGTAATTTTATGCTTTAGAGAGGAACACTTTGTAGAGAAAATTTGAACGCATTTTAGTTAACACAACCATCATTTCTAATCAACTTTATTGATCATTAGTGATAATAGATTGAAAGGTTAGTTGGTGCTGAAATATATACTTTTTATGGCAACATTACTCGACTTCGAAATTCAATAATTATATCGGGCACTTATCTATATAGTGGATTGTTTCACATGAGTGAAGGTATTTAGTGTATAGTATTATTTCATTCTCACTCTCGATAGTGATGACCGAGAGGCGAGAAGGGATATTTAATTTAATACCTAAAATTTTCAAGATATGATTTGACTAGATGAGGGAATTTGAGAACTATTACTCAATTTAGAAATACTTATTTAACGAAAATGGTTTTTGCTGGGTGTGGTTTGAAATAGCAAAATTAAATAAGCTGAATATATGTTTGGAACAGAGAAAATTTCAGAATTTTAGTAAATAGTGAGGTTATCTTTGAAGGAGTACAAGAAAAAATAACACCAATGTCGGAAACATTTTATATATTTGGTTGCACTTTGAATTCAATCAGCCAAAAACCTTTATAAAAACCCCTTTTTTCATTAATGATTTGATGACTACCTATGTTAGTCCGAGTCGACGCCAGCACTCTGTCTATTTAATGCTTAGATTGCAAGTTAGGTTGTTGATTTAAAATTTCAGGTTTGTACTGAGAAGATATCTCATCCTATGCTGTTTAGAATTTTTATTAATAAGTGTTGTTTTTTTACATAAATGGGCGAAATGAAACTCTTATTGCACTGGAGATTCATTCAAAATTTTATGATGCATTTAAATTGTGATACTGATTTTATTGGTTAAGTTTGTTGTTTTTGTACTTGAAAGAGACAGGAAGGAAATAAATGCATTTATGCATGTATAGTTTTTGTGATTTCTCAAAAATGAATTTTGGATTAAGTTTGTGTTATAATCTCAGGGCTCAGAGTGGAAAGAGAAAGCTGAGAATCTCGAGTTGGAGATCCACCAGTTTTACAAAGCTCAATCTCGGCTCTCAGAACAACTTGCCATTGAAGTGGCTGACTCCAGAACTACAAAATCCTTACTGCAGGAGAAGGAATCCTTGATATCTGATTTGCAAGATGAAATTAGTCAGTCAAGGTATGAAGTTCTCATTTCTCCTTCAATTTCTTTCGTTGGAATTCGAACGGGAATTCCAATGGATATAAGTATGGGCTGAGGGGTATTGGACTTATGAATTTATTGTATCTATGTGTCAGCTTAACTTTTACTCATTTGCAGGGATGAATGTTCTCGTTTAGCTGATCTGTTAGAAGAAAAGACAAAGGCTCTAGAACTGTTGATAGATGAGCACCAGGATCTTAAAAAACAACATGAAGCAACCACTGTAAGAGCTGACAATGCTCAGGCAGAAAACAAGAAATTGATTGACCGTTGGATGTTGGAGAAAATGAAAGATGCTGAACGCCTTAATGAGGTAGTAAATCTTTTCTTGAAGCATGAAATCATCATTCATGTTAACGTAGAGAAGTATGATTTAGTTGACCGAGACAAGGACTGCCACTGTATTGTTTCATTGTCAGTTGGGATTCAATATCATGGTCCAGCTTTTAATATATAAAGTACTTATTTGGTTCGAATATATTTGTTTTCTTTCATAGTGATTTTCCAGTAGGAAACATATGTTAAACAGGCGAGAGCCAGCTTGTTACTGTGATGTATTTGCAACTTCTTGTGTTAGGCTAATGCCATTTATGAAGACATGTTGGGGCTTAAGGGTATTAGCATACAACAAATTGCCAATCAGCAAGTGGATGGTTTAGTTCGCTGCAGTGAAGAAGGCGCCGAATATTATGTTCAGTCAACCATTCCCACTATTTGCAAGCAAAGAATCCCAGCCCATGAAGGTGGATGTGCCTCAATATTATTCGAATATAATTCCGATAAGTTGTTTAGTGGAGGGCAGGACAAATCTATTAAAATATGGGATACAAGTACAGGTTCTTTGAGCCGTACTCTTCGTGGTTGCCTTGGTTCCGTTCTTGATGTTTCAATCACCCAAGACAACAAATCTGTCATTGCGGCTAGCAGCGCAAATAATTTGTATGTATGGGACATAAGCTCTGGTCGAATAAGGCATACTCTCACTGGCCATGTAGACAAAGTTTGTGCTGTCGATGTCAACCGAGTCTCTAACCGTAATGTTGTGAGTGCAGCTTATGATCGCACGATAAAAGTTTGGGATCTTCGGAAAGGCTACTGTGTCAATACCCTAATCTTTCACAGCAATTGCAATACTCTCTGCTTTGGCATGGATGGACGGACCATTTGTTCTGGTCATGTAGATGGAAATCTGCGCCTTTGGGATATTCAGACCGGAAAACTTCTGAGTGAGGTCGCTGCACATTCTTCTGCAATTACATCTCTATCATTATCAAGAAATGGAAATGTTATCTTGTCTAGTGGAAGAGACAACTTGCATAACTTATTTGATATGCGTACTCTCGAAATCTGTACAACATTGAGAGGTAACGGGAATAGAGTAGCATCTAATTGGAGCAGATCATGTATCAGTCCTGATGAGGGCTATGTGGCTGCTGGATCTGCTGATGGGTCTGTACATATTTGGTCTGTAGCGAATGCGAAAATAGTTAGCACACTCAAGGAGCTTTCATCTCCCATATTATGCTGTTCATGGAGTAATCTTGGGAAAACTCTGGCTGTCTCCGACAGGAATGGTAACATATGCATATGGACTTAATAGTATTTTCCTACGAAAATCGCTCATGTTTGATGAAGACAGCTCAACTTCAAAGTAAGCTTCCTAAAATCATTTTTCCTTGGCTGTGAATAAGATTATTTGTGATTATTAATTCTTGAGCAAAGATTTGTAGGTAGAAGGATGAAACTGTAAAGTAGAGCCTAAAGTGAAGTAGAGTATTGTAAAGATTGGTATTAGTACGAGCTTTGGCATTGATTGTTTATTATGAAGTTTGGTATCTTTGTAGCCACTTCCGTCATATAGTCAGGTATTGTTTATATATCATTCTAAATGTTGGCATTTCTTCATTTCTGCGTTGAGTATGTCACGTCACGTACTCAGAGCATATCGATTTACGTTGCTCAACAATAATCATCGTAGAACAATAAGTTTCGAACTAAATGCGGAAGCGCGTACAACTGAAATTACATAAATCTAATTGTAAATGCATGGACTTGAAATCATCTTCTTCGCCATCTCCAAAATCTGGTTTGCTCCTCATCTTATTAATCTCGTTCTTATCTGAGAAGGGTCTGGGAAGGGAGTTAAGAGATGAGTGTTTGGTTAAATATTCAATAAATGAGAGTCGATCGAACACAACAAATTCACGAGTTAGTAGAATAAGAAAATTTATTTCCCATTTTTGTTTAGTTGGCTCAATTAATCACAAGAAAATTACCCACACCTAATGAAAGAAGCCGACTACATCTTGGGAAGGGAGTTAAGAGATGAGTGTTTGGTATGCCATTGAAGCATGCGATTTGTAGTTCTGAGCAAGAAGAAGAAGTTGAACAAGTTAGTAGATCAGAATCAACAATATGATAAAAATACTCAAAAATTAAAAGTTAGTATATGAAAATCAAAATTTGAAAAGTTTATAGACCAAAACTCAAAATCGAACAAGTTAATAGACTAAAAAACTATTTTCCTGATTATTTGTGAAGGGAATTTATTACCCAAGTATTTTTACTTATTGATATGATTTTGAATATTTAATTATGGTTTTGTTTTTCTAGATAAAGTGATAGTTAATGTGATAATTATGCTAAGATTTTTGTCGTATGATATCTTTGTTTAAAAAGAGTTTGTTTCTAATAAAACTCCTACTTTCCATATTGTGTAGGTTTTCTTGTTGATAAATCCTAGGGTTATAAATAAGAGGATTCATCTCATGCAAAGGGTAATGATTTACGCAGACGAACATACATACTCTTGCACCTTTGCACGCCATAAACTTTAGACAAAACAATCTACAAGGTTGCTGATGATCGAAGAGTGCTGAATCCATGTGTTGCCGTAATTGTTGGAGACATCTGCAGACAACAATTGTGAAGAGTTGGTTGAAGATTTGTTTTTGTTGCTCCGATTTTGGCATCGTGTTTTGCTTTCTTAAATACTGTTTAAGTGTCGTTATTTGTTTTAGGAAGCTTTTGATTTTCTCAACGTGTTTAGGAAATTGTTTTTTGATTAAAATCACTACTGTTAATTTTTGTGTAAACTCGTTGGTTTTTTACTGATTATTTTTGCCCTAAGGCACCGCACAATTATTTATACTTACTTGTGCAAAATTTATTACGTTCCATTTTATTTACTTAAAGTTAATTTATGTATGAAATAATATATTTTATACTAGGATTAATAAATTTAAATTGCCAAGTGTATATCAATATTTGTAAAAAAAAATGAACTCTAGTTATATTTATAGAAGCAGAATTAGAAAATATGATGCATATTTATTTATATGTTTTTAAACAATTTAATATACATCATATATAAAGATTTTATCATAATATTTAAGATTCAAACATATTAGTTTAAGTGATAATATAATTAATAATAGAATTATTATCAAATAGAAATTTGAATTAAAATAACAATTATACAGGAAATATATTTAAATTAGAATTTTAAAACACATTTGCATTGACATGTTTATATTTATTAATAGGGAGTAATTGTACCATAAACAAGCATCTTTGATCATATGATATTCTTGTTTTTATTATTATTTTTTTGGTGATATTGTTGATCAATTTTCAGTTTTAGTTCACTACGTTGAATTTTTTTTCGATTTTAGTTATTTTACCAGCATATTAACGAGACTTTCGATACAACAGCAGTGTTCGTCGCTAAATCGAAAAAATGCAATTTAATGTATTAAGACCGCAGAATTGACAAACAACATGATTGAAAACAAAAAAAAAAACGTAAATTATGAATTAAAAAATGTAATTTTCAAATAAAAAATTAATTAATATTTCTATGCTACAAATAATTATAATATCTCGAAAATGAAATATTAAATATCCGGTCAATTGTTTCTAAAAGATTAAATAATAATAATATCTCGAACAAGAAATCATCTCTCTCTATATAAAATTTTGATTCTTGCAAGCATTGCTTGAAGATTCTCCTCGACGAAACATCAAAGATGAACTGATTTTTTTGGAGATTAGAGGCAGGGATGTCACGTCTCAAGTTGAAGATACCGTTGAATGCCACGTTTTTACTGAAATTCTTGAGGATCCTGATAGTTTCTCTCCTCTCCTTTGAATTCTTAAGTACCCAGAGGACCATTCTTCTGGCGGAAACTATGGTTATTTGGAGGAAGAAATAAACAACATTGACTCTGTTAGTTGTCTCACGTCGGTTGGATAAAATCTCTATGATTTGCATATATGAACTTGAACAATCATTCCCATTTGAGCTAGTTTTGGGGTTGAGTTAAATCCAAGTGTCACACCCCAAGGACGGGGTTGGTCGACACCGATGTTCTCTCAAATTTGCATTCGAAAACAACAAGCCTCACAAGTACAAAATTCAGAAATCAGTCTTTTTATTCATAATACTGAATATTTTTTTGTCTGATACAAACTCAAATAACTAATGTTTTACAGCGAAAATTTAAAAACCAGACATAACAACGTCTTAACAGATGCAGCGGAAAAACATAAATTAGAATTGAGAGACAACAGTCTTCTTCACCAGCCCCATAACTGATTCTGCTCTTCTTCTTCTAATATTTTTTCTTTGTTCTTATTTGAGATGGGTTTGATGGGTGAGTAATATGGTCGTCACTCAATAAGCAGAGGTGAGAAAAACTCCCAGTTTTCAAAACAATTTTCAACAGAAACATTAATACAAATAATATACTGAAACTCTTACTTTGAGAACCGGAATCGGTATTCATGAATAACATGTTTCAGAACAGAAATCAGAACTTAATATTTAGCAAGTAAGCACTGAGCACGTTTGTGAATTTTATGGCTAAACTGATATCAGTCCCCTATATGTTATCTCCTCTAAAGGAAGAGGCCAGTAATCAGTAATCAGAATTCAATAATCAGGAATGTTTCAGAATATATATTCCTACAACTAGTTCACTAGGTTTCAATGCTTCAAAAATTAGAGATTAGAAATAAAAAATACATATACTTTGCTTCCAAAACAGAAATTATCAAACTGGTTTCAAGATTTTTATACATAAGCCCACTTACAGTAATTTGCTAGAAAGTTTCGGTTGAAGTCTGGAATCTGCTTGCTCTCGCTACTGGATTTTTCTGCTCGAAAAAGGCACTCTCTTAGCTCGAATTTCAAGTGATAACTCAAGATTTGTGTCACACCAATTCAGAGATTTGAGGGTGTTATTTATAGGCAAAATTATGACTGTTATCCTACCAATTAATGGCCATAATCTGCCATTATGTGTCATTAACAGCTTTTATTCCATGTTGAATGCTTCAGTTACAATTCATAAGCAGAATCAGTAGCTGTCTGCTAGAATCTCGCGCTATTGAACTCTTCTGCTGCTGGAATTGTTAGCTGCTGAAATTTTTGCATTGCTGCTGAATATTGCTAGCTGCTACAAAATACTAGCTACTGCTGAAAATTCGGGTTCTCACACCAAGTCTCAATCTTAACATGGTATCAGAGCTCAGGTTCCACCGTTATGTGTTGGACTGCTCATAGTTGGATCATTTGTAAATTTCACACTCCTTCATATATAGACTTGGACAATCCTTCCCTCTTGAGCTAGTTTTTGGGGTTGAGTTAGGTCCAAGTCTCAATCTTAACATGGTATTAGAGCTCAAGTTCCACCGTTATATGTTGGACTACCCATGGTTGGATCATTTGTAAACTTCAAGCTCCAAATATTCATTCTTGAAGGTGAAGGTTTGTGTTAGTTGTCTCACATCGGTTGGATAAAATCCATTAGAGTTGCATATATAGATTTGGAAAATCCTCCTTTCTTGAGTTAGCTTTTGATATTGAATTAGATCTAAATCTCAATCTTAACAAACTCCAAATTTGAAGAGTTTTGATTTCTTGCAGATGTGGGCTAAAGCAGCTGCTGACTCTAGTCAATGGCGACTTAAGGCTTCACCGAATGGGCTACCAAGTCTTGGAAGCACTTTTATATCAGCATGGAATGTTGTAGTAACTAGCCTGATTTGTATCTTGATAAATAGATATTTTCGCTGCGAATGGACGAAGATGACATCGATATAGGGGACGACGTGGCACACGGGGAGGATTTAAAATGACGCCTAGGATGCCTGGCTTTTGTAGGCGTCACCAGAGCCAGCGGCATTGATTTTCGGCCGAGAAGACCAGCCTGAAGTTTGTTTCATTTCACTTTGTAAATTCAAGCTGGCAGGTACAGGGCATTGCCTTCACAAGTGTGGGGATTTTTTAAGATGGCTAACCAGTATTAATTTCATGGTTGAGGGCACATTTGACTTATATTTGCATCTATATATAGAGATTACCTTTGAAAGGTGATGTATGAAATTAAGGATGTGTAAGAATTCGATTAATAACAAACCAAATTAATTCAGAAATTCAGTTTTGAAGTTTAAAGAAATCTGTTAATTCAATTCGGTTTTGGTTTTAGTAAAAAAAAAAAAAATGGTTAATGGAATTAACCGAATTATTAAATAAATAATTTTGATTTTTTTAAGCTTTATATATAATTTATAATATTTTTATAACATTTTATATTTAATATTATACATAATTATTTTTATTTTTAATTTTTTATGAATGATATGTTTTACTATGATTAAAATAGAATATTTAAATTATATATATTCTAAATATTTTTTTAGAAAAATCGATTAATTCACTTAGTGACCGAGACAACTGATTGTAACTCGGTTTTAGTGAGAAATCGGTTTGGTTCGATAAGCCTCCAACAATTCGATCAAATCAATTTTTGGTTCGATTTTTGACCGAATTAACCGAAGACTCACCCTTATATGCAATCAGTCAAGGATTAGATATTACCTTGGAAAGGTGATTTATGAAATCTTCACTTTTCGTCTTCCGATTATCTCCATTCTAGTCTCCAATAAACACCCAAACAAGATCAGCATATACTCGTGCATCCAAAAGTGGGCATCCCTCTCATTTTGCACCTCATATTATCATTTGGACAACTTTATTTTATTAAACCCTTCAACAAATTTTTCTTTGATAGAAACTCTCACCTACATTATTTATTTATTTAACCTATTTAACAATAACAACTTTAAATTTTTGAGTAGGTCTCTTGTGAAACGGTCTCACGAATCTTTATCTATGAGACGGGTCAACCCTACCTATATTCATAATAAAAAGTAATACTCTTAGCATAAAAATTAATATTTTTTCATGGATGACCCAGATAAAAGATTTGTTTCACAAAATACGATCCGTGAAACTGTCTCACACAAGTTTTTGCCTAATTTTTTTTGAATATTTCAACCTATTTTTAAACGTACGATATATTTAATTTGCTAGTGCCTACAAACCTTCAATTTTTTCTTTAAAAAAATAGAAATCTAGGTCCCAACTAGAGGTATAAACGAGCCGAATATGACGAAAATTTGAAGCCTGTAATTAGTTCTATTCGACTTCGAGCTCGATTGGAAGTTCAAAATTTTTAAAATTTTGGCTCAAATTCGGTTCGAATTAAGGTTTGGATTCGACTCGAAAGATTTGAACATGTTCGCAAACTATTCAAAATATTGCTTGAAAATAAACATTCGAAAGGTCCTAAATTTATTTATTTAATATATAATTGTCTTACATTAATAAAATCTTAAAGCTCGCGAGCGGTTCCTGAATTATTGAAAAAAATAATTTATGCTCGAGTTCGGTTCGAAAATCTGCGTGTTCGAATCGAATTCAATAAGCTGAATACGAATCAAATATTTTTCGAGTTGGCTCAAAAAATTTGTGAACCGACTCAGTTCGTTTACACTCTTAGTCTCAACTCTTTAACATAGCTGGACGTGCTTTATCAATTTAATTTTGAAGTAATGTACTAAACTTTGAAAAGTTCGAATTGGGAATATTATTTTTGTATGTCATAATCAGTTGTGCTAATATTTGGAATACCAATGACTTGAGACTTTTTAGTATTTCAACCACTTCATATACCAGAGCTTCTAAATTCTACACGGCCAATGAAAAATGGCCTCCATACAAATATACTCAAATTTCTTGGAACCAAGGTCTAAGTTTGAAGCCATGATCCCCCATTGCTGTTCTTGGCTCCTTGTCTTTCTCCATATGCAAATGAGATAAAGAAGAAGTAACTTTCGCAGTCGTTACCTTCCTCACGAGCAGTCTCCACCGCGCGGGCATCCCTTCCATCTTGCTCGGCTTTTAACTTAAAATGTCTGATAGAACGTTACAGGTTTTATTCAAATCCTCCGACCTGATTTAAGCATTAAGGGTCTAAAGGTAAACCCGACTATGATTTTCAAGAACATTGAAACCAAAATCAGAACTAAAATCTTTCCTTGACTTTAGCTTCAAAATCAGCTCTCATAATATATAAATTTAAGACATAAATGTTAAAAAAATAGTTTTACCATCTCACATATTGTATGACTATTTTATTGGATGTTTAATAATGAATCATATTAGCAACTTAAAAAAAAATTATATCTCAGAAAAATTTATAAATACAATACACAAAATTTGGTATTATGTGATATTTTGATTGATAATTTTTAGATTTCTATATATGTTTTACATTATTTATGAAATTTAAGAAGAAAAAATTCACAGTCAAATAAGTGGCATAAATATTACATATAATTTGACTGTGATACAACTCTAAAATTTAAAAAACAAATGATTTCGACTGTTCAATACTATGACCTATTTGATATTAAAATGGATCATAGAAAACAAATAATTTGAAATGTCCAATGTACATACATATATAAGCATTAAGCACATACAAATACATAAAATATATATAATAATGATTCGTATATATCTGAAGACTTGATGAAAAATATAAATTATATATTATTAAAATATTAACATTCATAATTGTTGATATAAATTCTCCTAAATAATATATTAAACTCTTTACTTTCAATTCTTAATTAAAAAAACCCCATAAAATATGTTACTATTAAACTTCATATTATTATATACTTATCATGTTATTCTACTATTGAATATATAATTTTTTCATATAACTTCTTGTTATATTATAATTTATTACTTAATTAGAATATGCACTTAAAAATATAATTAAAAAATTACATTAAAATCATAAAATAACATACATAGAGAAAATTAAAAGGATAAAATATTTAAAGGTAGTATAGAGATAGATTATTTAAGAAAATTAATATAGGGGTTACATTTTATTCTTGAAATGATATTATTATTACAATCAATATATATTATAGTAATAATTCATTAGCATTTGTTAGACTATTAATTATTTATCAGATAGAGTAAATATAAAATTTTAATATTTAATTTCTGTCCTTACAACAATTAGAATTTTACATATATATTCTTATTGAGTTTTTGGATTTGTATTGATAATGATGTCATTTTTATATTTTGACAATTGAAAAATAGGGATCCATACTTTTATATAGAATATAGAAATTCATTAGCATTTGTGAGACTATTAATTATATATTAGGTGGAATAAATATACAATTTTAATATTTCATTTTTCTATATACCCATAAAAGTGTGGATGATGGAAAAAATTTCAATTGTAAACGGGCGTGAGAAAATAAAGTTGAGTTACATTTTTATTTTAGTTTGTACGTAATAAAGTAAGTTATCTCAATGTTCTTAGATATCTTAGATAATTTTTTTAAAAAGTCACTGTTAAATTTACTTAATATTACTATTAATTATTTTTCTCATTTTAATAATTTTCTTGGCTTTTATTTAAATTATAAATTAAATTAATTATGCTATTTATTTGGCTCATTTTAATAATTTTCTTTGAATTTCATTGAAATTATAAATTAAATTAATTTATTGTGCTATTTCACTATCATTTTAATAATATCATAAAATATTAATCTCTTAAAAGAATTCGGAGCGTTTAGCTATAATAAAAAATTTAAAGATTTTAGTACTACAATTTTTTTTAAAAAATATATATATCAAACAAATTTATAAATTCAATAAACAAAATTTGATATTATTTGAAACATCTATAAGAATTTTTAAGATTTAGACATTAAGGGTCTAAAGATAAACATGTCATTGGTTTACAAGAACATTGAAACAAAAATCAAACTAAAATATTTTCTTAACTTCATTTCCAAAATTAGCTTTCATAACATATAAATTTAAGACATAAATGTTAAACAATTAGTTTCACCGTCTCATATATTAACGACTATTTTATTTAATATTTAAAAATAGATGATAGTAGCAATTTTTAAAAAAAATTATATCGCAGAACAAATTTTGAAACCTAGCTGCAAGTTGGTTCTTCACAGGCGTAAAAGACTTGACAATGTCACGCCCAGGGACGGGGGTTGGTTGACACCGGCGTTGCTCTCAAATTTACATTCGAAACCAACAAGCCTCAGAGTACAGAATTTAGAAACCAGTCTTTTATTCATAATACTGAATATAAATCAATTGTCTGTTACAACTCGAATACTAATGTTTTACAGCGGAAATGTAAAACCAGACATAACAGTGTCTTAACAGATACAGCGGAATTAACATAAACATAAACTGAAAACAATAATCTTCTTCACCAGTCCCAGAACTGGATCTGCTCTTCTTCTTCTAATATTTCTTCCTCGTTCTTATATGAGATGGGTTTGGTGGGTGAGTGATATGATTGTCACTCAGTAAGCAGGGGCGGGAATAACTCCCAGTTTTCAAAAACCATTTTTACAGAAACAGTAATACAATAATGTACATAAAATACTTATTTTCAGAACAGTGATCAAAATTCAGAGATCACAGGTTTCAGAACAGAAATCAGAATTAGTAAGCACTGAGCACATTGGTGAATTTCATGGCTAAACTGATATCAGTCCTCTATATGTTCTCTCCTCTAAGGGGTGAGGCCAGAATCAGAATCAGAATTCAGAAATGTTCAGAATATGTATTCCTACCATTAGTTCACTAGGGAGTTTCAGTGCTTCAAAATCATATATCAGAAATCAATCATACAGAAACTGAACTTTAAAACAGAATTATCAAACGGATTTCAAGATATTTATATATAAGCCCACTTACCGTAATTTGCTAAATATTTCGGTTGAAGTCTGGAAATCTATTTGTTCTTGCTACTGGTTTCTACTGCTTCGAAAAATGCTACTCTCTTCGCTCTAATTTCAAGTGATCTCAAGATTTTGGTAACAACCATTTCAGAGATTGAGGGTGCTATTTATAGGCCAAAGTATGACTGTTAGCCTTCCAATTAATGACTATAATCTGCCATTAACAGCCTTTATTCCATGTTAAATGCTTCAGTTACAAGTCCTGAGCAAAATCAGTAGCTATCTGCTGGAATCTCGCTACTGAAGTCTTCTGCTGCTGGGTTCCGTCTGCTGTATTTTGTCTGCCGGATTTTGGTCTGCTGGAAAATAACATCTTCTGAAATATGAGTTGCTGCTGGAATTTTGCTAGCTGCTGCTACTGCTGGAATTTCAGGTTCTCACATCCCTTCCTCCTTATGAGAAGTTTCGTCCTCGAAACTTAGCTATACATGATCTTCAAAGATATAAGGGTATTGTGCTCGCATCTTTTCTTCCATCTCCCAAGTAGCTTCTCTTTCGGTATGGTTGGATCATTATACTTTGACATATGGAATAGTTCGTCGTCTCAGTACTTGGTCTTTGAAATCCACAATTCGAATCGGAATTTCTTCATACTTCAGCCCTTCATTTAGATTGCACTCCACCAGAAGTGGTCCAGCTTCCAGAATGTGACTTGGATCAGAAATATATCTCCTCAGCTGCGAGACGTGGAATACATTGTGAATTCTTGACATGTTGGGTGGAAGTGCTAATCTATAAGCAAGTGTTCCCACTTTCTCAAGAATTTCAAATGGTCCGACGTATCTGGGATTCAGTTTCCCAACTTTATTGAATCGGATTACACCCTTCATGGGTGACACTTTTACATATGCCTTCTCTCCAACTTCAAATTCCACAGGGTCTTCTTTCATGTTCGCCCAGCTTTTCTGTCGATCTTGTGCAGCTTTTAGTCGCTCTTTGATCATAGTAACTTTATCCACTGTTTCTTGGATCAGTTCGGGTCCAACAATGGCTTTTTCCCCTACTTCATCCCAATACAGTGGTGATCGGCACTTTCGTCCATACAGAGCTTCGTATGGTGTCATTCCAATACTACTTGTGGTAACTATTATTGTAAGCAAACTCGATTAAGGGCAGATGTTCACTCCAATTACCACTGAAGTCTAGCGCACATGCTCTCAGCATATCTTCTAGAGTTTGAATGGTCCTCTTTGTTTAGCCATCGGTCTGAGGGTGATATGTCGTACTAAGAGTAACCTTAGTCCCCATAGCTTGTTGAAAGCTCTTCCAAAATCGAGATGTAAATCTAGGATCTCTGTCTGACAGTATGCTAGCTGGAACTCCATGCAATCGTACGATCTCATTCATGTACAATGTGGCTAGCTTGTCCAAATTATAATTCATGCGGACAGGTAAGAAATGAGCAGATTTCGTGAGTCTGTCTACGATTACCCAGATACCGTCATGATTTTGTCTAGACTTTGATAACCCGACAACAAATCCATGGAGATATGTTCCCATTTCCATTCTGGAATTTCTAGAGGTTGCAGAAGTCCTCCAGGTCTTTGGTGCTCTGCCTTGACTTGCTGGCACACATGACACTTGGAAACAAACATTGCCACGTCTTTCTTCATTCTACTCCACCAAAAATTTTTCTTCAAATCTCTGTACATCTTGGTACTGCCAGAATGGACTGAAAATTTCGACTTATGTGCCTCAGATATTACTTCTTGTTGAAGGTTATCGATGTCTGGTACGCACAATCATCCTTTCATCCACAAGATTTCTTTGTTATTCGTCTCGAAATCTGGTGATTTCCCTTCTTTAACTTGCTCTTTTAGTTTCACCAACGCAGGATCTCTATCCTGACTTATCTTGATGGTCTCTCGAAGACATGGTTGTGCTGAAAGTGATGTCAGGATCACCTTACTCATATTCTTTCGACTTAAAGCATCTGGCTACCTTGTTGGCTTTGCCTGGGTGGTAGCTTATTGTCAAGTCGTAATCCTTCATGAGTTCGATCCATCGTCTTTATCTCATATTTATTTCCTTTTGTGTGAACAAATATTTGAGACTTTGGTGATCGGTGAAAATCTCACACTTGGCTCCATAAAGATAATGTCTCCAAATCTTAGTGCGAATACCACTGCAGCTAGTTCGAGGTCGTGCGTTGGGTAGTTATGTTCAAACGGCTTCAACTGTCTTGACGCGTATGCTATCAACCTTCCCTCTTGCATGAGTACACATCCTAAACCTTCTTTAGATGCATCACTGTAGACGGTGTAGTCCTTACCTTCCATAGCTAATACCAGCACTGGTGTGGATGTAAGCTTCTTCTTCAAAGTCTCGAAGCTTTGCTCACATTTTTCACTCCATTGAAACTTAGAGCTCTTCTGTGTGAGCTTGGTGAGAGGTATGGCTATTGAAGAGAATCCTTCAACAAATTTTCGATAATAGCCTGCTAATCTCAAGAAGCTTCGAATTTCTGTCACATTCTTTGGTCTAGGCCAATCTGAGATTGCCTCTACTTTCTTAGGGTCCACAGATACTCCTACTGCTGATATTATGTGTCCCAAGAATGCGACGCTCTTTAGCCAGAATTCGCATTTCTTGAACTTGGCGTACAGTTCATTTTCTCTCAGCTTCTAGAGGGTGAGACGAATATGTTCCTTGTGATCTTCTTCACTTGACGAATACACTAGAATGTCGTTGATGAATACCACAACAAACTTGTCAAGAAACGGTTTAAACACTCTATTCATGAGATCCATGAATACTGCCGGAGCATTTGTTAATCCGAACGGCATCACCATGAACTCATAAAGTCCATACCTTGTTCGGAAGGCTGTCTTTGGAATATCGTCCGTCTTGACCTTGAGTTGGTGGTAGCCTGACCTTAAGTCGAGCTTGGAAAAGACCGTAGCTCCCTTGAGTTGGTCAAACAAGTCATCTATTCTTGGAAGCGGATGCTTGTTTTTGATTGTGATCTTATTCAGCTCTCTGTAATCAATATACATTCTCATGCTTCCGTCCTTCTTCTTTACAAATAGGACAGGAGCTCCCCACGGAGATGCGCTTGGTCGGATTTGCTTCTTATCCAACAATTCTTGAAGTTGCTCTTTGAGTTCCTTCAACTCTGCCGGAGCCATTCGGTATGGTGCTTTTGAGATTGGTGCAGCATTGGGCACTAAATTAATCTCAAATTCTACCTCGCGGTCGGGAAGTTCGCCAGGGAGTTCTTCAGGAAAGACATCCGGGAATTCTTGTACTACCGGAATCTCTTCTAGAGTAAGTGTGGTTTCTTTCTTTACCTCGCTTAACATAGCTAGGTAAACTTCTTCTCCACATTTCATGGCTTTCCAAGTTTGAGAAGCAGAAAGAAGAGTCTTTCGTTCTTTTGTCTTACCATGAAATAAAAGTTTCTCTTGGCTTGGAGCTTTGATGGTTACCGTCTTTCCATGACAGTCTACTACAGCATGATTCTTGGCTAACCAATCCATTCCCAGAATTACGTCGAATTCCACCATGTTTAGTTGAATCAGGTTTGCCTTGAAATTTTGGTCTTCTATGAAAACACTAATATCCCGATATAGAGTGCGGGAGTCTAAAATTCGATTTGCAGGAGTTGCTACTCTATATGGTTCTTCTAAGTCATCAGGCTTAGCTCCTAACTTCTTGGCAAATCTTTTAGACATGAATGAATGCGTAGCACCACAATCAAATAACACATAAGCAGGTATATTATTAATTAGAATGGTACCAGCTACAACATCATTTGAGTTGTCGGCCTCTTCTTGAGTGATAGCATAAACTCGAGCATTTGGCTTGTTCTCCTTATGCTTGTTTGGAGTTGTTCCTCCTGCTGGTCCATTCCTTGGATCTGGAAGAGGACATTGAGCAATGCGATGGTCCATCTTTCCACAACGGAAACACGTTCCAGAATTCCTACGACATTCATCAGTGTGAGCGAATCCACAAGTTTGGCACTTGACTCCCTCTTTGCTTGACTGAAAAGACGTGGTTCCTTTGGATGGAGCACTGGTAGATTGGCTGCTTGAAAACCTAGGCCTCTTGAATTGCTGGTCCGATTGGTATTGGCTTGGCTGAGGACGTTTGAGTTTGTTCTCGCCTTCACGCCTCTTGATGTCATTCTCAGCCCTGATGGCGGCTCCCATCAATTCATCAAAACTATTGGGCTCGATAACGGCAAGGGCAGATTGAATACGACTGTTCAATCCCTTCTTGAAGCGATGCATCTTCAAGGCCTCATCTCCCATGATGGTTGGGGAGTAAGTTCCCAATGAGTGGAGCTTGGACGAATACTCCACCACTGTCATGTTTTGTTCCTGAACTAAGCTTTCAAATTCTGACAGCTTCTGCACTCGAACTGCTGTCGGGAAGTACTGCTTCAGAAATGCCTTTCGGAACCTTTGCCAAGTGATAGGTCCCACCCTTACTTAGCTAGGTGAGACTCCTTCCCACCATTTGGCTGCTTTATCCACAAGAAAATGTGTAATCACATCTACCTTGATCCCTTGTGGAACCTCAAGTAATCGAAGATGGTTCTCCACCTCCTTCATCCAATTCTGTCCGACCTCGGGATCGGAACTTCCATCAAAGTTTGGGACTCTTGCTCTTCGGAGAGCCTCATAGTGCTGCTTAGTCCTATTCTGAGCTGGAGGTGGTGGCGGTGGCTGGTTAGCATTAGGGTTCACCAACCCTTGTAGTGTGGTTGCCACAATCGTGGCTATAGCCATCAAGTCCACTTGACTGAGGCCAACTGCTGGTGGTTGCTGTGGGGGTTGTTGTTGTGCATCCTCATCATTACGGTTATTGTTGCGGTTATTGTAACGAGGGTTACGGTTGTTTCTCACAGGTCGTCCGTCCATTTCCTACAATTCGAAAGTTCTAAGGTTGATGGCAGAATAGAGACTAAACAAAAGAAGAAAAATGATTAAGTAATTGCTCAAAATTAAATATGAAACCAATGGATAAAAGTAAATTTTTATTGCTTTCTCAAGAAAGTGCAATTACAACGAAACATCGAATTTGAAAGCATAAATGCAATTGGAACAAGTGATATTACAAAGAAAACCACTGACTGATGTTCTAATCTATCACTTCTCCTAATCTCAAATCCATAGGATCCTCCTCGACTTCTTCATCTTCTTCGGGATCCTCCTCAGGTTCGTCTTGGTTGGCTATTACTGCTTGTAGATGTTCAATATGACCATGCAGAACTGCATTCTGGTCACTAAGAACTTCCACGGTGTCGTGCAGCTCTTGAATCTGAGCATCAGTCTGTTCACTATACTGATTATGCTGGTGAACGAGTTGGTGATTTTTATCCTTAAGCACTTGGATCTTCTCAACCAAGGTATCACGTAACTCGATGAACTCGGCAACAGTCTCTTGGGAGGTCTCAAACTCTTGTTGAGTCTTCCTATTCCTCTCTTATGCTTCATGCAGATAGTGAGCATATCGTTGAACATCACACCTCAAGTGTTCTGCTCGACGCTCTAACTCGTCTTTGTCCAGCTCTAGGCAGTAGTTATGTTCCTTGAGTTTTTCTAGCTTCCTCTCTAAGCTCTTAATGTAGCTACTCTGGTCAGCCATATCCTACATCCAAAACATGAGAGTGGAGATTCAGAAATGATATCAAGAATACAGGTCGAACTATAGACAATTACTGGAATGAACAGAATCAGTATGCCTATAACATTTAGTAGAAGAAAATGGCTCAAAAATTTTTTGGTCTCAGAATGGCGTGAAAATTTTACTAAATATCCTTCACATCAAGAACGTGAATGGTACCAAGTTTGGTGTAAAAATCCTAAGCCATATGGAAATGAAAATTCCTCAAAGTTTCAAAAATCTAGAAAATTTTACGGAAATGATGATATCCCTATCTAAACGAAGGATTTTGGGGTTCGTCGGCGGTGCTAGAACGATTGAATCGTTCTAGGTTACGTTCTAGGTTACGTTCTAGGTTAGGTTAAGAAATGATATCAAGAATACAGGTCGAACTATAGACAATTACTGGAATGAACAGAATCAGTATGCATATAACATTTAGTAGAAGAAAATGGCTCAAAAAATTTTCGGTCTCAGAATGGCTTGAAAATTTTACTAAAAATCATTCACATCAAGAACATGAATGGTACCAAGTTTGGTGTAAAAATGCTAAGCTATTTAGAAATAAAAATTCCTCAAAGTTTCAAAAATCGGTAAAATTTTACGGAAATGATGATATCCCTATCTAAACGAATGATTTTGGGATTCTTCGGCGGTGCTAGAACGATAGAATCGTTGTTCTAGATTAGGTTCTCCTCGTCGAGAGCTTTCCAACGCATACTTTTAATAGTAAAAATCCTCCTGGACCAAAAGTTATGACCGTTCGAAGTTTCCGCGAAAAACACCTCAACTTCCATGCCATTTGCAAAGTCTACTTCATGCACTTGCTGGTATACACTATCTACTGCAATTCTGATGCTACTGCAATCAGTCTGCTGCTTTTCCAGCACTGTTAGAACCAGTCTGCTGCATTCCGAGTCTACTGACCCAGTCTTCTACATTCAGATCTACTGGTTTCTTATTTCGGGCTACTGGTTTTGGTTTCGGGCTACTGGTTTTGGTCTACTGATTTTTGGCCTACTGAATTTTTTTTTTCTACTCATTTCAGTAGTCTATTACAGTAGCTTATTTTTCAGTAGTCTATTACCGTAACATATTTTCAGTAGTCTATCTCGGTAACTTTCAGGACTTATTTTCAGAAGTCTATCAGAACTTATTATTTCTAGTTGTTCCTCCCCAGATTATGAAACCTGATTTGCTCTGATACCACTTCAATGTCACGCCCCGGAGCGGGGGTTGGTTGACACCGGCGTTGCTCTCAAATTTACATTCGAAAACAACCAGCCTCAGAGTACAGAATTCAGAAACCAGTCTTTTATTCATAATACGAAATAAATCAATTGTCTGTTACAACTCGAATACTAATGTTTTACAGCGGAAATGTAAAACCAGACATAACAGTGTCTTAACAGATACAGCGGAATTAACATAAACATAAACTGAAAACAATAATCTTCTTCACCAGTCCCAGAACTGGATCTGCTCTTCTTCTTCTAATATTTCTTCCTCGTTCTTATATGAGATGGGTTTGGTGGGTGAGTGATATGATTGTCACTCAGTAAGTAGGGGCGGGAATAACTCTCAGTGTCACGCCCCGGGACGAGGGTTGGTTGACACCGGCGTTGCTTTCAAATTTACATTCGAAAACAACAAGCCTCAGAAGTACAAAATTCAGAAACCAATCTTTTATTCATAATACTGAATATTCAATGTCTGATACAACTCAATTAATAATGTTTTACAGCGGAAATGTAAAATCAGAATTACAATATCTAAACAGATGCAGCGGAATTAACATAAACATAAACTGAAAACAATAATCTTCTTCACCAGCCCAGAACTGGATCTGTTCTTCTTCTTCTAATATTTCTTCCTCGTTATTAGCTGAGATGGGTTTGGTGGGTGAGTGATATGATTGTCACTCAGTAAGCAGGGGCAGGGAATAACTCTCAATCTTCGAAATCGTTTTCAACATGACAGTAAAACAGTAATATGTAGAAAACTCGTATTTTCAGAACAGAAATCAGAATTCAGAATTTACAGGTTTCAGAACAGAAATCAGAATCAGTAAGCACTGAGCACGTTAGTGAATTTCATGGCTAAACTGATATCAGTCTCCTATATGTTCTCTCCTCTAAGGGGTGAGGTCAGAATCAGAATCAGAATTCAAAATGTTCAGAATATATATTCCTACCATTATTTCACTAGGGAGTTTCAGTGCTTCAAAATCATATATCAGAAATCAAACATACAGAACTGAACTTTAAAACAGAATTATCAAACGGATTTCAAGATATTTATATATAAGCCCACTTACCGTAATTTGCTAGAATTTCGGTTGAAGTCTACTGGAATTCTGGTTGCTCTTTCTACTGGATTCTACTGCTCGAAAAATAAGTACTCCTTTAGCTCGAAAATTCAAGTGAGTCTCAAGATTTGTGTAACCCAATACAGAGGTTTGAGAGTGTTATTTATAGGCCAAATTCTGACTGTTAGCCTCCCAATTAATAATCATAATCTGCCATTAACAGCCTTTATTCCATGTTAATGCTTCAGTTACAAGTCTAAGCTGAATCAGTAACTGTCTGCTGCTTTCTCGCTCTTCTGCTGCTGGATTCTGTCTGCTGGAAAATACATGTCTTCTGGAAAAATACCAGCTTCTGAAATATGAGTTGCTGCTGGAATTTTGATAGCTGCTGAAACATTTCTAGCTGCTGGAAATTCAGGTTCTCACACCCAGTTTTCAAAAACCATTTTTACAGAAACAGTAATACAATAATGTACAGAAAATACTTATTTTCAGAACAGTAATCAAAATCCAGAGATCACAGGTTTCAGAACAGAAATCAGAATTAGTAAGCACTAAGCACGTTAGTGAATTTCATGGCTAAACTGATATCAGTCCCCTATATGTTCTCTCCTCTAAGGGGTGAGGCCAGAATCAGAATCAGAATTCAGAAATGTTCAGAATATATATTCCTACCATTAGTTCACTAGGGAGTTTCAGTGCTTCAAAATCATATATCAGAAATCAATCATACAGAAACTGAACTTTAAAACAGAATTATCAAACGGATTTCAAGATATTTATATATAAGCCCACTTACCGTAATTTGCTAAATATTTCGGTTGAAGTCTTGAAATCTGTTTGTTCTTGCTACTGGTTTCTACTGCTCCGAAAAATGCACTCTCTTCTCTCTAATTTCAAGTGATCTCAAGATTTTGGTAACAATCATTTCAGAGATTGAGGGTGCTATTTATAGGCCAAAGTCTGACTGTTAGCCTTCTAATTAATGACCATAATCTGCCATTAACAGCCTTTATTCATGTTAAATGCTTCAGTTACAAGTCCTGAGCAGAACCAGTAGCTATCTGCTGGAATCTCGCTACTGAACTCTTCTGCTGCTGGGTTCCGTCTGCTGGATTTTGTCTGTTGGATTTTGGTCTGCTGGAAAATAACATCTTCTGAAATATGAATTGCTGCTGGAATTTTGTTAGCTGCTGCTACTGCTGGAATCTCAGGTTCTCACCATGTAAATCAAAATCAGCATCCATGCATTAAGCTGTATTTGACCTGTGGTACTTGGTTCATATGTCGATTAGCAGTCATGTATTTAATATTGCCCCCCACCCCCCTTTTTATTCTCAGATTTTGTAAAGATCAGAAAGTTCAAAACTTCAGGAAATATTCAAAATCTAAACTCTATGCAGGCGCTACACGAGCATATTTCAGAATATTTATTTTTTTTGCACAAATGGTTCTGCGGATGGTTGCTTTGCTGTCTGATTTATCAATGAATACTGCTTGTTCCTTAAACTAAACAAAAAGTCGATGAGCTTCATGCCAATAGATAGTTCATACAACAAAAGAAACTGTGCAGTAAACAAAGAAAGAAAGAAAAGAAAAAGAAAAGGTGATAGATGCGATCATCAAATTAGTAGGCAGCAGAAATCAAGCAAACTGAAACTATATATGAAATGTATAACGATTCACTGAAGAACATCATGACACCGGAAAGGCAACATCTTTAAACAAAGGTACAAGCAAATGAGAACAATGAAAAAAAACTCAATAATAGAAACATGTATCAATCACCCCAAATGACCTTCGAAACAAATTCTAGCACTCTACCCCATGATAATCATTTTAAAATCCCAATCAATAACTTATGGAGCTTTTGGCACTTCTGGCACTGTCAGTTTAGGCAATTCAGGTTTTGGCAGCGTAGGAAACTCGGGTTTTGGCAATGTGGGAAACTCTGGTTTTTGCAAAGTTGGCAGCTCAGGCTTTGGGAGTGTAGGAAGCTCGGGCTTTGGCAATGTGGGAAGCTCTGGTTTTGGCAAAGTTGGCAGCTCAGGCTTCGTGAGTGTAGGAAGCTCGGGCTTTGACAAAGTTGATAGCTCTGGCTTTGGGACTGAGGGAAGCTCAGGCTTTGGCAGTGTCGGAAGCTCAAGTTTTGGTAGATTTGGAAGCTCGGGTTTTGGCAATGTAGGAAGCTCCGGTTTTGGCAAAGTTGGCAGTTCAGTCTTCGGGAGTGTAGGAAGCTCAGGTTTCGGCAAAGTAGGAAACTCCGATTTTGGCAAAGTTGACAACTCTGTCTTTGAGAATGCCGGAAGCTCAGGGTTATGCAATGTAGGAAGCTCGGGTTTCGGCATTGTGGGCAGATCAAATTTTGGTAAAGTTGGCAGCTCTGGCTTTGGGAATGTGGGAAGCTCAGGCTTTGGCAGTGTAGGAAGCTCGGGTTTTGGCAAATACGGCAGCTCCGGTTTAGGAAGACTCGTAATCTCAGGTTTTGGCAAAGTGGGCAACTCAGGCTTTGGAACTTCAGCCAAATTTGTTTCCAGGAGGTGCCGTGCCTCTGCTTGAATCCTGTTACTGCTTATCGAAGATAAAGCAATAAGCAACATAAAGAAAATAGTATGATCGTTGCTATAACCCATTGTTTTCAGCAGAAGACAGATTGATAATTCACTATATTTTTGAGCAAACTTCTCTTTGACTCGATGATGTATCAAAAAGTACATGCACCAGTTTATATAGAGATGTGGTTGTGCAGAACATGAGCTCTCTTGGCCTGGTTGGCAGGAAAAATACAGGTTAGTTCAACTTCTTTACTGATAATTCCAATTATGAATCGGCTTAACTCAAATCACAATTTTCTAGTTGGACGCCTACATTGATATATGATTCAAACTTGTGGTAGGTGATGATATATACTAGTGTTCAACTCGAGTTTCTTAAAAGTCCTCGGGATTTTATCGACTAAAATTTTGAAAGTACTTAAAATAAGTTCTTGTAAACAATACGTTAACTTTGTTTAACTTCTGAACTATCGTATTCTTATGTATAACTAGACCAAACATTACTCGACTCTTTTTTCCCATGTAAAATCATAAATGGAAGTACAAGAAATGAGCAGTAATTACTGGAAGAGTTCTTTATGCACACAAACATTATTGGATTTTTGATAAGTTCCGATTTAATTCATATGAATTAATAAGTAGTTTAAAAAGTACAATTTAATTTAGGATTTTTTACCTTCATAAATTCATCATCCTGTGATGAGATTTCTAGGATACATGAATTTCTCTTAATTATTGCATGGCACGTTTAACTGAAACAAATCATCAACTGAAATCAAATTGAAGCACACTCAGAACAAATAATTATCAATTTAAAATCTTCGTGACTGACTCGTCAAAACAGTATCAAGACTAATGAAAGAAAAATATTGAGAGTAAAATGTAACTCATAATATTCAATTTAGATAATATTTAACACATAATTTTTTTATATTTTGTTTTTAGAATTATGTATTACGGATAATTAATTTTATATCAGAACCTATCTTTTGTAGACTAACATTAATGATTATTAATTTCTTATTAGATACGATTTTAAAATAATAAATAAATCAACATATGTAATGAAATACGCATTCAGATAAGATTTTATGGTAAATTTCAAATAAAATCAAATAAACTCATACAATAAATATTAATTACAAATTTTAAACTATTGGTATGATTTTCGCTATTAGAATTTGAAATATAACCAAAGAAATAAACTTTGATAAAATAATGTTATTTTTGTATTTGTTGAATTAGTTAGTTGATTTCAAAATAATTAAATAAAGATATTAAAATATCATATGTAAAATTATAATACTTTGACAAATGTTAATTAATTATCATTATAAATATATTTATTACAAGGATTATTGTTTTCACAATATAAAATAACTTCTATGTCTTTTAATTGATTATTACGTTATAAATTTTCATATGTATAGTTATTATCTCACTCAAAAAGAAAAATAGATGTGAATATATAAATTTTTACAATCTAATAATTTTCATATATATTAGTTAATGAATAATTATTAAAAATATATAAATTATATTTTTCATCAACCTTCATGTACCAATCATTGTTATTTTTATTTTCTTAGTTTTATTTACATATATATATTGGACACTTCAAACTATTTGTTTTCGATGATCCATTTTAATATAAAATAGGCCATAGTATTAAATTTTTGAAATCATTTGTTTTTTAAGTTTTAGACTTGTAATATAGTCAAATTATATTCAGTATTTTTGTCGCTTACTTGAATGTGAAATTTTTATTTTGTTATTATTGATTTTTTTATTTTCTTAAAATGTCATAATAGTCCCAATCAATAACTTATGGAGCTTTGTGTATTGAATTTAAAAATTTGTCTGATATATAATTTTTTTAAAGTGCTACTATGATCTAAGTTTTAATATCAAATAACATAGCTATACAAATATGAGAAAGTGAAGCTAATTGTTTAACAATTATGTCTTAGAATTTATATATTATGAGAGTTGATTTTGGAACTGAAACCAAAAAATATTTTAGTTCTGATTTTGGTTTCATTGTTCTTGAGAACCGAGGTTAGGTTCCTTTAGACCCTTGATATCTAAATCTTAAACAATCATTGTAGATGTTTCAAATTCTACCAAATTTTGAATATTGAATTTAAAATTTTGTCTGATATATACTTTTTTTTAAAAAAATACTACTAAAATCTTTAAATTCCTTATCATAGCTAAACATTTTATCAATAAACTCTTCAATTTCCTTGTAGTTTGTATACATTTATATGCATTAATTTTTTTTATTTATGATTATTTACTATTGTTAATGTTAATGTGAATGTGAGTTAAACGAATTGAATTTGTCATGATTTGGATACTATTATACTTACATCTGTATCTCCACTTGTCATTACATTATATGTGTTTACTATTTGATTTAAGCAATTTATTTATTTAAATTTGTTACTATTAAATTTATATTTTCATTCCATTATAATTTAAATATTGTTTCTGAAAAACTCAATATATTAATAATTATTTTTACTAGCTTTAGTTATTCAATTGTGAAAATCTTAATCATCTACATAAATCGAAATACTTAAATACATATGTTTCAAATTTTAATTATCCAACTGTGAAAATCTCAAATCATCTACATAAATAGAAATACTTAAATACATATATTTCAAATTTTAATATCATAATATATATGTGGAAATTGTATTATATATTATTTTTATTTTAACAACTTTAATTTTCTAACATAATTTATTCATAGGTTAATGGGTTAATAATATGAATGTCAAATTAAATTAATCATGATTTAAATTATATAACCATTATTTCTCCCTTTAATTCTTTGAAACTCACTAATGTTCCACCTTATTCCAATTGTTGTTTGGAGTATTTGTAAATCGCTAAGAGCTTAAGATTGAAAATTTTGATATTTTATTGCAATTGTATTTCAGTTCATAGTTTTGGCCTCAATTTTCTCTCAAAGAATTGCACGTGGGTAAGTGAAAAATAAATAGATAGCAGTTTATTTAATTTACTTGCTTGGTTGTCGTTTTTTATTATTATTTTTCAAGTAATATGTCATCCATTTTTTTCCTTATTGTACTTACTATTTACTTATATTATGTATTTAGTGAGATGTTGTAATGATAGAAGATGATTGAGGTCAAACTATAAATTTGAATTGACATGTATTGTATTATCTATATATTTTGCATGTCATTTCATCTTCATCTAAATTATTTATTTTTGGTTACTTTCCCTTATGTGTAGTGTGTGGAATGAAATTTTTTTATTTTCTTTCAATCTATATTGTTTTATATTTGTTTTGTTTATTATCATTTGCTAATAATAAAAGATTTTTAGATTGAATTTTTAAATATATATATATATATATATATTTTAATTCATATTATATATAATTAGTGTCAACATGGATCGCATGTACTTCATGCTAGTATCTTTAAAAATTTGAACACACCGGACTCTACGCTTGAAGATTTTCTTTTGTTTTTTTGCTGAGAGACGGTCTCACGGATTTATATATATGATAATGATCGAATCGATCCATATTAAAATAAAAATTAATAATTTTGAAATAAAAAGTAATATTTTTTCATAGTCGTGTCGGATCGTTTATCCATCTCACAAAATTGACATGTGAGATTGTTTCATAGAATTTTTGCGATCAGTCAGATATGTTTACCAAAACTAAATTTATTTAAATTTTATGCCATAAATACTAGTATATTATATGCCAAATTTTAATTAATATTAGTAATCTTGTATAAATTAAATTTTCATTTAAAATATTTTTTATTCATAAAAAATTAAGAGATTATATAAAAAGTAAAAAATTTATATTTTTATTTGTGTTAGAAACTAAGATAATTAATTTAAATATTTATTTATAGTTTTTTCATTAGTTTTAAAATTTATACATCTCGTAATAATTTTTTGGGATCTTTTAGATGATGAATGACATGACCATTTTGTTAATATATACCAAAACATCATGTATTATTATATATCCATATGATAATTATCGTTTTTCATGTATCACATTGCTGATAACATATTTACGTATCTTACACAATAACATTTAATTCAACGCCAAAATAAAAAAAAATATATGAATTAAAATAACGATGAACTAAATAATAAAATTAAAACGAGCACCTCCGGATTCTCTATAGCTATAATTTTATATAAATACATAAATAGTTTCTTACAACTGGATATCGAATTCAAGATTTCGTCTCATAAATATAACTTTGTATCAAATGAATGGAAATACTTTTATGTATTTCGGGCATTGATCTAGCACGAATTGTAATTTAATTATTCACAAAAAATTTTATGACTCACAAGTCAATTTTGTGAGATGAATCTCTTATTTGGATCACTCAAAAAAGTTGTACTTGAATATCTTTAAAATTCATTTATGGATTCATCACGTAAAGTTTTAGATTATATTATATTTTATATATATATATATATATATATATATATGCAAAATACACAGTAAATTAAGTATGTATATCTACATAATTGGAAGGAAATATTGCATACAAGTTAGCTTTTCTCAACAAAGAAGCATATCAATATTTATGGAAGGAGTTTCTCAAAATTTATTAAAGGAGCACCTCCAAATTTTGGAAAGAATATTAATCGAATTATGGTAAGATTTTCACCTCACCCCTATAAATAGAAAGACCCTTCCATTCAAATTCACACCATTCCAAATACTCAAAATTTCGAAAATTACTCCCCAAGTGCTGCCGAAATTTCGAAATTTTTGTTCTCCAAAATTCTGCGGCAGTTATCAATATTCTGTCTGCGTTCGGAAAATTTTTCATCTTGCTCGGATGGTCAGAATCAGATCTCCACCGTTCAGAATATGCTTCGATATGTTTCGAATAACATATCCCAAATTCGGCCAAATCCAACGGTTGGTGTTTCTTTTATAGCCTTCGCAAGAAAAATGTTCAGATTTTAGGCGGGAACAGCATACCTACGGTTTTTCGTCCATAAGCATGTCAACATGACGTACAAACCCGGTCTCCACCGTTCATAATTTATTTGACGTAATTATGAAGGTAATGTAAATGTTTAAGCCCGATCCAACGGTTCATTAATGCGCAAGGAATTTTACAAGGCGGCTGATTTTTCGGTAGATGTGTTGCTGTGTTTTCGAGGTGTCGGTTGCATGATTCTTCTATAGTTTCCGAATTTTTCATGTTTTCTTCTAGTTTAAGGTAAGTGGGCTTGTTTCAAAGATTAAATTTCGGTTATATGCATTTTCGTTTTTGAAAATACGGTCGAGTACACCTTCTTCTCCTACTCCATTTCTTGTTTTTGTTGTCATACGGTTTTGAGCACTGTGAGGAGTCGACTGTATATGGGTGAGAATCTCAACCATGACATGACCCATACGCGGTGGGGATGTAACCGCTATATGTCATCCCCCCTTAGATGAGTAAAAATTAGGAACTGATATCAGTAAATCATATAAAGTAGAGGAATCTAAGTGCTTGGTAAATATTATACATGTGATATAAATGATGTTATGCAAGTCATGTGATTTTTGAAATTATGCATGCTATATTGTGCTCGATACGGCCCCCACTTGCTGAGTATTTCCCAAAATACTCACCCTCTCACTCTATCCTCCCAGATAAATCAAAAGAACAAATAGAGAAAAAATAATCAGACACCAGTTTTGGGCTATTAATGGACGCATGAAGAATTTTAATTAATTATATGTTCTTGTGAGTTTTTAATTCAAGTTATAAACGCTTCCGCGGATTTTTATCAGAGTCACTATTGTAAAGACGATTCCATTTTTATGGTTTTGTGAATAATAGACTGGTTTTGGTTTATACTATGCTACGAGGCTTGTTGTTTGATGATTATGTTATTGTTGAACAACTCTGATGTCGACTAACCCCGGTCTCGGGGCGTGACACATGTTATCTCGATTATCGTTGAGTCGTTAATGTATTGCATATTACATTTTATAATATGATTATACATGATTTATATTTATTGCTGTTATTGTTGAACTGTTTCATACCAAAATCCTAACATTAGTTGTTTTCTGAGGGGGCTGTTGTGGTTGTTATTGGACACCATGGTAGATCTCCCGAGTCGTTTTGCAGCATCAGGTCGAGGTTCCGTCAGTGGAGCTCGGGATTTAGGTTGGATTGCTTGATTCTGTTCAATGGAGTCTCCCAGTTAGTCTATATGTATGTCTTGAAGTTTGTTTCAGTCTTGTGTTGTAGTTTATTTGCCGGGGAAATGTCTCGTGTATCTGTAGTAATATTTGATTGTTTTTGTGATGTTCCGAGTTGACTATGTCATTGTTATGATCTGGTGAGTACTTGGTAAGTTTTAATTTCTGCTTAGTCCTGGCCAGTGCGGCTATAGGTTGGTTGACTTCAATTTTTGTTTTAAATGACCTTATTCGAAGTATATTTTGATGTAAACTGCTACTTGAGTTTTTCGGATGTCCTATTTGCGGGGAGGTAATGTCGAAATTTTTCTAGGCCAAGAGATCCATTTTAAAGTATTTTAAACCCTTTTTCTGCTGCTATTATTGTTTGATAATTAATTGTCATTAGAGTAAATGACCCTCACAGATAATATAATAAATACTATATCATATCATCGGTGGGAAAAAATTTAAAAGACATAACATATTTTTAAATTTAGTAATTATCATCACTTGTTTATAATATTAACTAAACTTGAGTCATGTATAATAATCGGTTTGGTCCGCTATTGTGACACAAACTAAATTTATATTTAGTCTTCCAACTTCAATTAAACTAATGCAAATATTAATTAAAAAAAAGAGAAAATGTTCAATTCATCTAACCTGCAACCCGATGGTTAGACTAGCCCGCAACCCGATGCGAATCGAGTTCGGGGTTCCTCAACCCACCAAGATTTCAGTTCGGCCGGTTTAACAGTTCTACCTATGATTATAGTCCATCCGACATCGTTTCAAATTTGGGACAATGTATCATAATTGAGACTCAATCGTAACAAACATATACCTCAACTCAAAATAAAATCGATGTTATTATTTTTGAACAAACCTCTAAATTTTATTAAGATCGTGGGAAATGTCTATTATAAATTTATTCATCTAAAAAGGAATATCCATAGGCACCCCAAAAAAGGGTGCCGGGGAAGAAGAAACGAAAACGACGAGTGTGTGAGCTACTTGATTTGATGTTCATCGTGCATGTATGAACTTCACTCCATCAATCATTTCCATTAAACTCTAGATTTCACTCATTTTCGGCCAGAATATCCGAGCTCTTCAGTTGAAAAGGTGACTGCTTGCATCGCAACTAAGAACTTGAGGCAACTTGGTTGATCCTCTCGTCGTGTTGAATTACTTTCTTGAGTCTATCATTATCTTCTGATATTTCTGTTTTATCTCATCATAAAACAGAAATTATGCTTATGGCTCAATACATTAAAGGCACATAACCTATTAGATACATTAAAGTCAAATAACCCGAAATCTTAGTTGGTCACTTTAATTTTTAAAATCTTAAGCCTCCTCGATATTTTGGTGGGCACAACTTCTCCTACTTCCTCCAGTGCATCTTCTTTCTGCTTCTATCAAACCCCCCACCAAATTTTAGCACATGCTCTCTCAATTTAAGAGCATATTGTCGATGAGATTCAAAAGCATGACATCGAATAAAAAGGTTTCTCCTGAAGCACTGTCTTGACCAATACTTCCTTTCATCCATTAGAGAAGAGTTTGTTGACTCATCCCTAATTTTTCTAAAGGATTATGTCCTTCAAATATGCCAATTGCATTTGTTTTTTCCTGCAGAGCACGTTGGAAGGCCAAGACACACTTTGTGGCCCTAGACAACAGGTATTGTCAATATACCTTAGATTCTTTCCACTGCCTCAACTTTTATGTTCGAGCTAAAATTAAGTGCCAAATTCACGAGATTAATGAGTTGTGTAAAGGCCAACTCATATGTTTGAAAGCAGTTCCAAATTTGAATGCAATTATTTTCATCCGCTCAGAAAAAGATTAAGTTGTTGTTGGTAAAAAATATGTGTGATATAGTTGGGAAATTATTAACAATTCTAACATCCCGGAAAAGTTTCACTCCTCTCATATTTTGAAATCAGAGAGAAGAGACCATATGCACATATGAAAAATAGATACGGTGAAAGAGGGTCCTCTTGTCGGATGCCTCATTTGGTGTGAGACTGTCACGCCCCGAGCCCGGCCCCGCGCCTGTGTGACTACACAATAGGCCCCTATAGCAACAACTTCGTATTCATCATCGCTTTTACGAAAATGATTAACCCAAGTTGCTATAGAAGTCCATTGTAAGCCCATTATAAACTCATTTTAAATATTCAATTTTTAAGATGTAGGACAAGGGTATCACAATCACCCCTCTTTCAGAACGTGACATCCTCGTCACGGCTTGACCACTCGATCCACCAGCGCCGAGAATCTAGAGGTGACTCCTACAGGTTCAAGAGGTGGCTCCCGTCATGTAGCACTTTTCCCCGCAGGTTCAAGAGGTGGCAGCCATGCACGTAGCACTTTGCCACGCATAGCACTTATTTCCCTGTGTTCTTTGCTGGTGACCGGCTCTGATACCATTCTGTCACGCCCCGAGCCCAGGTCCGCGCCTGCGTGACTGCACAATGGGCGCCTATAGCAACTACTTCGGATTCGTCTTCGCTTTTACGAAAATGATTAACCAAGTTGCTATAAAAGTCCATTGTAAGCTCATTATAAACTCATTTTAAATCTTTAATTTTTAAGATGTGGGACAAAAGTATCATAGAGACGACCAACAAGTTCTCTGTTTATGGAAAAGGTACAAGTCGCTGATGTAATAAACCACATAATTTTACCAACCATGTTTGTGCTAAAACCCAATTGAACCATCATTGCCTCAATAAAACCATGTTTCACTCGATCATATGCTTTGCTCATGTCTAGTTTTAGTGATGCATACCTTATTCTATTGCCCCTATGATTTCGAATCCAAGGCATGGCATCAAATCCCAGGATAAAGTTATATGTAGTAAGTTTACCTGGTATGAAAGATCTTTGGAATTCATCCATCGCCTTCTCTAGAATAGTATAAATTTGTTTGTCAAGGCTCAGGCGATAACTTTATATGTCACATTGAAGAGGCTTATAGATCTAAATTCTTTAATTATTAGAGGGTTTTTCACCTTCGGTATGAGAATGATTATAGTGTCTTTCAAGGCCTCAGTTGAATGACCACTATTCATAACACGTAGAAAAGCTTCAGTTACATCATTCTTTACAGTGGAACAATTTTTTTGGTAGAATGATGCAGTCATTCCATCCCGTTCCAGGGCCTTGTGTGGGTGAATATCAAATAGTGCTCTCGTGATTTATTCCCTCGAAAAGGCATATCAAGTATCTGATTCATTTTGTCATCCACTTTTGGAGTAACAAATTCAATGATAGGTTGAAACTCCATCACCTCTGGATTAGATGAATTGAACAATGTATCAAAATAGCTAAAGATTATGTATGTCATTCTTTTTTGGGTGTTGAAAAAATCTCCTTGGCTTGATACTAGGCCTGATATGAAATTCTTTGTGCGCTTGTTCGAAGCTTGGGAAAGGAAAAAACTAAAGTTACGATCACCATGCACAAGCCAATTGTGTTTGCTTCTCTATTTCCAAATTGTAATTTTTTTGATTCGGCCCTCTAATTCTTACAAAATGATCAAGAAATTCAAAGATAATGTCATTTGGTCATGTTTGTTATACCACGTATAAAATTCCCCACCACAACACATATCTTTTAGCTCACACGCTTCGACGCGAAAGGATTCCCTATTGGGCTGCTAAGAGTCTTCTCACCCCATCCCCCCCTTTTTTATATCTTTTTTATAGCAAATTTCATTGATATCGACTTCGACGAGCCAAGGTAATTCCCTCAATCGTTGCAGCAATTCCACGAGGTATGTCGCTTGCTCGCATCAGGGTGGCCATAAAATCAAATGAAGTGCCATCTTTTCACAAAATCTCCAACCATACCATCAACATGTTCGTTTGATAATGATTTCATTGTGACATCCACCCCTCAATCCATAGTAATATAAGTCCACGACTCCCGCCTTCACTATTTACTACAAACATACATGAGTAGCCTAGCAATTGTTTCCAATTTTGTTTTTGCGTTTGTGTCTTGCTCAGGAACAGTATCAAGGCACATTAGTCGGCAACTAATCGTTAATAATTCCTGCATTACAAAATAGGAAACTCATTGCAATCAGGGGGTTGCATAGCAAGGTGATTCCTCAAGCTCCATTTCTTGTTCCTGTGTTCTCACACACTGAGGAAATTGTACTTATAATCTAAGTTGATAACACATTGAAGTGTTCCCTCAAATCTGGGCTGATTGCTTCTTGTAAACTGATGTGCATTATGCGTGCCCTTCTTCTTTTGATTTTCACACACTTGTATATTTTTCCACACTTATATATTGATGATCTTGGTCTGGTATTTATAGAGGCAACGAGACCGTACACCAAAACTTATCAAATATGTCCGTTACAATTTGAATCCGTTCCTCGAAATACGTCTGTACTTTCCAACAGCCATTCTATAACGTTTTGGCTTTAAGTTCTGCTGCAACATCTATTATTGTCATTTGACTGGACAAAAGCTTTTCCTCAATGCCTGCAGCTGGATTCCATTTGAATAAGCTTGTCGTGTTCTGCAAACTGATTGATTCCTAACTGATGTTTTGAACTGATCTTGAACTGGTTTGATGAAATCAGTTGGCTCATCAGCTGAACTGATTTCACTACTTCAGTTGAACTGGTCAGCTGGGCTCTTCATCAGTTGAGCTCTTCATCAGCTGGCCAGGCTTCTGAAGGTCTCCTGCTGAACAAGTTATCAGCTGGACAATCAGTTGAATTGTTCTTTGATATGTGAGTTGAACTTATGTAGTTTGAGCAATCAGTTGGCGCTTTCAATTTTGCGTCTCGATAGCTTCAGTTTTGACTCGATAACTGATCAGTTCGGATCCTTATCAGTTTCAGCTTCTGCGCACTTAGATAAATTTATTAGAAACAAAATAACAAGTTATGTTAACATCAAAATCAAGATTTTGAACATGAAATGTTCCAACAAGTGATAAAAATCCAAGCCATTTGCACCTTAGCGCCAGGGAAGGGGAGAGCAATCTGTTGAAGTTTTTCTACGTTGCTCCCGTTACTCAGCCTTGAGCATTATACAATGACATGTTGTAGAGCGATAGGTTGTTAACTGATTGGTCGTAGGTTCAAATCCTTCTTGGAGAGTTTTGATCGCTTTTTTGAGGCTAGAGTCGTTGACGGTGTTTTTACATGCTTGTTCCCACCCATTGTAATTTCAATCTAGAGAGTAATTTTTTAACTGGCTAACCGATTGGACAACGAAATTGCACAGATGCAATATGTTTGCTCTCACAATTTTTCCTGTTGAAGAGAGGAAGACTCTAGGAGAGATCTTAACTATTAATATACTATAATAAAATCAATGTTATTATTATGATTAGTAATGTTACTTATTATTATTTTATCGAATAAAGACTTATTCTTCACTTGTTTTTGGGCTCAAAATTAAAATGCTGAGAAGTGAATCACAAATGTAATGTGAGCTAGTCGTTCTCGTTCATTTGTCTAATTTATGTGTCTTGATACTCACGGGAAATTTAGGGTCCGATTCCAGCAAGTGTCACTAGTCCAGATGCAGGTTTTGAAATTACCCTGAGCCTGAAATCACAAATAAGATCGTTAGGAGGGGGCCAGGAGGGTGTCCTAGCGTAGCCCCTCCGACGCTCAAGTCAGTGACTGAGGATATATGGGGGGAGCAGCTAAGGGTGCTGCTGAAAACAATATATTGAATTTTTTAACTGAACACTCAAACCTGGTATTTATAGGAGAATACCTGGACCCTTGATGGGCTTGTCTTCCATTTGGGCTAGGGATAAGCCAATGGTAGATACCTGGACTCTTGATTGACTTGTCTTCCATTTGGGCCCTTGCCTCCAAGATGTAATCCGGGCCTAGGGGCTCACGGGATATCACCAGTCTCCCCCTCCCGAGTCGAACTGAATCGTATGTTCAAAGTTCGATTAATTGGTTCGTTCTCGGTTTATCGGTGCGAGTTGTGAATTTTCTTCCAGCCGCTCGTCAGTCTCCAAAAATAGGAAGCAAATAAAAAATCGTAATCATGCAGCTCTCCATCGTCTAGCAACCGCATGCTCCCACATACACTCGCCTCACGACCTAGCCCTCTTGCACCTGCGCCATCACCCTTAGAACGCTTGGCACACGTCCCTGCCTCGCCCACCGCCCCTCCTCGCACCGCCTACTCGCCCACGCGTCCTCACGCAGGTCCTCGCTGAGCGTAGCGCCCAGCCTTCCGCCTCCCCGCTCGCCACTGCCATCGCCTGCTCGCCGTCTGCTACCGCGCGTACGCCCTCGCATGCTCGCCCTCCTCACCGCGCGCCTTGCCAACAGCGTTCAGCCCCCAGAGCGCCATCTTGCCACCGCGCAGCCCTAGCGCCCGTCCCCATTTCCAGCCCGCTCACACAGCAGCCTCGCCTTCCGCCTCCGTGTTCGCACCTGCCATCTCACGCTCGACCGCGCACCGCCTGCCACCGTGCGCATGCCCGAGCACCTCGCTCGAGTACGCTCGCCCCGCCTCCGTCAGCTCGTCCCAGCGCGCACGTCACACTCGCCCCGCACGAGCGCGCACGTCACGCTCGCCCGGCGCGTCTCTGCCACGCTCGCCCGAGGCTCGCCCAGCTCCTCTGCCACGCTCGCCCGAGGCTCGCCAAGCGCTCCCCAGTGCCCCTGTCACGCTCGCCCGACGCTTGCCCAGCGCTGTTCCACGCTCGCCCAATGCCAGCTCGCCCCTCGCCCTTGCCACGCTTGCCCAACGCTCGCCCAGCACATCGCCTCGCACTCTCCCTTCGCCCGCAGCCCTTGGTTCCTGAAGAGCTTTTGGGGGCGTTGCCCCCAAACCCCCACGTCCTGACCGGGCAGGTCGATCCCCGTAATTTTCGCAGCGGCAAACATTTTTCGTTATCGACAAACCAAATAAATTTTTCTCCTCCCAAACTCTGCTCCTCTACTAGGCAATGTCTTAGTAGGAAAATTTTTATTTAATTCTCCTCCTTCACTCTACTCCTCTGCTAGGCGATGCCTTAGCAGGAAAATTTAATTTTTCTCCGGCGAAAATCTGCTCCTCTGCTAGGCGATGCCTTAGCAGAAAAATTTAATTTCTCCCAAACTCTGCTCCTCTGCTAGGCGATGCCTTAGCAGGAAAATAAAAATTCTCCGCCTTTACCCTCTAACTCCTCTGCTAGGCAACGCCTTAGCAGGAAAATAAAGATTTCACCTCGTCACCCTCTAACTCCTCTGCTAGGCGACGCCTTAGCAGGAAAATAAAAATTTCAAGGCAAAGCCTTAGCAGGAAAATAAAGATTTCACCTCGTCACCCTCTAACTCCTCTGCTAGGCGACGCCTTAGCAGGAAAATAAAGATTCTCCACCATCACCCTCTAATTCCTCTGCTAGGTGACGCCTTAGCAGGAAAATAAAGATTTCACCTCGTCACCCTCTAACTCCTCTGCTAGGCGACGCCTTAGCAGGAAAATAAAGATTTTACCTCGTCACTCTCTAACTCCTCTGCTAGGCGACGCATTAGCAGGAAAATAAAAATTCTCCACCCTCACCCTCTACCTCTTCTGCTAGGCGTCGCCTTAGCAGGAAAATAAAATTTTTCTCATCCCCAACTCCGCTCCTCTGCTAGGTGATGCCTTAGCAGGAAAATAAAATTTTTCTCATCCCCAACTCTGCTCCTCTGCTAGGCGGTGCATTAGCAGGAAAATAAAATTTTTCTCCTCCCCAACTCTGCTCCTCTGCTAGGCGATGCCTTAGCAGGAAATAAAATTCTCGCTTTCATAATACACCAACATTCATGAATTGAAAAGAAGAACTTGGCTTTATTAAATTTCAACTGATAACATAAGACAAATTCAGAAACGAGATACAGCAAAATTCAAGTCAAGATTAATATTCTCTAAGGTGGTAAGCGTTCCCGAGCCTCTTTAGAGCCTTGTCCGGCACATTCTCCAACTTTCATCTTTGCTCTTCTTGTACCTCCACAGGACAAAGTTACCCACTTCTTCCTTTCCTAATCATGTTAAGCTCCACACGCGCTCTTTTCCCCTCCTCCATCACTACCCCCTCATAACATCGACGCGCGGCATTTTGGTTCCCGCACAAGACTCCAACTCCCTTCCCGACACGAAACTTCAATTTCTGATGATAGCTGGAAGCTACAGCTCTTAAATTCTTTAGGGCTGGCCGCCCCAGAATTCCATTATAAGCGGATGGGGTGTCCACCACGGTAAATGTTATCATCTTTGTTACTCGCCGAGGTTCATGTCCTGCAAACCCATATAGAGGAGTAGAGATCGGTTCGAACTCAAATCCTTCCACCTTCATCTGATCCAAAGTGCTCTTGAACAAGACGTTTACGGAGCTTCCATTATCAATAAATATCCTCGCCACATCATAATGGGCAATGGTGGCCGTCACCACCAATGCATCGTTATGTGGAGTCACAACGCCTCGGAGGTCTTCCGGTCCAAAGCTGATGATGGGATCTTGTGGTAAGTCTTCACCCTTAGATATCTCAAAGTTCTCCAACCTTCTCCCATGTGCCTTCCGAGCTCGCCCAGAGTCTCCATCAGTAGCACCCCCCGAGATCATATGAATCATTCCTCTCGTAGGGTGGTTATCCTCGTTCATTCCCCTTCTCGGCTCGACGGGCTCCTGAGGGACATCTTGACCTCTACCTTCCCTTCTCTGCTCCCCGATCCTCTGATTTATCCATGAGGGCCTTGACCACGCTTAGGGGATGAGCGAGACCTCTGTCGACTCCTGGATGAGGATCCTTCTTGTCTATCCCGCGAAGGCAATCCAGCACTGCACTCAACCATTTGCGACTTCTCCCACCTCCCCTCGGGCTCCCTCACTTCCATCACCTTGTCATGACTCCCATCTAGAAGAACATGTTATGAGAATTGTCCTCTGGCCCTAGCCTTATCATCCTCCCTCTCGCCCGCGCCTCTCTTCCTACCTCCTCTTTCTGCTCCCTCAGCTCTGCTTCCCCCTGGCCGCTGCTCCATCCTTTTATGCCGCTGGGCATCTTCAAGATTTACATATTTTTCCGCCCGAGATAATAGATCATCATAACTTGATGGAGGTTTCTTCACTAATGATTTAAAGAACTCTCCTCCTCTAAGTCCTTGGGTAAAGGCACTTATCATGATGTCAGGAGTGGCCGCTGGTATCTCCAACGCTGCGTTGTTGAAATGCTGGACAAACTCTCACAAAGTTTCAGCTTCTTGTTGTTTCACCACGAACAGGCTCAAATAGTTTTTTTGGTGTTTTTTGCTGCTAACGAATCTGTGCAAGAAAACAGCGGAAAAATCCTCGAAAGATCGTATGGAGTTGGGCTGCAAGGTGTTAAACCATTGCTGGGCTGACCTCACCAATGTGCCCAGAAATACTCTGCACCTGACCCCATCTGAATATTGATGTAATAGGGCCGCATTCTCAAATCTCCCCAAGTGTTCCTCGGGGTCAGTATGTCCATCGTACTCTCCCACATTCGACTGTCGAAAATTTGGAGGAAGTCCTTCCTCTAAAATGGCTAGTGAAAATGGACTTCCTCTCTTGGGTGCCGGCGCTCTGCTTCCCAACTGCTGCCTCAACATCTGCATTTCCTTCCACATTTCTCTCATTTCACCAATCTCCCCACTTTGGTGGGACTGTGTCTCTTCAACCCTGGTCTGGTGGCCCTTAGCATTTTCCTCTCGTTCCTGGCGAGTGGCCTGCTCTTCAACGAACGTAGATTCTTGGTTCCTCTTCATAGCCTCATCCACGGTCCGAGTGATAAATTGACCCAACTGCTCCAGGGTCAAGTTCCCCACATTTTCATTAGGACGGGGTTGCTCGACCATGTTCTCTTGACGAGGTTGTTCTGTTCTCGCCTCCTGATGGGGTTGTTCCTGCCTTGCCTCAGCATGAGACTGTTCAGGTCCCCTCTGAGGACGCGATGATGATGAGGTAGCTCTTCTACTCCCTCTCTTCCCTACCATCTCTACGTCTCAACTCAAATCTTCCCACAGACGGCGCCAAGTGATACTCACGGGAAATTTAGGGTCCGACTCCAGCAAGTGTCACTAGTCCAGATGCAGGTTTTGAAATTATCCTGAGCCTGAAATCACAAATAAGATCGTTAGGAGGGGGCCAGGAGGGTGTCTTGGCGTAACCCCTCCGACGCTCAAGTCAGTGACTGAGGATATATGGGAGGAGCAGCTAAGGGTGCTGCTGAAAACAATATATTGAATTTTTTAACTGAACACTCAAACCTGGTATTTATAGGAGAATACATGGGCCCTTGATGGGCTTGTCTTCCATTTGGGCTAGGGATGAGCCAATGGTAGATACCTGGACTCTTGATGAACTTGTCTTCCATTTGGGCCCTCGCCTCCAAGATATAATCCGGGCCCCCCAAGATGTAATTCGGGCCTAGGGGCCCACGAGATATCATGTCTTATATCAATAAAAACGTGTAGTTTTGGTAAATTTATACAACTATCCAAATCTATGATTTTTTTTGCAACAGTTAACACTCCTTCATAAAACTAGCATCAAAATTATAAGCTGATGCAATTTTTGATATAATTTGACACACCGGATACGCTCCACGAGCTATGTTTATGACCAACATATGTCGTTTAGACTGTTATACACGCCAAAATAAATATGTATGGATTATGCATACCACCCCCAATTTCCTTTCAAACCAGGGGCCATTTATATGCAGCTACTTACTAATTATTACTAATTAATGGATGAGTTATTAGTTTAATTACTCAAATCTGTCTTGAATTTTAATGCGATTTGGATTCATTCATTTATTTGTATAAACTCTTGATTTATGAAATCATATTGGATTCAAACTAATTTGAGATCAAGATCAAGTCGGGTCGGATCTAGCACAAAGTTCTTTCAACATCCATGACATTTGTTCAAAACTCAAATAGTAATTTTAAAATTTTAAGTTATTTAACTTTTCTTTCTTGACAAAAACTTGTGTGAGACGGTCTCACGGGTCGTATTTTGTGAGACAGATCTCTTATTTGGGTCATCCATGAAAAAATATTACTTTTTATGCTAAGAGTATTACTTTTTATTGTGAATATCCTGTAGGTTGACCCGTCTCACATATAAAGATTCGTGAGGCCGTCTCACAATAAATATACTCTAATTTTTTATGTTATAAATGATATGATTATTTAATTTAAAATATAGATAAAGATAAAAAAATTTATAATATGATAGATAGATAAGATGCAAAATTTACCAAAATGAGTTTAATGAAATTTTTATTAAAAAAATATAATGTTTTTAAATTTGAGAAAAATGTATTTTTGGTTTATCGAAAATCAGACCGCAACATCAAAGTTATTCTGTATATCTTAAGTCAATAATACATAATAATATAATATAGATAGCATGTATATATACATATATATGTGTGTGTAGCAAATATTGGATGGGAAAATGACAACCGTTGATTAAAACTATAAATTCACATAGCGTGTACCAATAGACACTTCAGCACTTGCTCTGCTTTTCAACCAATTCCAAGTCCGACAGACCAACGATTCAGATCAGCAGGCCGATGTTGTCTTCGTCCCGTCAGGTCAAAAACTCGACCAAACTTCCCAAAAAACAAGGGTAAAAGTAAAAGAACCAAAAAAAAAAAATTGGTAAAAAAAGAAAAAGGGAACAAATCCCAAGTGCTCCATGGACAATTATATCCTTAGGCCTAACACCTAATACTAAGTCCAACAAGACCAAACGAAATAATTGATACGGTCTCGCGAGGCTATATTAGTAATTTAACTAACACCGCGATCCCTTTTTACAGCTCATGGCGCCGGCACTGGAAGTGATGGAGCTTATCAAGGAAGAAGGCCTAGCGCCTAAACTCGAGGCCTTGGCATAGCTCGAGGATGCTCCGGCACCGGAAGTCGTAAAGAACGCGCCGTTCAACATTAAGTCTCCTTCGGTCCTCCAATTCCAATTCTTCCATTCGCTCTCCGGTGCATCCTCGTGCTTGGTCACCTATAACAATTTAATCAAAATGTTATTTAATAAATGCAACCATTTTTTTTTTTAGAAACAATTTAATTAAATGCCTGGTTGAAAATGTTGGGAATAGGGGTCAATTTATTTATTATCTTATGGATGTTGAGGTACGACCAAAATTGACGATACGGCAAATCTAGTTGAAGATGTTGGAAAATTGAGAGAAAAAAATTTAAAGAGCATGAAACTCCATTTTTAAATTTCATAGCATTTTAAATCTTTTTTAAGGAAAAAAACTTATATTTTTACATCAAGTGATACGAATCTAAATTTCGGGTTTTCTTTAGTTTGATTAAACAAATGGTTTTTGTTTAACTTTTTCGGGTTCGGATTCAGGTTCAAGCTCGATCTTGGTACTAACATTTTGTTTAGAAATTTAGGCACGGGCAACATAATTCTTACCTCCTTGTTGAATCTGTCATTAGGGGCTAGAAATCTATTGCCCTGGCTATTGATGGTAGGGGCTGCACTCCCTCCAATTGCATACATCTCCCAATGGGTGTAGTCATTGTTCACCACATGGAAATATCCAAGCCTACATCTTCATATAACATATATATACAAATTAAAATTTTTTTTAAAAAAAAACTATATATTATAATATTTAAACATAATTTTGGTACAAAATCTTGAATAAATTAAGCAACTTTAGAACTTTTTACCTTGGCATTCTTTGAACAAGTCCTTCCCCAAAGTGGTTAAAGGCAATAGTAACTTGCATATTCTTATCTTGTGTGTTGGAATCACTATGCCCCATAAGCATGACCTTGTTGTGATGAGTCAAGTAGTTGTTCGAGATGGTAATCGCGGTCGACCCGTGTATGGCGTCGATCAGCCCGTCGTTACAATTCGACAACGAGCAATGGTCGACCCAAACGTGGCTACCGCCGAAGATCGACACGCCATCACCGTCCGATATGGTCCTCCACCCATAGTGCTTGGTGGAGTCCCTCACATTAGCATTCCCCCCTTGCTTGCAGTCATGTATATTGATCCCATGAATGATGATATTCGTCACGTATTGTATAGTGATGCAAGGGCCATTAGCAATGTGGACGCTAGCTCCCCTGCCGTCGATGGTCTTGAACGAGTTCATTATCAGCTCCTCCTTCAATTTGATGACCATGTCCCGGGCAAATATGATCCACAACGGCTCTTCTTGAATGACGGCGTAGCGGAGCGTTCCGGGTTTCGGATTGACAGCATCGTCGTCGCTCGGATCCGTCACGATGTAAATCTCGCCATCTCTTCCGCCGATGGCGTTTTTGCCGAACCCGATACTACAGTCTGCCAGTTTCTGACGGTTCTTCTCCCAATTCGAGTCGCAACGCCAGCAGTCGTCGATCGGGTTACCTGTGTTGCACGACAAGAACCCCAGTTTCCTTCTCGATTCATTCAAACTCCTACATTGTACGTTTCGTAAGAAATCAGACATTATAACATATAACCAAACAAGTAAATGCAAGAATGAGATTAAAAAAAAAAACCACCACCAAGTAGCAAACAAACCACACAAGACAACATTTTGCGAGACCCTTCGACAAATATAAAAAATTTGACGACTAAAACGGTGCATACCTGTGCACTTCCTGGACTACCAATTCAGGGTCTTGTACAGCCGGGTAGGATGCATTGGCAATGAGACACGGGAGAAGTCCACAGAAGAAGAGGAGGAGAAATGGGAAGGTGACTGAAGAGAAAACCGACGCCATTTCTGGGATTTCAGAGCTATTTCTGTGAGGAGAAACAAGAGGAAACGTAGGACTTATAAAGGGATACAACGGCAGACAAGATAGCGTGAATTAACTAAACGAGTAGGCCCTCTACACTCTGCTGATTTACTGGGATTACGGAGATTCCCTCATGTGACCGTTTTGGCCGTTAATCTGGTCCGAATATTACTGGAATTCATAAATATTTTTCTAAATTTTGCTCCCAACTTTTGCCCTTTCTGAATGCAAATACGGTAAGCACGTTCTCCAAGAAATACGCCATCTGTCTACACGCACATGTGCCTTGCGGCGTGCAGATAAAGCACTCGAGGAGCGTTAGTGAAACATATTGATAACCCCATAAGGATTCGGGTCATTGATGACCCGGGTATTCTCATTCAAAATTCCCAAACATTATAAATTGTTGATCTGATCCGTTGGAGTTTCTTACCCAGCTCACCTATTTCAGCGAGATTACATCATTGGCGCCGTCTGTGGGAATCTTGAGTTCAAGACGTTGATATGGCCCGTACGAGAAGAACCAACCAAGATAATTCTCGCGCCCCGGATGATGGAGGGCAGACTTCAAGACAAGTTGGTGTTAATAACACCGGACCAAATCCCATTACTTTAACCCCGGAAGAGTTGCAAAAGATTGTATCCGACGCCATAAAGCAAGCTATGGCCAGGAAAGAAGTTTCTCATCATGTTACACCACCTGGGGATAGACATGAGCTTGAGCAGGAGCAGGAGCAGGAGATGAGGGAGGAGGAGGTGAGAGGAGAAGAGGAGGAATCCAGCTCCGGGTCCAAATCTCCTACCGTGGCGGAAGAGTTGTTGGAATTGAGATAGAAGATGAAGGTGCTGGAAGGACAGTTGGAGAATCGGGGCTCTTCCCGGGCAGTCACCAGGGGATGCCCGTTTGCTGAGATCATTGTCCGGGAACCTCTTCCCGGGAATTTTAAATCGGCCAAAATAAAGGATTATGATGGCAACGCAGACCCTGAGGAACACTTGGCCAGATTTGAGAACATGGCCATGTTGCACTGTTACACTGATAGAATCAAGTGTAAGGTGTTCCTGACAACATTGGTGGATTCGGCTCAAAGGTGGTTTGAGGGTTTGGCTCCTCAAAGTATTAGTTATTTCAAAGACTTCCAAAAGGTGTTCTTACACCATTTCAGTAGCAGTAAAAAGTACAAGAAGACTGCTTTTAGTCTTTTCGAAGTCAAGCAGAGCACGGAGGAGAGTCTGAGGGCTTATATCCGAAGATTCAACATAGTGGCTCTGGACGTTCCAACTTGTGCCACTGAAACAAAGACTACCGCATTCACCCAGGGCCTGAGAGAGGGTGAGTTTTTCAAATCATTGACTAAGAAGGTTCCCGGGAATTTTGAGGACTTATTGTCCCGGGCAGAGAAGTATATTAACATGGAAGAGGCTCAGAAGCAGAAGAGGGAGGCTGTTAAGAAGGAAAGAGGAGACCGGGTGTCTAAGCCCGAGGAGAGGGGGCAAAAGAGAGGTAATCCAGGGCACTTTTCTCAGCACATGCCTCTGAAGATGGCCCGGGAAAGAGAAGGACAAGAATGCAGTAGGGACCTGGCCCCGAACCATCAATTATCCTTGCCAGAGAAGAGAGGATTTTGCATTTTCCACAAAGTGTGTTATCATAGCACCGAAGATTGCAAAATATTGAAGGGAAATTATGTCCCATCTTCCATCCCCGGACCCAGTCACAACAACAGAGAGCCGAGATTGCCACCTTGGACATCTCGGCAGCCAGGGTCCAGCGCCCGGGGAGGAGGTATAAGGAATAGTCCGAGAGGAGAGCCCGGGAGAAGAAGAGAGCCCGAGCCTGAGAGAAAAAAGAATTCGCCCCCTGCCACGGGGTTGATTAAAATGATATCAGAAGGCTCCACTGATGGAGACTCTAATCGGGTGAGGAAATCGAAGAGTAGGAGGGAATGTATGGAAGTAGAAGGGACGAGGAGAAATGAGGCGGTCATCAGTTTTGGCCCAGAGGATTTGAGGGGGGTGAATCTACCCCACAATGATGAACTGGTTATCCAAGCCCGAGTGGCAAATTATGACATTCTGAGGGTCTTTATTGACTTGGGCAGTTCCGTAAATGTAATTTTTAAAGATGCCTTTGTGCAGATGGATTTACAGGGTTTTTACTTGGAAGCTGTGGAAACTGCCCTTTTTGGCTTTGCTGGCCATGTGGTCTACCCGGAAGGGGAGATTGTCTTACCGCTAACCCTGGGTTCTCAGGATCTCAAAAAGACAGTGATGACCTCTTTCACTGTAGTGGACTCCCCTTTTTCATACAATATCATTCTAGGGAGGCCGGCCATGAATGAATTAAGAGCCGTGGCATCCACTTATCATCAAAAGATAAAATTTTCTGTTGGAGCCCGGGTAGGAGAAGTCTGGGGGGATCAGCCATCTTCTCGGAAAGTGTTATGTGGAGGCGGTCCGAGCTGATCAGAGCAAAACTAAGAGGGAAGGGAAGAAAGTCGAGAGTGAATGAAGTAGGAAGAAGAGTGGTGGAGAAAGGGGAAGTGCATTTTGTAGCAGAAGAAGAGCAGGAGATGGTAGAAGTCGGACCACGCCAACAAATCCGGGTGGCTCGGGATCTCAGTACATCCACCCGGGTTAGTTTAATTAACTGTTTAAAAACTAATATCCATGTGTTTGCCTGGTCCCAACAGGAGCTGACAGGGATTTCTCCCTTAATATCGGAGCACCAACTGAACATTCTCTCGGGATCTCACCCGGTAAAGCAAAAGAAAAGACACTTTGGTCCTGAAAAGGACAAAGTTATTGATGAGCAAGTGAAGGAGTTACTGAAGGCCGGCCACATTCGAGAAATTCAATTCCCCACATGGCTTTCGAATGTGGTGCTGGTACCTAAATCCACCGGGAAGTGGCGAATGTGTGTAGATTTCCGCGACCTCAACAAGGCTTGCCCTAAAGACCATTACCCCTTGCCCAGGATTGACCAGCTGGTGGACTCCACCTCGGGTTTTGAACTATTGAGTTTCATGGACGCATACCAGGGATATCATCAAATTCCCCTAGCCAAGAGTGATCAAGATAAAGACAGCTTCATCACATCGGGAGGTACATTTTGTTATATTGTAATGCCTTTCGGGTTGAAGAATGGAGGGGCTACTTACCAGCGTCTAATGAACAAAGTCTTTGAGAAGCAGCTGGGACGAAATGTGGAAATCTATGTAGATGATATTCTGGGCAAGTCCAAGGAGGTTGCGATTTCATCATTGATCTGGAAGAAACCTTTACCACTCTAATGCATTACGGGATCAAGCTTAACCCTGCCAAATGCATTTTTGGTGTCAAGAGTGGCAAATTCTTGGGATTCATAGTGACAAATCGAGGGATCGAGGTGAATCAAGAAAAAGTCAAGTCCGTGTTGTATATGCCATCCCCCCGATCTGTCAAAGAAGTACAGAAGCTGACTGGGAGGATTGCTTCCCTGTCTCGATTTATATCCCGATCAGCACACAGGAGTTATCCTTTCTTCCAGGTTCTAAGGAAGGCCCAACAATTCGGGTGGGATGAAAAATGTGAGCAGACCTTCCAGGACTTGAAGATTCACTTTGCAGAGCTCCCTATGTTGGTAAAGCCGAAGCCCGAGTATGCTGTTAGCTCAGTTCTAATAAAAGAATAAGGCTCTGATCAAAAGCCTGTCTACTATTTCAGTCATGCTCTAAGAGGCCCCGCGCTCCGTTACAGTGAAATAGAGAAGGTTGCTTTGGCCTTGATCATGACCGCCCGGAAGCTACGACCTTACTTCCTGTCACATCAAATCATCGTTCTTACCAATAGTCCTCTTGGCAGGATCATGACTCATTCAGAGGTATCCGGATGGATGATCAAGTGGACAATAGAGCTGGGAGAATATGACATTGAGTACAAGCCTCGGGTTGCCATCAAAGCACAAGCCTTATCAGATTTCTTATCAGAAATGGTTCAACCCGAGGAAGAAGAAGTATGGAGAGTATTTGTGGATGGGGCATCTAGCCTTGCTGGATGTGGAGTATGAGTTGTGATAATATCTCCCCCGGGAGATAAGATAAAATTGGCACTGAGGATTGACTCCTGGGTAACCAACAATGAAGCCGAGTACGAAGCCGTCCTGGCTGGTATCCAAGCTGCCCGGGAAGTCGGAGCTTCCAGGATTATTCTATATTCTGATTTGCAACTCATTACTCAGCAGATAAAGAGCGTGTATGAAGCTAAGGATGACAGAATGCTAAAATACTTACAGCTCATCAAAGCCCGAGCAGAAGTCTTTGCGGATTGGGGTATTGAGCAAATACCCCGGGAGGAGAATGGCGAGGCAGATACCCTGGCAAAAATGGCTGCTTCCTTATCGGAAGTTAGCACCCGGGAAGTCTTGCATGTTTCCCGGTTGATCCTTTCCACTGAGGAAGAAATATTACCAGTACCCGGTGACTCCTGGATGACTCCTCTGATCAAGTTCATGGTAAATAATGAACTGCCCGAGGACAGAACCCAAGCTCATAAGACTAAGAGACAAGCTCCCAGGTTTGTTCTCTTAAATAATATGTTGTATAGGAGATCATTACAGGTACCTCTTTTGAAATGCCTATCGGAGAAAGAGGTGGATTATATCCTCCGAGAAATTCATGAAGGATGTTGTGTCGAGCACCTCGGATGAATGTCTTTGGCTCGAAAAGCAATGCTTGCTGGTTTCTGGTGGCCAACCTTAAGTTAAGATTCTGCTCGGGTGGTCCAAGCTTGTGAGGCCTGTCAACATCACTCGAATTTTAAGTACAGCCCGGCCACTCTCATGAAGCCTATCTGGGCATCTTGCCCCTTTGATCAATGGGGCATGGATATTGTGGGTCCGTTCCCAATTGCCCGGGCTCAGAAAAAATTCTTGTTAGTAGCTGTTGATTACTTTTTCCAAGTGGGTAGAAGCGGAGCCCTTGGCAAAAATCACTGAGCAGGAAGTATTGAAATTTCTATGGAAGAATATCGTGTGCCGGTTTGGAGTGCCCAGAAGACTGATCTCGGACAATGGGAGACAGTTTCAGGGCAAAGGAATTACGTCATGGTGCAGGGAAATGAAGATCACCTAATCTTTTACCTCTGTTGCATATCCTCAAGCTAATGGCCAGACAAAGGTTGTCAATAGAATTATTGTACAAGCACTAAAGACAAGGCTACAAGGCAAAGGAAAGGATTGGGTGGAAGAATTACCCAGTGTTCTCTGGGCTTACAGAACTACTTCCCGGGCACCTACCCAAGAAACTCCTTTCAACTTGGTATATGGTTCTGAAGCAGTCCTCCCAATTGAGATCGGGCAAACTTCTCCCCGGATAGAATCTTACCCGGAAGACAATGACCAAAGCCGGGCCATGGAATTGGACTTGGTAGAAGAAAGGAGAGACCGGACATTCACTCGCATGGAAGCATACAGGAGCCGGGTTATGAAGTCATATAACAAAAAGGTCCGGATCCGAGATTTCCAAGTGGGGGATCTAGTCATGAAAAAAGTCAACCCTGCTGGGGATGTTGGGAAGCTGGAAGCTCGGTGGGAAGGACCTTATAAGATCACCCGGAAAGTCAGCTCGGGATCCTTTTATTTAAAAGATGCTCAAGGACATTTCCTCAAAAGGCCTTGGAATGTATTTAATTTAAAGAAGTATTATGCCTAACAGATGTAATGGTTTGGTTGAAGATATAATGAAAGATCTATTTTTTCAAGAAAGGAGTATTATGTATTATTTCTTGTATCTGGAACTCGGGAAGTACCAAGCTTCGGTTATTTGAAAAAGCCCAGGGCACTACACCCTGGCTCGGGGCACCACACCTCGACCATTCCCAAGTCCCGGGGCATGCTCCTCGACCAAAGGCTCCGCACCTTGGTTCTTAAAAGCCTAGGGCACTACACCCTGGCTCGGGGCACCACACCTCGACCATTCCCAAGTCCCGGGACATGCTCCCCGGCCCAAGGCTTCGCACCTTGGTTCTTAAAATCCCAGGGTACTACACCGTGGCTCGGGGCACCACACCTCGACCATTCCCAAGTCCCGGGACATGCTCCCCGGCCCAAGGCTCCGCACCTTGGTTTTTAAAAGTCCAGGGCACTACACCCTGGCTCGGGGCACCACACCTCGACCATTCCCAAGTCCCGGGACATGCTCCCTGGCCCAAGACTAGGCACCTTGGTTCTTGAAAGCCCAGGGCACTACACCTTGGCTCGGGGCACCACACCTCGACCATTCCCAAGTCCCGAGACATGCTCCCCGGCCTAGGCTCCGCACCTTGGTTCTTAAAAGCCCAGGGCCCTACACCCTGGCTCGGGGCACCACACCTCGACCATTCCCAAGTCCCGGGACATGCTCCCCGGCCCAAGGCTCCGCACCTTGGTTCTTAAAATCCCAGGGCACTACACCCTGGCCCGGGGCACTACACCTCGACCATTCCCAAGTCCCAGGACATGCTTCCCGGCCCAAGGCTCCGTACCTTGGTTCTTGAAAGTCCAGGGCGCTACACCCTGGCTCGGGGAACCCGAGAAATACCCCCGTGAAGTTCAGGTTTAAATCTCTACATCTCAAGTGTCGGTTAAAGTATGGGGTTATTTATTTATCGGGACCCCGGGATATTGGTTTGGAGTTATCGGTTTCTCACACTTAGAAAGTTTCATGAGTTATTATATTACCCGGGTTGTGAAAAATTTGTCAAAACAATATTAAAAAGGCACAGCAATAGAAAGAAATAACATTTCATTATAAAGCCCGGAGGCAAGAACTACAAAGGGAAAGTACAGAGTGAATAACAATCCTATTCTAAGTCTGCTGCTCTGATGGTTCCCCGGCCTCCTCGGGAGTCTTCTCAGCCTCTTTCTCGGCAGCATCATCCTTGGGAAGGGAATCAATGGCCATGTCGATATCAGGAAAGCCCTCCCTACCTGCTGGAATCAGACATGCTTCCTCAAACTGGTCCTGGCACTTCTCAAAGCCAACTGTGAAGTATTTACACGCCCTATCTTCAACAGCTGCTTGGAATTCCGCCGATTGAAGGAAAACAGTCCTCCATTCCTCATGGGTCAGCTGTAGGAGTCTGAGCTTATCCTCAGCAATCTCAGCCCGATGTTGCTGAGCACTGGCCTCATCCTCGAGATAGCCAATCCGGGAGGCCAGAAACGCAGCTCGCTTCTGAGAAGCCTCCTCCCGGGCTATGCTGTCATCTCGGGCAAGCTGAGCCAAGGCCAGTTGTTGATTAGACGCCTCCAGGGAAGCTTGGAGATCGGCAGTTTTCTCCTCATGAAGTTTCTGAACCCGAGCAATCTCCCTTTGAAGATGATCGTAAATATCCTGAGCTGCCCGGGCTTGCTGACCTTTCTTTGTGGCCACCGCTGCCACCTCTTCAAAGGCCGAAACTATCATCTGGGCAGCCTGAATAAGAAAGAATTAAAAAAGAAAAAAGGGAAAAGGGAGAGAGAAAGTGTAATGCCTGAAGTAAATATCACAATTTGTTGATTTAGTAATGTGATATTACTAAATAATTAATTATTTTTAAAGAATGAAAATGACATATTTTGGTCATATGAAGTCCAAATGATTTGAAATTTGGATATAACGTAGAAAACTCAAAGATATAGAAGTTTCATATTTTGAGTTTTGAAAATTTTGATCCTTTGACCGGTCCAAAGGGATATACCGGTGTTAAAATATTAAATATTATATATTATATTATATTATTAATATAATATAATATAATATTAAAAAAATAATAAAAAAAAAGAAGATAAAGTTACGTGAAAGAAAGAATGATTACAGAGAGCAGAGAGCAGAGAGGTAAGAAGAAAAGAAAATAAGATTTTTTGATTTTCTTTTCGATCGTGCGACTTATCGGTTTATCCAATCGACTGAACCGACTTCAGTTCTGAGATCGTTGACACGAGGTCTTCGATTTGAGGTATAAATTTTATAGTTTTGGTGATGTTTGAAATTCGTCGATTTTTGGAATAAATCCGATAAATTGTTAAATAATACTGAAATTGAAGATTGTTGAATAGTGTATGATTTTAACGAAGTAGAGAATATTATAGTGGTGTTATTTTGAATTATTCCTAATTTGTTATAATTAGGGATTTTTAATCATTGGATTGAGATTGGAGAGTTGTTTGTCAGCTGTTATTAATTCTGATTATTTATTCGGAGTCTACGAAGAATAGGCTACACGTTGATATAAAGTTTTCGTAATTTGACGGATGTTGTAAAATAGCCTATTATTTCAAGTTAATTAATTATGGTGTATTTGATTTGAGTATTGTGAAATAAAATACACCGGAATATTAATTGTTGAATGATAAGAATTTATAATCGAGTTTTATAATTTTATTGAATTCATTGTTGTTGGGCTATTTGATGTTGTATATTGAGGCTATTATGATTATGTTGATACGGTGACAATGATATGATAATTATTGTTGAATTATTTAGATACATCACAAGCCTCGGGATCAAAGAAATAGCCAGATTATTTATATACTCGATTATCAGGTACGTGTTGACGTACGAGCATATGTTGTTATTGTTTAGTATTGATGAATATTATTGTGTTGAACTGATGGTAAATCACTGGATATGAGTGATTTGATATTATATTTGTTGTTGTTTATTATTGTTGATGTTGTTGGCTGTCGTTGTTGGGAGACATCACGTTGATGTTGTTCTTTCAACGATATTGTTGTCGCCGGAGTTGGGGTGCGACGTATCGTTGATGTTATTCGTTCGACGATATTGCTGTCGTCGGTGTTGGGGTGCGACGTATCGTCGATGTTGTTGTTCGTTCGACGATATTGCTGTCGCCGGAGTTGGGGTGCGACGTATCGTCGATGTTATTGTTGCATTGTGATCTTGTTGAGGTTGTTGATGGCTTGATTGTCTAGAGACAGCAAAGGGGGTATTTCTGTTATCATTCCAGCTATATTTTATATTGTTGATAGTATAATTGTTATGTATTTCGATGATGATTGTTGTGTATGCTCACCCTTTGAGGGCTGTTTCTGTTGGGCAGGTTACAGGACTATACGTGAGACATGATAGTGGTGAAAGACTAGGTGTGTCTAGTCAAACAGTCCTGTAGTTAATAATAAATAGAGACAGTATGATTTATTGTCTTATTTGAGTTGTATGTGTGTATTTATTATACTGTTTCTGCTACACTTACGTAGATAGTGTGGTGATTGCACTATTTTGTCGTATATGCATTATATTATTACGTCGTCGAAAAGAAAATTTTATGCATATGACGTCACATGTTGTATGATTACGTGGCGAGGTTTGGGGCGCCACAGAAAGGGAAGAAGATAAAAGCATGAAACTTACAGACAGAAGGCGGTTGGATCCATCCAAAAACTTCACACTGGCAGGAGTACTCTTCAAGATTACCGTCTCAGCAGGGCTGAGTATCTTCTTGAGGCGCTTAACACCAGTGGCAGTAGCTCCCTCAAAGAAGATATTAGCCTGGGAGAGCTGATCGGTTGAAGGGAGCTCTTGGCCGGGTTCTTCATTGGACTGAGGGGGAAGAGGAGGAGATGGAGCAGATTGGGAGGTGCCCTAGTTACCTTCGGGAAGGTCCTCAAGAATGATCAGCTCGGGTTCCGCAGTAGCTTTTCGTTTCCTCTGGCTGAGAGGAATGAGATCTTCGATTCCTCCAAGGTCTCAATCATTGCCCCGGAAGTGTTATCCCGAGGAGGGTCTTCCCGGGAAGCTTCAGCTCTCCGGGCTGCCGCCTCTGCAGCCCGTTGCTTCTCTTCTTCAGCAGCTGCTCGGCGAGCCGCCATTTCCTTCTCTCGGGCTGCCTTCTCAGCTGCTCGCCTTTTAGCAAAAACTGCCTGCATCTCGGAGTTATTTGCATAAAAAAGTGACAAGGTTATAACAAATTAAACAAGCAAGATAAGGGAATAAGGAAACAAAGAAGAGAAAGGATGTACCGGGTTGATAGCCCGAGCCAGCCACCTCGTCAATTACACGATCCACGGGGTCCTCAGCCCGGGAACTCAACCCGTAGGCCACTAAGTTCTCTTCTGAGATAAGGGTGGAAGAGGAGTACTTATGCCCCTCCACCAGGGTTTGACTCACGAGGAAAGGCTCCTCGAATTTGTAGGATTGGGGAAGGGAATGTTGTTGGGGAAGGGAAGGGAGAAACCCGGTCAGACAGGGTAAAGGACCCGGGAGTTGGATATAGAAAAATTTTCCTTTCCACCCCTTTTGAGAGGAAGGGATGTCATCAAGGAATCGGGCGTTTAACCGGGATTTCAGGGAAAATGCATTATCCCCAAGCCGGCAAGAAAAATAATAATGAAGGATGAGGGGGGTGATGAGAAGATTATTCATTTTAAAAAGGACATAGGCTGAGGCCATAATCCTGAAAGAATTGGGATGAAGCTGATTGACAGGTACGCCAAAAAACTTGGCAACATCGATATAAAAAGGATGAAGGGGAATCGAAGACCATTCCTAACCTGGTCCCGAAAGAAAGTTGTGTACCTGGGAATAGGGTTATAGGCTCTATCAGAAGGCCCGGGTATCAAAATAGAAAAAGTAGAAGGAATATTGCCCAAAGCTCGGATTTCCTCATCTGCCCCCGAGCGCAAGGTGCTGCTCATAGAGGAGAACCAAGGAGTGCCTGAGATCTCGATTGCCCGAGGACTCGGGACCCGGGCTTTACCCTTACCCTTGCTCTTAGCAAGAGCTTGGGCTCGGGAATGGCTAGAAGAGGAAGGTTTAGAAGAAAAAGGTTTAGTTTGATGGGCCACTGGTTTTTTAGAAGGCTGGGTAATGGAACGACGAGGGGGAGATGGGGAAGAATCGGAGCGAAGTGCGGAGGACTCAGCACTAGGTGAGCCTCGCACATTCGCTCCTGAGGTAGAAGAAGTTGAATGAGACATTTTAAAGAAGAAAAACTTACGAGGAGATAAGCGTTGAAAGATCGCCTGAGGTAGATGATTTTGCACAAACGGAGTTTCGGCAATAAAATTCGCAAGAGCTTCGCTGCAATTTTGAATTTGAAAGTGATTTTTGAGAAATATGAGGGCTAATATATATAGGCGGTGGGAAGAGATCTCGGCCGTTGATCTAGATACACGTGGACGATTGAGATTCACCTCGTAAATTGAATTGGGTATATGAAAAGACGTATGAGGATGTCGAGGAGACATGAATCATTATTACTTCGGAATATGAAACGATTTTTCGGCGGTATAAATGCTAAAACACGGGTAATAATGATACCCTTTAGAATACCCGAGAATACCAAATGACACAATATTCAGAACCCGGGAGATTTGAGGCCTCGGTATCATATTCAGAACTCTGGAGATTTGAGGCCCCGGTATCTTATTCAGAATCCGGAAGATTTGAGGCCCCGATACCTTATTCAGAGCCCGGGATATTTGAAGACCCCGATGCTCTCAACACACTCAGAAATTCAACAAATGTACAACTATGACTAATCGGGACAGCGAGTAAAAACTCTAGCCCGACTATTTTAAGGATGGATAGTGATACCCCCATAAAGATCCGGGTCATTGATGACCCGAGTACCATCAAGAACCCGAGTACCACGAGGTTTCCCGAGTGATCACCAAGCAGCCCGGTCTCCCATTCAATCTCCCGGACACTTCTCCTCTTCCCATTCAATTATATTTGTCTCATAAAATTGATTCATGAGCTCAAGTCACCGAAGTTTATGTGTCAAAGTAATTACAAGTGACCTATTTTAGAATTTTCCTTATTGTTATATCCATACTCTAAATTCTAATTGGATTGTAAAATGTTGATGATTTTCAATTGCCACAAGTCGGATATGAGAAAGGTGTTCATATTTTTCCTACCTATGTTGTTGTTGTTATTGTTATTATTATTATTATTATTATTATTTATCATGTAATATTAGTACTTTAAAATAAAAACAAAACAAAAGAATCCTATACTATGGTCAATAACATTAATTATAACGTGCATGATAAAAACAAACTCATAAAAAAATTAAATAATAAAGGTTTAACTTCGAGCCATCTACATATATATTTTAAACATTATGTCTTTTTCATTTGTAAGCATGATTTACATGAGAATATTTAGAATATGACTTGATCATCTGCTTCTACATGAATAATAATAATAATAATAAAGTTAGGAAAATTATGGACACCTTTTTCATATCGGACTTGTGGCAATGGAATTTCAAATTAAAATCATCAACATTTTACAATTCAAATATAATTTAGAGTATGGATAAAACAATAAGCAAAATTCTAAAATAGGTCACTCTTAATAACTTTGACACAAATAACTTATGTGAGACGATCTCACGTGTCAATTTTGTGATACATATATTCTATTTGGGTCACACATAAAAAAGTATTACTTTTTATTGTAAATATAAACAGATTGACTGATCGTTTCACAATAGACTTACTCAAGATCACAATAAAAGTCTAAAATCTAGCACAAAGTTCCCAGATCTGAAACGAAATCTTGTATTCGAGACACGATTGTAACAATAAAATTAAAATTTGGCTTACATCTATTCATAATTATCAGATAAATTTTACAAAATCTATTATTAAATTTTCTCTTTAACCACCCCTTTATTCAAAATTATCCATAACTTCATAAAATTAATATCACTATTATATCATGCATTAATTTAAGCTCCTTATGTTACTAATTTTCTAAGTTTAATTAGATCTACAATAAGAAATTGATATGTTTTTAAAAATAATAATTATGGATGCCAGTCGGCTAGCAAGAGATAATAATAATAATAATAATAATAATAATAATAATAATTAAATAAATAAATAAATAAATAAATAAATAATGATTATGACAAATTTTCTTAACATGCACAGAAGTATGGTAGCAATAATTGAAATATACTGCATGCAATTGATTAAATCATTAAACTTGAGCTACCACGGCTAGTGATATTAATTCTTTCATAATAAATATAAGAAAATAATGCTAATTTCATTTATTTCCCACCGAGAGAAATAAATATCGGGGAAGTTGGTGAAAAATCTCAATCAAAATATTTCTTTGGGTTCATTCTCTACCCACAAAATTGTGGTACTATGTCATACAAAATGTGTTACACTTCATGTGAAAATGTGGTACTAAAAAAGTATCCAGGGACTGAACACAAAAAAAATCAACGGATGAGTACTGATGGTCGTACATCTTTTTTTTCCCCTGGAAAAAAAAAAGAAATCTTTTTCTTTAAATTTTACTAATTCAAAATTCAAACTGAGCATTGATCCGTATAATTTGTTTGTATTTGAGACTTTCTTCATCTCATTTATTAAATATATATTTAAAAGGATCACTAGCATTATTCAACCATAGATAAAAAAAAATTTGATCAGAAAGAACTAATTAATTGCAATGTAAAAAATTAGGGAAAACTGCGATATCAATTGTACATATTCGTCATTCTGTGATTTTTGTATTTTATGTTATCAAATTTCAGTTTTAGTTAACTGTTTTTTATGTGGAACCTACGTGGCTTCGACATTACGTTGTTGTATAATTATTATATCAGCACTTTTTATGAAAAATGATTAAATTGTCAAAAAATTGAAAGATAAATAACTAAAATTGAAATTTGATAACATAAATTATCAAAATCTCAAAGCAACGAATATATATGATCCAAATTGCAGCTTTCTCACAAAAATTATATATGTTAAATACGGTTTGGAAAAAAATTGTGTGAGACGGTCTCACATGTCGTATTTTGTGAGACGGATCTCTTATTTGGGTCATCCATGAGAAAGTATTACTTTTTATGCTAAGAGTATTACTTTTTTATTGTGAATATCGGTAGGATTGACCTGTCTCACAGATAAAGATTTGCGAGCCCGTCTCACAAGAGACCTGCTCATACGGTTTTAAGTTACTTGTGATTTTATCTTGGCTCGGCTTAGCATCTTTTCCGGGAAGATTATCGTCTCTCCGAGTTAAGTTAAAAACAACCAGTTGTTTGTAATTTATTTTAAAATTTCATTCACCTATTTGATATTTGTCTTGTAGTAATCCTATTCTCAACTCCTGGAGGGAGGCCTCGAGTGTTCATGAATCAACATCAATTTGAAAACAGTGAATAAATTAATTATTGATTAAAATAGTTAAAAACCCACCAAGTACATTGTATTATCACGAAAAATTTTGTGAGATCGTTAAAATTTTCGAAAACCCACCAAGTATATTGTATTAAGAGTAGATTTCTTGTTATACGGTCTCATGAATCTTTATATGTGAGACAGGTCAACTCTACCGATATTCACAATAAAAATTAATACTCTTAGCATAAAAAGTAATACTTTTTCATGCATGACCTAAATAAGATATCCGTCTTACAAAATACGACTCGTGAGACAGTCTCACATAAGTTTTTGTCTTGTATTAATATAAAATTTTTTGGGAAACAATCTCATGTTTCAATTTTATGAGACAGATTTTCGACCTAACCAAGCTCATAAAAAAATATTATTGTTCATGAGACATATGAGTCGTATTGATCCGTTATATATTAGTTGACTGAACTTGTGATATGCAAAATAAAAGTTTGGATTTCAGGGACCCAAAATATTGCCTTCATCTGCCTTCGAGATTTCGTTAATAGGTTGAGGTCGTTTTGCACAGTTTTTAACTTAGGTATATTTAATAATGAACACCACAATTTACATTTTGTTGTGAAGGAACTTGCAAATTTTCTATTTTTAAAAAATCATTTATCGAGCAATTTATGATTCTGATTCATTAATTTGCAATTTTTTTTTTTTAAAAAAAGTCATTTTCACTGTAATGTTGGCGTGACATCAAACTCGTCCACAATATCTAGCGTACGTAAGTATTTTCATTGCCACATCATTATATTCCAACGCTACATCACCACCTAGTGAAAAATGACCAGCGCTAAAAAAATGCAAATCAGTGGATTATAAATTAAATATTTGCAAATTAGCAAACAAAAAAATATAAATTGTCGTACATGCGTGTACATAATTTGAAATTTTAGTTTTTCTTGAAAATATATCAGCTCATCTGTTGGATGAAATAATTGTCTCTATTTCATTAACCAACCGAAACACGACGCTTGAATCACTCCACGATTTAACAAATTCGAATTGCACAAATACCATATGATATAAGTTTACGTAAAACGACAAACATTAAGTTCTACATAATCCATAATCTTATTATATTATTATCCATATACATTACATGTTCCTTTCATTTTAAAAAAGAGCGCGCGTGCAAATACATATATATATATATATATATTATAGGAACCATTAAGAAGTCCAAAGTCCCATTATGAACTAAACAAATTTAAGACTAATAATTGTTTATATTATAAAGCCATGTGCGAGTATAATTCTTTGACATAAAAATAATATTTATCTAAATCAAATAAAACGATTGTGACATGCCAGCATACCCAAAATTTGGCAAGACATTGCACATGCTCTTGCATTAAAATTCAAACTAATTTATAATATGGTTCAAACTACCCCCAACCTCCCAAGACAAAATTTTCTTCGATTTTCGAGCCAAACTTTAATAGATCAGAACAATTTTTAGACCGCAAACCTCGGCGCAATTGCCCCACAACCCGAAGAACATTTAATCCACAACATGGCCCTAAAAAAAGGTCGCAGTCTGCACCAACGAACTGATTAAAATGACTACTTACCCTCCTCCTGGAAGCTGCATCCTCACATGGAGAGATCGCTCTCACTTTTCTTTTCGAACCAGGTCGGGTCTGATCGGGGCGAACATTCGTCTGTCCCGGCCCTATTTCGTGACACATCGTTTGTCTGAATCCCCGACTTGATACACGACTCTGTCAACTCGGACACTATGTTATTCCTTTTTATAATATCATTACTTAAGTTATCCATTTTTATCTTAACGTCTAGTCCTCTAGATATACATATAGACTTCATGACATGCTCCTTCACTCACTAGTGAACAACAAAGGTACGATATTATTTTTACTAAAGATATGGATCGAATAAGTGTATTCATAATTGGAGTAAGTCTTTTGTTAGACGGTCTCACGAGTTTTTATCTGTGAGACGGGTCAACCCTACCGATATTCACAATAAAAAATAATACTCTTAGCATAAAAAGTAATACTTTTTCATGGATGATCCAAATAAGATATTCGACCCACGAAATTGATCCATGAGACCATCTCACAAGAGTTTTTGTGTTATAATTGAACCATCGTATTTGTATTCAAAGGTTTCATTAGCTAAAACGACAACTCTGGTATTTTCTTTTTCACGATATTCGCAAATCCGAGTTAATAAAACAACTTCTTTTTTTTAATCTAAGAAACAAATAATTTCTCTTCTTTAAAGAGATTCTTGATCAACTTTCTACAATGTCATGGGGACAAAGCTAACGTGAACGTCCTTGTTAAGGAGGTTAGATTATAAGTAGGCAGAGGCATAGCCATGAGGCTTGGTAGTTGAAATGCATTTCATTCTTCAATTAATGGAGCACTTACAATTGGAGAATGCCCAACATGTCCAATTCAAAAATATGACAGATGACACTTTTTTAACACGTCCATGATTTATATTCAATCTGACAACAAAATCTCAAATTTAAGACGACGTTTCGAAATTCAAAATTCAATTTTAACAAAACCCTTCTCAACTAAAAAAAATTCTTATAATATAAAATTATGTATATTTATATTTTGAAAATACACATGAAGATTAAAAAAATATAATTTGAAATAGAAAAGGTTGCCCATATTTTCACATTAAAGGCTTCACATATGATCACTTTGTAAGCTCTTCATCAATCCACGTAATTGAAATCATATAACATATTAATCTATATAATAAATCAATAAATATGTGTATATGCATATTTATGTTGGGATGAGTCTTACTATATAAGTTAATTTTAAGACATGTTGGATGAAAATAAGAGAGACGGAATGTCATTTACAAAATATATATTTTAGTTCGGGTTAATTTTTTTCTTCTCAAAACTTAGGTCGACTCTAATCACAAAAACTACAATATTGGTCTTATATATGTTGTTAAGTTTTAATCTTAGTCTTGTATATTCAATTTTTGATAATTTTTTTATCGGAAGTACTGATATTATATTACACACATCAGCATCATATCAGAGTTACGTAGGTGTCGCATTGATACCACTTCAGTGTCATGCGAAGAAAGACTAAAAATAACAAAGATAACAGACATACTAAAATTTGATAATACAGAGGGCGTACGGAATATTGCAGATTTCCTAGCACTACATTGTGCTCGAAATGGAGGTACAACCAAGCATCATTCCGAGGATGATAATTACTGCAGAAATTACATTATTTTGGTTCAAAGTTTACGTTAAAAGAGAATTGTTTATTACAAGAGTTGGTATTTTATAAGACGGTCTCATGTATCTATATCGATGAGACGAGTCTATTTGATCCATATCTAAAAGGGAAATTAATAAGTTTGACATAAGAATATGTTTATTGTGAAACGATGTCACGAATCTAGACTTCTGTTTCATTTGTTTTAGAAAAAATATATTTTTCATTATTATATCAAAGTCTGAAATCATTCAAGATCTTATACTAAATAAATAGTTTATAGGGTAAACTTATTTTATTAAAATAAAAAAATTTTACCACATGCAAATCTTATGCATTCAAAATTCAAACTTTACTCAAGTCAAAGCACATTTAAAAGGGCAAATATATATTATTTCATTGAATTAAATTTTCAATTACTTGAATTTTCAGCAAAAGGAAATCTCCAGTTTTTCTGCTTAATTTACTGGCTCTAATGTCATTTTTTTCCCATTAATTCGTTGTCTCATGTTTTTTACTGTCGTGGCCAACTCCTTAACCAATTAAATGAGCACTTGTCGGAGAAAATTAATTTAATAATAGGGAAAATAATATTTGTGGATGTCTATTTTTGTCACTTCACTATCTTCATAGTTTATGTTATCAAATTTAGTTTTAATCCGCTATCTTTATATATTTTGTCAACTTTAGTAATTTTTATTCACGGACCTTGATATGAATCCAATGAAGCGTTGATATGTAGTGCTACATCAATACTGTCGATGAAAAATAAATAAATTTTTCAAAAATCAAAAAATGCATGACTGATACTGAATTTTAATAACATAAAAAACAAAAATTACAAAGAAACAAACATAATAGACCAAAAAGAATACAAGTTTCCCTTAATGATATATTATATATATATGTCTCTTGTGAGACGGTCTAACGAATCTTTATCTGTGAGACCGATATTCACAATAAAAAGTAATACTCTTAGCATAAAAAATAATATTTTTTCATGGATGACCCAAATAAGAGACATGTCTCATAAAATACAACCCGTGAGACCGTCTCATACAAGTTTTTCCTATATATATATATAAGATTGAGTTTGTGTTGATGAATTTGATTTGGAGATAGAGACTTGATTTAAGTAGGATTTGATGGATATATTTCAAATGATATATATTTCGGATATATTTGAAATTCATCACAATTATTACTAAAATTGTATAACTTGACATGAAGACTGTAGTGGATTTCAAATTCGTTTCACTTATATATATATATATATATATATATATATATATATATATATCAATTTTCTGAAAAAAGTAAAATTTAATTATGCTATTTATTTAAATGCTTGACTAATAAGTTGGAGGTGACCAATTAGAGTGTGATTGATTGCACTTTTCCACATGCGCATGTTAGGTCCATTACCAGATTAATAATGTCACGTAGTAGTAAAAGTGTGATTTTTTACTTTGTTCTGTTTTTCAAAGTTAAGATGAAATATATCTAAATCTTTTGAAATTATATATATATATATAAAGTTGCCTAGCATGTGCCACCAAATAATTAGGGTATAAATAATGTGCCACACTTGATTCTTCTGACGATTTAGTTTGACATATACATCCTTGCCATTTAAAGCAAAATAATATTTAAAAAAAAAAAAACCATTACTAGCCACTATATTTTTAAAATAAGTACACAACACATGCATATATAGATACTATATAATGTATGGATATAATTTATTGGATTAAACGTTTTTCATTCTACCAAAAATTATAATTAATGGTAACAATGCGACTCAAACATTTAAATTAATATATGATGATCCAGCCGTCACGGTTCGGTTGCTATCACATTTGAGACAATTATTGTTTTTTCAACATAATTCATGTTTGAACTTTTTTTTTTTGCATGGAAAAATGTAATGATATATATTGTTTGATAAATAGCTACATATATTTTTTTCGAATAGGGACATAAATATATTGTGTTTCAAATCTGATTTTAGTTTTGCAGGATAGTTTATTTAAGTTAAGTAAATAACCTAGCCTGGTTCGCAAACTAGTCGGGTTAGCATGGAAACTATCCCGCCTATTTAAAAATGGGTCAATTTTTTTTCCCAGTTTTACAAAAAAATACATTTAAGTTGCGTTTAAATTAAGGGATTTGTATTTGAGCAAGAATTTAAAATCGTTGGATGTGATTTAACAAAATACTATTGATTTAAAATGAGTTTTTAATAAAAGTCTAGCCGAACTGAATTCATATGAGAAACTGATTATTCATATATTAATGTTTTCTCAAGTCAAATTAAACATTAAGGTAACTGAACTCAAGCGCAACTGATTATTAGAAGAAAATTGAATATTGAAGGTGTGCTGATCATCTTATCTTAGTGAATACGTCAAACATTTAAGTAAAAATTCTTTGAATATTTCCAGAACATTCTTTTAAAGATCAGAGCCTAGTTGACACATCAGATAATATATTCATAACAACTTTTTAGTCACTACTAGAATGTATTATATGACAGAGAAAACGATGACATGAACATCGATATCTCTATTTGGATACGGTCATCACATTTAAAATATCGGCCGTTGGAATCCATAACTATAATAGTTAAGCTGTTTGGCATTTAAACCAATCCCCCTACCCCACCCCGCGTGCACGATTCTGAATCACGAGCATTATTATGAGTATCGAGTTCTTGAGAGCCCAATTGATCAAATTATTTCTTAGCATGCACTTAAGTTATTTTATGTGATAATTTAAGATCAATTGTGCTAGTATATTTCCTCGAGAAATACTTGTAATTGATAGTAAGAATCTTATTGGTCATTTTGTTTAAGTTTTGAGATATCTAGGAGTTTCAGTAAGCCATAGATAATCTGTAACGTCCCAGATTCGACGACTATTACGCCCAACAAACTTAATATTTAACCATGACTCCGTACCAACCCGAACCAACATCAAACCATCATTTAGTCATGATTAAAATACACCTAAAATACTGGAAAATAATTACCAAGGGCTGTAATACACGAAAATTGTGCATGGAGGCCAAAATCATGAAACGCTCTTTCGAGAGTCACTTTGGCACATTGCACCGTAAATTCTCGTACGACCTCTAAACTTGACCAAATCACGAACCGCCAAAACATGACCTTCCTAACTCAATGAGGTACTGTCCAATCCAAGACCATAGGCTAAAAGCCAACCAAGAACTCGTACGTGACCTCTGAACAGCAGCAAAGCTGCTGTAAAATTCCAGCGGCAGCAGCTGTGCTTGCTTCGCTTTGATTACAAGGCTAATGGTCATTGGGGCTTGAACCACTGATCAAAACCTCTTACCAACATCCTAAGGTATGGCTTGAACCATGGCTAAGGGCTAGAAGCCAACCAAGAACTCAAACAAGCCTCCTGAACCGAAGCTCAAGTTGCTGTCAAAAAAATGCAGCAGCAACACTTGTGCTTGCATCGCTTCATTAACGAGGCTATCGGCCATTGGGGCTGTAACCACGGTTAGGACCCTTCCTTAGCATGTCTAGGACATGACCAAGATGACCTTTCATGGCTTGATTCATGGCCCCATCGGTTTTTAAAGCAAAAAAACACAAGTGTCCCTCGGTTTCTATTTCTGATTTTTGTGAATAAGTTTCGGCTCTTGAAGTTTTGGATGGATCTTGGTTGGCTTTTAGCCCTTAACATTGGTTCATACAACACTTCATCATATCTAGATCGAGTCCATGGTCGATCATATGACCACTGGAACGACACATGACAGAAAGCAATCCAAACAATCGCACTGGTACATAATTTTTCTTTGTGTTCTCGGTTTGAGCTTTGTATTGTCCTAGGTGTTTGGGTGGATTGTGGTTGGCCTAGTGCCCTTAGCCACGGTTCAAGCCACACCTTAGGATGTTGGTAACATTATTCAGTTTCCGCTGCTATGTTTATGTTAAACAGTTGGATTATTTTACGAAAGTTTTTATACGTTGCAAGTTTATTTATTTAAAGAGAAAATTTTTAATAATTTCGCAAAATTATGAATACGAAATTACGGGCTCTCACATAATCCCTGCTGAAGTGGCTTGTTGCAAATTTCTTATAATTACCAAACTCTTCTAGTGAATCTTTCAAAAGTGGAAGAAGTAGTAACATAAGAGTTGCTCAAATATTCGATTATCCAGAAACAATTGTTTGTGTACTTAATTTGTGAAATTGTTAAGATTGTTTATTCACATCTACTAAACCAATATAATTTCTCGATCTCAACAATTGATATCAGGCAAAGTCATGAGTTTAAGTTTCCAAGAAGCATACTTATATACTTCTTGGAAGGATGTTGGGTTAAACATGTATGAGTGAGAGTAGTAGTACTGAGATGGATGACCTCTTGAGAAGTTCTCGGCGTCAAGCTGCTGACGTTCACAGCTTGATCTAATTGGCTTGGTGGGTGGTAAAAGAGACATGACCGACGGTAGGAAAATGTTAATACTAATCTCTAAGGGATATGAGACAACACTAATCTCTAAGAGATATGAGACAACACCAACATATAGACACGTACCTCTCCGCACCCATGTGCCTAATAGTCATACCCATTAACACCCAAATAAAAGCATTATGCGCTATCACGAGTATAAATAATTAAAATTATGCATTGGATAACTATATCCTTTGACATAGTGGAAAACACTTGATCTTAACATAAATGATTCTATGTTGAGATGAATTTAAATTCCACCACAATAACTTAAAAAAGAACTAGTTATGAATTAAAATCTATTTTCAAGTGAATTTATATATATTTGAAATTTTTAGGCATCAAAACTATCGACCCAAATAAAACCTAAATGTTAAGCCCATTATGGAATATTTTATCGAATGGGCTTATTCTTGAATTGGTTATCAGCAAATTCTAGCCCATTTCCAAAACAAGCCAAAATGTTAAGCCCATTATATAGTGCAATTATTTTTGGGCCGGTTATCAGCAAATTATAGTCCATATCTGGAGCGGCCCAAAATGATAATGGGATTATGCAATCGGATCCACTTCCACTCAAAGTCTTCAGCATGTGATATAATACCAGCTCTCGGAGCAGGGCCCGGGTTCTTGGATTTGTTGACCCGAAATCGCATCCATGGCCGCGCAGATCACCGGAGACGACGCCGGAATTCGAATATTATGTCGGAAACTGGTGATATTGAAGACGGAATCGGGGCTCCAGTGGCTGATCGGATCTCCATTCTTGCCTTCAGTGAACGTCGCGTCAACAATCCGCTGCATTCACACTCTCCCTTCTGATTCACTTTCCCCCGACGTTGCTAAAGAATCAGGTAAATAAAGGGACCTATAATGGTATATATTTATGAGGTAACAACTTTGATGCAGTAGGATACTATTATTATGATTTGTTTATACCGTGAATTGAATTGCTGATGGGAGATTCGGCTATTGTATCTTGAGTTTGGATTGGGTTCGAGTGCAATCAAAATTGTTTTGTTGGTTATGCGGAAAAAGCCGCCCTGCGGAATTAGTAGGTAGCTTGATTTTGCTCAAGTGTGAGTTTCTCCATAGTTGTTTTTGCAAAAAATTGTCTCTTTGTTGGTAATTTGGAATACTAGAGCGAACACATTGGTTGTGGGCATTAGGTAAACATGTCCAACTTTAAATTACGCACACTTGAGGCCTCTTGGTGGAGAAAATTTGGATTTCAAATGAAATTGTAGAATTGATGGTTGTGGGGTTACGGGTTGGGAATTGTAGCTTTACATGAAGTATACTAGAGTATAAAACAATGGCTAATTTGTGATTTACGTTCTGTGCTACTTCACTGACAGATGATATAAGGGGTCTGATTCCAAGGGGTTTCGAAATAATCGGACTGATTGTTCAAGAAAAGAAGGACAAGAAGGTCGAAAAAGTTGCGGGTGATGCTGTTTCAGCAGTTAGAAATTTGAGGAAGACGCTCTATGGTGGTGACAGTGGAGAACAGGTGTTGATTGGAGCTGTGCTGGATTGGAATCATGAGAACAGTGAGCGTGATATACAGTTTTTCATATCCAAGAAAGGGAATTCAAAGAGAGTGGAGCAAGTAAGCCATGTTGTGTATGAAGATCAGCCTGAGAAATATATTTGGGAGAGAGGTTGTATAGTTCGGTGTGAACTATCGCTAAAATTGCCTCTGTATTTTTCTGTGAGCAATCCAAAAGGTGAATTATTTTTCCAGTATATATTGATTTGTATTTTAACGAGACATTAAATTTACCATGAATTTTTTTGAGAATCATTATGTATTTCAGCTGTTTGCGTTGCTCTTAGGGAATAATCTGTTGGGAGAATATAATCCTAACTTAGGGCTTGTTAAGAAACAAGCTTCTTTTAAATAATTTGTTGGTGGTGATGATTTTTTTAGTACTTTATTGCTTTCATGATAGACTGAGACTTCATGTGTAATTTTAATTTAGGATGACTTTGAACAGGTAAGTCTTGCCATTTCAATTTCTTTTCTGTTTATTTGCAATCTAAATATCTGAATGTAATCTAGTTCAGAATATAACTAGCCTTTCACTAGGCACCACTAAAACTGCTTATGACTGAACGAGTTATATTTGTATAAATGATAAACTTTAAACTTGTAGACCATGTACATCAAGACATTTTTCTGATGGCATGCAACTTGTAGAGAGAAAATGAATCTAATGAAAATACATGTTTTAGGATTGCTTACAGAAACAATTCTGCAAAGAACTAGTGAATCCTTTGTTATTACGTTTTTCTTATTTTTGCGTTGGGACTTGATGAACTACTTTATCTTTCTGTTCTATTCTCATGATGACATTGCCACCAATGAAGCATGTCGCTTGTATTTTATTATTTCCCTGTTGCAATTGTTTTGCACATCCTATAGATGTGGAGAGTGCTTACTGCACGAGCTATTGAAGACGTTGAATGCAAACTTAGAGACCCACAAGTTACATACATCATAGAAGCTGGTAATAAAACTTCGTCTGGTGGATCTGAGCCTATCGTTCTTCATGGTTCGGATCTGGATTTGCCTCTCGAGCTTCCAAGAAATGCTTTTGTAATTGAAAGTGCTGAAGAGTCTTATACAAAGTCTCTTTCGTGTAAATACTTTCTCTCGGAAACCAAGAACTTCACATCCTCTAGCTCTGTAGAGAAGGTAAATAGTGCCATGCGTCAATATATTAAATTCACTAGTTATCTTGAAAGTTTGGTTCTTTTTCAGTAGCTATTGATGTTTTTTCCCTCAGGATGCAGATAAAATTTTAGTCAGTGTCATGTTTAATAGGTCAAGGAGTTCACAGAAACCAGTGGCACCTACTGCCGAATATTATCCAGGTATAATTACTGCACAGCAAAAAAGTGTCATTTCATAGTTCACAAAATTAGGGATTTTGACCAGTCTGGTTTTCTTTTTAGCTGGATATATGAAGTTAGTTTTGAGAATCCAACTAAATGTTTCTTTACATTTTTTCCAGCAGCAGGAAATGCTAAACTTTTGCTCATAAATCATAAATTAGAAGTTTTGTTCTATGTGCCAAAGGACTTACCATTAGCAGACATGGTTTTGAAGCTAACTATCCCTGGTCTAGTTGACCAGTTGCACTCGTTCAAGAACAAGATCCTACCTGACCTCTTAATACAGCAATCACTGGTTAGAAGATCAGCTCCATTATTCTTTTTATATCATAACGCTAAAAAGAATAATTAACAGGGAGAAAATTCATGGACTAGCTTGAACTCGATAAATTTTTCAATCCATGTTTTCTAGTTTGATTGTCTGGTTTATGAAACTCATTGTTCTCTAATTTCTCAATCTGCAATTGTTCTGGCCCTTATCATCTGCAAGAGAAACATAATCGATAATATAGGCTCTGGGAAACTCTTCTGCAGTGCTAAGCACAAAATAGTTATATAGAGGCTTTCTTGTTTATTGTTTCCAAATCAACATAAATGATGCCTCTTAGAATTAATGCTTGATGTTTATTTATTATTTTAGGAATTCAGTGACTGAAATCTAACTTATATGAGTTCGATTTTAGAAGAAGATTAATCTTTACATAAGAATTATTTGTCTGTGTTATTTTGTAATTAGAGTTCATGAAGATCAAGAATATGCTTGAACCTACAGGTTCTATGTTTTTGAGAGAAATGTTAGATGTACTTCTTGTTAGTATAGTGGTTCTTTCCAATGTTTCAAAGAATTTTTTCCGTAGAAAAATTTATTTTTCCTGTTTTCATTCACCAAGTATACTGACAAATTTCCTCCCCTTCTTCAGCTACGTCCATACCACTTCCTTCCTTCAGGCTTTCTACATCCTGTTACAGCAATATATGAACTTAGTTATGGGGAGATGGAACTGAAGCAAGGTATTGTAACTAAATATAAAGTTCATCAAATAAATATGTGGCTAGAAGGATGTATCTCTGATCTTGTGGTTTCCAAGTTAGCTAGATATTCATTGTGGTCACAATCCTGTGTTTACTTCATTCGAAGTGGAGGTTTAAGTTCCCATTTCATCACAAATAAGGACGAAGAAAAGAGTCGATAGATTTAGAAGTATGGTAGCACAAGAAAGAGTAGATAACTTTAGAACTATGTTACGGTCTGTTAGCAGCCTCCGATTAATAACCAAAATATGTATTAAAAATATGAAATGGGAATAACAGAATCTTGTTACAACCACTCTCACTCCCTCACACTAAAAAAATTGTTAGTGACTCATCACTCTATCTAACTGAATGCCCTCTAGCTTACCCCCCCCTCTTCTTTTTATACATTCCTCCAACCCGCCTCTCTCCTTCCTTCTTCTAGAATATACATTTACAATCTTGGGCCTTCTGTTTATTTGGCTCTTCATTCCCTGGGCTTGCTAACTCAGAAGTCTCTGGGCCCAATGAGTTTGGGTCCATAACATGCCCGGCCTCTTCAAGATTCGCCTTGTCCTCAAGGCGAAATTCTGGAAATTGTGCTGTGAAATCTTCTTTGTCTTCCCACGTTGCTTCTTCCCCTGTTCTTCCCTTCCACCGCACCAGTATCTGTTGGATCAAGTGCCCTCTTTTGCTTTTAGTTCTTTCAGCCACAACTTCCTCGGGTTCAAAAGTGAGGAACAAGTCAGTGTCCACCTCTCTTGGCAACTTAACTTCATTAGGGTCATGCCCCACTGCTTTTTTTAGACAAGATACATGAAATACTGGATGTATCTTGGACCCTTCCGGTAATTTCAAGCGATATGCCACTTGTCCCACTTTCTTCAAAATTCTGTAAGGTCCGTAGTTCCTTGCTGCCAGCTTCTGGAAGACCCTCGTACTAACTGAATTTTGGTGGTGTGGTCGCAACTTCAGGTACACCACATCACCTTCTTGGTATTGAACCTCTCGACGGTTTTTATTAGCATATTTGGTCATGCGTTGTTGGGCCCTTTCTAGATTGTATTTCAGCTGCCTTAATTACTCATCTCTGTCCTCTAATGCTTGGGCTACTGCTGGCACTTTAGTTTCCTCAGGAAGAAACTTAATGAGAGTTGGGGGTCTTCTTCCATACACTACTTCGAAAGGTGTCATCCCAGCTGACGTTTGAAAAGAGGTATTGTACCAGTACTCCGCCCAGTGCACCCACTGCGACCAGCCCTTGGGCTGCTCCGAGCAAAAACACCGGAGATAGGTTTCAACACATTTGTTCAATGCTTCACTTTGCCCATCCGTTTCTGGATGGTAAGCCGTGCACATCTTGAGTTGAGTCCCTTGTAGTTTGAATAATTCGGACCAGAATAGGCTCATGAACACTGTGTCTCTATCACTGACAATGGTTTTCGGGACCCCATGCAACTTGATCACATTACGTGCAAAGATTTCGGCCACTGAGCAAGACGTGTAAGGATGTTTAAGGAGTAGAAAGTGCCCATACTTAGACAGTCTGTCAATCATCACTAGAATTACTTCGAACCCCTTTGACTTCGGTAGTCCTGTAATAAAATCCATGGCCAAATCCTCCCAAATTGCTTCTGGAATAGGCAAAGGTTGTAATAAGCCGGCCGGGGTAGCAGCCTCATACTTTTGTTTTTGGCATACTTCACATTCGGACTACAAACTTGTACACATCCTTCTTCATTCCAGGCCAAAAGAAGTTGCTTGCTATTCTTTTATACATTCTCAAGGCTCCCGAATGGCCCCCTACCGGAGTAACGTGGAATTCTCTCAATAATGTGTAGACCCACTGCGAGGTTCGTGGAATAACTATCCTCTCTTTAAAGAGTAAACAACCATTAACCACTGAGTAGTGTTTGCCACTGCCTTGGGCCGTGCTCATTCCCTCCATTATCTTTTTACACGCGGATCATTTTCCACGGCCCGTCTGATGTCTCGTATTCCCACCCATTCTGCCCTGGTGATAGCAGCCAAAAGTCCAATGTCCTCTCTTCGTGATAAAGAGTCTGCTGCTCCGTTCTCATTTCCCGCTCTATGCTTTATTTCAAACTCATACCCCAGTAGCTTTGCCAACCAATATTGCTGGTCTGGCGTGGTTATACGTTGCTGCAGCAGGTTCCTCAATGGTTTATGATCCGTCACCACTAGAAACTTCCGTCCCAACAGGTAGTGACGCCAGTGTTGAACTGCCAAGACCAATGCCATCAACTCTCTTTCATAGGTTGACTTGGTTAATGCTCGGTCCGCCAAAGCCTTGCTATAAAAAGCAATAGGCCTGCCCTCCTGGTTTAGCACTGCCCCCACTCCAGTCCCTGATGCGTCACATTCTATTATTAATTCTTTCGAAAAATCTGGCATCTTTAATACCGGAGTGGTCACGACTGCTTGCTTCAGCAACTCGAAGGCTTCTTGAGCTTTTTCATTCCACCCGAAATTGTTCTTCTTTAGTTGCTCGGTGAGTGGCCTTGCAATCTTCCCGTAATCTTTAATGAATTTCCGATAATATCCGGTTAGTCCCAAGAATCCCTTAGTCCTTTTGTGTTCTGTGGTTGGGGCCACTGTACCACACTTTCAACCTTATTGGGATCCACTTTCACTCCCTGACCCGTGATGATATGCCCCAAGTATTCAACTTGTCTCAACCCAAATTGGCATTTCTTTTTGTTTAAAACCAACTGGTGTTGTTGTAATAATGCCAATACTACTTCGACGTGTTGCATATGACCTTCCCAATCTTTATTGTAAATCAAAACATCGTCAAAGAAAACTAACACGAATTTTCGCAAGTAAGGGCGAAATACCTCGTTCATGGTTGCTTGGAATGTGGCCGGAGCGTTTTTTAGTCCAAAAGGCATGACTAAAAACTCGTAGTGGTCCTCATGTGTCCTGAACGCTGTTTTGTGCACGTTCGTGGCTCGGACTCGAATCTGGTGGTATCCAAATTTAAGGTCCAGCTTTGAGAAGAACATTGCTCCATGTAATTCATCAAATAGTTCCTCCACCACCGGAATTGGATACTTGTCAGCGACAGTGATATCATTCAATGCCCGATAGTCTATGCAAAATCGCCAACTTCCGTCTTTTTTTTTTACTAGTATTACCGGGCTCGAGTAGGGGCTGTTACTGATCTGTATCACTCCTGATGTAAGCATCTCCTTCACCATTCGCTCGATTTCATCCTTCTCATGATGGCATATCGATAAGGTCTGACGGATACTGGTCCGCATCCCTCCTTAATACATATGGCATGATCCTGTTGCCTACAAGGGGGTAATTCACTGGTTTCTCGGAATACCACCTCATACTTGGCAAGGATGTCACTTATGGCCTCCTCAGCTCCCTTCTTGTCTGCCCCTCCCTTCTTTTCTTCACTCCATTTGACCAATATTGCTCCGCAAAAGTCTACCTCACTCACTTTGGAGATCCCTTTTAATGAGATTAATGATCTGCTGAGGGATGGATCCCCCTTTAAGACTATTGTTTGATCATTGCAGCTGAACCGCATCTCCATCTTGCCCCAATTTAGCAGGACATCACCTAATGTGCGAAGCCAATCAACCCCCAAAATAAGATCAACTCCCCCTAAGTCAAACAAATACCCTTCAATTTGAATTCGACATTGTCCCATATCCACCTCTAATCCCCTGCACACCCCTTGGCAAGACACTCGACAGCCATCCCCCAGACATACTCCAAAAAAAACGCTCCTGTCTCATTCAAGCCCCAACTCCGTGATTAATTTTCTTGAGACGAAGTTGTGGCTTGCTCCACTGTCCACCATTGCTATCACTTCTCGCTCTGCCACCTTCGCCTTCATTTTCAATGTTTGTGGATGGTTGATGCCATTTACAGAATACAAGGGTAGCTCCAGAGTATTGTATTCAACTTCGGGCTCCCCTCCTTCCCCCGTTTCTCGTGTCACCTCATCCTTATGCCCCACTGACTCCACCTGTTCCCACTCGCCTTCGTCTCCTTCTTCCTCCGCTAAAATCGTCACCCTCAAGCTTTTGTTGGTACATCTGTGCATTGGGTGGTAAGGTTCCCCACACTTAAAGCACAGTCCCTTCTCTCGTCGATGTAAGAATTCTTGGTGAGATACCACCCTACCATCTCGATTTTTTTGGTATGGTGGTATCCTCGCTGCCACCCCACCGCGATCTCCCCCGCTACTTCCTCCTGGTATGCCCCGAGGCCCACTGCCGTAGGATTGCTGCGAAATTGGGTTTCTCATTCGTTGATCCCCTAGACCAGCAGTCCCCATGTTAACATTGGGGCCTGAAAGATTTTTGTTACGGTCCCTATCATGTACTGGGTATGGATTGGCCCAGCCCATGTTAGTTACCGATTTTTGTGTATACCCCAGGCCCGATCCAACTTTATTTCTTCCCTCTGTCTACCGCCGTCCCATACAACTCCTTCTCCAACCCCCTGGCCAACATCATCGCACGATCTACCGTTCGAGGATCGTGAACGATCATCCTCCGCCGTATCTCCTCCCTCAATCCACTCAGGAAGTAGCCCAAGCATTGGTCCTCCTGGACGTCTCCCAGTTGTGCGACCAACATCTCAAAACGCTCGATGTAAGCGTCTATTGACTGTTGGCCTTGGCTTAATGACGCCATGAGTTCGAAAGGGTTGGCGTCATATCCACTATAACGTTTGATCAGCTCCTCCGCAAACCTATCCCACTCCATGTTCGGAATTCTCACCTTCATCCATCGAAACCAATGTACCGTGGTCCCCTGCATACAGATGTAAGCCAATTTGAGCTTGCACTCCACTGGTGTTTCGTGGACCTCGAAGTACTGCTCCATCCTCCCCAACCATCCCAACGGGTCCTCTTCTTCAAACCCCGGTAACTCAATTTTTTTCAGTGCCAACTTCACTTCTTCTACACCCTCTTCTCGTCTCCCTTCCTGGCGCACACTCTCATCCTTCCCTAACATATCACTCCCAATCCCATGTTGCTCGCCACCTTCATTGCTTGCATCTGCTGCTCCCCCTTGTGCCTTGATAATTTGTTCCATCATCTCCCTCAGCCCCAGTAATCCTTCCACCGCCCTGTCGATTTTGTCCAATCGACCCTGCACTTGCGTCATGTTGTCTTGCATCCCCATCAGCGTTTTTTCCATGCTATCCATCTTCGCTTCTGATCGTGTGCTGGCCATGTTTTCTTCAGCTCGAGCGGATCCGGCAGGTCGGACCAAATTGTTAGCAGCCTCCGATTAATAACCAAAATATGTATTAAAAGTATGAAATGGGAATAACAGAATCTTGTTACAACCACTCTCACTCCCTCACACAGTCACACTAACAAATTGTTAGTGACTCATCACTCTATCTAACTGAATGCCCTCTAGCTTACCCCCCCCCTCTTCTTTTTATACATTCCTCCTACCCGCCTCTCTCCTTCCTTCTTCTAGAATATACATTTACAATCTTGGGCCTCTGTTTATTTGGCTCTTCATTCCCTGGGCTTGCTAACTCAGAAGTCTCTGGGCCCAATGAGTTTGGGTCCATAACACGGTCCCAAAAAGATTTGTGCCATCGTAAAACATTCTAATTGAGCTGTAAAACCAGGAATAATGATACAGACTTATAGACATACCAGAAGCGTGAATTCAGCCGTTTGACAACGAGCAACCTCCAGTCAGTTGGAATCTTTATAAACTTGAGTTTTAAATTCTACTTGAGAAATCCAAGATATGTTTTATCCGTTGATTCCATGTTCATAGTGATTTTTACTGTCATGGCAAACAAATATATGGGAGTACAGTCTTCACTTGCCAGCATTGCTTTCATTTTTTCGAAGTTCCATGTGCTGCAAAGAGTACATAGAAATAAAGTAAGCTTTCGTTTCATTAGTTTATGCAAATTCCAAGACCTAAATTTTGCAGTTGAAGTTCGAAGATCACTTCACCAGAGACTAGGGTTGCCCTTTGATCGTCCTCTCTTGAGAATTGCTAACGCTATTAACTTTTTTTCGACAAAGGACGATATGAAAGACAAATCATATCCAAAAGGTAGTTGTTCATCTTCTAAATTTTACTATGTTTGTGTTTGTTTGAATTGGTGTATATTTTGACTATTTCATTCATTATGATAGGCTCCTCTTTGCTCAAGAATGTTCATCGTGATATTCCAAGCAGTGGGGGTAATTGTCGTCTTGACCCTTTACATGGATTATTGCATTTCCTACGATGTTTTTTGATTCCCATGGCTTGGCCCTGAATACACTTATATAATATAAATGTGTAGTATCTGGTGGCATTGCCTCTCTAATTCAAGGTTCTTATGAGTATTATCATTACCTCCAAGATGGATTTGACGACTCGGTAACACCTCACTCGTGCAAGTTACTGATTTTCGCTAATTTTTTACTGATCTAACAGAGTCTGCTATTCTAAATTTTATATTGATTTTTGTGTGCTGATTCCATATGTACTGAACAAATATACTGATTCTGCTTCAAGTCTTGTGAAGACAGATATTGATGCTGAGTCTATTCTTTATGTTGTTTACTGGATATCTGATTCGTTTCATGAGAATGTGGTGCTCAAGTTTTTATTGATCACTGAATAAAGAGAAATGAAAAATTATCGGAAACAGGTTGTTAGATAGTTAGATGCTGAAAACTTAGGTTATTGATTCGAATAAGAAAATGAAACCCCTGGGCCCTGGCACTAACTGCACTAAGAAAAAGTAGAGGTTGGAAAATTCTGGGGATGGGATAGTTGTGATTTTTTATTGAGAGAGAACCATGACTTTTATCCCATCTATACTTGTTTTAAGGCCATAGTGTTGTTTTCAGTGAATTGTCACAGTGCAGTGTGGAATTATCATCTTTTTCTTAACAGATGCCTGTGGTCATCTTTGATTGTTGCTTTTTCCGTTTTGAGCAATGAGTTAAACAATAGTTTTATATGCCAGGGTTGGGGCTGCGCTTATCGATCTTTGCAAACTATCATATCATGGTTCAGGCAACAACACTACACATCCATTGATGTCCCTTCACACAGGTTTTTTTTCTTTATTTTTTCTGCTTTTTTTTCGATAACCTGCACTCCATTTCCACCACTGCGTTTAATCGTTTATTTGGCTTGCACAAAATTCTTCTGTTGCTATATTTAATATGGCCGTTTCTTTTCTTCTTCCATAACCATGAGTAGGCCATTTCCATTTATTTTTAGAAGGAAATATTTTGGATGATAGATGAATTGATCAACGATTAATTATGATGATGGAATTTGATAATCGGTTCTATAGTTTGTTCATCTCTATGAAGGAGTATTTCTGGGAGAAAAAGTTATTTTCTTCACTATATGAAACACTTGGGACTCGCCAAGTTCATACTGTAGGAATCTTTTGCATGGAGCGATGCCTCTCTATTAACATTATTTTATTCAGGATTCTGAAGTCTGTCTCTGTATTTATGTATTATTTCATTTGATATCAAATTATCTATATTTCTCAATCTTTAATCATAAAAAACTTTTACACATGAAAACATCGTCTGTTGTGAATTTTTTATATTTTGTCTTTCACCTTTGCCTTGTTCTAGTAACATTTGGCCTCACCGTTGGTACTATTCTTTCAGACAGATACAGCAATCACTGGTAGAGATTGGAGATAAAGACCCTTCATTTATTGGGTCACAAGAATGGATTGGAGCCATTGAGTTAAGTTTTGTTTTGGACAAACTACTCGGTGTAAGTATTCATTCTTCTATTTCTTTGTTTCGCTTGATCTTGTAGCTTTGAGTATACCGTATCAAGAACTTCACAGATGAATTAAAATATATTCCCAAACAGGTCAGCTGTAAAGTCATTAATGTGAGGTCTGGAGCCGAGCTTCCAGAAAAATGTCGAGAGCTTGCATTGCATTTTGAGACTCAAGGAACTCCTATCATGATAGGTTAGAACTCCATCATGATAGATTTTGCGTGACATCTTCCTGTCGTTAATGATCTGCTATTTTTTACTTTTATTACAGGTGGGGGTGTTCTTGCATATACTCTGTTGGGAGTCGATTATGATGATGTAAGTGGCGACTGTGCATTTCTTATACTCGATCCTCACTATACCGGAAACGATGAGCTCAAGAAAATAGTGAATGGGGGATGGTGTGGATGGAAAAGGGTTGTTGATGGCAAAGGGAAGCATTTCTTCTTGCACGATAAATTTTACAATCTTTTGCTTCCTCTAAGGCCTAACATGGTTTGATTGATAGTTTTTTAGTAGTTTGGTTGAAGTGAAACCTAAACTTTTTCTCTTTCTTTATTTATTTTTGAAAGCGAAAGCTAAACGATATTTTTTTTTTTTGAAAATGAAAGTTCAACGTTTTAATGGTATTTAGTTTGGTTTTTTGGCTAAAATCCTTAATCATTGAGACTTTTGTAATGATATTTAAACTTTTTTATTTTGGACGAAGGGATTGTTACACTTTAATATCGAATCCGAAACTTAATCTCATTGGAGCCTTTGGTGGTACATGGATATCGTTTGATTCGTGGTATGAAACAAATAGTACATAGATAAGTAATATTTTTTTATAATAAAATATATAAAAATGATAGTTAATATAATGTTTGATTTGATTGGTTAATTTGATTAAATTTAAAAGAATATGATATTACCGTTTTGTATTTTTGAAAATATTAATTTATAGTATTATTTATTAAAGATAATATTATAATTTCAATTCAATAACTTGATTGATGTATGATAAATGATTGATGTATGATAAATGATTGATAGATGTATAAATAATACGATGTATCAAACATGATATTAGATTAAATAAAAATATAAATAATATAGCGAACCAAACGGTACATTAATAAAATATATTGATTGTTAAGAACAAGTATCCAAAAAAAAGTACACGTATTGGTAGGTGGAAATAATGTCAGAATCTTAGTCATGTATAAAATTATTATGGAGTCCATTCAACAAAATGAAATGTAAATAACATCGTGTCTTATAATAATAATAATTTATTATTATAATAATGATAATACTTTCACAAACAATAAATGAAAAAAAAAAAAAGAAAAACTAACTAGTCAAGGAGAAGTTTGAAACAGCAAAATAGAATGTTTGAATTCAACTTTCTTTGCGTACAAGAACGATCACCTTAGTCAGACAATTCAATTACGCCAACTTTGGCATGTTTTTTTTTTATTTATGCACAAAATTCTTTTAAAGACGTCCAACGTATCAATTTTTCGATACAAATCTCATCTTATTATAGAGATAAATAATTTCTCTCTTTTTTTCTAAACAAATAAAGATATATGTATTTGAATTTAAAATTATTCTTCTTGTTTATGTTGAAGTACAATAATTAACCCTAAAGCGAGAATAATCGAAAGACAAAAACTTGTGTGAGACAGTCTCATGGATCGTATTTTTTGAGACAAATATCTTATTTGAGTCATCCATGAAAAAATATTACTTTTTTAAGCTAAGAGTATTACTTTTTATTGTGAATCTCGGTAGGGTTGACCCGTCTCACATATAAAGATTCGTGAGATCGTCTCATAAGATACCTACCCATTTAAAAAATAGTAAATTTAATAATCCAAAATGTGTATAAATCACTTGAACATAAAAGAAAATAGATGTAAAATAAGTGGGGGAAAAATGATATCTTGGTATGGGTCGCGTCCGTAGAACCGGAGCTGAATTGAAACCGGAGAACACTGTGGGGGCCACTTGTTCCACGTCGGCACTTGAGGAAGCGATGACGTGTGCAAGTAACTATATGTCTTCGTTCCCAAACGATTTTTTGCTCGAAAAGACAAAACCTATACATACACCACTGTGATTCTATACACACAGACTGATCGAGTGCGTTTCTTCGTGTTTCTGGTTGCTTCTCCGTCTTCCTGCAATCCGCGAAGGCAAAGTTTGGGGTTGAATTGAGCTTTGTGGATTCTGTTGTTGTGAACTTGTGAATTCGGTTTTGAGTTGAGGTGTGGTGTGGTTTGGTTTCGTTTGTGTAGGTTTTTGTCATTGGAAAGAAGAGATAATGGCTAGCGGCGAGGGGTTTCTGATGGAGGAGCGGAGGGAGGTGCTGAAAATGGAGTCTCGAAATGCGGAGGTGATGGCATCACTTTCGTTGTCGTCTTCACTGAAGTCTCCGGGTCAGAAATCTTCCGTGCTCTCCGAGCATCGTTTTCTCAAGGTTTCGAGCAGCAGGCATCTTTCTGCTTTGCAGTCTGGGAAAGTTATCAGAGTTGAGAAAGGTAAAATTCTGGGAAAACAAATCGATGACATGACATGACACTTTAATTATCTCGAAAATGGTTTTTCTTTTTCGGTCTCTGCGTTTGTTGTCTGGTTGTGGAGTTCATTAGCTAAGACTGATTGATGATGCTTACAGGGATTAGATGCTTCTATTTTCGGTTGTTCTTTATTTGGTGGTGGTTATGGATTTTGTATTGTGGGATTCATTTCAGTTTCGAAAGTTAATGCCCATTTACTTGTTGGTTTTTTGAGGTGGAAGAATGCATTCCAGCTGCATAAATAAAGATTGTTGAGCACTGATTATAGTGGTGGTACGAGATTTATTACGCGTGCGCATACTAAAATTTAAGTCCATGTTTTTTTTTCCCGGTTCAGATACTGGTTTTGATTATTTTTTCGGATTATTGAATATGTATGAGCCATTTGACATTGGAATTTACGAGAGGCATTGACTGCTATAGCTAGTACATGATCGATGCTTGGTGTTTTAAGGCATATTGTTAAAGAGATTTTGCAGGAGTTGTGTGGCGTTCTTATGTGCTTTCAGTATATTTTAAGGCTTTTTTTTTAAATTTGTTATTTTCAGTGGGAGGAATTGAATGCTGAAAATGCAAAAGTAAATGTGATGTTCCGAGATGAGATGTCTGAATATTGCGTTTGTGACTTCAGCTTCTGTTATGATGCCTGGTGGCTATATACATTGCTAGAAGTTGCTCGCAGCTGTAAATTAGTTTGTTAATAAGCAAGCATTGAATTAACTGTTGAATCTCTTGACTGCATGTCGTGGCAAAGCGTTTATCATATGAAGCATAAATTAAGGAATGCTGTTTTTTGGCTTTTTGTACATTTAAATATGAATCATTTCTCCATTCAAAAATTAATTTACTTCATAAAAGTATCTCTTGAATACAAAGTTGGTTATTATTATTGGAGACAAAGAGTCTCTAAGCCCTAAGGCCTCGTGATCTTGGGCTGCTTGCTATCTTAATGCAATTATGGGCACACAATCTTAATATCCATATTGAATAATAGCATCCTAACAAGAAATAGCTTTAAGGTTGTATCTAATTTATATTCATAGCAAGGGCGTCATATATTTCCTGTCTATGTATTAGCAACTTCCCCTTGTCTTATATACAGATATGTGAATTTGGGTCATTGAAAACCAGAGGTGGTAAGTATTGTGTGAGACAATTTCGAACAGCAGAAAAGGTCTGTTTATCCCAAATCAAAAGCTTTGTCCCATTCTTGAGATGTCTTTGACTTGGAATAGCTGTTGTTTGTGGTATGCTACTTTGTCTGATTGCCGAGTTCCCGAACTTTTGCATGTGGCATTTTTCATTTACGATTATATTTTTAGTCTGTAGTTTTTGCAGTAGATGGTTCACTGGAAGATTTCTTGATGTTCTTTTGGCAAGTGTTGTCTTGAATAATTTTATCTTTTATTGTGTGCATGTAATATAACATAGTTATCATTTTGTCAGCTTAATAAATTTGTTGAAATCTTGGGCTGAATTGGACTATGCCCATTGAAGTTCTACTTACTCTACTTTGTTTGATACAGAAACTCGCATATTATTGGAATCTTCTGTTGAATTGGGTTATTCCTATTGAATATCGTGGATTTTATTTTTCTGTGGAAAAAACAGTTGTCTGTGCGTCATGCTACTTGCTTCTCATACATGCAAAAAGGAAACATGAATCTGTTATGCCCTTGTTGGATTGAATTTTCAGTTATTGAATGAATAGACCTTTTATGATCAGCTCAATATGGAATGCTACTAGGACTTATTACTCGGTTAAATCTTCGGCCAGCATCTTGAAATGCCTGCAGATGGAGGATAATTTAACATGCTTTTTAGTGGACAGTGTCAACTATAAGTTCATGTTATAAGGAGCGCGAATGAAATGAATTGATCCGAAAACTATTAATTTTTCACATCCAAGCTCGAGCTCGAAAATTTTTTCCTTGCTCAGAGCTAAAAAATTAAACTATTTGGGTTTACTCGACTTAAAGTTCAAATTTGAGCCCCATTCATTTAGTTTAAACTTGATTTTCTAGGTTGATTAGACAAAGGCTCGATCTCAGGCTCAAGTTACTGAAGTAATGTAAGTTTTAGTATGTTATTAAATATGAATTAAAATATTAAAACTCACAAGCGGCTCGCGAGCTATCAAACAAATTAATGTGAGCTCCAATCAGGTCAAAAGAAATATTCTAACATGTTCTAGCTTGCCACGACTTCTATAATTTTAAATAATTGAATATTAATCAAGTTAGTTCAAAAAGCTCATGAAGCAGCTTTTGTCGTTCACACCCCTAGTTGGCATTCTGTGTGCAAACTTTTTTAACTCTTTTTTTAGCATTTACTGTCGGAATAATTAGTGTTTATACCTAGGATTATGTCACTGAATTATTGGTTCAATCTTATCTCCTAAACTTTTTGGTTCCCAATTTTTAGAGTGGCAGTATATGGAATAAATAGCTGGCATCCGTAGTGGGGCTTTGTTATAATGAGGCAAATGTAAGAAGAATGGCGACCCATCTTATTATTTGGTATCTTCATATAAGTTACAGTTTATGTGGTGATAACTGTGTCATTTGAAGTTGGAGACACGGATTTAAAAAATATTACTCTTTAAGCTTGAGGTCATGCTTTTATTTTTTTGTAACGTCTTCGATTTCTATGCATTCATTGTATTGTAATTAGCTAACTATGATAATAGATGGCACAGGAGGCAAAGGCACTTGGAGCAAACTGCTTGATGCTGATGGTGAAACTTGTATTGATCAAAAGGATTCAAACTACGACAGTGGCCCTGTACTATCATAATTTTATTTCTTTTACTATTTTGAACTGCAACATTCTCCTTTTTCTTTCTACAGTGAGTTGTTTTCACAGAAGATTTTGTTCCTTTCTTGAGTAGGAACCTTGTGAGTTAGTTGGATCAAATGCCTCTCATACTTTGGATGAATACAAAAAGGCTGTAAGCTCGATCATAGATGATTATTTTACCACTGGTGATGTAGAAGTTGCTGCTTCCGATCTCACAGAACTAGGATCCAGTCAGTACCATCCCTGCTTTGTTAAGCACCTCATTTCCATGGCCATGGACAGGCATACCAAAGAGAAGGAGATGGCTTCGGTTTTGTTGTCAGCTCTGTATGCTGATGTTATAAATGCAGCCCAGATTAGGCAGGGATTCTTCATGTTGCTTGAATCTGCAGATGATTTGGCAATAGATATATTGGATACTGTTGAAATTCTTGCTTTATTTATTGCTCGAGCCTTGGTTGATGATATTCTACCTCTTGTTTTCATAACCAAGGCCAGAAAAATGCTTTCAGAAACCTCCATGGGAGTTGAGGTGCTGCAAACTGCTGAGAAAAGCTATCTCTCAGCACCCCACTATGCAGAACTTGTAGAAAGACGGTGGGATGGAAGTACACATATTACTGTTGTTGAGGTAGAGAAAAAAATCACTAAGCTTCTAAGAACATATGCGGAGAGTGGAGATGCTTCAGAAGCCTCTCGATGTATTAGACAGTTGGGGGTTCCATTTTTCCATCACGAAGTTGTGAAAAGAGCATTGGTTTTTGCCATGGAGATACCAACAGTAGAACCACTCATCCTGAAGTTGCTAAAGGAAGCTGCAAATGATGGTTTAATAAGTTCAAACCAAATGGTAAAGGGTTTTACTCGAGTATTTGAGAGCCTTGATGATCTTGCCCTTGATATTCCTTCTGCCAAGAATTTCTTCTACCCCTTTATTTCCCAAGCAATGTCTGATGGATGGCTTGACACAGCTTACTTAAAATCTTTGACTGAGGATGAGAAGAAAACAAACAAAAATGATGAAAAATTGAGGCGCTACAAGGAAGAAATTGTCGCTATAGTTCATGAATACTTCCTCTCAGATGATATCCCTGAACTGATTCGAAGCCTGGAAGATCTAGGAATGCCAAAGCATAAACCTATTTTTCTTAAGAAGCTTGTGACTCTAGCACTGGACAGGAGAAACAGAGAGAAAGAAATGGCCTCTGTTTTGCTTTCAGTGCTTCATATAGAGATCTTTTCAACAGAAGACATAATCGATGGTTTTATTATGCTACTGGAATCTGCAGAAGACACAGCAATTGACATTTTAGACGCTTCAAATGAACTTGCCTTTTTCCTAGCAAGAGCTGTTATAGATGATGTCCTCACTCCACTAAACTTGGAAGAGATAGCCAGCAGGCTGCCACCAAATTGTAGTGGCAGTGAAACTGTGTGTTCAGCTCGATCACTCATAGCAGCACGTCACGCTGGGGAGAGGATCTTGAGGTGCTGGGGCGGTGGTACAGGCTGGGCTGTGGAGGATGCGAAAGACAAGATTCAAAAACTTCTCGAGGAATACGAGAGCGGGGGTGTGCTAAATGAGGCCTGCCAATGCATCCGTGATTTGAGCATGCCCTTTTTCAATCATGAGGTGGTGAAGAAAGCTCTGGTTATGGCGATGGAGAAGCAAAATGACAGGTTTCTGGATTTGCTGCAAGTTTGCTCTGACGAAGGGTTGATTACGATCACTCAGATGACGAAAGGTTTCAGCAGGATGAGAGATGGGCTTGAAGATCTGGCTCTTGATGTTCCAAACGCCAAGGATAAGTTTGGTTTTTATGTAAAGTATGCAGCAGAACGAGGTTGGCTCATGCCTTCGTTTGCGTCTGCAGAAGGAGACGCAGTTGCATTTTCTTGATCAGAAACATGTATTTTCGGTTTCTTGTCATATGATGTATAGAGGTTGTCTTGTGTTGCATAAAATAGGTTTTGGTTGTTTGGTACGATGGTTTAGATGCATATATTTTATATTTTACATCATACAAATGGCATTTCTTGAATATAATTTTGAAATAAATTGAGTGTAAATACTTTTTTCTTTTTCTTGTTCTTTTTTTGAAAAAAAAAACAAAAACAATTTGTTATGAAATATATTTTTGGAAACATGAATCATATAATATCAATTGATAGCACATAAGGCTGATGATTTATCTAGTGTGTATCGAAAGGTAGCGGTTACGGTGTATCACCACCGAAATAAATAAATAACACGAACTTCCGCATGAATTCGGACTATTGACCAACTTTCACTATTATTTGTATCTATTTGTTTAGTCCAGAATTATCTAAGGTGAATTGACCCAAAAAAAAAAAAACAAGGCTCATAGTGAAGACCCAAAGAATAAGCCCACAAAATTAAAAAAAAAATTGGCCCATCAAAGATATTAAATTAAATTATTCAAATGAGCCTGAGGAATGCATTGACGACCTCTATAGGTTATAACCCAAAAGTCGGGGGAAACCACTTATTTGTTCATTGAGAGATTTAAGAAATTTAAAAATAAGTGCAAGGTGTTTCTACGGAAGCTGAATGTGTTTAGTTGGCACAGAGATACTGGACTTTGAGTTGAGGAAGAAGTTCCAGGGAACCAAGTTCCATGGTTTCTAAAGAATGGCCGCGAAAGTGGCCGAGTACGAGGAATCATTGAAAGAAGAATCATGAAGGAGAAACACTAGTGTTGGTTCCTACTATTAGGATATGAAGGATGTGGCATTAGCAGAAGTTGGTAAATCTGGTTCTTTTATATGTCCATTGTTAAAGCACAAGGCTGCTGACACTGTTAAAGTCAGTTCATCGATGACTCAAAACCAAAATCACAGTCAGTTCACGTTCGATGTCTACAAGAAATAGGAATTTTTTTATTTTCTGTCACATTTTTTGCAGATACCATAATTCCTACAACCATGCTACAAATTCATGTTGAGCATTTAAGAATACTAGCATGATGCACGTGCGTTGCAAGTAATATCAATTATTTTATAAAAATTTAAAAAAATTGATTTTCTAAAAAACAATTTGAATCATTTTGTTATTTATCCGGGCTTAATTTCTTATCATATTAGACGATTTATAAGAATTTATATAACTTACTTTCAAAATTGTTTCCCAAATTAAAATTCAAGCAGTTGATTTTATGTCATATAATAAATTGTAATGAACATAATATATAGAACAAAATGAACTGAAACAATTTTTTTAAAAAAATTATATATTCAAACACCACCCACGTGTAAAGCATAATAACCTAAAAATCAACCAAATTATGGATTTTATCAATGTATAAATCATATTCATAATCTACAAAAGCGAAACATACTAAAGATAAATAATTATCAATTTAAAATAACTGTGACTAACTCATAAAAACAATATTAAACAAATGAAATGGTAATATTGATAGTAAAATATAACTCATAATATTTAATTTAACATTTTAAAGAATTTTTTTAATTTTTATTTTTACAATTCTATTTCACGGAGAATAAATTCTATATATCGATCTTTCGTAGACTAACATTGATGACTACTAATTTCTTGTTAAATAAATTTTAAAATAATAAATAAATCAATATATGTAAAAAAATGCACATTCAAATAAGATTATATGATAAATGTAAGGCCCGAGATTTTATCGTTTTAATCCGAGATTATTTAATTTATGAATTTTGGAATTTTGAGTCATATTCCATGGTTGTACAATGCCATAGGATTGAAATTAAATTAAAAAGAGTTTGAGGACCAAATTGCAAATAGTGAAGACTTTAGGGGCTAAAGTGCAATTATGGGATTTTAGTTGGACACTTGTCCTTGCCATGTATTTGGATATATTTCCTTCATTCCACTTCAGAATGGCAGCAAAGAAAACCGAAAGCTTCCATAGAAATTTCTCAAAGCTTTCATTTTATACTAGAATTGTGATTTTGAAAGATCCGGCCTTCAGATTTTCGATCCGAGCACAGTTCTGTGATCCTCTCGTCAATAGCTTCAAAAGGACGTAAGTTTTATTATGTTTTATCATGTTTCAAAAATTTGATATGGGAGGAATTATAATTTGATTATTATTATGTGTTCTGGAAATACTGGTAATCGTAAAATCGAAATCGGATTGAAAAACAGACCGTATATGCTATTGATATCATTTTCAGATTATATTGGAATGAAATGATACAGATTTGAGATTGTGGCATTATGATGGTATTGGTTGAGATTGTGAATTGCTAAGATTGGTTATTGATATTGAGTTGTCGAGGGTATACCGAGATTGTACCGTTATGTCGTCGACATGTACTGAAATTGAGTATTGATCAGAGTGAGTCTTGAATTGAATGAAATGTTGATATTGTTCTTCTCGATAATGTCATTTCAGATTTATATTGACAGCTTTGGATTCAAGACTTCGATTTCGTCAGAACTACGAAAAGAAAGGTATAAGTCAATGTGGTACTGGGAGAACGACTCAAGTAGGATATACTTGAGTTTCCCTAAATCACATACTTATTGTTATTATTTACATTGATTTGAATTGATATGCTTGTTCTATTGATTTATAGAAGCATGTATTATATGAGTATTAGACGAGTGATCTTGTGACCTAAGTGCCGATAGTGATGGAATCGTCACTGGCATATTGCACATTGTCACAAGATAGTGAATTGGCGATAGTGCCATAGTCTATGACGGATAGGTCAAGACACCGGATGTTTGATTTTATCGATTGAATAGAATTGGAGTTTCTTCTATTACTGAATTCGATATAGGAATGCCAACGTCTGGAAACCGGGATCCCTAGACTAGGAATGAGTCTAGTCTGAGACGTAGAGTCACGAGTCTGATTGACAGTTTTATATTGATTATGTTTTCAGATTTGATACATATTACTGATATTTGTTACATGCTTTTACATTGTTTATATGATTGCATGTTTCGTTGATTTATACTGGGATATATTTCTCACCGGAGTTATCCGGCTGTTGTCGTGTTTGTATGTGTGCATGGTAACAGGTGAGACATGATCAGGGTCGAGGAGATGATGAGAGATCGTGATTAGAGTGGAGACTACGGACTTTGACATTGCTGTAGATAGGATTCAGCACTTGATATTTAGTTGTTGAACCTTAGTTGAAATTTGATATTTGTTGTACAAGACTTGTACCTTTATACTAATATGTATATTAGATTGAATTCCATTACATTCCGCATTTAAAAAAAAAATTAGACCCTGTTTATTATAATGAATTGAATTGTCCCAATGATGATTAAGAATATGATTAGCGTCCGGGTCCCCACAATAGGTGGTATCAGAGCGATAGATCCTTTAGATTGAGATAGAAGCTAGTGAGCGGGGTAGATTGAGTTTTCTTTCCTGCTTTTGATTGCTAGCATGATTTCCTGCTTTAATACATTTTGCCTGATTATCTGATTTTGATATGGTAATGTGTATTATTGGAAATGGATCAGCACCGATTTTTGATCAGAGGTAAGATGATCAGAAAGGGACTGATACATATTTGTCAATTGTGATTGTTAACCCTTTTGATATTCAGATATGCCTCCCCGACGAATACCAGAACAGGGTAGCACCTCGAATCCTCCAATGGATGTGACAGCAACACCAATGGAGACATTGTTAAAGAGATTTCATTCGTTCCATCCACCTACTCTGAAGGGTACTGAGATTTCAGTGGATTGTGAGAGTTGGTTAGACGACATTGAGATGCTGTTTGAGTCCTTGGATTACACTGATGAGCGGATAGTGAAACTGATTGGGCACCAGTCACATGATGTGGCAAAAAACTGCTGGATTACAACAAAGCGGGCCTTGGAGCATCGAGGTACGACTATTACCTGGAATGTCTTTAGAACCGAATTTTATCAGAGATTCTTTCCAGCGTCGTACAGGAAGGATAAGGGAGAAGAATTTGCGAATTTGAGACAGGGTCAGCTGAACATCGAGGAATATGTGGCCAAGTTCTCTACACTGCTACAATTTGCTCCACATGTGGCCGAGAATGACGAAGCCATTGCTGATCAGTTCATTAATGGCCTGAATCCGAAAATCTTTACCTTGGTGAATACCGGGAGACCGAATAATTTTACCGATGCTTTGAACAGAGCCAAGGGAGCCGAAGCCGGTCTGATGAGACAGAGATGAGCTTCGTTTGTACCTCCAGCACCGAGACCACAGCAACCACCTCCTCGATTTGAGAGTGGCAGCAGTAGTGGTGGAAAGAAAGAATTTATGAAAGCTAGAGGGAAGCAATTTAAAAGATCTGGAAGCAGTTCATCCAGTTCTAGTGGCTCGAGACAGACCGGTCAGGGCCAGAGTTATACAGGACCTTATTGCAGCACTTGTGGAGGGAAGCATTCCACGGAGCAGTGCCGAGGAGTATTTGGCAATTGCCGTATTTGTCGACAGCAGGGACATTTTGCGAGAGTATGTCCACAGAGAGGTGCCCAGGGATCCCAGACAGCTGAGTCATCTGGATCAGTGGCTCAGACCGGGAGACGACCATCTGCTGTCCATTCTTTCCAGCCAGCACCGTCTGCCCAGTCACAGCAGAGGCCAGGAGGAAGCCAGATTGTTAGCCAGCCTCCGAGACAGCAGGCCAGAGTATTTGCACTGACTGAGGAGCAGACACAGGACGCACCTGATGATGTTGTTGCAGGTAACTGTTCTATTTCTGGTTATCTTGCTTATGTATTGATTGATACTGGTGCATCGCATACATTTATTTCTGAGCGATTTGCATTGAGTCATGCATTGCCTATTGAGTCATTGTCTGCGGTAGTGTCTGTCTCTTCTCCGTTGGGGACATGTTTGATATAAGTGAAGTCTGTTAGATCTTGTATACTGCAGTATGATGGGCATGAGCTTGAGTTAGACTGTATTGTGCTTGGGTTGTCTGATTTTGACTGTATTATCGGTATCGATATGTTGACCAAGTACAGAGCTACTGTCGATTGTTTCCACAAGATTGTGAGATTCAGACCGGATATGGCTGATGAGTGGAAATTCTACGGTAAGGGTTCTCGATCTAGAATTCCTTTGATATCCGTATTATCTATGACTCGATTGTTGCAGAAAGGAGCGGAGGGATTCCTTGTCTATTCAGTTGATTTACTGAAATCGAGTCCATCATTGGCGGATTTGACAGTGGTGTGTGAGTTTGCTGATGTCTTCCCAGATGAGATTCCTGGATTGCCTCCGATTCGAGAGATAGACTTCAGTATTGAGTTGATGCCAGGTACAGTTCCGATTTCGAGGGCTCCGTACAGAATGGCATCGATTGAGTTGAAAGAGTTGAAAGAACAGTTGGAGGATTTACTGGCCAAGGGGTATATCAGACCGAGTGTGTCTCCTTGGGGTGCTCCAGTACTGTTCGTGAGGAAGAAAGACGGTTCTATGAGACTCTGTATCGATTACCGGCAATTGAACAAAGCAACGGTAAAGAATAAATATCCCTTGCCTCGCATTGATGATTTGTTTGATCAATTGCAGGGTTCTTCAGTATATTCCAAGATCGATATGAGATCTGGATATCATCAGGTGAGAGTCAGGGATTCTAATATCTCGAAGACAGCATTCAGAACCAGGTATGGACATTATGAGTTTATTGTCATGCCGTTCGGTTTGACTAATGCTCCAGCTGTGTTTATGGGTCTGATGAACCGCATATTCCAGAGGTATCTTGATGATTTTGTTATTATATTCATGGATGATATCTTGATTTATTCGAAGAATATGATTGAACATGCCGAGCATTTGAGAACTGTGTTGAAAATTCTGAGGGCTGAGAAGTTATATGCTAAACTGTCGAAATGCGAGTTTTGGTTGAGACAGGTTGTATTTCTGGTGCATATTATATCCGGAGACGGGATATCAGTTGATCCTATTAAGGTTGAGGCTGTGATCAGTTGGCCGAGACCGACATCTGTACCAGAGATACGCAGCTTTATGGGTTTGGCAGGATATTATCGCCGATTTATTAAAGATTTCTCGAGTATTGCCAAGCCTATTACTCAGTTGACTCAGAAGAATGCTCCATTTGTTTGGTCTGAAGAATGTGAGACCAGCTTTCTTGAATTGAAGAAAAGACTGACCAGTGCACCAATATTGACTATTCCCTCAAGTACTAGTGATTTTGTGGTTTATTGTGATGCATCTCACCGAGGATTGGGTTGTATTTTGATGCAGCGAGGGCATGTTATTGCTTATACCTCGAGACAGCTGAAGCCACACGAGACTCGCTACCCAATTCATGATCTTGAATTGGCTGCCATTGTATTTGCTTTGAAGATATGGCGACACTACCTTTACGGTGAGAAGTTTGAGATTTATTCTGATCACAAAAGCCTGAAATATCTGTTTTCACAGTCAGAGCTGAATATGAGGCAGCGAAGATGGCTTGATTTATTGAAGGATTTCGATTGTGAAATCAAGTACTATCCGGGGAAATCCAATGCAGCAGCAGATGCACTGAGTCGAAAGGTATATTCATTATCCTTATCGACGATTGGTGTTTCGAATTTGATAGAAGATTGTTGTTTGTCTGGATTAGCCTTTGAAACAGATTGTTAGCCTCTGAGATTGTGTACTATTCGAGCTAAACCAGAATTTATATTGAGGATTAAAGAGGCACAGAAAGTTGATCAGAATGTTCAGAATTCGATTGCTATGGTCAGAGCTGGACATCAATCGGAGTATCAGGTTCGTGACAGTGTTTTGTATGTGAATAATCGTATTGTTGTGCCGAATGTTTCAGATTTGAGATAGCGGATACTAGCAGAAGCGCACAACAGTTGTTTTAGCATTCATCTTGGTGGCAGAAAAATGTATATTGATTTGAATACACAGTATTGGTGGAAACAGATGAAATCTGATGTTACTGAATTTGTATCCAAGTGTCTGAATTGCCGACAGGTGAAAGCGGAAAGAAAGAAACCAGGAGGTCTACTGCACAGTTTATCGATTCCTGAATGGAAATGGGATCACATTTCCATGGACTTCGTGACGCAGTTACCACGTTCCTTTAGAGGTTGTGATGCGATTTGGGTCGTGATTGACAGATTGAACAAATCAGCATGTTTTATTCCGTACCAGATGACATACAGATATGACCAGATGGCTGAGATTTATGTCAAGGAAGTGGTCAGATTGCACGGAGTGCCGAATTCGATTGTTTCAGACCGTGATCCTCGGTTTACTTCGCACTTTTGGCAGAGTTTTCAGCAGGCTCTAGGTACGAAATTACATCTGAGTACCGCATATGATCCACAGACTGACGGACAGTCAGAGCGGACGATCCAGACATTGGAGGATATGCTGAGAGCTGTAGTGCTTGATTTTAGCACTGGATGGCAAGATGCATTGCCACTTTGTGAATTTTCGTACAACAACAGCTATCAGACGAGTATTGAGATGGCTCTTTTCGAAGCGTTGTACGGAAAGAAGTGTCTATCCCCTCTTTATTGGGATGATATCTCTGAAGTTCCTGAGATTGGACCTGATATGATCAGAGATATGACAGAGAAAGTGAAACTGATTCAGAAAAGAATGAAGGCAGCACAAGACAGACAAGCCAAATATGCCAACATTCGACGCAGACCGTTGGTATTTGAGGCAGGAGACAGAGTATTTTTGAAGATTTCACCTTTCAGAGGAGTTTCATTGTCAGGGATACATAATGTCTTTCATGTATCTATGCTGCGGAAATATCTCCTCGATAATTCTCATATTATTCAGCCAGACGAGGCCGAGCTTGATGAATCTCTGAGTTACGTTGAAAAGCCGATACAAATTATTGATCGTAAAGAAAAGCAACTCAGAATGAAGACTATTCCTCTTGTGAAAGTTCAATGGACTCGTCATGGCATTGAAGAAGCTACTTGGGAGACGAAATCAGATATGAGACAGGAATTCCCAGAGTTATTCCACTGATGTGAGTTTACGATTTCAGTTTCTGTTATTTCTGATTTGATTGCCTGTAATATAACTGCCTACGATTTCGAGGACGAAATCATGTCTCAGAGGGGGAGAATTGTAAGGCCCGAGATTTTATCGTTTTAATCCGAGATTATTTAATTTATGAGTTTTGGAATTTTGAGTCATATTCCATGGTTGTACAATGCCACAGGATTGAAATTAAATTAAAAAGAGTTGTGAGGACCAAATTGCAAATAGTGAAGACTTTAGGGGCTAAAGTGCAATTATGGGATTTTAGTTGGACACTGGTCCTTGCCATGTATTTGGATATATTTCCTTCATTCCACTTCAGAATGGCAGCAAAGAAAACCGAAAGCTTCCATAGAAATTTCTCAAAGCTTCATTTTATACTAGAATTGTGATTTTGAAAAATCCGGCCTTCAGATTTTCGATCCGAGCACAGTTCTGTGATCCTCTCATCAATAGCTTCAAAAGGACGTAAGTTTTATTATGTTTTATCATGTTTCGAAAATTTGATATGGGAGGAATTATAATTTGATTATTATTATGTGTTCTGAAAATACTGGTAATCGTAAAATCGAAACCGGATTGAAAAACAGACCGTATATGCTATTGATATCATTTTCAGATTATATTGGAATGAAATGATACAGATTTGAGATTGTGGCATTATGATGGTATTGGTTGAGATTGTGAATTGCTAAGATTGGTTATTGATATTGAGTTGCCGAGGGTATACCGAGATTGTACCGTTATGCCGTCGACATGTACTGAAATTGAGTATTGATCAGAGTGAGTCTTGAATTGAATGAAATGTTGATATTGTTCTTCTCGATAATGTCATTTCAGATTTATATTGACAGCTTTGGATTCAAGACTTCGACTTCGTCAGAACTACGAAAAGAAAGGTATAAGTCAATGTGGTACTGGGAGAACGACTCAAGTAGGATATACTTGAGTTTCCCTAAATCACATACTTATTGTTATTATTTACATTGATTTGAATTGATATGCTTGTTCTATTGATTTATAGAAGCATGTATTATATGAGTATTAGACGAGTGATCTTTTGACCTAAGTGCCGATAGTGATGGAATCGTCACTGGCACATTGCACATTGTCACAAGATAGTGAATTGGCGATAGTGCCATAGTCTGTGACGGATAGGTCAAGACACCGGATGTTTGGTTATATCGAATGAATAGAATTGGAGTTTCTTCTATTACTGAATTCAATATAGGAATGCCAACGTCTGGAAACCGGGATCCCTAGACTAGGAATGAGTCTAGTCTGAGACGTAGAGTCACGAGTCTGATTGACAGTTTTATATTGATTATGTTTTCAGGTTTGATACATATTACTGATATTTGTTACATGCTTTTACATTGTTTATATGATTGCATGTTTCGTTGATTTATACTGGGATATATTTCTCACCGGAGTTATCCGGCTGTTGTCGTGTTTGTATGTGTGCATGGCAACAGGTGGGACATGATCAGGGTCGAGGAGATGATGAGAGATCGTGATTAGAGTGGAGACTACGGACTTTGACATTGCTGTAGATAGGATTCAGCACTTGATATTTAGTTGTTGAACCTTAGTTGAAATTTGATATTTGTTGTACAAGACTTGTACCTTTATACTAATATGTATATTAGATTGAATTCCATTACATTCCGCATTTAAAAAAAAATTAGACCCTGTTTATTATAATGAATTGAATTGTCCCAATGATGATTAAGAATATGATTAGCGTCCGGGTCCCCACAATAAATATCAAATAAACTCATATAATAATTATGAAATATATATTTTAAACTATTGATATGATTTACACCATTAAAATTTGAAATATAACAAAAGAAACAAACTTTCATATATCTTTTTGTGATACTATAATTTATTACTTAATTAGAAATTACACTAAAAATATAATTACAAAATTACAATAAAATCATTGGGAAAAAAAATGTAGAGAGAAAATTAAAAGGATAAAACATATAAATGTAGTATAAAGATGAGTTATTTGATAAAATTAATATAAGAGTTACATTTTATATTTTTGAAGTGTGTATAGAATATTAATTTTGTCATTGCACAATCGGAAAATAATGCCCTTTATCCACACTTTTATAAATATATATAGATTATTCAAGATAGAATCAACAAGGGTGTGCTGAAGTTCCCTGAGAAGAAAGAAACCATGATGATCGATGAATATCGGCTTCCTCCTATTACAATAGTCAGTGTCAACACCACGGATCCGAGGAGTATCATCGCTAGGAATAGAGTACATTGATGAGACAAATCATGGGGCCCAGGAGAATGGCGAAGAAATACTGGGTCCCGAAGAATGTTATATATGAGGCCAACAATGATAAATACCGGAATAACATTTAATAGGATTTAAAACTTATGTAACATTTACAGAATTATCATCCATACACAACGAATTGGTGTGATATATTCATATCATAATATATGAACAGTAAGAACTAGCATTCTTATTGAGACTAGAACTCATAGGGAAGAAATGGATGGAATCAAATATGCAGTATTTACAGACAAAATGTAACGTCCCGAAAATTTAAAGGTCCACGCGAACTACATGCATACGATTTATTAAATTCTCTTGTATTTTAATTAAATGTTTTAATTGCATAAATTAATTATGTTGTGCATATTTGCATGTTTAAATTATATTTTCTATATGGTTGCATAAAGCTGTATTTTTAAAGGATATTCAAGTTGCGATCGAGGAACGGAGACCGAGGGCTGAAAAACGTAAAATGTTTTTAGTGGTTAATTGTTTTTAATTATTTAAAATATGGGTGATGCTTTTTATTATTTTTGAAAATAAGGGGTTTTGAAGTGAATTTATACGCCGGGACGTAAATTTTTACGGTGTTGGATTTTCAACAAAAATACGAACGTTTTAGCAACCCGGCTAATAAATACACAAACTTATTTTAACAAAATTATTTTTATTATTTAATTAAACACTAATGGGCCTAATTAAATTCCTTAATGGGCATAAGCCTAATTAGTTATTAATTAAACTATATAATATGATTAAACCCTCCCCAAACCCTCACACCTACACGCCACTTTCAGAATTCTTTTCTCTCCCAAATCACTCCAAATACACGGCACCCACTTACCACAATTTGAAGGGAAATTTTGAAAGTTTCAAAGAGGAGTTGCTAAGATTTCATAGCCAAGGTTTTTGTCCGTTCTTCGCAAATCGTCAACGGTTTTTCGTACGTTAATTACGCAAAGGCACGCCATATTTTTTCCTTGAACCATCTATCACACCATAGTATTTTATTTAATTGAATTTTGCATGAAAAACAAGTGACTTTTTAATTATTTTTCGTTTCTACATGATCATGGATTTTTAAGGCTTGGGTTTTGTTTCAAAATCATGTTTGTATGATGGGAAAAGGACTGCCATGATTTAGGATATGATCAAGCATGTTTTTACACAATTTTAGGGTCCTAAGCACTCACACAAAACGCTGCACAAAAAAAAAAAGAAATAAACAGAAACGTAAGCTGGAACAAGGAAAGAATAGCGTGAGTATTGTTTTGGGTTTTGTATGGTGCAAGTGTTCGGTTGTTTTGCATGGGACTTGGGGCTTTGGCCAGGGCTGGCTGGGGCTCGAGTAGGGTCAGGGGAGAGGGTCTGGTAGAGTCCTAGGGGGCAATGGCTCGCGCAACAGGGCTGGTGTGGAGACCTCGGCTGGTTGGACTCTTCACGAAGTGAAATCTGGTGTGGCCGAGAATTTCAGGGCTGTGGCTCGGTTGAGGGCTGGGCTAGGTGGTCTAGATGGTGCTTTAGGATGGTCCAGTGAGGGTTAGTAAGGGCTGGGCTCGGTGGTAGCCAGGTAAGAACCCCCACAAAGAATATATCAGCAGTGCGCGTGAGGGATGCTTTGGGCGAGGCTGTTGTCCTTTGGTTTAGGGGCTTCGCTGCTGGGAACGTTAATTAACGAATTAATTGAAACGCCTAGACTTAAGCTTTATAACATTATAAAAAATTAGATTTAAGCTTAAATAATTATTAGAAGTCTAATTTTTTAATTTGAGAATTTTATATTAAGGTTTGGTTTAATTCGGGATTAAAACGCGTTAATATGTTACATTTAAAGATTAATTTAAAAGTCCTAGATTTATGCCAAATAAAAATATGAAAAAATTCATGTAAGCTTAAATAATTATTTGGGACATGTTAGAGTCAATAAAATTAAGAAAATGTCAAAAACGATAAATTTTACGTCTAGGGGTAAAACGGTCTTTTTACACCTAAAAATTAGTAAACGTCATGGCAGTGTCCTGAATGATGTTTTATATGTTAATATGATTATTTTCAATGATTATGGATGTTTATATGTTAATATGTCAATTTTAAATGTTTATGGATTTTTAAGACGTTAATATGTTTAATGTTTTACGATTTAATATGCTAAAACGTTTATTTTAAATGTTTATGATTTAAATGTTTATTTTAAACGTTTACGATATTAAAATGTTTATTTTAAAATGTTCATGGAGGTTTATGATTTTTAATATGTTCAGTTATGATTTTTAAATGTCTATGATTTTTATGATTTAAATATGAGTATTTAAAAGACATGTTGCATGCTTGGTTTTAAAAATAAAACGATATGTATATACATGATTTTTTTTAAGTGATGATAACATGTTGAAGGATGTGAAGGGATTGTGACTACTACATGTTGGAAATAATGTGAGGGTTATGGTCCCAGTGGGAGCCCGACGATCGTGTTTCCGTTGATACGAATACGAATACGATGATATGATAATATGAATGGGGATGTCGTGAGGGGAGAAGGCCCCAGAGGGAGCCCATTTACGGGAGAAGGCCCCAGAGGGAACCCATTTATGGTAAAAGGCCCCCGAGGGAGCCCGTCTATGGGAGAAGGCCCCCGAGGGAGCCCCGACGATCGCATTTCCATATGAGGATATGTTAATACGTTGGCCAAGGCCCAGTTGACGGGTGAGAGTGTCGCTGGTGTCCCCGCCGCCCAGTACTGTGGTTACATGTAGATGGATCCATCGCCCAATACGTTTAAGAATACGAGTCACAATCACGATCTGAATTCAACAAACACGAACATGAATATGAATACGAATACGAATATGGATACGAATATGGATATGCATATGAATATGAATACGAATAAGAATATGTTTATGTTTTATGAAAATTTTTTATGCATCATGAAAATGTTTACGAAAATGTGTAAGTTTAAGTTTATGCATTTTCATGAAAATGATATTTTAAGTACAAGTATTTTTCACTGTTATATGTTAACTGTATTATGTATTACTTGTTATCAAGAATATGATGTGTTGAGTCTTTAGACTCACTAGGTGTGATTGATGCAGGTGATTATGATAATATGTTAATGGAGGTCTTGATGGTTGATCTGACTGGACTTGAGGTGCACATAACCCGAGGACCAACGCTAGTTTTCCGCACTAGTTATTATTTATGATTTTAAGTAATGTTAAAGATGTTTTTACGTCTTTTATTTATGTTATGAGAGATTTTTGAGAGGTTATAGTATGGGCTATACTTTTCAAATAATGTTTTTGGGTTGATAAAATGGTTGGTTGATTTATTTTAAAATGGTTCCAAAATATTTTATGATTCGACCGAATGCTATGTGAGGTTTTTTTTTAAAAAAAATTCTAGTACTTTTTAAGAAAACGAATAATCAGACGTTTCACAAAAGTATTCGGTTATTAAGGAAAAATCAATATACTTCTAATGTCGAATCAAGATCAACTAAGACATACCTAAAACATTGGGTGGAACTATTCTTTAGATTTATCTTATGTCCTAATCTCTTGAATGCTAAAAAAAATAATTTTTTATCTCAAATGCTGGGTAATCATGTATAATAATGTAATAGTTTTTTCTTAAAAGAATCTCCAGTAAGCCGGACAAGGCCATATTTCTATTTATTCTCAGGCTGTGTTTGGTAGCATTGATTAGGTTGTGATTAATTTTTAATCTGCTGTTTGTCTGATTTTTTAGACACTAGGGATAACTACATACTTTGGATAATACCACTGTTCATTCAAGAAAACAACGCATAACAATCCCAAGTTGGGCCACGGTATTAATAATCTTGTCTGCTACTTTATTGCATACATAACTTGTAGTGACCAATTTAGCCTTTGCCCTACAAAACCCATTCGACATTCACCCAGCCTTTTCCATAGTTGAATCTCAAACATTCCGTAGCGGCGCCTATTTCAGGTATGCATTCTGTGTATTTCATAAGTGTGATTTGGTATGCGATTTTCAATTTAGGTTTTAAATCAATTTCAGATCCCATTACTTACTATCCGACGTTCGGAGACAAAAATATATTTGTTTGTGGAGCAAAACTCTTACTGTGTTATCAACGGTTCCATTTGAAAAACATCTTGCCTCTTTCTGTTTAATTCTTGTGTTGAAGCTTGATTTATATGTTTTTTTTTTCCTTTTGAAATTTAATCACAAGATGGATGTTAAACGTATAAACCTTCTTCTCCTTGTGGTGGTGCACCATCTTCTCTGTCAAAATTTTCTGTCGTTATGCCTTTTATTTCGAAAACATCGGAGGATGTTGCAAAATCGACGTCGACTCCCTCGTAGAGAATCCGTGTCTTACTTGATGACCAATCGAACTCATGCTCAATTGAGCCATCTGCATAGGATTATTGATGCTGGAGATATTCAATGCATTGCCAATTTGAGGATGAGTTGCAATGCCTTCGGAAGGTTGTGTTATATGTTACGTAACATAGGTGGTTTAGGTGATTCTAGATACGTCAGCGTGGAGGAGAAAGTAGCCATGTTTTTGACTATCTTGGCGCATCATAAAAAAAAACCGAGTCACTAGACATGATTATATGCGTAGTGGTCAAACCATCAGTGCTCATTTTCATGAAGTGATGCGATCAATTTTGAGGTTACACCCAATTCTTCTTGTGAATCCTATTGCGGTAGACGAAAACTGTACGAACGACAATTGGAAATGGTTCCAGGTATTCGTCCGTATTTTTGTCTTGTATTTTGTTTAACAATTTGACCTTTTAATTTTCAGACTCATATAGCTTTAACATGTGTTTTTGATCCCTGTTAGTGGTGTCTTGGTGCTTTAGATGGAACCCATATTGCAGTACATGTCCCTTCACGAGATAAAGGACGGTACATGAATAGAAAAGGTGCTATTACGGTGAACGTTTTGGGTGTATGCGACTGCAATATGAACTTTGTTTATGCTATGACTAGGTGGGAGGGATCCGCTGCAGATGCTCGAGTTCTAAGAGATGCATTGACGCGAGATAAGTCTTTCGAAGTTCCAAGAGGTTACAAAGTTTCATCTTAATTTTCTGCAAGTATGTAGATTACACACATAAACAAACATAATATTAAATTTGATACAGGTTGTTACTACCTTTGCGATAATGGATACGCAAATGTCGACGGATTCTTAACTCCATATAGACGCGTTAGATATCATAGGGACGCTTGGGGCCACCGTGCATCTGGACCAGAAAATTACAAGGAGTTATTTAATTTGAGGCACTCGCAAGCTCGTAACGTAATTGAGAGAGGATTTGGGTTGCTGAAGAAGAGATGGGCTATCCTTCGAAGTCCGTCTTTTTACCCCTTAGCAGTGCAAAATCGGATCATATTAGCATGTATTTTAATACATAATTTTATCCCCTCTCAAATGCCAGATGATCCATTGGACGAAATTGTAGAACCACTCGGTAGCCCCGGTAATGATAGCCAACAAGAATTTATCAGCACATTGGAATCTTCGGAATTTTGGGATGATTGGAGAGAGCAGTTGGCAATGTCGATGTGGAACAACAACAACTAAGATTTATTTGTTTCTATGTTTGTCTGGATTTTTTGAAATTGAGTTGTTCATTTCTGTTTCATGTATGGATGATTTATTAACATGAGTTTATTATTTAAATGTACTGAATATCTCCTACAAATGTCTTATTTCAGCTGCCATACGTCAACGCCCAGATTTTATAATCTGCTTCTTAATATTTACTACATCGGCATCTATCAAATTATCTAAATTTCTGTTTGTTTCATTCACAGGACATTTACAACCTACAGGTGAACATGGATAGTGGAGCGAGTTCTGTAAGTGGCATTGGTAGGCTTAAGAAATTAGAGAAGACCCGACGTAGTTGGAGTCCACGTGAAGAAGAAGTTCTTATACATGCATTGAAAGAACTGATCGAGAAAGGTTGGAAGAGTGAAATTGGTTTCAAAGCAGGTTACTTAAATTTATTTGAAACAGCAATGCAAACAGCTATTCCTTTTTGCACATTACGTGGCAATCCACATATCAACTCGAAGATACATGTTTGGAAGAAAACTTACGGTTCGTTAGTGACAATATTAAGCAGAAGTGGTGTTGGATGGAACGAAACAAACCACACCATAGATGTCAATGACGAGACATGGGAAGCAATCGTTATGGTATGTTTTTTAGCCAAATTATTTTCTCAACTTATCAGTTCGTTAATTGTATCATATATTTGTTATTCTTAGGCGGACCAGACATTGAGAACGATGCGATACAAGTAGTGGACTCATTATGACGATTGGTGTGAAATTTTTGGAAACGATCGAGCAACTGGAGATCAAGCCAAAACGTTTCAACATGCGTTGCACGAGGTGCTCCAATTGGATGACGAAGTCCCAAATGACATTCCGATTGATGGTCACCCAACATTCAGCATGCAACAAACTTTTGAAGATTCAGTGTCTGAAACTAATGCGACCTCATCTAAACCAAAGGCAGGTGCTACATCGAAAAGCCAAAAAAGAAAGCTATCAGTTGATGCGGATGAATCCATTGTTGCAGCAATAAACAACTTGGCTCATATCACAAAAGATACAATGGGAGAATTGATTAAAGAACTTTCAGGAGTTGATAAGATTGCAGCCGTTCAAGATAAAGTTTTGGAAGCTTTGGCGGGTATCAAAGAACTGACAGAGGATGAACAAGTGATGGTAGCGAAGTTGCTGTTTAATAATCACAACGATTTGGCATTGTCCGAACGACTCGGTGATAAAGGAAGGCTGACATTGGTTAGAAGGTTACTGAATGGTCAGTAATGGAAATTGTGCTGTTACTGTTTCATGAAGCTTATCAATTGGTTTTGTATTTTGTTTTCGGTAGCAAAGTTAAACAAGAAGTCGTTAAGATATTTTGATGCTGGTATGAACATTTGCGTGTATGACACTGCTACTTTTGTGTTACTAGGAAATGTGTCAATTAAAGCTCAAAGTTCAGCCGTTAATGATAGAGCATTCCTCAGAAAATTGGACTTGGTGCTCAAATGCTATTTTGATACTTGATTGCATCGATATTCAAAATTGAATGATATATTAGATGTCCTCATGAAGCTGATCATTTTGTGATTTCTCCGAAAATTGGATTCGGTGCTCAACTGCAAATTGCTACATATATATGGTACTGTAACCTCATATGTTTACATCATTTGCAAACTCAAGTGGCTTTACTCCTGTACATTGCAGTTGTGTCCTCATTTTTACTTTTCACATCCTGACAAACTAAATATATTGTTATACGAAAATGCATAAAAAGAAATTTAAGTTCAGGAGCACATGTGCCTCATCTAAAGTTTGAACATTTTTGTATCCACGTATCTATTTACATGAAATTTGGGAGATAATAATATTGAAGTAATAAAATATTAAATATAAATAAGATCCCCATATAATTACTAAGCTCGATAATGAATACTTAACTGCATAGCACATTCAGGAACATTGACGTGAGTTCAACATTAGAAACAAAGATTTAGATTAGAAGGTGGATCTCCAACTCAATCCACTTTATATGACATAAACACATAGCACACCCATGTACTCAAAAGGGGTGGCTCAAAAAGAAGTTTAACAACAGGAAAGAAAAACACAACTACTAATATGTTATAAGTCGCTGCCTGTGGTACACTTAATATTAGACAGTGGATTCTTCAGAGCTATCAAGTATTACGACAGACGGTCTGCTTTTCCTCGGATCACTGATGTTCTTTTGCTTACTCTCAATGTCTTCCTGATGCACGTCATGCCCTGTAGGTGTTGGTGGTTGACTAAACTTACATCTTTTGTCAATCTGGGCTTTCACTTTCACTTTCACTTTCACTTCTGACACATTTTGCGGATCTCAGAAGCTAGCTCTGATTGAGCCTTCAAACAGTCAGACAATTTTTCAGAATGTTTTACTTTCCCACCAGACGATCCCGTAGAAGTAGATCTCGAACAATTTTGTTCATTCGATTGGGGTTCCTGTGGTGGTTTGTGATGAAAGGCCTCATGAGCCTCTTTTCTAGTATCGTAGCCTTTGTAACATGCGCCAGGAAATCGATAAACTTGGGCGTGTGCATCTGACCACTTTTCAAAAATGCCAACTTTTCTTCCAACGAAAACAACATATGTTTTTGACTGCGATTGCAATTGAAAGTGTTTCAAACACATATATTTTACTGTTATAATACCTTATTTAACCAAATATGTTTGAAGCTCTGTCTGAATTATTAAATCAATGCGTCCAGACAACGGAACAAAAACCAAATTCAACATAAAACAGCCGCTATTCCAGAACACGAAAGTTGTTTACGTAAAACAGGTGAAAATCATAGATGTAGTTGAATATTGAGTATCTAACTGATAAATTGAGGTGTAGGAAAACATCACCATCGTATTTCGGAGGACAACACACAAATAAATGTTGATATACTCGAATCTGAGATGGAGTCAGTACACCAATGTGTCCACGAAGAGCCGAGCGACGAACCTAGCTCTAGAACGATGGTAGTTTACAGAATACAGGAAAAAAAAAATAGGTTAACGCATAGCACAAATCGCCGTAAAGTAAAAAACACAAGAACACTGAATTCGTACCACAAAGACCAATTGAAAAACCAGATCATAAGAAATCATTAACGTACCATCTCATTCTTAGCAGATCTGGTGTGGAGAAATCTTGTGGTAGGTTCTGTTGACAATAAGCTTGAAGCCTAAGAGACGATATGTATTTGGAGAAAGCAAATCTACGAAAGTGAGCTCCAGGGTTCTACCAGAAGTATATATTAAATGGTTAGAAGGGGTAATGTGGTAATTTCTCGGGGTAATCACAAATTTCAAATCACCACATAAAACATACCAAACAACATAACAAATTTATCTCATCTTTTCATTATCCTTACTTTATCACTAGAACTTGGTAAGTATTATTAATCTCATCACACGTACCAAACACAGCCTCATTCTATTGTTAATCAACCTTATTCTCTTATGTAAGCAGCTGTATTTCATTTTCTCCTAATTCCTTCAACAAAGAAATACACATTTTTACTTTTTAATTGTTGCCCAATTCCACACTATGCATACATCAGCCTATCAGAGTGAAGAATTACAGAGTAGGAAACCTTTTGATTTCAGATCGAGTGATATCCGTCATTTGTTACCCTGACTTTTATAAAATATTGTTCGCACCATGGGATAAAATCCCTGAGAGTTGCATATATAGACTTGAACAATCCTCCCGTCTTGAGCTAGTTTTTGGAGTTGAGTTAGGTCCAAACCTCAATCTTAACATGATATCAAAACTCAAGTTCTTCTGTTATATGCATGTTAAGTCATCCGTTCTGCCCACGAAATTTGTTCGAAAATGAGGGGGTCCGTCAAGACAGATGTTAGACAACCATCTGTTTGGAACACGCTGGGCTTACTAATGCTTAGAACAGGTCGCTCGCAGGTGCAAATATAAATATTTTTGCATCAACAAGCTTAATGTAGGCGTTTATTGTAAGATATAAAAACTAACACTACTCCTGAGTGCTATCACCGTAATTTCTTCTTTGTTGGAGATTGCTCCTGACAACCTGGATTGCCTTGGAAACCCTGGAGCCGCTTATCTTCAAGGGTAAGTGGAAAACATGGCTATGTTCATATCTAATTAGGCACGTGAAAGGGCTTTTTTATTTTTTGGAATTTATTCATTTTTTTAAAAAAATCTTTTTGTCTTTTCACTTATTTGTTTGATGGAGTTTTCTCAAGAGGAACAAGTTAGTTGGGCTGTTTTGTTTTTAAACATATGATAAGATTGAACAATTATGCAAAAATAAAAAAAAAATGAGAGAGGAGCGTCTCTTGTGAGTGAACATTGGATAGGAGTGTTAAATGGTCATTATAATACCCTATAATGCCAACTCACAATGAAGATGAGTACTCATTTAACATCCCCATTGTGGGTGTTCTAAGAGGTCATTCATATCCAATAACATTGATTCAGTCACGTGCTATCCAAAATTAATTTATTTAAAAAATATGTCATGTACACGCCTCGGGATATGCAAATACAAGTGTGCTGTACTGTTGATGTTTCTTGTCTTGGTGATCTGAAATAAGGCAGAATTGTGATCAATGATAAAATCAATCAGTTAGATATCAGATGCATTGACATGTTTGTTTCATAGTTTGAGCAAATATATCAAAGTTGGCGGCTTTTTGCAACTATATTTGTTACTTTGCATTTGGAGCTTTCAGAGAGATGTCTCCAAGATTTGGAGCTTTCGGAGAGGAGTCTCCAAGATTTGGAGCTTTCGGAGAGGAGTCTCCAAGATTTGGAGCTTTCGGAGAGGAGTCTCCAAGATTTGGTTTTGAAAGATCACAATCATTCGGCGGCTTTAATCAACTATGCGGCCATGTAATATACCGAATAACAGACCAATCTTTCTTCTGTTAAAGAGGTTAATACTAACGTTCCATATAGACTATGTTTGATAGCTATGATACAAGAATGATTATTAAATAATCATCCCTTATCTTATGTTTGGTTCATTTTTAATTTAACATGAAGGCCCTTGATTATGATTGAAAGCCCTCACTATTTATGTTATTTATGTGATTAAATATCCCTCCTCAAAGGTGTGATAATGTATAATTCATGAATAGTGATAATGATAAATTAATATAATATTTAAATTTTTATTATATTTTTTAATAAATTAATTTCATATATTTTTATTATTTTCAATCATTTCAAAGAAAATAAATTGCAATGCAAATCTATCTTAAATTAAATTTTTATAAATTTTTAATCTTGTTAATTAATTTTTTTATGAAAATAAATATTTATTAAATTCTAATTTATTTTGTTTAATGATTACCGTAATATTTTCAAATATATTTCTAATAAATATATTTAAATTAATTTTAATAAATGTAAATTATAATTATAAATATTTAATTATCTATCAAATTATTTTAAGAATATATATTTAATTAACACCTGGGGCATTTTGGTCATTGCAATAAAATTTACAAAATTAATCAATCATTTTAAAATCATACCAAACCTCATGTTATTTATCCTACCATACTATTAATCCATATATCTCATTTTTTAATCACTCTAATTACTAATCATTTACTTATCCCATCACACGTACCAAACGGAGCCATAGTGTATTCAATCACAATTAAAATACCAAAACAAAACTTAACTACAATAATTAAGAGGTACAATGGCAACAAAGAATGCAACATTGAAGGCAAATATATCAATATGAAAAGTCTAGTAGGTTGTTTCTATGTACTTAATATTCACTGAACTTGGCTAGATCAACAGTTAGCCGGCGCAGAACACGAAACTCTAGAGCTAACAGAAATGCTTGTGTTACCAGCTTCGGGAATGTCCCTATCTGAGGATTGGTTGTCTGAATATGGGGCTTGAGCGATTACCCTGGATTCAGCAATGTGATTCATTCAGCTTGGAACACATTGAGTTGAGTGCTGAGAATTATGCAACAATAATAAGTTAGTAGCATGCAAAAGATGGAGAGTACCTTTCCTTGCGTTTCTCTAAAAACCGAGCCAAAGATTTCCGGCGAAACTGAGGCACGGTGCCTGAACGCAATGAAATTTGATTAAATATGGTACTTTCATGAATAAATAAATAAACAATATCATACAAATTGAAGAAAATGTGAATAAAAAAGAAACCCGAAATTACTTGAAAGTAAGGTAGCACTAGCAGGATCAGATCCTAACGAGTTGAGAACTTTCACAGGACCTATTTTATTGGAAGAAGGTAAGGTAACTCCTGGATTTACAGTGGTCCTGTTCATAGCTGACCCACCAGCAGAGTGAGAAATGCTAAGAGCTGTTATGGGTATGGGCCCTGAATGGTAGGGTGTTGAGCCATATGGTTGGCTCACAACAAATCCATCAAAAACAGAAGACTGAGTCATGGATGCTTGAATTGGAGTTACCGGAAGAGTTGTGCTTGAAGGCATGGGAGGCCCGTTTCCAGCCAATAGCATGATCGCTTGAGCCTGCATCCACTGAACAAAATTAATCTCACAAAATCAAGAAAAGAAAATGTTGAAACTAATGAGATATCATATGGCGAACCTTTTGGGGAGATATATTGTCATATACACACACTGAACCGGCGTAGAATATGGTCAACTGAGCAGGAGCGGTTGAGATCTTAGGAATATTTCTGCCGAACAAATCCATATTGATTCAAACATTTAGTTGCTTTCCTCTCAGTAAGATTCAAATTATTGTTCTTATGTTAAGGTTCTACCTCGATGTCTCTATCATACCTTAAATCTGTGGTTCCCACGACAGGGATGCTAGAAGGAATAACTTGGATGGGATGAGCCGTTGAAATTCTTGCAAGAGGCTGTGGGCTTGCCGAGCCTATCAGGTGCAGTCCGGCAGGTGAAACTGTCACATTTTCTTGATTAAGAATAGATCGATGGATAGTACGTGAGTCAAGGTGCTTTGCAGGATATGTAGTCATCCTGTACCAAGGTCCCGCTTGCTTTTCAGGAATGACATTTTTCTGAACAGTGAACACCGTAAATAACAATAAAAGTCTACGCACAAAAGCAATCTCTCTCAAAACTTTTGAATCAGTTATGGTAACAAAACATGTATACGATTCTGTATAGACATATATCGATGATGCAAACCTGCATGACACCAGAGTACGGATTGTGATCGGAGTCAAAAGCTTCAGCAGTTGTTATGGACACCAATCCAGCCGATGCCAGGGAATCAAAACCAGTCTTGGGTTTTTCTTCATGAACATCCTGAAAAGATAAGAGCTGAGGAAGAGGGGAAACCTTGTTTGAGAATGACCACTGCATTGCTAAACTTCTCACCGGAGCTACATAACAAAAATACAATGTAAACGAAAGACTGTCAAATCCATCACGAGTAATATCCAAAGACAGCTACCAATGTAATCAAACAGGATACAGCCTTTCGACAAATTTGTGCACCTCATTTGAAGTTAATTACCTGATTATTAATAACTACTAAACATCAGTAATACATAAAGGCTACTTTCAGAACTGCGTGAAAGATCAAACTACTGCAACTTGTATACATTTCAGCTTCAAATCACAATATAATTCAGGAGTTACAAAATATGGCAACTTGTTCAATATTTTAATATCAATCACAGGCAGTATAATACATGAGTTTCATTTAAATAACTCAAAGTGTGGCTGTAAAAGGGATGCGAACATGTTGATTCACTTAAAAAAATCAATGTTTAGCATCTCATGCCCAATATAATACTATGCCCAATATAATACTATTAATTGTTGTGCTGATTGATGCGGTACCAGTATATAATGAACAAATCCATCTGGTCAAAGCGATTTAAATCACTACACCAAAATATTTAAAATACAAAAAATCCTTATCAGGTATGTAATACATTCATCTTTCTTGATGATATGATATTTTAATATAGCACAAAAATATTAATGGGGTGACGTTTTCTTAAAGGTGACATCTCATTTTAAACTATAAAACTATGCTGCTTTAAAAATATATATAATAATTAAATATCTTTATAAGGTGCATGTTGGCATATGTAACTATCACAAGAAACCCACAAGGGAAATTAATATTAGAAATACTGCGCTAACACAAGAGAAGACAAAATCTACTGCTAAATTTTGGCATCACATTTATAGACACTAGTGCGTGCCGAAACGTGATATATGTCTTCAGAAAAAACTTAAGGAATAAATTATTTTTTATTTTAAAATAAAAACTATAAAAAATTGAAATGACAAAATATAAAAAAATATATAATTAATTTGATAAGATAAATGATATTGACAAATCCAAAATTACATCAGGACTTAATATTGGATAAATTTAAAACATTATTCCTGATTCCGTTTTTGTGTATAGGTCAATAGATGGACGTCAACTCACATAGATATCTACAATTAACATAAGAGTAGGTCTCTTATGAGACGGTCTCACGAATTTTTATCTGTGAGATGGGTCAACCCTACCAATATTCACAATAAAAAGTAATACTCTTAGCATAAAAAGTAATATTTTTTCATAGATGACCCAAATAAGAAATCATTATCACAAAATACGACTCGTGAAACAGTCTCACACAAATTTTTTTCTTAATATAATATATATATTTAGTCAGTATTTGATAAGCATCCACAAATTATCATCATAATGCCGAGTAATAAAGTATATAAAATACAGCATGGTATGATTTTAAAAAGTTGAAGGCCTAAATAATGCAACCTAAATCTCAAATGTGCGCCATAACACCACAACAAAAATATATAATATATACAAAAAGCATTGAACTTGAAAAGAATTAACACACATAAAAGGAAATAATGGAGTTCATGTTCCTATTTTGGGTTCTCCAAGAACTGCAGAAAAATTAATTAATCCCCAAAAACCTAAAACGCAAGCTAATACTGCAATCTCCCAAGATCTACCGAACTTCAAGCTTCTATCTACGAAAACAGATTCATAAACCACGCCCAAATACATGCAATAAGCAGAAAAATTTCCAGATTTCTAGGTTCAGCTCGTTCCAATACATGCTGCGCAGTACATCAACATGATAGAAATACGAATTGACAAAGCATAAGCGTCGGATTCTGATTAGTGATTACCAGAGTCGTCGATTTCGCCGGTAGTTTCGCTCTTCACCGCCAATCCCATGAAATTTCTCTCCATCTTCGCCTCCAACAGCAAATCCTCAATTGGTTGCGAATAATGGAGAAATCAGGCACCAGACAGCTCCTGCGAACTGATCGCCGATTGGCTGAGAATGGAGGAAGAGAAAGACCACCGCGCATTTGAGGAGAATATATATATTCTAAGCGAGAAAAATGGTGAGAGTGAATAATAATAATAATAATAATAATAATAATAAATAAATAAATAATAGTGTCAAAATAATTTTAAATGTTGACACAACTTACATGATCCAAATATTAAAATATGTTTAAAGTAATATTTTCTACAGAAAAATTTCATTTTTTTATTAATTATGATATGAAAAAATATTATATATATATATATAACATGCATGTAAATATATTACTTTCAATTGTGAATTTTTTTATATGTCCTTGTTCATTTAAGTTGGTCAATTAAATTATTAGGTTATCTTAAGGGTTTTTTTTTTTTATATAATTCATTGTCCATCTTAAATGAATTTGGACATTAATACACATTCCTCTTTATTTTTTAAATTTTATGCCAAAAAATTTATTTTTTTACATTTCCTTGTTTATTTAAGTTAACAAATTAAATTAATATGTTTTTTTAAGGGTTTTTTTGTGATTCATTGTCCATCTTAGATAGATTTGGACATTAATTCAGATTCTTCTTTATTTTCTAAACTTTATGTAAAAAATTTATTTATTTACATTTCTTAGTCAATTTTTGTGATTCATTGTTCATTGTTTATGTGTACTCTATTTAAGTAAATTTTAGTTTTGATTTTGGTAAAATTCACTATTTTGTTAATTTTATTTTTATTATTTTTTCGTTTTGAATGATATTCGAATGAAAAATATTTTTGCTGATTTATCATTTAAGATAGCTGTATTATGTCGCGGATTGAAAAATGTCATATAAATAAGTAAATATATATGATTGATTGTCATGATGTATTTTTATGTATTGTGTTTTGATATATTTAGATTGATAAATACTTATAAACATGATGTTATTCAAATGACTTTAAACATTAACTAATTCTCGTGATTATATTTTTCATTATTAGTCACCTACGTGCATCGCACGTGTACATTCCTAATATATATATATGTGTGTGTGTTTATTTAAGTTAATAATATAATTTTTTATGCCAAAAGTATATTATAAGAAATATGTTGATTTGTGTGAAAAAAATTATTTTGTCTCATTGATATAGATTCATGAAACATTACACATGAGACCTACTCAGATAATTACTGTTCCAAACAATTTCAGTTCTAATTATTTTAATCATTACCATCCATGAGAATCGTACACCTAAACTTGATTTTGTTATTAACTAGTATTTAACATGTGCGATGCATGAGATAATATTATTAAAAATTAATTATTATAAAAAATAATAGATATTTAAATTGTAAAAAAAATATTATTATAAAAAGTAAAAATAAGAAACTATTTTTTCGTTAATTTTGAAAAACTTTTTTAAATACAACATATGTCGATTAATTGTGTTAGTATAAGGTAATGACATGATTCTTATCGTGTTTAATGTATTAATGTTGACCACCAACATAAATACATATTTAGTTCTTTAATTTCCGAGAAGCTATATATATATTATTATTTTTTAACATGTGAGAAATAAATATTTTTAAATCAAATTCAATAAAATTAATGAGATATACTTTTTTTAAAAAATCGATAACTTCGTCTAAATCCTCATTCACAAACAATTTTGTGACATAATAAGCGTTCGACACATTTAAAGGATAACAACAATTGCTTCATTAACATTTTATCCAAATAAGTTGTGATTTATCCACAAAATCTATCTATAATGTACACAACATCCTAATATTCTTAAAGAAAAATGAAATATGTGATTATAAGTAAATTATGTATAAATCAGAAAAATTATTTTATTAACATTTACTATATCTATTCCAAAACAATGACAATAAGTTTTATAAAGTGTCCATTGGTTTAATTTTTTTCATCAATGGACATCTTATACTCCCTTGTATTTGTGAACTTTGTAATATAAAAGAAAATTATCACATTAGCAAATGCATAATAATTAAAAATTTGTACAAATACGATAATAATATTTTTTACTTATCGATCATAAAAGATATATTCCAAACCTAATATCTCATTGTTCTCGTTGTTTTCATATGTAGGTAGTTCATAATAGCGAACAAATCTAAATTTAAACGTCAATTGCAACTTAGAAGGATTCAACTCATAAATGGTGCTGAAAAGATGTGTCATTTCAGAATTCAGTTTTGGAGTGCGTAAATTTAGTAAGATAAATAAAATAAAACTGGTTTTCAATATACTATGCAATAGTGCATTATTTATAATTTAAAATTCAAATAAGACAACTCAAGAGGAAAAAATTATACAGCGGGTGCTTTTGACATAATTATATCATGTATTAACTATTTGAAATTATGAAAATATCGAATTGCATACATTGGGTGTCAAACATTTCTGATTATTGAGGGTAATAGACATGTTTCTTTAGGGTAATTTAATGTATATTTGAAACCCTTTTGGATATCTCTCTTTTAATTTTTTTGGGTTATCTTATTTGAATTTTAAGAAGACAGATGAAGATATACAATATACATATGATTTTGGAAGAAAACTATCATGCATTAATTATTTCAAGTTAAAGTAATCTCGAAATAATAAGCATTTGAGGTCAAAAATTTATGATTACTAAATGATAATTTGATGTTCATTGAAAACATTCTTTAAGTTATAACTTTTAATACTCAACCAATTTTTTTAAAGAAAAATTAAATAAATTAATTAAATATTGTATTTCTTTTTTTAGTAATTAATTTGGACGAGAATGTCCTATTTTGACAAAAACTCTGCTTTATATATATATATATATATATATATATATATATATATATATATAGGTTGTGGGACCAGACACTTTAACAAGAGTTAGGCAAAAACTTGTGTGAGACGGTCTCATTAGTTGTATTTTGTGAGACGAATCTCTTCTTTGGGTCATCCATGAAAAAATATTACTTTTTATGCTAAGAGCCATTACTTTTTATTGTGAATATCGATAAGGTTGACCCGTCTCACAGATAAAGATTCGTGAGACCATCTCACAATTGATCTATTCCAAAAGTTGTAGCTAATAGTAACGATATACGACAATCTTTTAAACTCATACAATAGTCTCAACGTAATGTTCAATTGTTTTTTAATAAGGACAATTATTGTAGAAAAAAATAATCATATTATATTATAGAAAAGATATTATAGATGATTATTGATATTGTTACCTATTCAAGTTCTGTAAATCTACTCTATAAATAGAGGTCTTCAATGATGAATAAAGCACACACACAAAAATCATTCTCTCTTCTCTATATTCTCTAATATTCACAACACGTTATCAGTACGAGTGCTTTCAAGGTAAAATTTATAAATAATTTATTCTTATTCTTGTATGAATGCTCTTGAAGAAGCACAATATTTAAATTTAATATTGATGCTCCCGAAGCAGCACAAATTATAGATTTATATTGATGCTCCTGAAGAAGCACAACTTTTAATTTTATGTTGATGCTCCTGAAGTAGCACAACACAACTTTATGTTGAAGATATTGATAGATCTATGAATAAAATATAGATGAATAAGATTTATCAATATTCCCGAAGAATATTGATCTAAAATCATAAAGATATATCAATATCTATGAATAATATTGATATAAAATATAATGTTATCATATTCCTGAAGAATTTAGATAACTATCATATGTTTCGACAATATTCTTGAAGAATATTGATTATAAATGTATTGTTGTTTTGATTTAAGTTTTTTTCATATCTTGGATTGCTTATTTAAGATTTATATTATTTGGATTTTGATGATTTAAATAGTCGCTAAAATATTGTGTGAATACTAGTATTTACTAGTTTTATGATAATTTTTGAGTCAATCACAACACTATTTTTTATATCAATTGGACCAAAAAAATAATAATAATAATAATAATTCTTCACAACCGCAGCAGTGGTGTGAGAAATTCTAGGTGTGAGAGTAATTTTTTTTAAGACATAAATTTTATTATAATTTCTTTAAGTCCAAAGTGTTGGATTTTTTCCTTTTCAAGAAATATATGGCTTGTTTACGAAGTTGGGTAGGATTCTGTGATATTTGTTTTACGTATTTAGAATAATTGTGCATAAAAGAGTTTTATTTTTTTCTTTAGTTTATAATGCTATAATTTGTAATTAGTGCAATTTGTAATAGATACATAAATTATTAATTGAGCACATCTCAATGTACACTTATGATTACAAGATTTTAAGTCCGTAAGTGACTATAACTCTGCATTATTCAAGACTAGTTCCACACTGATACTTTGTGGAGAGAAAGTCACTGATCAAGACATGTTAGAAAAAACATTCTCCACTTTCCATGCATCAAACGTGCTCCTGCAGCAGCAATATCGTGAACGTGGATTTCAAAGGTACTCTGAACTCATCTCATGCTTACTAGTTGCTGAACAAAACAATGAGCTGCTCATGAAAAATCACCAAATGCGCCCAACTGGATCCACACCATTTCCTGAAGCAAATGGAACTGCATTTCCTGAAGAATATGAAATTGCATTTCCTGAAGCGAATGCTAATTCCACTCAAAATCATAACAATGGACGTGGACGTGGACGTGGACGTGGGCGTGGGCGTGGGCGTGGCCAAAGAAGATACTATCAGCAACAAAATGGAAAGAAACATAAAACAAGCCACCGGCAGTGGAATTCCAATAATGAAGAAGCAAAGGAGAAGAGTTCCAAAGTATATGAAGAAAAATGTTATAGATGTGGAATGGAAGGGCATTGGTCTCCTACCTGTCGTACGGCAAAACATCTTGTGGATCTATACCAAAAATCAATCAAGGAAAATGGAAAAATAGAGATAAATTTTGTGGACAATGATGATCCAATTGATATAACTCACTTGGACGTCTCTGATTTCTTTGCTAATCCAGATGGAATATAGATAATTTGATTGGTGGTGGTGTGTTAGAAAATAATAAGTAATTACTTTCATTGCTCTTGTTCCTGCTTTGAATTTCTATTGTTTATTAGGTTATCGTGGTCTCGTTTTTATTTTGATGTTCAGTTCATGTTTAGGATTTGTTATGGAGGTTTATTTTGTTATTCAATAAATGTTTTCATTATTCAATAAAATATTTCCTTTGAAAGCTTTACACATTATTTATTGAATTTAGCTTATTGAATTATATTTTTATTTTAGATTAACGAAGAAATGTCAGGATGAATGCTTAGTGGATAGTGGTACAACACATACCATTCTTCAAAATAAAAGGTATTTTTTGGAGTTAACATTAGCTGAAAATAATGTTACAACAATATCGTGTGCATCAAAAATTATTGAAGCTTATGGAAAGGCAAAAATCATTTTACCAAATAATACAAGCCTATATATTGAAAATGCCCTATATGCGAGCAAATCCAGTAGAAATTTGCTTAGCTTTAAAGACATCCGCCGAAATGGATATCATATTGAAACATTAAATGAAAATAATTTCGAATACCTTTGCATAACATCTATTATATCTGGCCAGAAGCAGATAAAAGAAAAATTATGTGCACTTCCTTCTGGAATGTATTTTACAACAATAAAAACAGTCGAAGCAAACATTGTCACAAACCAGAAGTTTGTTGACCAACAGAGCTTCAAATTATGGCATGATCGACTTGGTCACCCTGGGGCAACAATGATGCGCAGAATAATAATTAACTCACATGGACACCCTCTAAAGAACCAGAAGATTCTTTTACACAATGATTATCCATGTGTAGCTTGCTCACAAGGCAAACTAATTATAAGATCTTCCCCTACAAAGATTGATGTTGAAATCCCAACCTTCTTGGAGATAATTCATGGGGATATTTGTGGACCTATACACCCACCATGTGGACCATTTCGATACTTCATGGTATTGATTGATGCGTCTACTAGATGGTCACATTTTAGTTTGCTTTCAACTCGAAATATAGCTTTTGCTAGATTACTTGCGCAAATTATTAAATTACGAGCTCAATTCCCAGATCACTCAATCAAGACAATTCGTCTTGATAATGCTGCTGAATTTAAATCGCAGACATTTAATGACTATTGTATGTCAATAGGGATTTCAGTTGAGCATTCGGTTGCCCATGTCTATACACAAAATGGCTTAGCAGAGTCATTTATTAAGCGTTTGCAATTAATTGCTAGACCATTATTGATGAGAACCAAACTTCCATCATCTGTGTGGGGACATGCCATATTACATGCTGCATCATTGATTCGTATAAGGCCAACTAATTATCACCAATACTCACCCTTACAACTTGCTTATGGTCGAGAGCCTGATGTTTCTCACCTTCGAGTATTTGGTTGTGCAGTACAAGTCCCTCTCCCACCTACACAGCGAACCAAAATGGGCCCACAACGTAGACTTGGGATTTATGTGGGATATGATTCACCATCTATTATTAGATTTTTGGAACCTTTAACAGGAGATTTGTTTACTACGAGATTTGCAGATTGCCACTTCGATGAATTGGAATTTCCAAATCTAGGATTTGTTGGAATGAGAAAACACTATCTCATTATGATCCTCGAAATAATCAATGTGAGCAAGAAGTTGAAAGAATCATTCACTTGCAAAGAATTGCAAATCAATTTCCCGATGCTTTTGTTAATACAAAGAATGTGACAAAGTCACATATACATGCAGAGAATACCCCTGTAAAAATTGATGTCCCCGTAGGACCAGCTATTATTCAACCTGCAAATGAATCTAAAATACGCCAGAAGCGTGGTCGACCAATTGGTTCAAAGGATATTGTACCTCGAAAAAGAAAGGTACAAGAGAAAGAAAATTCAAAAGCTCCCGAAGAAGAAATCTTGGATGATATAGTAAGAGAGATCAATGAACCAAACTTGGATAATATTATTCCTGAAGAATCAAATTCTCATGAAAATAATGAGATTTCAATAAATTATATATCATCTCGAAAATTGTGGGATCGAAATAACACAATTGTTGACAATGTCTTTGTCCTAAATGTCGCCCTTGACATCATACATAATGAAGACCCAGAACCACAATCCGTTAAGGATTGTCAACAAAGAGATGATTGGCCAAAGTGGAAGAAGGCCATACAAACTGAATTAGACTCACTAGAAAAACATAAAGTGTTTGGACCTGTAGTACGAACACCTGAAAATGTAATCCCAGTAGGATACAGATGGGTTTTTGTACGAAAGAAGAATGAAAATGGTGAAATTGTAAGATACAAGGCCCGACTCGTAGCCCAAGGTTTCTCGCAGAGACCTGGAATTGACTATGAGGAAACATATTCACCTGTGATGGATGCCACTACTTTTCGATTCCTAATCAGTGTAGCAGTATCAAAAACTCTTGATATGCGACTTATGGATGTTGTAACTGCTTATCTTTATGGTTCACTTGATAGTGATATATATATGAAAGTGCCTGAAGGATTCAAACTATCGAAAGAAAATGGTGAAGCGCCCAAGGCTATGTTATCAATAAAACTGCATAAATCCTTATATGGATTAAAGCAATCTGGTCGCATGTGGTACAATCGTCTTAGTGAATATTTGTTAAAAGAAGGATACACAAATAATGCTATTTGTCCATGCGCTTTTATAAAAAGAACGGATGAGGGTTTTGCAATTGTGGCAGTATATGTTGATGATCTAAATCTTATTGGCACTCCAGAAGAGCTTACTAAAACTGCCAATTACTTGAAAAATGAGTTTGAGATGAAAGATTTAGGAAAGACAAAATTTTGCCTCGGATTGCAGATTGAACATTTGCAAGAGGGAATATTTGTTCATCAATCATCATATACAGAAAAAATATTAAAGCGCTTTTACATGGACAAGGCACACCCATTAGCATCACCAATGTTTGTTCGATCACTTGATGCTAACAAAGATCCTTTTCGACCACCTGAAAATGGAGAAAAAATCGTTGGTCCAGAAGTACCATATCTAAGTGCCATTGGTGCACTGTCATATCTCGCAAATTGTACTCGCCTCAGATATATCATTTTCTGTTAATCTTTTAGCGAGATATAACTCATGTCCAACCCGAAGACATTGGAATGGTGTAAAACACATATTTCGTTACCTTCGGGGTACAATTGATATGGGATTTTTTATTCGACAAAATCAAAGTCTCCTTTAGTCGGATATGCAGATGCAGGATATCTTTCTGATCCACATAAAGCTAAATCCCAGACATGTTATGTGTTTACACGAGGAGACACTGCTATATCATGGAAGTCGGTGAAGCAATCCTTAACAGCGACGTCTTCAAATCACTCTGAGATCATTGCAATGCATGAAGCAAGTCGGGAGTGTGTGTGGTTGAGATCTATAACACAACATATTCAAGAATCATGTGGACTCCCAACAGCCAAAGATGACCCAATAGTAATATTCGAAGATAATACTGCTTGCATTGCGCAGTTAAAAGGTGGCTACATCAAAGGTGATAGAACAAAGCATATTTCACCAAAGTTTTTCTATACACATGAGCTTCAAGAAAATGGTGATATTGACGTCCATCAAATTCGCTCAAGCGACAATGTAGCTGACTTATTTACAAAGGCATTACCAACTTCAACATTTAAGAAATTGGTGCACAAGATAGGGATGCATCAGTTGAAGGATCTCAGATGATTGAGATCAGGGGGAGTATCTATTGTTGTACTCTTTTTCCTTCGTTCAGATTTTTCCATTGGGTTTTTACTGATAATGTTTTAACGAGACAGCATTTGAACTCCCACATCTCTTAGAAGTGATTTAATGAGTCGATAATCATCTAAGGGGGAGTATTATAGAAAAGATATTATAGATGATTATTGATATTGTTACCTATTCAAGTTCTGTAAATCTAATTTATAAATAGAGGTCTCCAATGTTGAATAAAGCACACACAAAAAATCATTCTCTCTTCTCTATATTCTCTAATATTCACAACATATTATTCATTTTTTTATTTATTATATCATTTCACGAGATTATTAAGATATGCTATCTATTTTTGGCACCGGAGGCATCCGTTTATATTACATTTTAATAAAAATTATAATTTTAGTAAACTTAATTTTTATATAATATGTTTGTGTAATTTTTTGTCAAATTTGATTTAAATTTTGTTATAACAACAATAATAATAATAATAAATATATGTAATTATTATATACTTTATTAATTCTAAATATTAAAAAAAATATGATCTATAAATTACTGGATGGAATAATTGTATTTATAAAATTGAAAAAAAAAATAAAATATTAAAAGTAGAATAACAAATAAAAATCCACCGAGCAAATAATATGATTATTATGCAGTGTTCTTTCTTGATAATATAGTAAAAACATATATAGAACAGTTAAAAATAATAACAATAATAATACATATATAATAATAATTTTAAATACATTAATTTTTTTATGTGAACTATACATATATTGATATAATTTTATAACAAATGTTATATATGGATTTTCATTTCATTATGTATTTCTAATCACGAGTCACGACACAATAAATTGAATATTTTTTAAGTATCTTAATTTCTTGATTTTTTTAATTTCAAAATTAATAGTTTGATTTTTTATGTATTCAAATTTATTAATCAAATAGACCACCAATCACGTTAAATTCTCACGTTATTTCTTATCATAAATATATTTAATTTCATATTTTATCTAGATAATAATATTAAAGTAAACAAAAATTAATTAATTAATTTTTATTTATTTGATTAATTTACACTAATTATTTTATTAATATGTTGCAATCATGGTTGAATAGTGATGCAATTTTTTAATCCAAATGTTTTTAGTTTAATCCGCGTGGAAGAAGTCGTCTTATATATAATATATTATATTAAGAATTAAAAAAATAAAACCATTAAAAAAAATAGGGTAATGCAACTGATACATTGTACAGATCCAACATAGAAAAAAATATTTAGTTTAATTATATAATATATATATGATATAAATTCCAGTTTTATATAAAGCGTGTTTATATATATATATATATATATATATATATATATATATATATATATATATATATAAAGTCAAGATCCACGAATTAATTATGGATTAGCCTTACTTTGAAAGCAGGTTACATAATTTTTTTTACGAACATCGAATTAGCAGTCGGATTCTTTTGATGTACAATGAGTAAATCTCCGAGCTATCGGATTAGCTAGCAAATTAAACTGAAAGCAGTTTTTGATTATTTCACGTTCGGTCACGAATTTCAATTTAGAGCATATTGAAAAAATGATCGAAAATGTGATAATTTTAACTTGATATTATAAATCTTCAAAATACTAAATGACTTAGGTCGCAAAGAAGATTTACTATAGTTTGGAAAATGATCATTATAAAAAATTATCTTATAATTGTGATTTTTCTTAAAATATTGATTTTTCTTAAAATATTATTGTAAAAAAAAGTCATCTTGTTAAATATTTCGCATATTATACATATATGTATGTTTGTGTTTGTCTATTTTTTGCAATGTTAAGTACAAACCAATTTAGCAATAAAGTAAAAATAATCTTATATATAATATAAAATAGAACCTTTGCCCATTGTAGTTTATTTTCTTTATCCAAAAAAAAAAAATCTGTTCTATTTAAAATTGAAAATTTCAAAAAAAATATTTTCCAGCCACAATTTCTCTTTAGATTTGATGATATCTTTCCCACCTAAATTATATTTTCATTTAATTATTTATTCATCCCAAGTTTGTAACAGTCATTTATTTATTTTTATTTATGGATGATTGTTTACTATTTAATGTTAATTATTATCCTAAAATTATAGCATAATGGCATTGATTTGAAATATTAGTAGTTATGGTTGTTTAAGAAAACTGACTATTATTTTCATGATATAATTGTGATGCACCCTGTGTGATCCTTAATGTGACCAATGATTTTTATTTTATTTTATTTTTTTTAAAAAAAGACACACACATATATGAGGTTAACTACTAAATTTTTTGAAACTTTATTTTTAATATACTCTAATTATAAAACTAAATTAATTCGACTAAATTGTATTAATGCAGACAACTCAACTAAACTGATAAAAATGGACAAATAAACTGATAGAACTATGGATGAGTTTTACTGAACTGAACCGATCTTAATTAAGAAGCTATCTGACAAGTCTACAACGAAGATGTACTGATATGATGGTACTCAACAGTTCAAGGTGTATTAAGCTGAATCAGACAAGTCCAGAGCAATAATTCTAATTATTGGACTAATCCGAAAACATTATTTGAATGTAACAATGAGTTATCTCCGGGTATTTATTTTTGCATTTAGTAAACAAGGAATAATATTTTCTCTGCAATAGATTAAGATATCTATTTAGATGTAATAATCGTCTTTGCTAGGTAGAGCGATCGAACCATGACGCTTGAACTGCTATGCGGTTTAAAATATTTAAGTTGTACCATTACAACCAGCTATAACTTCTAGTAAAGTGACAAGCGTTTGGTCCTACAATTGGTATCAGAGCCAATGTCATGGGTTTGATTCTCATTGATTGCAATTATTTGAATTATTTGGAGGGAGGGTGTTGAATTGCAATAATTGTCCCTGCTGGATAGAACGATTATACCATGAAACTTGAGCTGTTATGCGGTTTAAAATATTTGAGTTGCACCAATACCACCAGCTATAAATTTTGGTAAAGCAACTATAAATTTTGGTAAAGTGGCAAACACTCGGTCCTACAGTATCTGTTGGTTACATTATTCAACTAGCGTCCAAGAGAATTTAATTGGCTAGTACTATTTTTGGGAAAAAGATAAAGGACATAGATATTCTCTGCATAATTGTCAAAATTCTAGTAAAATTGTCAGTGTCGTCCGTATTTATGAACGTTGGACCAACACTTGTATAGAAAAGGGTGCATCACAGAAAAGGAAGAACTTTTGCCTCTCAGAAGCTCAATCGATATTAAGCATTCTTCGAATCATCATCATCTCTTAAGATACTTATTTCAAGTTGATTTTCACGCGCCTCAAATTTCTATCAGATCACTTAAGAGTAATTCAGTGAACTCATTTGTTCTCACTTAGCTTCTGAGAAATATTAGAACTTTCATAAAGTTGTTTCTAAACAGATTGTACAAAGAGTTGTAATAACCAAATCATCAAGTAGAATTCTTATGGAAACATAAGAAGTAAAGACGTATAAGTTTTTTTTTCCGAACTTTTATAAACAAGCTCTTGCTCTTATTTACTTTCAGTCACTTACTTATCTGTTCTATCTTATCTGAGAATATTATTAAATTTGTATATTGAGTTGTTCCACACTCTATCAATTTAGTTGTTTTACATACTAAGTTTGAATGGAAAATCAAGTTTAGCTGTTCACATGCTTAAAGTTAACAAAATCTAGCATAATATTTTAATGTGTTTATTCATCTCCTCTAAATATATTTTCGATCCTAAGAAGTGGTATCGAAGATAGTTTTTTTCCGATCTCTGAATATCTTTATACTCATATGGATTTTTTCAATAAGATTCTCATGTTTTCAAAAAAAAGAGTATGATGACTAGAAGATTCGAATGCAGACACACTATCAGCTCAAGATTATGACATATAGTACGTCATAACATATAGACATATGAAGATCCTAAAAGCAAACACCCTTGTATCTATATCAAATGGAGCTCCTTAGATGATAGAAAAACCAAGAATGGGTTATACTGCCGAAGATAAGAAGAAAGAACAAATTGGAAAATGTGGCCAAAGATATATTTTATAAAACTTTAAATAAAAATATGTTTAGTAAAATTAAAATTTTCTAGATCTAAAGAAATATGGGAGAAGCTCACTCAACTTTGTGAAGAAAATGATGAGACAAGAGAAAATAAGTTGGTGGTGGCTATTCTAAAGTTTGATAACATCAAGATGAAAGCTAGAGAAACCATGAATGGGTTTGATGAAAGATTAAGTAGCATTGTAATCGAACTGGATGCACTTGGAAAGAAATACGACAACAGAGAGGTTGCATTGAAATTGATTAGAACCTTACCAAGAAAAGAGAACAAAATGTGTTGGCACTGAATAAAGTAAGAGCAAATAAACTGAGTCAGACTCAAAGACCACCAACTAAGATGAGGGATCCAGTGAAAGTGATTAAGAATCATTCAAGTATTTAACGACTGATGATGATATGGAATTCAACAATGGTAAGATATTTGACTTTACCTAAGATGAATTTACACGAGATGACTTTATCATTTCACTAAACGAAATGGTCATGGCGTACAAAAGACTTTTGCAGACATTTTGTGAGGCTCATTTACTCTAACGACAATTAATGATCAAACAATAATGGTTTGGTTTAAAACTGCAGCGGAAAAAGCTTTAAAATACTTTAAAACGGACCTCAGGGCCTAGAAAAATTTCGGCATGACCTCCTCGTAAGTAGGACATCCCGAAAACTCAAGCAGCATTTTATATCAAAATATACTCCAACTAGAGTCATTAAAACAAAACCAAAGTCAACAACCTATAGCCGCACTGGCCAGGACTAAACAGAATTTAAAACTTACCAAATACTCGCCATATCATTAAAATCACAGAGTCGTCTCAGAACATAACCAGAACAACCAAATATCAATACAGATACACGGGGCATCTCTCCGGCAAATAAACTACAATACAAGACTGAACAAACTCAAGACATACATATAGACCAACTGGGAGACTCCACTGAACAGAACCAATCAATCCAACCTCAATCCCAAGCTCCACTGGCGGAACCTCGGCCTGATGCTGCAAAACGACTCGGGAGATCTACCATGGTGCCCAATAGCAACCACAGCAGCCCCCCAGTAAACAACTGAGGTTAGGATTCTGATATGAAACAGTTCAACAATAACAACAATAAACATAAATCATGCATAATCATATAATAAAATGTAATATGCAATGCATGAAAGGCTCAACGAATAACCGGGATAACAGGAGCCAACAAACGGTACGATAACAACTGGAATAATGCTCGAGCAACAACACAGGGGAGCTACATCGTCATGCAGCTAAACCGCCCTGCCAAGTATGTGAGGTATGCCAAGCTGTGCTGAATAACACCCCTGACTAGGCCTCCATACAGCTGATACGATATAACAGGATGGCACAACAAAACGAACTAGATGACACAATCCCAGCGCTCACCTCAAAAGGCTGCACTAACCACGGGATTGTTCAATCACATCTACGATCTCATTAGTATAGGCCTATCAGCCACACAATGATCCCGAGATAAACAACAGTGCCAGATAACAACGGATATCAACAATGGGCTAACAAGAACGATAGGCTCAACATGAATGTCATAACTGTATGTCCGATGCTAAATGCCAATAATATGTCACAATAATAAACATATATCACAACGAAGACATTTAACATATTACAACAGTCAACAAATCATAAACACGATTAGTGCAACACAGAATGACAATTAAACATAATTTATGTTTTACAGTCGTATGTTAGCGAACTGTAACATACCTAAACCGACTCTAAAATCACAACAAGCTCAACTTTAATCTCCTCGACCTAACAATGATAAAAATAGGTCGAACAATTCACAATTCACCAATAAAACTAAATTAATCCAACTTATTGATTTTTAATTATCAAAACTTAATTCCCAAATCAATTTCAACAATTCTGAAATTTCAACTAAATAACCGTAATTCTCCAAAATAATCAAACGATTAACTCGATACTAATTCACAAACTCCTCGATTTATACCTCAAAGCTCTCCAACGATCGAACCTACAATATAAACCCAATATATACGTCAATATAATGCATTAAAATCGACAAAGAGAAATTAAATCAAAGCGAGTAAAATTACACTTCGGGGCAGCCTACTATGCACCGAAAAAATCTGGAATTGGATCCAAAATTACCAAGATCGAAGTATAAACTAGTCGCTAGCGGTCCAATGTTGCTACTCGCCGAAAAAGACGTCGGAAAACACTATTCACGATCAAAAACCGAACTGAAAACTAGCTGGAAAATGCAGGAACAGCAAGGTAAGATTTAAGCTTCAAATCCTTGCTCAATATACACCAAAGAACCAAGAAAAACCAAGCAATAGCTCACCTAAAATCGAACAAGAAACTCAAACAGGAGCAGTCCCAAAACAGGGTTCGATTGGGGCTGAAACGAGCATCAAAAGTAGCGATTCATGCTTCAAAACGAAGCTACTGATGTAAGGAAGAAAACCGTCAAACCGTTCGTGATTTCGACGCCGGACGGGAAAGTTATGGCTTCTCCAATATGAAGGTGCTGAAAGTGACGAAAATGGAGAAAGGGGGAAGGAAAGTTACGGGTTTGGGAATTGGGTTTCTGATTTCTTCCTCTCTCTCTCCAAAAGACAAATTGTGTGTATGTATATGTATATTTAGTTACTAAAAAAATAGTAACACATGCCCAATAATCCCGGTTTTGCATTTATTTGCTCTTGTGTGTTATTTCAATCTCTATATGTATTTTTATATCGTTAAATTCTCCGATATTCTAAAATACATATTTTTAACACACTTCTTGAATTTATTTGGCATAAATAATTATTTTAATTTACAACTCAATAATTATTCTAATTATGCCAAAATTACCGGATAATTAATTTCAGGACCTTACACATTTAAGGAAGTCAAAGTAGAAACAAGTGTCTAAACGATAAGTTCAGGAAATCAGACATCATTCAGTCTAATGACCTAGGTAGTCTAAGGACCAAAGTAAGTACGCTGATGACTGAAAACTAGAACATGTGATATGAATTTCAAGTTATCATGATTGAAAATCCGAGGTTGAATAATTTGGTCCACACTTGAACCAAGTATTCAATTTCATTTGGAAAGTTGCAAGAAGGTCAAAAGCAACTAGTGAAAGAACTGGCTTAAGATTTTACAATGATTATTGTAATTCTTCCGAAGAAAATAATCAGATGTATCTGGAAAAAGTAAAATTTAAACTCTTAGATTTTGTTAGATACATAAACTTCAGCTACTCACACATATTAAAATTACCAAAATATAGCATAATATTTTAAAGTGTATCTACCCAATCTAAACACATTTTGGATCATAACATTAATTTTTTAAATAAATATTTTTTTTCCTACAATCGATTTGTGCATATTAAGTTCTTAATTATTTTAATATAATCTTTAAATATTTACTTAAAAATATTTAAAATAGAAAATATCATAAACCGGAAAAAAAAACTAATTTTTACGCAGACGAAAGGAAGGTCATGCATGCATGTATCCCTTAATTCAAGTCATCTTAAATAATAATTTGTTGGCCATTAAGAGGAAATGGAATTAAACTAGCTGATTATCGTCTATTTAGAGAATTAATTAGATGATTAAAAAATGTAATGTTTCATTAATCGAAGCAGCCAAAGAAAAAGAGAGCATGTTTCATAAGTTGTAATAAGGAATTATGTCAATTCTATTATTATTCGAGGGCCCGTTCAGAGACGCTACCAGCCTGAATTATTATTTCAATGTTCGATGAAATAAGGTATTTAATATTTAATATTAGTATATTATAATAATATTAATATGTTATGAACAATGTCAACATTTAAGAAAAATCTGTCTCGAGGGCATCTCCAACCCTATACCACACCATTTTGGTGTATGGATTATTTCTCCAATGGGACTGCGCTATTTTGCAGCACCATTTCTTCTGCGCCGCTTCAATTTTTTTTAAAATTTTTTGTTTTTTATTTATTATAAATATTTGTATTAAAGATTATAAATATTACTTAATGATAGTATAATATTTATTTTATTATTTTAATAATTAGATATTTAATCATAAAAATTAAAGAATAATAATTATGGACTTTTTTAAATATTTAATTACGTTAGTTATTAGTAATTAGGTAATAAAAGATAATAATTAATATATGTAAAATAAAAAGAATATTCGAGAATTTTTTGGTAAAAACTTGCGTGATTCGGTCTCACGGATCGTATTTTGTGAGACAGATATCTTATTTGGATCATTCATTAAAAAGTATTAATTTTTATGCTAAGAGTATTAATTTTTATTGTAAATATTGGTGTGGTTGACCCGTCTCAAAGATAAAGATTCATGAGACCGTCTCTTGTTTTTTGTGTAAGATTTGAAGTAAATGAGTTGAAGATGGATGTTGAATTTGGTGCAGAAATAGCACTATTTTGTGTGAAATTTGTACTAAAATAGATTTTGTGGTTGAAGATAACCTAATTGTGTATTTAAATATTATATATACTCGTATTAAATTTGTTACGAAAACAACTCGATATTAAATCATACGAAAGAACCCGATATTGCTCAGTTAGTTATGTTACGTTGATCAAAAAAATTTCGATTCATAATTTTCATTGATTTCTTTGTTTCGCAAATATGATTAACCTTCTTATTTACTAGTTGATGTTTTCCACATTTTATTTATCAAATTAATTATCTAACGAAAATACAATTATTCCAATAACAAATAATTTAAATTTAAAATTATTTTAACGCCAATTAAAACGGAATTATAAATAATAACAGTTAGGGAAAATAATTGATGCACCTTCATTTGTCATCTTTGTATATATTATATATATAAATAAATAAAATGTGGGGAATATAAATTTATTATGTTATTAATGTAAAAAAGTCAGCAACGATTGATGGTTAACAGGTGGAATATTAGACACAATATTTTGTGTTTCCTCGGTTCTTATTTGCTAGGACAGCCTATTTATTTTTTTAATTATTACAAGTTGACTTTGAGAAGTTAAATTTAAATTGAAAATAGGTTTTGGTTGATATTTTTGGAGTATCAATTAAATTTACATAAATATTGTTATGATCGGAAATTAAATTAGAAGGAAATGAATAAATAATTTCAACAAAATTTACAAATATTTCGCCTGGGTTAGCAACATTGAAATGAAATTCTTGTCAGTCGGATTCTCAGTAAGTCAACAGTGAAAACTATGCGAAAATAGACTGACTGAATCTATATTGAAAATCGATTGGATTATCAAATCGAAAGAAAATTCAGATAGACTGAAATGTAAATCGGCAAATGTTTTGTTTTTGAATATTCTAAAACTTCAATACTTCTATGTCATCCCTTCTTTCTTACGGAAAGTTTGTACTAAAAGTATTACTTATCACTGTCTAACTGAAACTCTTAGTTAACTTCAATATTAATCAAATGAGAAGTAATATTTCTTACTATCAATTACAATGATTTCACAAAGAAATTCTAAGCACAAATTAATACTCAATTGATCATATTATAACTTATCAGTGTATGCTTGCTTTGATTAGTTTGCCTGACAGAAAACCTTTCAAGAAATTCAGGAATTCGAAGAACGGAGAGATTTAAAAACTTGTCTAACTGATCTACGTATAGGCTTCATCTGCAAGGGTCATACTTTTAAATCACATATCCATTACAAAATACAGATGTTGTTGTTGCCATCGTCATTTTCCGACTGATTCTGGTAGTGCGCATGAATTATGACATTAAGTTGGGAATCAGTGACTATTAGTACAGAAAACTTTATCTGATATTTCAACTGAGCTCTGATTCTTAATCACTGAGTATACTGATAATCTTCAAAGAATATTTGCATTTGGCCTGACTGATCGACTGAAAATAGATTGCTATCAGTCGGGCTCCATCATTTGTCATATGATTAGTTTTCCTATCAGCACCCCTTTTTGCACTATCAGTTTTGATCGGTAGTCAGTTGGACTCTGATTGATTTAGAAAACTATTGCTCGGGAATATTCAGTTTAGTTAGGCTATGTAATTATCTACTGGAACAACAACCTTGTTAAATCACCAAAACTAAAATGTTCAATTTTCCTCTTTTTGGCGTTTGACAAAAATATGCCCTTGAATTAAAATAATAAATTCATAAATAAGAAGTGAATTTACAACTTGATTGAATTGCCAAATATAAAAATTTTGTTCCCTAAGCACTATCTCTTATGATAATCTTTCTGAGATATAGAGTGCTTGTCAGTTGGTTTTTTAGACTAGTCGGTTGGCTCCGACTGTTCTTTCTTATAAGCCTGACCAGAGGAGCATTCAGTAACCTTCTTTTCTTCTCTTTTTTTTTCAACACCTCGGTTTGACCAGTCATGTGCTTCAAACATCCATTGTCCAAGTACAAAACTGAATTTTTCAGCTCTTGTCCTTTGTTGTTATGCATTCACAAAATAAATCAACTGGTACCCAATCCTATTTGGGTCAAATGGGATTAATTCTTTAGGAACTCACACTTGGATCAGCCTAAATGGTCAACCACTCTGTTTGTTCAACAAGGGTTGTGCAAAATTATGTGTGTGCAATTCTTGGTGTGTCTGTGCATGTGGTGTTATGTGAGTGTTGGAAATAAAATATTGTTTAGCATTTCTGTTATCATTGGTCTTAATGTATCTCTTCTTAACAATCTTGCAGTTATAGTATTGATATGGCTTAGCCTTCATTGAGTTATGTCTTGACTAACTGAATCTCTGATAAGACCAGTTGAGCTTGACAGATGAACTCTTTGGTGTTTACCCAATACCAAAATTTTTGTCTTTATTCAACAGTATGATATGTTTCTCAAATTGATCAGTAGGCTTCTAATATTTATATATCGTACTGGACTTCACAAAGTGAATATATTTTCTTTTGCACATGTTCATCTTTGATTGAGTGATGCTGTTAGTGGAGTTGCTATCATTACCGTTGAAGCCGAGACTATTTTTATCTCCTGAGTTCCAACCAACCATTTCACGAAGTGAAATAGGATACGGCTAGCTCCTACATTTTCCCAAGGCTCACTGAAGACTTGTTCCAAATGCTAATCAGTTCAATTAATTTCTTATTCTCATAAATAAGCTGCTGAAGTTCATTCAATAATCTTTCATTCTCAGTTTTAAACTTTGTAACTTCTGTCGTAATACATAACACTTCACCTGACTGTTTCCAATTTGGCTCGGTATCATTATCAGTTAGGCTTGCTTTCACTCCCTCAAATGATTGAGAAAGTCTCTTGTACTTTATTAGCATATCATTGAGTGTAGTGATGAGATAATCTCATGTAAAATCAACGGAGCTAAGAGTCAAATATCAGATCATAGGTAGATTCCTACTCAGCATCGAACATAAGGGACTATACCACATCTTCATCAATTTCACTGGTGGAACATTCTGACTCAGATGAGTCAGTCTCATAATCATCCCACCTAGCTTTGTTGTCCTCAACCACCAATACCTTCTAGACTCTTTTCTTCTTAAATAACCTCATGTCATCCTAGGACTTATTCTTTTTATCATGATATCAACCTTCGTTGTTAGTTGTCTTTTCTCATCCTTCTTCCACTAAGGACAGTTGTCTATGAAATGCAATAGATGGCTATGAAATGCCCAAATTTTTCACAATTGAAGCACGCATTGTCCTCCTCAGTAAACTTTTTCTTGTGATGATTGTGTTTGCTTTGGTTTTGGAAATTGCCCGGGTTATTCCTGAAGTATTTGCAAAATTTAATCACCATCATTCCTTGTTTTTTGTTCGAATTCATATGGCTCAAAGTCTGCAAATAGATCGTGAAGTTCAAGCTTGTTAAGGTATTTTGATCCTAGGATATCCATTGTTTTGACATCACTCTTGGGTGTGCACCCTTTTCACTTTCAAGGCTACTTCTCTATTTTCATATTCTTTGACAAGAGCAGCCACCTCAATTATGATATTGTTGGCTCTCTCATCAAAGTCTGACATAGACTCCCCTGCCTCATCTTGATGCCATCGAATTTTTGTATAGGAACATACAAATTTTTTTTTTCATTTTATCATGTTCTTTGCATAATTGTATGAATTTTTTCCATATATCCTTGGTAGTAGGATACATATTGATCTTACTGAAAGTATTTTTGTCCAGTGTTTTGTACAGAATGTCCTTAGCCGCATTGTGTACATTTTCTTTCTTCTTGTCTTCACAGGTCTATTCCATTATGGGCTTTTCGATTATTCATTGAGCGCCATCTCTAACTGCAATGACAATATTTGCTTTCAAAATCTTCATCGATCCATCGTTAATGGTAAACCAAATGTCATTATCTTGTGCAGCTAAGTGGGCTGTCATTCTAATCTTCCAATCGTCAAAATTTTCCATGTAGAACATTGAGATTATGCTAAATGAGGCCATTTGATTGAATAATATTTAGAAACAAGAATTAATGTGCTCTGATACCATTTTTCACGATCGTAGATTAATTTAGAGGTGGGTGAATAAATAATCCCAACAAAATTTACAAATATTTTGGTGTAGTTAGCAACACTAAAATGAAATTCTTGTCAGTCGAGTTCTTAGTAAATAAACAATGAAAACTATACGAAATAGACTGATTGAATCGGTATGAAAAAAAATGGTTTATATAAAAAATTATTTGGGCTATCAAATGGAAAGTAAATGCAGATAGACTTAAATGTAAATTGGCACATGTTTATTTTTGGATGTTCAGAGATGTCAATAATCCTAAGTCTCTTTTTCTTCTTTGCAAAAAGATTACAATCAAAGACTTTGACAATTACAAAAAATTTGAAATCACTCATTTCGGAGACTTCAATACTCCTATGTCTCCTCCTCTTCCATATAGAAGATTACACTAAAAGACTTTGATAATTACAAAAGATTTGAAATTACTCACTTCAGTATGACTTATCACTGCCTAAATGAAACTCTTAGAAAAATTCAATCTAAATCAAATGACCAGTTAGACTTCTTATTCTCAATTACAAGGATTTCACAAAGAAATTCTAAACAAAAATTGATCCTAAGTTGATTACATTATAACTTATCAATGTATGCTTGTTTTGATCAATTTGGCTCACATAAATCTTTTGGAGAAATTCAGGAGTTCAAAGAATTCAGAGATTTAAAAGCTTGTCTAACCAATCTATTTATAAACTTCATCTGCAACAGTCATATTTTTAAATCATATATCTGTTTCTAAATACAAATACCATTATTGTCGCGTCATCGTTATTTCTGACAAATTCTAGTAGTGAACATAAATTCTGATATTCTGTTGGGAATCAATGATCGTTAGTACGAAAAACTTTTTTCGATATTTCAGCTGGGCTCTGATTCTTAATCACTAAGTATATTGTTAATCCTCAAAAATGTTTGGATTCGGGTTGTCTAATCGACTGAAAATAGAATGCTAGTAGTTGGGCTCCATAAGTTGTTCTTTGATTAATTTGCCTATTAGTACCCTTTTTTACACTATCAGTTTGGCTTAGTAGTCAGTTGGTCTCATATTGACTTATAAAATTTTTTCTCATGAATATTCGGTTTAATTTTTGAATTCAGTTTAATTAGGCTACGTAATTATCAATTGGATCAATACCCTTGTTAAATCGTCAAAACTAAAATATTTTAACAAATATATTTTAAATTATATGATTAGAGTTGTTTTAAAAAAATTGTAATGATTTAAAACTTATAATTAAAATTTAAATAAGAACTTAAATGAATCAGAAAACTAAAAGCCGAATTTTCTAACTTGTGAGTTTTTCCCCATACATAAAAAATGTATACCCGAACATTCTATTTTTTGAATTTTTTTTTCTACGAAAATTATTTTTTCCACAAAACGCATTATATTTGAAAATTGAGCAGGTCACATAAATGTGTCCTAAAACATTTGAAAAAAATAAAAATATCATAATTTAAAATTAGAATTTTTGTGAAAGTATACACCAAATTTCCTCACAGACAACTTTAATTGCTGTACTAAAAAAAATTCATATTGGACTAATTTGATGAATTTATTTTTTTTAAAAAAATTAAATAACTATATATTCCCCCCAAAAAATTAAAGAACTATTCAGCCCACAAAAAAAAAATTAAAGAACTATTCAGCTCATAAAATTTATCAAAAACCGTCCAAATTGATCGAGTTGAACCGTATCACACCGTCAATCCGTCATGTTTAAATTATTTTACCAAAACCGTGGTTTAAAAATAAATTTAACACCACACCGTATAATATGGTGCACCGCATAATTAGAATAATTATTTTTTAAAATCATTTATCATATATTATATTATAATTTTATACTTAACCTAAAATAATCATTAAACAAAACCTAATTATATTAGATATAGAAACATAGTTAGTAAAATTTTTTTACAAGTTTATGCAATTTTCGAAATGGAAGATTCCACATTTCTTATACTGGAATTGGCTAGAACTGTCGAGTTGGAATATAATTTAATTTTAAATATAGATATTTTATTATATTCAATCAAATATAATATATAAAAAAATATGCACTTTAAAATTCTCTACGTGATTTATTTTAATTCAAAAGTCTAGTTCAAATAAAACATTAGCATCCATAATGATACTCGCGGGAAATTTAGGGTCCAAATCTAACAAATGTACTAGTCCAGACGCATGTTTCAAAATTTGTTCCGAGCCTGAAATCACGAATAAGACCGTTAGAAAGGGGCCATGAAGGTGTCATGGCGTAGCCCCTCCGACATTCAAGTCAGAAACTGAGGATATAAGTGGAGAGCAGCTAAGGGTGCTGCTGAAAAATAAATGAAAGAATAAATCGTACACTCAAACTTGGTATTTATAGGAGAATACATTGGCCCTTCATGGGCCCCTCCACCTGGGTTAGGGATGAGCCGGGAGTTTAGGCCTGATTTGGATGGGCCCATCCATGGAATATCACGTAATAAAAAAAGATAATGATAATAATTCTACAAATTGAAACTTACATATAGTAAAAAGAGTATTGAAGAAATAAAGATTAATAATGCCATTAGATTTGTTGCTTCCAATCCTGCACACTTTGAGAAAATGGGAGACAAAATAGTGATCCTCGCCTTTTATAATCCTTTGGATAAATTCAAAATAAATATTTGATCTAACCTAAATAAACAATAAATAAAATATAATTTTACCATACTTTCCACTGATCGAAAAGACCTAAAACCGTACATAGATTTTTATACAAAAAAACTGCGATTAAAAAATATATTTCAAACCGAATTACACATAAAATCTAGTTTGAAATTTGTGAAAAAACCGCTCAAACCGCACCGTTATCACCTCTAACTCTTGGTTCCAGTGATACCTGAAGCTCGAATTTGGGACGAGATCTAGGGATTGAGACTTATATATCATCCTATCCACACATATTTTAACAAATCATTTATCTAAAATGGATTAAAAATCGTAAACAAACATAAACATAAAAAAAACAATTTTTTTTCCAGAATATTACTTGATACCTTGTAGATTTTATATTTCATATAAAAAATGAGTAGGTCTCTTCTGAGACGTTCTCACGAATCTTTATCTGTGAGACGAGTCAATCCTAAAAGTAATACTCTTAGCATAAAAAGTAATAATTTTTCATTGATGACCCAAATAAGAGACCTGTTTCACAAAATATCACCGATGAAATCGTCTCACACAAGTTTTTGCCATAAAAAAATTATCTTTTTTTAACACATTACTATTACATAATGTATTATAAAAAATCATTTGCATACAATAACAATTTGTCGATTGAAAAATTATTTGATTACTATTATTTATAATTATAAAAATTTTATCGTTAAATAATACTCTTTGATCTAAGCTAGAGGTCATATGTTCAACCTTTATATATTTGTTTGCTTTTTTATACAAGTTAAGCAAATCATTGAAAAATAAAAGTTACAAATTTTTTTCCCATTTTATTCCTCTTAATTCATTTAAAAAATTGTTGTATGTTTTCAAATATTTACATAAGGATATTTTAGTTTTAAAAAAAGAAAAAATTTTACTAAATGTAGAATTAGTAGGTCTCTTATGAGACGGTCGCATATATCTTTAATCATGAGACGGGTCAATAATGTTTATATTTATAATAAAAAACAATATTTTTTATGAGTAACTATAGAATATCAGTATCACAAAATTGACTCTTGATATAGTCTCATTGGATTTTTTTTAATACAGAATTTGACTATATATATTTAAGATAACCAAAAACGAAAATGGAGGTTATATAATTGAGATGGACGGAGTAATATTTAGATTTTATATTTTAGAGTACGTCTCTTGTCAGACGGTTTCACGAATCTTTATCTGTGAGACGGTTCAACCCTACCGATATTCACAATAAAAAGTAATACTCTTAGCATAATAAGTAATACCCTTACCGATATTCACAATAAAAAGTAATACTCTTAACATAAAAAGTAATTTTTTTCATGGATAACCAAAATAAGATATTCATCTCACAAAATACGATCCGTGAGACCATCAAACACAAGTTTTTATCTATATATATTATTAAAAATATGAATGATGCCTTCGCATGCAAAAATTAGTTTAAGAACATTCATTAATTGTCATTTACTGCAGATGGCACGTCTCGAAATTCTGTCCATTCAAATTCTAGCTGCGGCCATAATTAGAACATATGTGCTTGATAGCTATTAAATTCCCAAATTATTGGTAACATAAAATCAGAAATATAACATCTAATGGAGATTAATAAATTTTCCATTTTGAAATATTCGAAATGTGGTGTTTCAACTGACTATCCTATATAGTTTAATATACCTCAGTTGTTAATAATAATTTTTCTAAAGCGATAAATGATCGATAACAAAAAAATCATATTATTCAAGTTTTAGTTCAAAAAACCCGTACCAACAATATTTTTTTATGATGTGATAACTCAAAACATCCGCTCTTCGGTATACATTGAGTGAACTCTCAAACTAATCCAATAGTCTGTAAATCACAATAAGCAATAAATTCTCGATCTTATATAGAATCAATGTAAGAAATAAGACACTCAAATATTTTTTTCGAACCGCATGTAACAAAAAATTAATAATTAGTGAGATACTTCTTAGGACACTATATATCGTGGATATAGCAATGTATGTGTATATACATTTGTTTGTGTCTACGCGTGCGAGTGTTCGTTTGCGTGTGTGTTGCAGTTTGATATATATGTGTGCGCGTTCGCTCGCGCGCTCGCGCTCATGCTCGTGAGTGCTTCACATTTATGACATTTATGGGAGCACCCCATTTTCTTGCAAAACTTCAACCAAAATCGATCAAATAGACAGATATGCGTAGGTTAGAAAATGAGCAAAACCAACAAAAAGTAAAAGAGAAAAATTAATGCCACAATATACCTTTGCATGTTTAAAGTATCACAGAAATTAATTCAACAAATTTTCCCAACACCCACGTTAAAGCCAAAAACACCACACCCACTGTAAAAAAAGAAAAAGAAAAAGAAAGATATAATAAAGTTTCTTTATTCTCAACCAACCATTAAAATGGGAGGAATTATTGTGACATTAATGCATAATAAAATTATAAATTTAATTTTTTTATGTTAGAAAATAAATGTAATAAATATTATTTACATGTAATAATAATATTTTTTTTTTGAAGAAATTTTGAATCATAAACTTGGGAAACTTTGGGATTCTTTTTGAAGGAATTTATTTGAAGGGATTTGATTTAAGAATGAATATCAAAGTTACAATTATCTGGAGAGAATGAAATCATCTGCTCTATTTTGTGGAACATTTCCTGCTACATAAATATTAAATACATAGCTAGTATCTCTTTGCACGCGATACATACATCTATTCTATTTTATTAAGGATGAGGACATGATAGTAACTACCTAGTGGACACCAACTTTTTCTTCCAACTTTACCCTTATATAATACTAATATTACATTTTGTTTTTTGTTTTATTTTTAGAAAAATTTCAACACACAATTTTATTTATTTGTTTTTTTATTTCAACAATTCAACTATCAATTTAGTCCCTCCATAATTTGTCAAATTTCACTTTAGTTCATCAATAATGATAAAAAAGATCATATACACATGCATCGCGTGTGCATAATAACTAGTATATATTAAAAGTTTTGGGTATTAAATAATTTTTATATAAAAAGATATAGAGATTATATCGAAGTTAAAACTTTTGTTCAAAAAAGTATATTATTTTTTATAACTAATCATAATATTATTTTTAAAATAACTTTTAATATTAAGAATGATTGAAAATTTAAAACTTCATAATAATATATAAAGATAAATAAATAATTTATTGATATACAATAGTTATAGATTATCTAAAAAATTTATTGAAATAGGTTTGTATGATATTTTTGTTATATGAAAATTAAGTATTTTTGTAACTTGATGTGTTTTTTTGTAATCTAAAAAATTATACATTATGTTAGCTCATTCTTTTTTATAATAGTAGATATTATTATGATAATTTCAATTATATAAAATATTTACTTACCAAATAATTAAGATTAAAGCAATATATAAAATTGTGAATTGTCAATCTTAATCCATCGCAGGGGTGTATTGGTTATAGACTTTTAATAACTTTTATGGAGTTTAAAAGTCTAGATGTATTCAAACTAGACTTTTATATACTCCATATAAGTTTAATGGTATTCAATGTAAACTTTTGTAGAATTTTAAAAAGTCATGTGGTATTCAAACTTGACTTTTAAAAACTCTACAAAAGTCTATAGGTATTCAAAATGTCAATAGACTTTTAATGACTCTATGGAAATCTATTAAGTACAAGAATTATAGCCTAAGGTACAACAATAAATTGTCAACAAAAATCTTTGATTCAACCTAAAGATTTGGATGCAAATTTAATTGAAAAATCTCCCAAATTCAATACAAACTTTCATTCTTTTCTCATCTATTTATTTTTTCTTTTATTTGTACTTTTTAAAAACATAATTAAAATTTAATTTTTTTATTAATTATTATATAACATTTTATTTTTAATTATTTTCTTTAATTTTAGTTAATCTATATATTAAATGATTGTATAAGCAAATTCATACCGATACTATACCAAAATTTTCGGTATACCGAATCAAAAAAACCTTACATTTTAAAAAAATTTATAATTTATTGTTTTAAAATATTATATATTTTAAAATTTTTGTATATTTTTCCGGTATTTCGGTATATACCAAAATTTTCAAATTGGATATCGTTACCGTACCGAAAAATTTGGTATTGTTACCGTACCGTATCGAAATCTTCTGTATACTTAAAATTCGGTAAATTCAATATTTTTTTGTTATAGTAATCTCGGTATACCGAAAATTCGGTATTTTTTCCCACCCCTAACAGGGCTTGTATTGACATGTGCTATATTACACAATTTTCTTTGAAAGAAGTGTCAATTTGATGAATTTCAAATTGAACTAGATAATGAAGTTCAATTGTCTTAATCAGCACAAGTTTATGAAGGTGACGACTTTGATCAGTTATTTAATACTCAAAAACAACAACGAGCAAATGCTAATGCATGGAGGGATATCATAGCCAATGGAATGTAGAACGATATTGATCAAATTGTCAGTAATGACTAGATTTTTTTTATAAAAGACTACTCATTATTTTGAGTGTTCTTTTAATAAAATTTTATTATGAACTTATAAAAATATTATTCATTAATATGTTGAATTGGCATAAAGAATTGAAATTTTGATTTCAATAAATTGGATAGTTCATTTTTCGTTTTTCACAAATTAAATTGATTTAACTTTTAAGTAAGTAAAATTCATAAATAAAAAAAATAATTTAAAATTGAAGAGGTTATCTATGTCCAATAATTATTTAAAAAAATTAATAAAAAATAAATCACAATTATAAACTACAAAATTCACATAATTCTATGAAAAAGTTTACAAAAGTCTACAAAAATCTTCAAAAAAAGTATATAAGAGTCTATGAAATTTGTTTTACAATTCTATGAGATTCCACAAAAGTCAATAAAAATCTATCAACTCCACAAAAATCCATCATTTAAAAAAATCATTAAAAATCTTTGAAAGTATAGAATGAATACACTCTCCCCTTTTGTTGACATGGAGTATTTTCAAAAGTTTAAGTATCATGTGCAACGATACGATAAAAATATTATTTTTTTACTCAAATCAATATATATATTACACAATATTTTTTATAACATAATTAAAAAAATGATATTTTTGTCGTGAAAAACGACATTTTAGACATAAAAAATAATTTTTGGAGTTAAAAGAAAATAGTAGGTCTCATGTGAGACGGTCTCACAGATCTTTATCAACCCTATCGATATTCATAATAAAAAGTAATACTCTTAGCATAAAAAATAATATTTTTTCATGAATGATCCAAATAAGAGATATGTTTCATTAAATATAACTCATACGACCGTATCACATTAGTTTTTCCGAAAGAAAATTTCTTAACCCAGACGTCGCATTCCCGGATTTTTAAAAATTCTTTAAACAGAGAACATTTTTTGCTTTAAATATCCGCTCGTAACAACGTGTTCATTGTCCATACGATTTTTCTGAATCTGTTACATCAATTGATTAGGTCGAAGAAATTTCATGGAAAAAACAGAGTGCGCAGTTCCGGAAGTGATCTTGAATTCCGGCCACAAGATGCCAGGCCTGGGCTTTGGAACGGCGGCGCATCCGATGCCGCCGGTTCATCAGCTGACAACCGTCCTCGTGGAAGCAATCGCCGCCGGGTACCGCCACTTTGACACGGCCGCCATGTACGGGTCAGAGGAAGCCGTCGGCAGAGCGGTGGCCGCGGCTGTCGAATGTGGTCTGGTTAAGGATCGGAAGGAGATTTTCATCACCTCGAAGCTTTTCATAACAGATGCTCACGGTGATCTCGTGGTGCCGGCCCTCGAGAAAACACTCCGGTACTTGTTTCCTTTATTGCATGCTCTTTCATGGCGGCGGAGAAATTATAGGTCGCGGCTCATTTATTTATTTATTTTTAGTATATTTTTATGGATCCTATTATGGGAGAAAAAAAACAATTTTAGTCTTTTATTTCTTATGATACGATCAAATTTTACTTTTAATCTTTTTTTATCTACAATTTTGGTATTTTCATATATCGCAATACGTACATGTTCAATATTATTTCATCATATTCGATGAAACGAACTATTAAAATTTCAAAAAAAATTTATAAAAGATACTTTATTATTATTTTTTTGAAATTCAAACTTCTTAACTTGCTAATTTTCAATTGAGGAATTACAATCATCCATGATGATAGTGCTAATAAAATTAAGATTTAAATGAAAAATACGGAAACAAGTTTGTCGAAGAGCTGTTTTAACCAATATATGAGCAGTTCTAATTGTTTGTCTACTAGCATGTTCGATTTTGAGCTAACTTTAGTTCCTAACGAGTGCACCACGTAATGTGATAGTGACAACAAATTCATTGAGATTTAGTGAATCGGTGTGGATCGCATCGACTGATAATTTTGAGTCCGTCTCCACGATTATTTTGTTGTAACCCAAGTCTTTGATCCAACTTAGAGCCTCGTGAATTAATTTACAGTCTCGTAGATTGCAAGTACTTCTACTTCCTTTACAAGCAGTGATCCATGGTGAAAAATTAGTTCAGCAAATTAAAACTCAATTTCAAATGAAAAATATTTTTTTTTTCTTGAACTCTGTTTCTCACTAAAGCATAAACATTAATTCATTGCGCAATTATTGCATCTATTTATGATATATATACACATTCTAAACCATCCTAAATTTCAATTTCATATGTTAAATCTGTCACGAATTGAAATATTCTTAATAAGAAATATATTTATGAAGTAAGCTGGGGCAAGATTATGTGGACCTGTATCTGATACACTGGCCAGTAAGGATAAAGCAAACTGCTGATGCTTATAAACTAAGTGAAGAAGACATGCTTTTCTTCGATATGAAGGAGGTTTGGGAGGCCATGGAGGGGTGCTCTAAATTGGGTTTAGCCAAATCCATCGGCGTTAGCAATTTCAGCTGCGAAAAGCTCTCGAAACTGCTGCGAAATGCAACCATCCCACCAGCAGTTAACCAGGTAATTGTATGAGATTTCGGAGAACTTCGTAATATTGGAAATTTATGTGTGATATTTTTATTCGAAACTCGAAGATTTATTGAATCGTCACTCGACTGAGATTCAGGTTGAGATGAATGTAGCATGGCAGCAACGCAGAATGTTGGAGGTTTGTGAGGAGAAGAGGATTCATGTGTGTGCATGGTCTCCTCTTGGGGCAAATGGAGCTTTGTGGGGATCACAAGCAGTGATGCAGAATCCAATTCTCAAAGAAATTGCAGCTGCTAGGAACAAGACCAAAGCACAGGTGAGACTCAAAAAAAAAGGTTTATATTTTGTATGTTTAGTGTTTTTTTTCAATTGAAATACATGACGGTGTTGTCTGAATTATCAGACTACTCGAGCTCGAATCGAATAGTTCTTTTCAAGCTTTTACTCAACTCGAATAATTCTGACTTATCTGAGCTCGAGTATTAAATATTTTCTTACGAAAATTCCCTCCAAGTTTTTGAAAAATGAATATCAAAGTATGTCAATATCACTTTCACAAAATCAAACTCAAACATGATCAAAACTTGAGTCGAGCTTTGATAAAGTTTCTCACGAGCATTTTGACTCGGTTACAGCTCTTATCAATGAGATTCTTCGAATCAAACTTTTATTAATAGGTATAAATGAAAAATCAGGTGGCATTGAGATGGGTATACGAACAGGGAGCAGTCCCTCTAGTGAAGAGCTTCGACAGCGAGCGAATGAGACAGAATCTTCAAATTTTCGACTGGGAATTAACAGAAGAAGAAGCATGTAAGATTGGAAAGATACCGCAGGTAAGAGGATTCACAGGACAAAGATTTATATTCCCAAAAGGCCAATACAAATCAGTGGAAGAATTATGGGATGGAGAAGTGTGAACAAATTGAATGCACAGATATTCACATGAAACATATTTCCTAACATACATAAATTGAAAGGCAGACAAGATACAGTCGCGGACCATAAAGTTTAGTGCCATTTCCATGAATATTCTCTCATTTTGAAATTGGAAAAACAAAGTAAAACTGCTGTTTTCATCATACCAGATCCTATAATCTTCATCCAATTATTGTAAAAAGGTCGCATGTGTTTTTTCATATTGTTTAATGCATTGAATCGCATGAAAAAATTATGCCGTCCCCGTTGTAGCCATTGGATCAATACCAAGGGATGGTCGAACTAGCCGTAAATTTGGGAGTTTGGTTTAGATTAAAATGTTTGATGAAAGAATTGATTTTGATTTACTACTGATTGAGTAACTTTTGATTGGCTCTAATATTATTCACGACAATCTTGATTGTTTCTGTAGTCATTTACGGAACATGTTTCTGAGTTAGCTTAACTCTCTTGGTTGAGATTAAAATGTGGCTTGACTCTGATGTAAAACAATCTTTATTTTAATTTTACGTATTTTATCTAATTATGTTATTTACTTTATCTGTATATTATTGTAAGCGGCATAGATAAAGTATTTGAAATATACTATAGCATCATGAAGTCCACGAATCCAGTGAATTATGAGATTTATTAGACGCGTATTGTATATTCTAAATTCGTTCATAGTAGATTCATACAGTATGATATTTTCATCTCATATGTCCCGATTGAAATTTGAACGATTGATCGACTTGTCAATACCCCGATAAAATCCAATAACTATCCGAACATTTCCAAAGTATTCTATCTAATTTGTACTTAACTAGAAAAACTCTTTTATCTATTAAGGCCATGTTTGGTACTATGGATTATCGTTGGATTACGCTTTTAGTCAAACGTTTGGTTGGTTTTTAGGAGCACCAGTAATATCCATGGGCCCGGGAATTGAGCACTGTTGAAACGTGAAAATGCAAGAAAAGAATCCCAAACTGAAGATGGTATTGACAGTCCTATTTTGCACAGTAGAAGAGACAGGTTGTTTCATTTCCAAAACTACCCTTCGCCCTACTTTTAAACGTGATTTCTCTTTTCTCAATTTGTTTTCTTGTGTTGCAAATGGCCGCCGTCGTTGTTGGAGGAGGATAGTAAGTTCAATTCGTCGTTGCAAGTTGTCTCAGAAATCTTCACAAGTATCAGGTGAAATATCAATTCAAGAAAATATTTTTTTTCTTTCCACATCTGTTTGTCTTGGAACAAAATACTTATCTTTCGAACCTTTGTTGAAAGAAAATGTTGCTTTGCTTTCCACATATGTTTTTTTTGTTACAAATTAATTAGCTTTCGACCATTTTTGAAAGAAAATGTTGGTAGCTCATTTTTTGTTGAAGTTCGATTGTTGTAACTCTTGAATTTCGTCACCAACATTTTAAGTGCATTCCAACATTGATGCTTCAATCGTGCATTCAAAGTCTTCTATCACAAGATGGACATCAAACGTAGAAACCTTCTACTGGTTGTAATCGTACAACAACTGGTGTTTAGAAATTTATTGATGTTGTGTCTTCTAATCCGACCGCGTGCGAATGTGGTTGCCCATCGACGTCGTGCCACTCGTAATAGACTTGTTTCGTACAACATGACACAAAGAATCAATTCTCAATTTAGCCATTTGAATATGATTATTGATGCTGGTGATGTTCAATGTGTCTTGAACTTGAGAATGAACCGAAATGCCTTTGGAAGGTTGTGCTATCTTTTAATGCACTTAGGAGGACTAACAGATTCTCGGTATGTCCGCGTCCAAGAGAAGGTTGCAATGTTTTTGTCAATATTGGCACACCATAAAAAAAATCGGGTAACCAGTCACGACTACATGCGTAGTGGACAGACAGTCAGCGCACATTTTCATGAAGTTATGCGTGCATTGTTGAAGTTGTATACCTTACTTCTTGTGAAGCCTACACCTGTGGATGGGAACTGTGACAGCGATCCTTGGAAATGGTTTGAGGTATTATTGTGTTGAAATATTGTTTTGTTTTTTTCCGTTGTCGCTCGAATGTCTTCGCCTTAAACAAGTAATTGGTTAACAGTTACTAACCTCGTTTCATAAGTGTTAAAGGGTTGTCTAGGTGCGTTGGATGGCACTCATATCGGCGTACACGTTCCTGCCAGAGACAAAGCCAAATATAGAAGCAGAAAAGGAATTATTTCGGTTAACGTGTTGGGGGTTTGTGATCGAAATATGAACTTCATTTACGCTCTTACTGGATGGGAGGGATCTGCCGCTGATGCAAGGGTTTTAAGAGATGCATTGACTCGGGATGATGCATTCAAGGTTCCAAGAGGTTATGTGTGAATAACTTTTACGTGTACTTGCATCTTTTTCTGTAGATATGCCAACATTTACCATAATCAAAAGTTTATCGTGATAATGATTTTTTGAGACTTAATCATTGTGCAGGTTGTTATTATCTTTGTGACAATGGCTACGCTAATGTGGAAGGTTTCTTGACTCGTACAGACGAGTAAGATATCATAGGGATGCTTGGGGCAATCGTGCATCCGCACCACAAGATCACAAGGAGTTATTCAATTGGAGGCATTCACAAGCAAGAAACATTATTGAAAGAGCATTTTGTTTGTTGAAAAAGAGATGGGCTATTCTTCGAAGTCATTCGTTTTACCCCTTGCATGTCCAAAACCAAATAATTCTTGCTTGCATTCTACTACATAATGTCATCCATAATCAAATGCCCGACGATCCTTTAGATGAATATGATGAAGAAGTTGGCAATCCCATTAATGATACACAGAATGAGTATATAAGCAGTTTTGAGTCGTCCAACGAGTGGGTTAATTGGCGAGATCAATGCGCAATGTCCATGTGGAACAACTACAATTAACGTTTTTTAAATGTATTAAGTGCTTGTCGACAGTTGCACATCTTTATATTGTTTATGTTGCTGTCGTTGTTGTTTTCATATCAAGTAGTGTAATTGACGAATCTTTTTTCCAAGCTCATTGTTCGTGCAACTGAAAGATTTGAATGTTACGGTCTCGGCTCTAGTTTTCACCATTTTAACTTTTTTCGCTGACTATTACTACATGCACTTATAATGTTGATTTCATGACAGAATAAGTCCACTCAGATTTCCTGTACTCATGGATAGTGTAGCAACTTCTGGTAGCGGTAGTGCGAGGTGCAAGAAAGCGGACAAGACACGGCGAAGTTGGAGTGGCCAGGAAGAAGATGTTCTAATACAGTCGCTGAAAGAAGTTATGACAAAGGGTTGGAAAAGTGAGAATGGTTTTAAAGCGGGTTACTTGACGTTGTTGGAGAATGCAATGCATACAGCAATACCAGGAACAAATATACGTGGTAATCCTCATATTAATTCAAAAATACATGTGTGGAAGAAAACATATAGTACGTTGGTGACGTTGTTATCCAAGAGTGGAGTCGGTTGGAATGATACTGACAAGACGATCGATGCTACAGACGAGACTTGGAAATCAATTGTGAAGGTATGTATTGTATAGTACTCTGACCTTGATTTACACAAGTCCACTGATCACTCATTCACTTGATCATTGATGCAGCATGACCCAAGTTTTAGACCAATGCGGCATAAGCAGTGGATGCATTTCAATGATTGGACTGAAATCTTTGGAAACGATCGAGCTATTGGGGAGCATTCAAAGAATTTTGAGAATGCGTTACAACAAGTTCTTAAACTTGATGAAGAACTTCCCAACATAGAGTTCATTGGAGAGACACGTACATTTAACCCTTTCGATGTTGCTGATGATTCGATATCTGAAACGCATACACCAACGTCTAAGACAAATGTAGGTACGTCTTCTAAAAGCAAGAAAAGGAAGCACACGAGCTTGCATGATGAATCAATAGTCGAAGCAATCAACAATCTCGCTCACATAACCAAAGACACGATGACACAATTGATCAAGGAAATTAACGCGGAGGACAAAATCTCGGATGTTCAAGATACGGTTTTGGATGCATTGCAGGGTCTTACCGACCTTTCAGAAGATGAACAAGTTGCCGCAGCTAAGTTGTTGTTCAACAACCACAACGAATTGGCACTATTCAAAAGACTTGGCGACCGTGGAAGGATGTGCTTGGTTAAGAGGTTGTTGCGTGGTGATTAATGCTTACAGTTATAAGTGTGTTTTTGAACAATGTTTTTTGAATTCGTAATCTACCACAACTTAGTTCTTTGTAGTGGTTCATGAAAGGGATGTTGTGATTTTGGATTTTGCGTATGTACTATCTTTTTTTTGGGAACAAAAAGTGATTGAATTACAACTAATTTTCAATCTATGTTATATGCTCTATTTTCTTACATACACTACTACAATTCCAATGACTTTTATTACTTACGCTTGTGCACTTTCAAATAGATTCTAGTATTTGCCTACAATATAACTTCATGTAACAAATTCGAACATTCCCAAGTGTCTGAAAGGGATCGATTTTAGGTGACCAAAAGCGCAACGGAAGTTCAAAATATTGATTTTTAACAAGAAAATTTCGGCCACCTATATACTAGTGTTGTAGCATATACAAAACCACAACTATGACATTCATAGGATGTAAAGAAATCATACATATCAACCTCTTGAGGTTGATGATGGCTCCAACTAAGGTGTAAACACCTTAGCTCTTGTATGGCAAGAACTTCTACAAGCTTCCAAAGAGCACTCCTTGCTCTAAAATAAAGCCCACCACCAACTAGGTAGATCCCCTCATATTTTGCACTAGAAAAATATGAGGATTTTTCTTTGAAAAGTATATGAATTCCTCAACAATTAAAGAACAAAAGGAGAGAAAAATTGCAAGGTGAATTCCTCCTAAATTTCGGCCATATCATGCAAGAATGAAGGGGAAGGAGACTAGTCTTGGTAGTGTAAAAAGCTAAAACCACTTTTAGCATGCCAAGCCTTGATTGTTGAAAAAGATGTCTCCCAACTCTTCATCTCCCATGCATGCAATTTGACTTGGGCTTGTAACAATTACAAGGCTCATGGACTTTATTTAAATGTCCAAACATATTTGACTTCCATTTAAAGTTTACTTGATTTTACTCAAGCCCACTAGTTTAATAATTATTTCTAATTGGGCTCTACAAGGCCCAATGTTATTTAATTAATTCAACACTTGAATTAATTTAATTATTTGGACTCTACTAGGCCCACTAGTGTTTAATTAATTCAACACTTGAATTAATTTAATTTAGTCAATAATAATGTTTATGAAAATCACAATTTTTAAATACATTATCTATTTGGCCAACTTTTAATTTAGGAACAACTCCATAAATTAAAAGTTACATTTCCCTCATAGAACTCATACTTCTATTTTTCCTTACGCTTATAAACTCATTTATAAGCCGTTCAACACATTGAACTATTTTACTTCTCAACGGGATCTAGAAAGCTAGTACTTGTGTGGCCCTCAATGGTTCATTGATACAACTAGCCGTGGGTTCACATCTCCATGTGATTCGGACTAAACATGTCCTTATACGAGCATACCCCAATTGCTCCATTCTTACTTATCAACTCATTGATAACAAGAATGTCAGAACTCAAGTCTGATAGTACCCAACCAATCATGTTAAACGCCTAGCAGCATCGCTTACATGATTCCCTAGGTATCAAATGATAGTGTCTGCAAGAATCATTCAATTATGGTTAGCGTACATTACGGTCCCTTCAACTCATATATCCCGACCGATTCGACAACCATTGGTTATCGAGAGTTGTCAATGAATCGATACTATGTGTCATGTCGTAGTTGCATCGATGGTGTAATCTATGAAACCCTTTTCATAATTACCACCATACTCTGATCAGAGATTTCAACCTACATACACATGAGAACACATAGGATATCCATACCCGAAGGTAAGCGGTGAATCCCCGACTACAATGCATCGACTCCTATATGTTTCGACAGAACACCCAACCTTGCCACCTGATGACCCCATGAGAGTCGGTAAACAAGTCAAAGTGTAATTCTAGCACATAGAGTCTCAATGTTGTCCCGGGTCATAAGGACTAATGGTGTATAACCATAAACTAGGACGTTTCCACTCGATAAGTGAGAACCACTTGGAAAGTCCTTTATGGGGGGTTGTTCAGTGCACTCTACCAGGAGCACCTATCTGCATGCTCGGACATCACAATGTCCCCTACCAATGAAACACGGTACTCACATCGCAGATACTAGTCTCGAACTCGAGCGGCCTATATCCTTCTTAGCGGCGGCTGAATCGACTAGGAACTGTTTAGAATATACAGTATTCCAAATATGAGTTTCATGATACTCATCATATGAGCATCTTATATTCTTTCTACTATTTGTATATTCAAGGGCTTTATCTATGCAACTAGCATGGGTATTCAGATAAAGATGTGCCAATAATAATTTCAAATATTATTAAAATAAAGATTGTTTATACATAGAGTTTCATTGTGAACACTCGGCCAACACTTGGCTCGACGGGCACCTACTTTAACAATCTCCCACTTGCACTAGAGCCAACTACCCATATGCTTCAAACCCATCGATTCGCGAAGCTTCTCGAATAATGGTCCAGGTAAAGGCTTAGTTAGTGGATCAGAAACATTATCTGCAGAGCCGACTTTGTCAATCGAGATATCTCCTCTTTCCACAATCTCTCAGAGGATGTGGTACTTTCTTAATACGTGTTTGGATTTCTGATGAGACCTTGGCTCCTTTGCTTGAGATATAGCTCCCGTGTTGTCACACAACACCGGGACAGGAGCAACTCTATTAGGAATGACGTCCAACTCTTGGACGAAATTCTTTATCCAAACAGCCTCCTTTGCTGCATTTGATGCAGCAATGTATTCAGCCTCAGTGGTGGAATCCGCACTACTGTCTTGCTTGGAACACTTCCAAGAGACAGCAGCACCATTGAGCATGAATACGAACCCAGCGGTTGACTTCGAGTCATCGATATCGCTTTGGAAGCTAGAGTCGGTATAGCCTTCCAATTTCAGTTCTCTACCCCCGTAGACCAAGAACAACTTATTGGTCCTTCTCAAATACTTGAGGATGTCTTTCACAGCTTTCCAGTGTGGAAGATCAGGGTTCGATTGATATCTACTCACTACACTTAGTGCAAAAGCCACGTCAGGACGTGTAGATATCATCTCATACATGATGCTACCAATCGCAGATGCATAAGAAATGCGTGTCATCGTCGCTATCTCTGCATCAGTCTTGAGAGACATAGACTTGGATAGGGACACGCCATGACACATTGGTAGATGTCCTCTCTTGGACTCATCCATCGAGAACCGCTTCACGATGGTATCAATGTATGTGGATTGGGTGAGACCAAGCAATCTTTTTGATCTATCTCTATAGATTTGTATTCCCAATACAAAAGATTCTTCACCCAAGTCCTGCATCGAGAACTTACTCGCTAACCATATCTTAGTTGATTGCAACATTCCTACATCATTCCCTATGAGTAAAATGTCATCAACATACAGCATCAGGCATGTCACAACACTCCCACTGACCTTCTCATACACACAGGGTTCCTTAGGATTCTTAGTAAAACCAAACTCTTTGATTGTACTGTCGAATCTAAGGTTCCAACTCCTAGATGCCTGCTTTAGACCATAAATAGATCTATGAAGTTTGCATACCATATGCTCACTTCCGACAGATGTAAACCCTTCAGGTTGAGACATGTAAATCTCTTCCTTAATATCCCCATTAAGAAAGACTGTCTTGACATCCATCTGCCATATCTCATAGTCATACCATGCAGCTATGGCTAACAATATCCTTATGGACTTGAACATTGCAACTGGAGAAAAGGTTTCCTCAAAGTCAACTCCTTGTCTTTGAGTATATCCTTTTGCCACGAATCGCGCCTTGAAGGTCAATACCTTCCCATCCGCCCCAAGTTTCCTCTTGTAAATTCATTTACACCCTATGGGAACAATTCCCTCGGGTGGATCCACGAGATTCCACACTTGGTTCGAATGCATGGAATTCATCTCAGATTCCATCGCTTCAAGCCACTTGGATGAATCGGCATCAGATAACGCTTCCTTGAAGGTCCTTGGATCACATCCATGGTTAGGCTCATCATGGCCCTCTTCAAGAAGCAGACCATACCTCATAGGTGGTCTCGAGACTCTCTCGGATCTTCTAGGAGCTTGTATCTCCTCTCTTGGCTCTTCGGGTGTGGGTTCTATAATTGTGGGTGTCTCTCGAACCTCTTCGAGTTCTATCATCTCGCCTTTTCTATCCAATAGAAATTCCTTTTCCAAAAGGTTGCATTCCTAGAAACAAACACCTTTGTTTCTTAGGGATGATAGAAATAATATCCAACTGAATTCCTTGGATATCCCACAAAGTAGCATAAAATGGATCGACTATCCAATTTATCTCCCACTGTCTGCTTCACATGAGCAGGGCACCCCCATATTCTAAGATAAGAATATTTGGGAGGCTTACCCATCCATATCTCATATGGTGTCTGCCTTTGAATGGACATTTATTGGAATATCTTTCAATTTTAAGTTATAGAGATCGTTTTCAAGTTCACGAGTACCAATCAAACATTCATTCCTGTAAATGTTGCAAACACCTTTGCTAAATAAACAAGAATATCCATTTTTATCAGTATAGAAATGGAAACAATGTTTTTCACAAAATTAGATACAAACAAAACATCTCATAAAATTAACTTAAAACTATTGTTCTACAATAAGTAAACATCTTCAACAGCCTTGGCAGCAACTCTTGCTCCATTGCCCATCCTCAAGAAGGTCACACCTTCCCTAAGCTTCCTACTTCTTCCCATCACCTGTAACTCATTACAGAGATGTGAGCCACAACCGGTATCTAATACCCAAGAAGTAGAGTTAATTGAAATGTTTACTTCAATTTAGAACATACCGTTTCCAGAACTCTTCTGGGTAAGATATTCCCTGCAGTTACGCCTCCAATGTCCAGGCTTCTTGCAGTGATGACATACATCAGCAGTCTTGTCAGCCTTAACTGGTGTGGCTGCCTCAACGGGATTCGGAGATTGCCTCATCAAGGGCACGTTCTTCTTGGGACGTTGGAAAGAACGCTTCTTTCCTTCCCATGTGGATCAATCTTCGTACCAGATGAAGAACCCACATAAAGAACCAACTTCTCTTTCTTGATGGTGGATTCAAACGTAACAAGCATGTTAACCAACTCCTCAAGGGTCGGCTCTAGCTTGTTCATGTTGAAATTCACCACAAAAGGATCAAATGAGCTAGGCAGCGATAAGAGCAACACGTCGGTGGTCAGCTCCGAAGACAATATCAAATCCATGCCAACGAGCTTGTCCACGAGCCCAATCATCTTTAGGCCATGCTCATGGACCGAGGCCCCGTCTCGCATGCGCAAAGTGATCAGCTCCTTGATGGTAGCATGCCTAAGAGAACGTGTTTGCTCTCCAAAGAGCTCCTTGAGATGCAAATGAATGTCAGCAGCACTCTTTGCATCCTCAAAACGCCTCTGCAGCTCATCATTCATAAAAGCCTGCATATAACACATGGCTTTCAAGTCATGGTCACACCATTCCTTGTAAGTTTGCAATTCCTCAGAAGTGCAGTCAGTCGGAGCCTCAACAGGGGGCGACTCAGTCAGTGTATATGCTATCCTTTCCGAATTCAAGACAATTTTTAGGTTTCTTAGCCAAGTGAGGTAATTAGGTCCGGTTAATACGTGTTTGTCGAGTATTGTAGATAGCGGATTGCGAATCGAAGATATTGTCAAAAATTGTACTGAAAAGTATAACAGATAAATGTTAATGACTATTTTAAAATATTTAATAAGATATAAAGTATGGACTTTTACTTTATAAATGTTTACTCTCACTGTTTTGACATCTTTCACTACCCTCTAGTGAAAACGGAAACTCCTTTCCTCAGTAGGTACGCAAGGTCCAATTAGCGAATTATGATTCCGAATAATATCAGCCAATCATAATCCCTAAAAGGTAATTTCCAATTGCATCACAATGCAACCTTCTACGTAAACTTTTGTCTCACGTTTGATTAGGACCCAATAATATGACGTCGTTCATCTTCACGTGTCAAGCCTTACCCATCGATGTTGAACCTTAATGGACGGTCGCCATGAGTTCCCCCAATAATATGAGCCGAAATCATGGGAGTTCCACGTAGTTCGCATCACCATGTCAATGGATGTCACAGCTTTCCGGCACCTAGGGCCCCCCCAATAATATGAGCCGAGCCCCGAGCACGGGTAGCGTTCATCATGCACCCATTGTCGATGGAAGACATGGAAATTATAAACAAATTTATAATTCTCCTTTTCGGGCTTGATATTAATTTTGAATCTTATTCAAAATGAGGGTTTTTAATTCTGAAAGGTCTCATCATTAATTTTATTTAAAAGCTCGCCATGTTTGATCGTATGTTTGTCGAATTCATGCAACTTTGTTATTATCATAATAATAACGCACATACTCATTATTTATAACATATCATGCATATATTATAAACAGTAAACAAAACAAGGATGATCAATCGCCCCAATACTAATGGCCCGTGTGAGCTAAACACGGGCCTAGGTCCAATCCTAGGGAAATGCATGGGATGCAAATGCAACTATTACATTAGCTTCCAATATTTACATGTCTTCGATCTTCATAATCCTCATGGCCACCATCTTCCAATCTTGATCATCCACAATACTAATATTTACAAATAAATATCCATGGCAAATAGGGATACATCTCATGGGGGGAACGGGCCATAAACCAAGCCCACTTTATAAATTGATAATTATTACAATCATTCAACACAAAATATCCTAGCATACACCTAGCAAATTGAGCTTGGGCTTTTGATCATCCTTCATGCATAATATCACATATCATACACCATCAATTAATTATCACAATAATTAATTGATCCAATATTATATATCTTGATCCAATCCCTAACCGCCACGATCATAAACTAAATTAACAAAGTATACAAACACCTTTGTCTACTTTTCAATTAATTTATTTATAACCGAATTTCTTGTAAATCACAATTTACTATAAATAATTAAAGTCCAACTTCAATTATTTATTTTATGAGAAAATATTTGCAACTTTTGTAATTTTAAACTTAAGGGCCCAAAAAATTCATTTTCTCCAAAAACATTTTGGCCCATTTAAATTCACAAATATGTTAGCCATCTAATGGCCCAACAACTCAAGGCCCATGACACTTTGATATTTCAAAACACCTTTTGAAAACCCTAACCGTCATCGCCGTCGTCGGAGCTCCGTCGCCGGATTTCGGCCAACAAAACAAAATTTTTTGTTATTATTTTTAAAAGAGGGGATTCGGGCAGCCCGAGGGGCCCGAAATGGGCAGCCCCTCGGGCAGCCCGAGTTGCCCGAAATGGGCAGCAAGTCGCTGCCCGAAAAATCTCTTGCATTGCCTTGATTTTTGTTGCAAATTTTCATCTCAATCGGTTAGAAATTGCCCTCAATATAATATTATGTATATGCTACACAAAAACTAATACCCTTAGCTCTTGATACCACTTGAAAAGGATCGATTTTAGGTGTTCGAAAGCGCAACGAAAGTTCAAAATATTGATTTTTAACAAGAAAATTTCGGCCACCTATGTACTAGTGTTGTAGCATATACAAAAACACAACTATGACATTCATAGGGTGTAAAGAAATCATACATATCAACCTCTTGAGGTTGATGATGGCTCCAACTAAGGTGTAAACACCTTAGCTCTTGTATGGCAAGAATTTCTACAAGCTTCCAAAGAGCACTCCTTGCTCTAAAATAAAGCCCACCACCAACTAGGTAGATCCCCTCATATTTTGCACTAGAAAAATATGAGGATTTTTCTTTGAGAAGTATATGAATTCCTCAACAATTGATGAACAAAAGGAGAGAAAAATTGCAAGGTGAATTCCTCCTAAATTTCGGCCATATCATGCAAGAATGAAGGGGAGCGAGACTAGTCTTGGTAGTGTAAAAAGCTAAAACCACTTTTAGCATGCCAAGCCTTGATTGTTGAAAAAGATGTCTCCCAACTCTTCATCTCCCATGCATGCAATTTGACTTGGGTTTGTAACAATTACGAGGCCCATGGACTTTATTTAAATGTCCCAAACATATTTGTACTCCATTTAAAGTTTACTTGATTTTACTCAAGCCCACTAGTTTAATAATTATTTCTAATTGGGCTCTACAAGGCCCAATGTTATTTAATTAATTCAACACTTGAATTAATTTAATTATTTGGACTCTACTAGGCCCACTAGTGTTTAATTAATTCAACACTTGAATTAATTTAATTTAGTCCATAATAATGTTTATGAAAATCACAATTTTTAAATACATTATCTATTTGGCCAACTTTTAATTTAGGAACAATTTCATAAATTAAAAGTTACATTTCCCTCATAGAACTCATACTTCTATTTTTCCTTACGCTTATAAACTCATTTATAAGCCGTTCAACACATTGAACTGTTTTACTTCTCAACGAGATCTAGAAAGCTAGTACTTGTGTGGCCCTCAATGGTTCATTGATACAACTAGCCGTGGGTTCATATCTCCATGTGATTCGGACTAAACATGTCCTTGTACGAGCATACCCCAATTGCTCCATTCTTACTTATCAACTCCTTGATAACAAAAATGTCAGAACTCAAGTCTGATAGTACCCAACCAATCATGTTAAACGCCTAGCAGCATCGCTTACATGATTCCCTAGGTATCAAATGATAGTGCCTGCAAGAACCATTCAATTATGATTAGCGTACATTACGGTCCCTTCAACTCATATATCCCGACGGATTCGACAACCATTGGTTTATCGAGAGTTGTCAATGAATCGATACTATGTGTCATGTCGTAGTTGCATCGATGGTGTAATCTATGAAACCCTTTTCATAATTACCACCATACTCTGATCAGAGATTTCAACCTACGTACACATGAGAACACATAGGATATCCATACCCGAAGGTAAGCGGTGAATCCCCGACTACAATGCATCGACTCATATATGTTTCGACAAAACACCCAACCTTGCCACCTGATGACCCCATGAGAGTCGGTAAACAAGTCAAAGTGTAATTCTAGCACATAGAGTTTCAATGTTTTCCCGGGTCATAAGGACTAATGGTGTACAACCATAAACTAGGACGTTTCCACTCGATAAGTGAGAACCACTTGGAAAGTCCTTTATGGGGGGTTGTTCAGTGCACTCTACCAGGAGCACTTATCTGCATGCTCGGACATCACAATGTCCCCTACCAATGAAACATGGTACTCACATCGCAGATACTAGTCTCGAACTCGAGCGGCCTATATCCTTCTTAGCGGCGGCTGAATCGACTAGGAACTGTTTAGAATATACAATATTCCAAATATGAGTTTCATGATACTCATCATATGAGCATCTCATATTCTTTCTACTATTTGTATATTCAAGGGCTTTATCTATGCAACTAGCATGGATATTCAGATAAAGATGTGCCAATAATAATTTCAAATATTATTAAAATAAAGCTTGTTTATACATAGAGTTTCATTGTGAATACTCGGCCAACACATGGCTCGACGGACACCTACTCTAACAGTGTCCTCTCCAGATTAAGTGTAACACAGTAGAACAAACTCTCCTTGACTACTGTGATTTGAATAAATAAAATGACAGTTGAATTTTTAGATGGCTACGACTTCAAAGATTTGTTGTACAACAGAAACACAACTAATTAGCATTACAATTGTTCATTTACATACAACTACATTGCCCATAGTAAAGCCTAACGCATCACTTATATGTACATGAACATCAAATACCCACTACACATAATGTTTGTATACATGACAACCGAGTAGACAGGGCAATTGAAGACTACAATTAACATTGACACAAGAATTTATAACATACGAACGAAGCTTTAGTCTTCAGAATTATCTATAGCCTAGAATTAATTTCCAAATCCTCCAACAACTTTCCTATATCCTCGGACAACTTCTCCATTTTCATTCCTATTTTCCGATTCTCAACACCTAAATCTGATAATTCTTTCAGTAGATCGACTAATTTCCTACTTTGTTTTTACCTCCGACCACTTTGTTCACCTGTATTACAAGTGGAGCTACTGAACGCATTCAAATTTGGAACCTCAACCGGTTGTTTGACCGAACAATTGAAGGCTTCCTCGGCAGCTTCTCTACTTTCGTAACCTTTGTAACAAGCACAAGGAAAACGATAAACTTGGGCATTGGCCTCAGGCCATCTGTCGTACACTCCAACCTTCCTGCCCACAAACACGACGTATGTTTTGGTATGCATATGTACAAAATGCTTTACTCAGATTAATAAAGTATTCATGGAGTTACAAAAGTTAACAAGTTAGGCATTCCTACAACAAATAATATATTCAAATCATTAACGTGGATGCAGAAAGAAAGGAATTGAAAGAAAGCATAAATTCACCATCTAAGATACATTCACAACGACTGCATCCTTGATGCCTCAAATTTCTCCTTGAAAACAACCTTCTATGGTGTACAACGCAAATCAACGGTCCACAAAGGAGCAAATTTCTGTTGTACAAAACACAAAGGCATCAAAAATAATGAACCGAAAAGAGAAATAAAATATTTAATGTTCTTCTTCACATGTAGAACAGATCGAAAACATAAAAAAGAAAAATTTTTACATGCCATTAATTTGTAACCCATCACCTTGACTTCCTTTCACAGATCTACTTCCGTAGTAGATCAGATGTGTGAGGTAACAATAGCCGCACCATTGAGTGAGAGAGTAGTGGGTAGATCTGTGACTGGGGAAAAAAATAGAAGCGTGATGTCCACAGTGATAGGGGTGAAATTGGACAATTAATTATTATACTAGTACTTATCCTGACAAAATAAATAGAACCAAACATAAATGCGGTTTGAAGACTTGTACTAAATGTCCATGTACTACACTTTATTATCCCTTGTATTATCTTTCAATTATTAATCTCATCCTACGTATCAAACGGTGCCTAAATATATTCTTCATCTATTTACTTGACAGAACACATGACATTGTCACATATACGAGTGACAAATTTCCAACTACAATATATAAACTATTATCTGATCACTTGCAACTACACTGAACTTACAAGCTTTTTTGACTAGAGTTGTAAAACAAGATATAATAATATGCCAATCGAATAGAGATACATTGGTTTATGTGGGTGTTACTTATGGTACTCGATATATATATAAATGTAACGAGAACAGTTAATATCATGAGTTTGAACTAACTCTACCTCAAAAGCTAATTCAAGAGAAAAAATTATGCAAGTCTATATATACAATTATCAATAACTTAATACAAGATGTGAGACATCTAGTACACCCCATCACGCCATGAATGAACAATTGAAATATATAGTTTATAAGACATTAGTGGGTGATCCATAAGGGTAGTCAAACATATTGTGGGGGCCCGTGCTCCTGATTATTATTTAATGATCAAATAACCAGGATTTATTAATGTAAACAGCGAAAGCGATTAAAAATTTTCCTTTTTGGGCCAATAGAAATTTCGGCATGACCTCCCCGTAAGTAGGACATCCCAAAAATTTCCAAACAACACTAACAATATTTATATACTCGAAATAAAGTCATAACATTAATTCACAACCCTATAGCCGTACTGGCCAGGACTAAACACATATAGAGCCGGCAAGGCTCGATCACACAACTATCAATTCAAAACATCGTAAAAATAACAGTACAGCTACACGGGGCATCTCCCCGGTAAATGTATAACTCCATAATATAGTATATATATATCTGGGAACTCTCAAACATGACTCGAAGACTGGGCACCAGTACCTGACGCTCCACCAGACGCGTCAAATCCTCCTGGATAACCTGCTATGGCATCAAAAACAACCACAGCATAAAAAGAAACGAGGGGTCGGGCCTCAGTACGAAGAACCAGTAGTATTACGACAAATATAACTGACATGAAATAAAATCAAGTAAAATGCAATGAAATGCAATGCAATGCGTGTCGGTAACAACAAAATAATGGATACCAAAGCGGAGTCCAAATGAAACGCATCAGCAACAAGACAGTGGCCACCCGTGCCAGGACTGCAGCAACGTAATATCATGCCGCCGCTCATCCATGCACGTAGCATCGAGGGTACGGGAGCGACCCGCTCAGTCCTCATGCAAGTCATCAGGAGTGCTAATCCTACCCACCCACTCCATCGATGACGCAACAACTCGATAGATCAATATCAATAGCAATCAAAGGAGTCAAGGCTCGAAATGCTATGCCACAATAGTATCAACTCAAATAAATGCGTGAATGCAATCACGTATTCACAGAAACACATAAGGCACGACACAACTCATTACAAAGTACTTAACGTCATTTCACATCATATAAACGTCATAATAAAACAGTTCATGCGTACCTCAACTGCCTTTAATTTACCACAAAATATCTTAGATATTTCCTGAAAACTCCAATCATGTGGCAAATAATACATTTCATATCAAGTCCGATTTATTTTTCCAATATTCACTAATCTAGCCTAAAATTCCAAAAATCCTTAATTTAGGCTTTACAATTTCTAAAACTCATCGCAAAGTCAAATATATCGATTTATTTAACTTAATAAATTTAAATTTCTCAATAATATACAACTTGAAATTACGAAAATTCAATCGTACCGAATCTGAAATTTTCGATATTTTCTAGGACTTTCCAAAATTTTCATTTTCTATTTCTAATGCTATAAACACATCTCAATAACGATTTAACATTTCAAAAATCATAAATTCCCAAATAATTAAATCTGAATTTTCGAATTTAATCCAAATAAATTCCGAAAATTTGATAGATACCTCTAATCGACTCCGATATAGTACCTACAATCAATAATACAACATATATCAATTGTTGGAATTCAAATTATCCAAAATACCCAAAATTTTCGAAACCCTAAATACCTCAAGGCTTCGGAGTAAAGCTCTAGGAAGCTTAAACCGAGAGTTTCCTCACAAATTCCGGCGAAAAACGAGCGGCGGTCTCCGACGGGTTTCCGAGAGTCGCAAGTTTTCTTAGCAAAAAGGGTATCAATGCGTAGCTTGCGACGAGAGCTATCCGAAAATGTATTTCTTTTAATTTTTCGACGACCGGAGCGGCTAGAATCGAAGGTCAAAGCTTCGAAATTGAAAAAGAAAGAAAGGAAGATGAAGCTTTCGGTGCTGGAGGAAAACGGGAAGAGAGAAAGAAATTTTTCACCTCAAATGCTAGAACATGAAGTCCACAATACATTTAACGGGTGATCCATAAGGACAGTCCGACACATAACAATGAGTTTGAACTGTGATGTCATGTTAAAATCACATACTTGAGCATAACCTTATAAACACCTATTCATGTATCGAGATGTCCCTATCAATCTCTTTCTAATTAATTATACATTCTGATTTAAAACGAAAAATAATATATACTTTTAATATTATTTTAAACTATTACTCATGCCCATAACATGTTTAAGGAGGTTTGTTCTAATTTTTAATAACGCACTCCAGATCACCTTATTTTGTCCCCTTGATCAGGACATTGTTTCACAAACTTTATGTTCAAATGTATAAATCCTCCGATTCAACAGTTACAACAACAATATTCTAACAAATAGCTTGATAAAGACAACTTCAGTGTTTGAGTAGCACTGAAATATCCTAGAAGATCTTATTGAACTTTCCGCGAGTGCTAAGTGAGTAATTTGAAGATTGACAGATGAATGTGCTCGAGTTCTAGATAGTAAAGAATGCTTGACAGCTTGTTTGTGACTTGTTTGACAAAAGAAGAATGACTAGCTCTCAAAGGCGGCCCGAACCGAGGAAACAAATCAGAATTCTCACTTTTCTACGACATCAATCACTCGTTTATCAAAAAAATGAAAACTTTAGTCAATTTAATTTAAATTAAATGCTTCCAACATTCAAATTTCTGCAGTGTTCAATTTTTTGCTTTTTCTGGACGTGTCTCATGTCTTCTTTGTCTTTCTAGTACGGCGCAATTAATGCATCTTGACATTATTCCAAGTATGACAGACAAGTAATGGTTTTGTAAAAAATTGTTCCTAGGCGAAAGAAAGGTTGTAATGAATCTCAATCTTGTTGGGAAACATTCTTGATCTTCTTATATCCTTGTACATTGTACATAGGATATTTTTGATACCACACCAGTATTTTTCGATGTCAAATTTGTTTTTTGCAGTTCCACTTTAGTGTTCCGCCAAAAAAGAACTAAAAGCAAAAAAAAATCAAAATCATTTCATCGAATCAAAATGAACTCTGAATACTTACCGAAACATAAACAATTTGTAGAAGACTAAAAAAATTATTGTCCCTATAACATATAAGCAGGATGACCGTATATATTTATGATATTTCAATTATATTTTTGTTATAAAATAGATTTTATAATAATAATATTATATAAATTATATCCAATATAGTAGTAAATTATATCCAATATAGTAGAAGCTTTAAAATGTAATATGAATTTAAAAAATGACAAAGTTCTAATTTATTTGGCGATGCATATATATAGCTAATTTAACTTGTTACTTTTTTATGACATTGAAATTCACGGTTGTCATCTTTCGATGCACAGTAGGTAAACTTTCGAACTAACGTAATAACCTGAAAACCACGCTAGTCAGGTAAACCACGTAGAATAATTTTGTGCGATGGGCTCATCTGATAAAAATTTGATACGGAGAATCGAGCTTATGATAATTTGTTAATCTTTCACCTACTACATCAACTCGAATACCGATAAGGGATTATAAATTTAACTTGTTACTTGTTAGATTCACTCTTTCTTTACTTGTAATTCCTAACTTACATCTCTACGTTATTCATTTATCATCGTCAAATTACATATAAAATTGAATCCGATAACATCAATATATTATACATTGATATTTATTATTTCTTTCGTCTTTTTTGAAATCTTTATATACACTATTATATAATACATAATGATTTCATTAATCGAACTTATTTTCTAAGTTACTAGCTAGTTTCGACATATTTAATTAAGTTTGACAATATGTCAGGGATCATATGCCATTAGCCTATTGAAAATACCAATAAACATATTTAAATTAAACGAAAATGATTTGTTTGGTCTATTAAGCTTTCAAAGTTTGGTTTAGTATAATTTTTACGGCTTTTAGCCATATTTCGTCGGAGTCTTAATATGGGCCTGTGGCAACAGAAAATACAGATGTGACGTCGAAAAATGCTAACATGACACCTAAAATTGAAACATCAACTTGTCAATAAGTCAATTAAATAGTTAAAAATTAAAATTTAGTGTACTAAAACTAACTAAATTAAATTAGACAAATTAATAAACTAAAATCGAAAATGATACAAGTAAATTAGTTGATAGAAAAGTTTATTTTCCCATAAATTAATAAAGTCATATATATACACAAATAAATATATAAATATATATATATATACACAAATAAATATATAAATATATATATATATAAGAGAATATTTATAATTTGCATGGGCCATGCACAAGCTGAATAACAAATACAGGTCGTTGAATATGGAGAATCTACTCTAACGTCACGGCCACACAAATTTGAAATTGAAGGGAAATAAGATTTCGATTTTAAATGATATATTTTATTTATTTCTCTAATAGAGTTTTCCTTGTTAATTTGATTGAGCAAATATTTAATATGATTTTGCCTTCCTTAGATAATGAGATCTTAATTCAAGAGATATGATATTAGTGTTTAAAAAGAGTTTATTCCTAATAAAACACTCACTTTCCTTGTATTTTAGGTTTCCTTGAGGAGATATGATTCTTCACCTATAAATAAGAAGAAAAGCTCATTGATAGCCGCCGCTTCAATATCGACCATACATACACACACGTTGCAGAGATTTGAAGAGAAAAATTATTCTCAAAGCCGTTGCTGTTTGGAGTGGTGATTCCCGTGTTAAGTTGAATGGTGCCAACATCTATAGACAACATCCGTAACGATGTTGACTGAAGATTGCATCTAGTTGATAGTGGTTTCCGGGATCAAGTTTTGCTTTCTTGATTACGTTTATTTTTGTTTTGGTTATTTATTTTAGAAAGCTTTATTTTCTCAAATTGTTGAGAAAATTGATTTTTGATACAATCACTAGTGTTAGGTTTTTTTGTAAACGATTGAGTTTTCTAGTGATTATTTTTTGCCATAAGGCACCGCACAAGTATTTAATCTCGTCCATCTATTTATTTCAAGTCAATTTGTGTTATAAAAGTTAATTTTCCGCTGCATGTAGATGTTGTCCGAGATATTCTAACATCTGGCACAATATTTAATTCTGACAAAACACAAATTTACTATTCCTAACTTTATTCTGATACTTTTATTATTTTTAGCATTTGTTGGATAAAATAAATCCTAACAGAAATGATTCCCAAATCGCCAACCATCTTCCACCACAGAAAGTTGCTGCGAGCAATGGGACAAAAATTATGGTTTTGCTTTATGGAGAAAATGGCGTGTCTCTCTGATCTTCATTATTGTATAAGAGACAATGGCGCGATGAATTCATTCAGAGCTATATATGTGTGTGTGTGGGGTGTGAAGGTTTTGGCCCTTGTCCGGGGCATGGATAAGGAGTTAAGCTTCTGTTTCTTTCAAGTTTTAGGAAGAAAACAAGGAGGGTTTTACTCCATATCCAGTCCTGGCTGAGTTTCGTTCCGCCGCTGCTCTATTTTTGCTCGAAGGATCGAACCCACGGGCTAATGTATTGTAGTTTATTTACTTCTTTTTTGTTAAAATTGCATATATATGTAATGTGATCTCGCTGAAATGGATGAGCCGGGTAAGAAGCTCCAACGGATCGAATCAGTAATTTTTAGTGCTAGGAATTTGAGTGAAGGTAATGGCTTGGATTAACACCTGCAAACAAGAAGGTAACTCGTGAATGGGCGCCGGAGGAGTGTCCGGCGTAGCCACTCCGATTCTTAAGTAAGCAGGTTGAAGATGAACACAAGCAAATATATGAGAGATTATACGTGAGTGCTTGAGAGTTCAAAGGTTCAGAATCTGTAAATGACATTAATACCTGCTATTTATAGGAAAGAAATGGGTAGGTACCTCAATTCCAGTGCCACCTACTAGGTATGGCAAGTCGGTTGCCCATACTATAGCTTCTGATGACTTCTAGGACACTCCAAACTCAAGTGGTTCTGAAAGATTAGACGGCTTGTATCAATCATATTCGAGTGTGGTGCAATTCTCGAGGTGGCCCGGGTGGTAAGGTACCCGGGTATTTGTCTGAGGGCCCGAGCTATTGGGTGATTACACGGAAAGAGAAGAAATGCCCGGGTTTTGAGGAAAGTGCCCGGCATACCGGCTCTGTTCTGGGCTATCCAAATAATAAGCCGGGTTAAGACCCGGATCTTTATGGGGTATCAATATGCATTTTATTTGATGAATTTCTTTGTGTTCTTGGAAGGAAATTTTTGGATTACTCAATCGGTACTCCGTACTTGGTTGTTTCTTTTCTCTCTTTTTGTTGGAAGCCGATCATCCCAACTGCTGAATTTCAGCTAAGATTATATTTTCAGACATGTTTTTGTGATGGGATAATTGCATGTATCAAATCAAATCCAGATTGCTGAAAACCTCCGTTGAAAATTTTCGAACTATTAATGATCAATGTACAGTTGTACCTATAAGATTTCTAGTTGATTACTGAGAAATCTATAAATGTGAGTTGATGAAATCACAACACAAGTACTGATTTCTATTGAGCAAGGCAATAACATTTTTATGACTGAATGACTAATCAACTCGGGACAAAGATTTTCGCCATTGTCGACCGAGAAAATCTAACCATCCAACTAGCCATCCCTGTCCGGCACCGATCATCTGCCGAATGACATGGAACTTACAGACAGTTTTTCTGATTTAAAATGAAAAAGTAAATAATTATTTTTTCAATACATGTTTATTATTTCACCAACGTTAAGTTTAAAGTACTACAAAGTAAAATGCTAATATTACTACCTTGTTTAAGAATGTGAAAATAAAATAATTAGTTGGCATATTTTGTTTACTATGCATATTGAATCTCACACCCATGCATATATATTAATTGGATAGTTTCTTTAGTATATGCATATTTTCAAAAAGGGAAAGAGTTTAACTTTTAGATCGATAAATTCTATGCTATGAAAAGAAGAAGCCAACTGGCTCGAGGCATCTTGAACTTGTTTCTTCTGGTAGATAGATGCTCCAAAAATTATTTAATATATATTTATATATAGTTTAATTTGTTAACAATGCCTCGAATTTGGATCTTCGGCTATGTATTTTGTCTCGAACATTTTATATTAATGGACTGATTCTGTCGAAAGAGACCTTTACATTTATGGGAAGCTTCTTCGATTGCTGGTTGAAAATGTGCTTAGTTTTCGCCGTCTTGTCCTATCTTCATCTGCTTGTCTACATCAGGTTTTTCTTCCTTAGATGGCTGGCAACTCTATGTATAAATTCCGTGTTCTAGCTCTAAAGGACTCCTAAACATGGTGAGGACTAATCAAGGTGTACGTGCCATGGCTATACGATTCAAGAAACTTCAACTCCATGCACTAAATGCAGCGTTTGAAGAATCCGAACACTTGAGTAAACAGAAGAAGATTGACCTAGTGAGAATTACAGGACTGGATGTGGAGCAAGTTACGAGCTGGTTCAACCGGGAGCGGGCCAAAAGGCGAGCCAGGGAGTCGAGGGAGGACTTGAAACGAAAGAATGCGCAGCTCCAAGAATCCCTGTGCGAGGGCAAAGAAAGGGAAGCCGAGCTCGAAAAGCAGCTGCAAGAAACCAAGAAGAGAAAGGCTGAGTTAGAGGCTGAGAATTGGAACTTGAAACAACAGTTTGGAATGGATGGATGCTACTCGCACTGTGATCACTTTCTCATGTTTGTGAAAGGGCTTGACTTGCATGGCATTATGTAACATTGTATTTGCTATGTAAAAAGATTGGATAATCAAATAAAATAAAAACTTTTAAAGTGTCTATAAATTTATTTTTTCAAAAAACTCATATTTAATCTCCTTAAATAAATTACATTTGATCCGTCTCTTGATAGATCTTGTTTGGGAGTAATGATTGCTTCTATTATGAAATCAATTAACATATAATTATATGACGAATATTATTTAAAATATTTGAGTTGTATCGTTATCATAAACTGCAATTTTTTTATAAAATAACAAATGTTTAATATTTCGATTAATATTGGAGAATACGTTCCAAACAAGCTGTGGAAATAAATGAATGTTTTTGCTTGTAGATCGATCAAAACATGACGGCTGGATCGTTACAAGGTTTTAAAGCAATAAATTTCTCTATTCTCAGTTTTCTACTGTAATGCCCGAGATGTGAGCTGGTAATCAACAATTATTAATGCATGATTTGATGTATTTATCGAAGACCGAACAAGAGACGTTGCGATTCGATTTTAGTTGCAAAATATATTGTTGGGACAGCACAGACAGTGCACCCGCGGTTCAAAAGACAGTGCACCCGCGGTGGTTCATAGGAAATTTTGGAAGAGATACAAAACGGTCACCGCACCCGCGCCATAAAATCTACCGCACCCGCGGTGTTGCTACAGTAGAGGCACCGCACCCGCGGTATAAAAAGCACCGCACCCGCGGTCGTTCCTTCTGAAATGTTGGTAGTGATCCAGTATGCTCAGCCCACCCGTGGTCCAAAGTGTAGTGCACCCGCGGCGAGACGTGTTTTGTGAAAGGACGAGCCACGTAGCTTTACCATGCAACTGATGTATATAAGTTGCAATTCTCTTCATTTCCTTCGCAAGAAAACCGAGAAAGGTTCAGGGGAAAGTTGTGAAAAATCCTTACGCTTTTTGTGAAAGATCCGCCCGTCAGAATTTAAATCCGACTTCAGTACTGTGTTCCTATCAACGCAGGCAACAACTGGACGTAAGTTGTGTTATGTTTTGATAGGTTTTGAAATTATGATGTTGTTGGAATCCAATACACTTCATATATGATGTTCTTGGCATGTTAGACATCGTAGAATCGAAGTCAGATTGAGAAACAGATTAATTATGTAATTGCTATGATTTTCTGATCATATTGATTTGAAATCGGACAGATTTGGATTATGAATGAATTACAGATTGTATCGGATATGAGTTATGATTTGTAATTGATGTCTGTTGATTTGATATTGACGGGGATACTGAGATTGTGCCGTTATGCTGTTGATTTGACCTAAATCCAGATTAATCAGATTCAGTGTTGAATTGAGAGTAGAACATTGATATTATGATTCTCGATATGTCGTTTCTTGCATCAGACCGAGACTACAAACGGAAGGTATAAGTCAATGTGGTATTGGGAGATCGACTCAAGTAGGATATACTTGAGTTTCCCTAAATCACATACTTATTATTATGATTGTGTTTATTGATTTGATTTGATATGCTTGTTCTATTGATTTATAGGAAACATGTATTAGACGAGTATTAGACGAGTGATCTTGTGACAAAAGTGCCTGATAGTGGTGGGATCGCCACGGGCACATTGCACGATGTCACAAGATAGGAAATTGGTGAAAACGCCAAAGTCTGTGACGGTTAGGTCAAGACACTGGATGTTTGGTTATGATCGATGTGGATAGAATTGGAGTTTCTTCTATTACTGGTGATCGATACCATATCGATGTGGATAGAATTGAAGTTTCTTCTATTACTGGTGATCGATATGGAATGCCAACGTCTGGAAACCGGGATCCCTAGACAAGGATTGAGTCTAGTCTGAGACGTGGAGTCACGAGTTTGATTGACGATTTTATATTGATTATGTTTCAGATTTTGTTACATGTTACTGATATATGTTACATGTTTAACATGCTTTTACATTGTTGATATAACTGCATGTTTCGTTGATTTATACTGGGATTTATTTCTCACCGGAGTTATCCGGCTGTTGTCGTGTTTGTATGTGTGCATGACAACAGGTGGGACAGGTTCAGGGTCGAGGAGATGAAGATAGATCGTGATTAGAGTGGAGACTACGGACTTGGATTAGAGATAGGGTTTGGACACTTGACATTTAGTTGTTAAACCTTAGTTGAATGATTGTATATATAGTACCAGACTTGTACTTTTAATATACCTAGATGTATATTTGCATGTATTCCATTACGTTCCGTAATTTAAAAAAAAAATTTAGACCCTGTTTATTATAATTGATTAAATTGTCCTAATGATGATTAAGAATATGATTAGCATCCGGGTCCCCACAACAGGTGGTATCAGAGCGATAGATCCTTTAAATTGAGATAGGAGCTAGTGAACGGGGTAGAATGTGTGTTCTTTCCTGCTTTAATACATGTTACTTGCTTATCTGATTTGATATGGTAATATGTTTTATTGAGAATGAATCAGCACCGATTCTGGATCAGCAGTAAGATGATCGGAGGAGGACTGAAATAGAATTCTTGTTTGGGGTCACTAATCCTTTTGATTATCAGACATGCCTCGGAGAAGAATACCAGAATAGGGTAGTACTTCGAATCCTCCCATGGATGTTACAGCCACTCCTATGGAGACACTATTGAAAAGATTTCAGTCATTTCATCCACCAACTCTGAAAGGTACCGAGACTTCGGTGGATTGTGAGAGTTGGCTAGACGATATCGAGATGCTGTTTGAGTCCTTGGACTATACTGATGAGAGGAGAGTGAAAGTGATAGGGCACCAGTTGCATGATGTGGCAAAGAACTGGTGGATTACCACAAAGCGGGCCTTGGAACATCGAGGTACGACTATCACCTGGAATGTCTTTAGAACTGAATTCTATCAGAGGTTCTTTCCAGTGTCATACAGAAGGATAAGGGAGCGGAGTTTGCAAACTTGAGACAGGGCCAGCTGAATATTGAGGAATATGTGACTAAGTTTTCTACTTTGTTGCGATTTGCTCCACACGTGGCCGAGAATGAAGAAGCTATTGCTGATCAGTTCATCAATGGTTTGAATCCTGAGATTTTTACATTGGTGAACACAGGGCGACCGAATAATTTTACTGATGCCCTGAACCGAGCCAAGGGAGCCGAAGCCGGTCTGATGAGACAGAGAGGATCTTTGTTTGTGCCTCCAGCACTGAGACCAGAACAACCACCTCCTCGATTCGAGAGTGGCGGTGGTAGTGGAAAGAAAGACTTCCTGAAGGCTAAGGGAAAGCAGTTCAAGAAGTCTGGCAACAGTTCTTCCAGTTCTAGTGGCTCGAGACAGACTGGTCAGGGCCAGAGTTATACAGGACCCTATTGCAGCACCTGTGGAGGGAAGCATTCCACTGAGCAGTGCCGAGGAGTGTTCGGCAGTTGCCGTATTTGTAGGCAGCAGGGACATTTTGCTCGAGTTTGTCCTCAGAGAGATTCTCAGAGATCACGGGGTGCAGAGTCATCTGGATCAGTGGCTCAGACAGGGAGACGACCATCTGCTGTTCATTCTTTGCAGCCAGCACCGTCTACTCAGTCACAGCAGAGGCCAGGAGGAAGCCAGACAGTGAGCCAGCCTCCGAGACAGCAGGCCAGAGTGTTCGCTTTGACTAAGGAGCAGGCACAGGATGCACCTGATGATGTTGTTGCAGGTAACTGTTTTATTTTTGGTTATCATGCATATGTATTGATTGATACTGATGCATCGCATACATTTATATCTGAGCGATTTGCATTGAGTCATGCATTGCCTATTGAGTCATTATCTGCTGTAGTGTCTGTCTCTTCTCCATTGGGGACAGGTTTGATATCAGTGAAGTCTGTTAAACATTGTATGCTACAGTACGATGGGCATGAGATTGAGATAGATTGTATTGTGCTTGGGTTGTCTGATTTTGATTGTATTATCGGTATCGATATGTTGACCAAGTACAGGGCTACAGTTGATTGTTTCCACAAGATTGTAAGATTCAGACCTGAGATGGCTGATGAGTGGAAATTCTATGGTAAGGGTTCTCGATCTAGAATTCCTTTGATATCCGTATTGTCTATGACTCAATTGTTACAGAAAGGAGCGGAAGGATTCCTTGTCTATTCAGTTGATTTACTGAAATTGAGTCCATCATTGGCGGATTTGCCAGTGGTGTGTGAGTTTGCTGATGTCTTTCCAGATGAGATTCCTAGTTTGCCTCCGATTCGAGAGATAGACTTCGGCATTGAGTTGATGCCAGGTACAGTTCCGATTTCGAGGGCTCCGTACAGAATGGCACCGATTGAGTTGAAAGAGTTGAAAGAACAGTTGGAAGATCTACTGGCCAAGGGGTATATCAGACCGAGTGTGTCTCCTTGGGGTGCTCCAGTACTATTTGTTCGAAAGAAAGACGGTTCAATGAGACTCTGTATCGATTACCGGCAACTGAACAAAGCAACGGTAAAGAATAAATATCCCTTGCTTCGCATTGATAATTTGTTTGATCAGTTGCAGGGTTCATCCGTATATTTCAAGATCGATCTGAAATCTGGATACCATCAGCTGAGAGTCAAGGATTCTGATATCTCGAAGACTGCATTTAGAACCAGGTATGGACACTATGAATTTATTGTCATGCCATTTGGTTTGACGAATGCACCGGCTGTATTTATGGGGTTGATGAACCGTATCTTTCAGAGATATCTGGATGATTTTGTGATCATTTTTATTGATGATATCTTGATTTATTCAAAGAATATGATTGAGCATGCTGATCATTTGAGAACTGTATTGAAAATTTTGAGGGCTGAGAAATTGTACGCTAAACTGTCGAAATGTGAGTTTTGGTTGAGACAGGTAGTATTTCTGGGACATATTATATCCGGAGACGGTATAGCTGTTGATCCCAGTAAGGTTGAGGCAGTGATTTCTTGGCCGAGACCGACATCAGTGCCCGAGATTCGCAGTTTTATGGGTTTGGCAAGATATTATCGTCGATTCATCAAAGATTTTTCTAGTATTGCCAAACCGATTACGCAGTTGACTCAGAAGAATGCTCCATTTGTTTGGTCTGAGGAATGTGAGACCAGTTTTCTTGAATTAAAGAAAAGACTGACCAGTGCACCGATCTTGACGATTCCATCAGGTACAGGTGATTTTGTGGTTTATTGTGATGCATCTCATCGAGGATTGGGTTGTATACTGATGCAGCGAGGGCATGTTATTGCTTATGCCTCGAGACAGCTGAAACCACATGAGACTCGTTACCCATATCATGATCTTGAATTGGCGGCCATTGTCTTTGCTTTGAAGATATGGCGACATTATCTGTATGGTGAAAAGTTTGAGATCTATTCTGATCACAAGAGCCTAAAGTATCTGTTTTCACAGTCCAAGCTGAATATGAGGCAACGAAGATGGCTCGATTTATTGAAGGATTTCGATTGTGAAATCAAATATTACCCAGAAAAGTCCAATGCAGCAGCTGATGCACTGAGTCGAAAGGTATGTTCCTTACCTTATCGACGATAGGTGTATCGAATTTGATATAAGACTGTTGTTTGTCTGGATTAGCTTTTGAAACAGATTGTCAGCCTCTGAGATTATGTGCTATTCGGGCCGAACCAGAATTGATATTGAGGATCAAAGAGGCACATAAAGTTGATCAGAACGTACAGAATTCGATTGCAATGGTCAGAGCTGGTCATCAATCGGAGTATCAGGTTCATGATGGTATTTTTTATGTGAATAATCGTATTGTTGTGCCAAATATTTCAGATTTGAAACACCGAATATTGACAGAAGCGCACAGCAGTCGTTTTAGCATTCATCCTGGTGGCAGGAAAATGTATAATGATTTGAAGACACAATATTGGTGGAAACAAATGAAATCTGATATTACTGAATTTGTAGCCAAGTGTCTGAATTGCCAACAGGTGAAAGCCGAGAGAAAGAAACCAGGAGGATTGTTACAGAGTTTGTCCATTCCTGAATGGAAATGGGATCACATTTCCATGGATTTTGTGACGCAGTTACCGAGATCCTCCAGAGGCGGTGATGCGATTTGGGTCGTGATTGATCGATTGACCAAATCTGCATATTTTATTCCATACAAAATGACATACAGATATGACCAGATGGCCGATGTTTATGTGCGAGAGGTAGTTAGATTGCACGGAGTGCCGAAGTCGATTGTTTCAGATTGTGATCCTCGGTTTACTTCGCACTTCTGGCAGAGTTTACAGCAGGCTCTAGGTACAAAGTTACATCTGAGTACCGCATATCATCCACAGACTGACGGACAATCAGAGCGGCACGATTCAGACATTGGAAGATATGCTGAGAGCTGTAGTGCTTGATTTTAGCACTAATTGGCAAGATGCCTTGCCTCTGTGCGAGTTTTCGTACAACAATAGCTATCAAACGAGTATTGAGATGGCTCCATTTGAAGCGTTGTACGGAAAAAAATGCAGATCCCCTCTTTATTGGGATGATATCTCTGAGATTCCTGAGATTGGATCTGATATGATCAGAGATATGACAGAGAAAGTGAAGCTGATTCGGAAAAGAATGAAGGCAGCACAGGACCGACAGGCCAAATATGCCAATGTTCGACGACGACCGTTGGTATTTGAGGCAGGAGATCGAGTATTCCTGAAGATTTCACATTTCCGAGGAGTTGTCAGATTTGGCAAGAAAGGGAAATTGTCTCCACGATACGTTGGTCCATATGAAATTTTCGAAAAGATAGGAGATCGTGCCTATCGACTCGCCTTACCGCCTTCATTATCAGGAATACATGATGTTTTCCATGTATCTATGCTGCGGAAGTATCTCCTCGATGATTCTCATATTATTCAGCCAGACAAGACCGAGCTGGATGAGACATTGAGTTATGTCGAAAAACCGATTCGGATTATCGATCGTAAAGAAAAACAGCTCAGAACAAAGACAATTCCGCTCGTGAAAGTGCAGTGGACTCGTCATGGCACTGAGGAAGCTACCTGGGAGACTGAATCAGACATGAGACAGGAGTTCCCAGAGTTATTTTGATGATGTGAGTCTATTATTTTAGTTTCTATTACTTTGACTGAGTTATTGTATTGATTTGATGGCATTTGATATGATCACATGAGATTTCGAGGACGAAATCATATCTTAGGGGAGGAGAAATGTAATGCCCGAGATGTGAGCTGGTAATCAACAATTATTAATGCATGATTTGATGTATTTATCGAAGACCGAACAAGAGACGTTGCGATTCGATTTTAGTTGCAAAATATATTGTTGGGACAGCACAGACAGTGCACCCGCGGTTCAAAAGACAGTGCACCCGCGGTAGTTCATAGGAAATTTTGGAAGAGATACAAAATGGTCACCGCACCCGCGTCATAAAATCTACCGCACCCGCGGTGTTGCTACAGTAGAGGCACTGCACCCGCGGTATAAAAAGCACAGCACCCACGGTCATTCCTTCTGAAATGTTGGTAGTTATCCAGTATGCTCAGCGCACCCGCGGTCCAAAGTGTAGCGCACCCGCGGCGAGACGTGTTTTGTGAAAGGACGAGCCACGTAGCTTTACCATGCAACTGATGTATATAAGTTGCAATTCTCTTCATTTCCTTCGCAAGAAAACCGAGAAAGGTTCAGGGGAAAGTTGTGAAAAATCCTTACGCTTTTTGTGAAAGATCCGCCCGTCAGAATTTAAATCCGACTTCAGTACTGTGTTCCTATCAACGCAGGCTACAACTGGACGTAAGTTATGTTATGTTTTGATAGGTTTTGAAATTATGATGTTGTTGGAATCGAATACACTTCATATATGATGTTCTTGGCATATTAGACATCGTAGAATCGAAGTCAGATTGAGAAACAGATTGATTATGGAATTGCTATGATTTTCTGATCATATTGATTTGAAATCGGACAGATTTGGATTATGAATGAATTACAGATTGTATCGGATATGAGTTATGATTTGTAATTGATGTATGTTGATTTGATATTGACGGGAATACTGAGATTGTGCCGTTATGCTGTTGATTTGACCTAAATCCAGATTAATCAGATTCAGTGTTGAATTGAGAATAGAACATTGATATTATGATTCTCGATATGTCGTTTCAGATTTACAGAGACAGTCTTGAGTTCAGAACTGATATTGCATCAGACCGAGACTACAAACGGAAGGTATAAGTCAATGTGGTATTGGTAGATCGACTCAAGTAGGATATACTTGAGTTTCCCTAAATTACATACTTATTATTATGATTGTGTTTATTGATTTGATTTGATATGCTTGTTCTATTGATTTATAGGAAACATGTATTAGACGAGTATTAGACGAGTGATCTTGTGACAAAAGTGCCTGATAGTGGTGGGATCGCCACGGGCACATTGCACGATGTCACAAGATAGGAAATTGGTGAAAACGCCAAAGTCTGTGACGGTTAGGTCAAGACACTGGATGTTTGGTTATGTCGATGTGGATAGAATTGGAGTTTCTTCTATTACTGGTGATTGATACCATATCGATGTGGATAGAATTGGAGTTTCTTCTATTACTGGTGATCGATATGGAATGCCAACGTCTGCAAATCGGGATCCCTAGACTAGAATTGAGTCTAGTCTGAGACGTGGAGTCACGAGTTTGATTGGCGATTTTATATTGATTATGTTTCAGATTTTGTTACATGTTACTGATATCTGTTACATGTTTAACATGATTTTACATTGTTGATATAACTGCATGTTTCGTTGATTTATACTGGGATTTATTTCTCACCGGAGTTATCCGGTTGTTGTCGTGTTTGTATGTGTGCATGACAACATGTGGGACAGGTTCAGGGTCGAGGAGATGAAGATAGATCGTGATTAGAGTGGAGACTACGGACTTGGATTAGAGATAGGGTTTGGACACTTGACATTTAGTTGTTAAACCTTAGTTGAATGATTGTATATATAGTACCAGACTTGTACTTTTAATATACTGAGATGTATATTTGCATGTATTCCATTACGTTCCGCAATTTAAAAAAAAATTTAGACCCTGTTTATTATAATTGATTAAATTGTCCTAATGATGATTAAGAATATGATTAGCGTCCGGGTCCCCACATCTACGATCTTCTGTTGGATCAATTTTATTTATATGAATTTATACGTGACTACTTATGTGTTGTAGAATATCTATTAAATTAAGCCTAAAATTAAAGTGATCGGTTAAAATTTTGGCTATTGAGTTTAATAAATCTAATAAGTTGTAAGCATTTAATATGTAGAGATATAAGTGTAATTTCTGTTTTTATGATGAGCTAAAATATCAATATTTACGTGGTATCAGAGCCAAGTTCCGATCATGGCCAAAGCTAGACGTTATGTGTTGGACTGTCTGATGAGTCACCCTAACTTCATGCTCCAGATGTTCATTCGTGGGCGTGAGGGGTTTGTTAAATATCTCACATCGGCTGTATTAAGTCATTGATAATTATATATATATGGACTTGGACAATCATCTCCCTTGAACTAGTTTTTGGGTTGAGTTAGGTTCAAGTCTCAATCTTAACAATGGTTACGGAGTTGAACTTATGTTTCTTTCAAGTTTTAAGAAGAAAACAATAGGGTTTTACTCCATATCGACTCCAGGCTAAGTTTTTTGCGCCGCTGCTCTATTTTTGCTGGAAGGATCGAACCCACGTGCATATGGATTTGATTCATTGAAGTTTACTTTGTTTTTGGAAAAAATACTTTCGAAATTCACTGTGTTTGACACTCCTTGTTTGGATACACACCAGAAGCTATTTGTGAGGTTTTTAGTGCCTATTTTACGGCTTTCTTAGAAAGAGATTTTTGCTAATTGATCAATCGGTACTTAGCTGTGTCTTTTCTGTGTTTTGGTTGATCCTACCCATGTGGGCATTGCCCCCATGATAGAATGAATGGTCAAGATTTGCCCATGTATATATAGGACCCACTTTTTTTTTGAAATTGTATGTGTGGCAAGATCTTACCCGTTGAAATGAAGTGAGGGTAGTGCCCACATCGCTATTTGGGTGGATCATATTTGTGACGGCTTAATTTCGGCTAGGTTTGAATTTTCTAAGGATTTAGTGAATAATTCACTTCCCATTTAAGGTGAGGAAACTCTTTTAGTGGACTGAATTCTTTGGTTTAATCGCATATTTTTTGAAAAAAAAATTTGCCTTTTATTTTAATAAATTTTAGATTTTAATCCATTAACTTGTCAAATTTTGGAGCACTAAATTTTAATTTTTTGAACCAATTGTTGGGTGTCAAATCAACAATTTTTTATGTTATGTTAGCATTTTTCTATGTCACTTCAGCACACCAGTTAATAGGGCTAAAAATAATTAAAACCAAAGTTGTTATATCAAAACAAACTTTGAATACTTGGTAAACCAAAACCCCAGAGATATAAAGTTAATAGACCAAAAAGTTATTTTCCATGTTTATTGAGTTAAGACATTACCTAGGTTGTTTTGCGAGATTGATTTGAAATTCATGTATTTTGATTGTAGTTTCATTATTAACAATGAAACAATAGATAAAATCTTAAATCAATATATTACTTATCTACGCATTAGTTACACATAGTAGAATGAATTTGAGATGCCCATTATGAGATGAACTTGAAATTCATTCTAACTAGTTTTAACATGTGCGATGCACTGGGATAATATTATTAAAAATTAGTGAAAAATGAATAGATATTTAAATTAAAAAAATAATATAATTATAAAAATAAAAATAAAAACTATTTTTTCGCTAATTTTAAAAAACTTTCTTAAATACAACTCATGTCGATTAATTTTTTTGCTAATAATCACTATTATATATCAAATTTTTTATTGTGTTAGCTTAAGGCAATAACATGATGGTTATCGTGTTTAGTGTATTGACGTCGGCCACCAACCTTAATACATATTTAATTCTTTAATTTTCGAGAAGTTATATATTATTATTTTTTAACATGTGATAAAAAAATATTTTTAAATCACATTCAATAAATTAATGAGAAATACTTTTTTAAAAATTCATTAATTTCGTTTAAATTCATATTCACAAACAATTTTGTGACATGGCACACATTTGAATGATAACAATAATTGTTTCATCAATATCTTTATCCAAATGGGTTGTGATTTTATTTACAAAATCTCTTCATGATATACACAACACCCTATTATTACGAAGAAAAAGTGAAAAATGTGACCATAAGTAAATTATGTATAAATCATAAAAGTTATTTTATTAACATTTACAATTTGGGCAGAAAATTACTTAAAATAGCAAAATTCATTTTTGAATGATTTACCTCATGAGTGATACTGAACATTGCAATCATTTGTATTTTAAATTTATTTATACAGTTTTTAATTAAACTGGTTGATATAATCAATTCAAAAATTTTAATATAGTACATTTTCAAGAGAGTTTAGTTTTAATTTGAGTAAAAAAAACATATAATACATAAATTACATTTGAATTAATATACAAATTAATTAAATTCTAAATTGAATTAAATGAATTGATATAATCAATGCAAACAATAATTGAAACGATCATTTATTGCAGTACACATATGTCAATATTCATGATAAATTTTTTCATTTTTAGAAATGACATTTTGACGGGAAATTACTATTTTTGGCAAAAACTTTGCTTTTATATATATAGAGATTAAGATAAAATATTATATAAATAAGCAATGAATGAATTTGAAATTTACGGTATTTTTTTTTCTAAAACTACATAGATACATTTGTAATTCATAAATTTAAATTTATCAATCCAAATACAACTTAAAGATCGTAGTTAAGATCATGAAGTTGAAGTGGCTATTCAAACAGAAAACCAAACAAAAAAAAAAAAAAAATTGGGATGAATATATTTAAGACTTCAAAGAGAACGAGATGAACGATTAGAGTACATTTTGATGACATATATAAAAAGGAAAGACACGTTTGTGTAAGATTGACGATGATCATTGATCTTTCAGCAGAAGAGGGTCATCTCAATTTTGATGTGAATGACACATATTTTGTATTATTGTTGGATGCTAGTATATATATTTGTTGGTTTTCTTTCTTTTTTGTACACTGATATACATCCAGCCTAACATAATAGTATGTAAATTACTCTTGTCAGATAAATGACAATAGGGCAAACTTTGTACGACGAGCTCATCCGAACAGGTTTTGGTAAAGAGAATTGAAGTCATGACCATTGACCATGCACAGTGGTAGAACTAGGATCTTGTATTAGTTTAAAGCAACAATATATTACTAGCGGATTGTGGCATATACGATGTGTGTATTTCGTAGAAAAATTAAAGAATACTGAAGTAATTTTTTTAAAATAAATAAATAAATGAAAGTTGTTAATTTTTAAATTTTAATTTGTAGGAGTATAAAAATATAAAGAAAAGTATCTTCGAAATTATAAAAAAAACTTCACCACAATATTTTTTTTCAAAATTAATTAAACCCACTTTACTAACTAACTTTGATAATAAATCATAAAATATATATAATATTCTAATCAAGTAATCGTAAAGTACCATAAATAATTATCTTACAATTGTCTTTTCGAGTCTTCATATCTTGAAACATTTGTACAATAATTAATTTTATTATCAATTGCTAGAAATATTTTTTTCTCTTCATAGATAATGAGACTATCATTCATCCAATCATCACTCGTCGATAATATTGAAAACACTTTCTCTGCCATCAGAGTCGCACCCGGTAGAACTAATATAAAATATATCATTATGCTCATTTCCATTATTTATTTAGAAGTAATTTTTTGTGATCATATAGTAATGTATGACATATTTGATATTTTCATCATCATAATCATTGAACATTCTCGCTAGTTGCGAGGTAGTTATATGGATATTAATTCTCCAAACTAAGTGATTTTCTCATATGTCATATCTTAAACCAAGACTTAAGATATCATTTTAAAACACATTTATCCAAATTTTCAAAGGCATATCATTCCTTCTACTCATTCTATTATCCTCTCAATGTAAGATATGTCGGAATGGGGTTGTTTTTGGTCTCTTCTTCTCATGATCACACTATATTAGACGTATCTCCCTAATTTCATCCTCTATGAGATATACACCTTAATAGCTCATAATCCTTTCAGTCCTAAATTTAACATTGCGCATTTTTTCACACATTCATCTTAACTTACGCATATATGTCATCGACATCTTATGCATATGTAGTCCTATAGTGGCCTAACACATCGAGCCATAAATCATAGATGGTCGAGCAACAGTCTTATAATATTTTCCTTTCAATCTTGCGGATATCCTTCTATTGCATAAGACTCCTGATGTTATTCTAACATTTCATCCATCATGTTTTAATAATATGATTTATATCCTCTCTAATGTCTCCAGTCTTTTAGATAATAGATCCTAAATCACGGAAAACTTCACTATATGATACTTCTCGATCTTTAATCTCAATTGGGCTATACATCCATCTAGATTCAGTACCAAAGTTACAAGCAAAATATTTTGTTTTTGAGTAACTATTCTAAAACTGTTTACTCTCAAGAGTTTCACGCAATCTATCTAATTTTTTATTTATGTCTTCTGTAGTTTTGTCTATCAGAACAATATCATTTGTACACAACATACATCAAGATACTTCATCATGAATACGTCTCGGCAACTCATCCAAAACCAAATCAAAGATGTAAGAGCTTAAATTCAATCTTTGATCAAGTCCTACTGCTACATGAAATTCACATGACATCCCTCCAACAGAATTACATTAGTTGTGACACCTTCGTACATATCTTTAATGATCTTGATGTAGCATTGAGACGCACGCTTCCTTCTAAACACCCACCAGATTAATTCTCTAGGCACTCTATCATAGGTTTTCTCTAAGTTGATAAAAATCATATGTTGGCTCTTTTTAAGTATAGAATTTTAAGAAATTTACATTTACTTGACCATTACTAAGATAATTTAATATTTTCATAAATTTGATAAAATTTAATAGAGAGATACGCAAGTTAAATTTTTTTTTAAAAAAAAAAACTGACCACTTTGCGTTATGGGAAACTCCGCCTACATAAAATCATCCACCTATTCCACCAACTTGAATATATTCATGGGGCAATGATTGATGCCTTGCTTTTTACTATCGCCATCTCCTGGTGAGTATTTTATCGCAAGGTTTAATCGTTTTATAATTATTTACAAATTTGAAAATCATTAATTTAGATGAGTTGAGGAGATTATTTAAAAATTTGTACAAACTATTTATAAAAATAATTTTTTATTAAATTATAAAACTACATTTTTTTAAAAAAAATAGCGTCGGAATAGCGACAGTTTTTGTCATATTCCGTCGCTAATTGACGACAGTTTATATCAAAAACCGTCGATAGTTTATCTACTCAAAATTGTCACTAATTAGCGACGGTTTTTCAAAACTCGTCACAATATGAAAGCGACAGTGACTTTTCGGGTTGTTTTAAGTTCCGTCAAATTAGCGAAGGTTTTAGCGACGAAAAAAACCGTCGCTAATTAAATTTTTTATTTTTTTGTAGTGTGTATATACAAAAATTTGTAATAGTTTTTATATGAAACTTTATTTTAGAAAAATAACACAGAGCAAGATTTTAAATTATTTATCATTGGAAACTTATGTAATGTACTATGTAAAACTAAAATTTTTATTAAAAAAAGTAACATAACAATTCATGTAAAATGATTCGCTGACCTGGTGTAATCATTCTAGATTTTAAGTTCCTAAACTTAAAAGATATCATACGATTATATTAGTTTATGTCGTTAACTTTATAGTAAAAAATTTATGATACGGTCTAATTTCTAAGTCTTTTTAAGGAAAAATTTAGTGATTAAAGTATTATATTAAAATTTTGAGCACTAAAGTATTGCGACAAGGATGAGAGTAGAAAATATAACAATATTTTTTTTGTAAATTTACACAAATTAAGTTGAAATTATTCAAATTTATTATTAAATATAGAGTAGGTCTCTTGTGAGATGGTCTCACGAATCTTTATCTGTGAGACAGGTCAATCATACCTATATTCACAATAAAAAATAATATTTTTTTCATGAATGACCCAAATAAGAGATATGTATCACAAAATACGACCGTGAGACCGTCTCACACAAGTTTTTTGCCTTAAATATGTATATATTTACTAGAAATATTTATTGGATTGAGGCTAGATCTCAAGCCCGCATTGGATCAAGATTCTGAAATGAGGATGTTGAGTGTGACGACAAGGCGAAGAAGGCGTGGGTGATCGTCAGTATCATGAGGTTGCACGGATAATGAGCGGCTCTTAATGGAGTTCTAGCTCTTAATGTGACGACAAGGACCATTAGGTTTTTTTTTTTTTTTGAGTTGATTAAAATCATAGACTAAATATAAGAGTCCCACGTAAGGATATCATGTGGAATATCAAACTAGTTGTACCATAGATTCTATTCGTGTAGTTCATTTATTCTTAACTTGTAACATCTCACCGTTGGCCAATGCAAGATCTTGATTGGATCAAGTAGCATATGAGTAAAGAATCAATCATTAATTTATATTCGTCTCTTTACGATTATTTTTCACCATTAGTATTAATATGACACTACATAAATCAATATGATATGAAAAAATGGATAAAATTACAAAAAAACTAAAATAAAATATAATAATATAACTTTAAAATTTAATAACATAGAAAACTGATATCAGCAAAGAGACAAACATACATGTAAAAACTACATTTTTGTAAAAATTTATATGTTTTATTCAAATTTTTGGATAAGTCAATTCAATATTTATTAAATAGATAATTTGATTTAATATGATTCATTATCTTATTTTATATCAATTAAGTATCATATTAAATTTGATAATAATATTAAATATTTTTTGGAATTTATAGTACAGATTTTGTTTGTATCCAAACCCCCACAAATTTTTGTAGGCCAAAAAAAATCTTAAACAATTAAATTCAGACCAAACATGGGTTCCTCTTTGTCACAAACCCAATTCAGAAATGCCCAACTTCATACCAAAACATGAGCCAAACCCCATCAAACATTCAAATTAAATGTCCAAGATTTGAAAGAAAAAGGGGAAAAAAGTGACTAAATTCTTCTTCTTTTTTCAGGAACTTATTCTACTATTGTTTGCATTTGGAAAAGTGAACAAGTGATCGATGTTTTGTAAGACCAATTCTTCAGGTTGGGCGAATGGATTCAATAGCACCGTGTTTGGATTCTCGGGAAGAATATTCTTCGATCTGTAAGCTTCGTTTTTGCTCCAAGATTACTCTTATCGTATTGTTGTGTTCATGTTTTCTTACCCTTTTGATTTGTTGTGGCTATCGTCTAGCGTTTTATAGTTCGTTTGTATATTATGAAGAATTATTGGTGCTTATTAGGGTTCGTTAAAGTGCAGATCTTAATTAAATCTCCGTTGGGTTTTTATGTTGAATCCCAAAGAAAAGGGTTTTTTTTTCCCTCTAGTGTTGGTTAATGTAAATCTACTTTTCTGTGTTGGGTCCCATAGAATGCCGTTTCTACATCTTTTCCTTTGCTCTTGTTTCAGTATTTTGATACTTATAGTTTGATTTTTTTCTTTATTATGGTATCTGTTATAGTGGGTAATGCGGGTTTCTTTTAATTAGAGTGTTGAAGTTAAAGAAAGTTTACTTGATTGAATTTCTCATTTGTTGGTGTAACCTTTGATTATGGGTTTGAAAAGTAGTTTAAATCTGGTTTAACATATTAAATTTCCTTTCTTTTGGTTTTAAATTTCCAGGGTTAAGTGAGTGGTATCTCTAGTAAGTGGTGGTTGGATTGAGCTAATTGTGTTTGTATAAATGGCTGATTCTAATCCCATTGATGGGATACTAGAATTTCTGCGAAGGAACAAATTTGGAAAGGCAGAGGCTGCTTTACGCAGCGAGTTGAGTAATAGACCCGATTTAAACGGGATTCTTCAGAAACTTACTCTTAATGATAATGAGCCAGCTGGTAGTTCAGGAGAAGAAGCGAATGCAGCAAAAGTAGTTGAAGAGGATCGGAAGGTGTTAAGTTATCGACATGGTGGAGAAGGTTTGGATGATTCAAAGATTTTGAGTAGTGCTGAGGCTTCTGACGAGATAATTGTGAAAGAGGTTGAGTGTGGAACAAGGAAAAATGTGTCTGAGGGCAAGTGGAAAAGTTGTGGCAGTGTTGGGGAACGGAGTAAGGCCAGTGAGTTTGTTGGAATCGGTGATAAGAATTTTACCTTCTCCAAAAATGCTGATGATGCCGTGCTTGATTTGTATTCTTGGAATTATAGGACAAACAACGGTCCAGTGCCTTCATGTCAAAATGAAGGTGACAGTGCCAATGAAAATAATTTTCTGGGATTTCAGGTTACTGGGAAGGCATTGCTAAACTCAGCTGAGGCTCCTGAGATTTGTAGTGTTAATTCCAAATCTGGGGAAAATTGCTTTGCTACTGACAAGGGAATGTCTTGGCCTGGTAGTGTTAGTGATTCCATTGTAGAAATGAGGCACAAGAGGAGTGAGAAAAGTGAACTCAAGGAAGTCGATCAACAAAGAGAGCCTAGCGTTACAAGCTCTAAAAATGACATCGTGGATAAGTCCTGGTCCAAAAGTGATGTATCTGTCCATCTGCCTTTTCCCGTCAAAACTGTTTTTCCCTTCTCCAGGGAAGGTACTTCAACCAGTTATGATTGTCCCATCTCCATTGTTGATAAAAAGGAGGAGAAAAGGAAAGTAGAACCGAACGACTCCAGGACAGCTATAAAGGAGCAAGGGGATGAGGTGGGAAGAGCTCTGTACTTTGGGAAGACTCAGGGTGAGCCAAAATTTTTTGATGAATTAGAATTTTGTCTTGCATCCGAGAACCGGAAGGAAGAGTTGCCAAGGCTGGCACCAGTAAGACTTAAGTCAGAAGACAAGTCTTTCAATATTCATTGGGAGGAGAAGTATGAGCGTGATGATAGTGATGCAAAGATTTTAACTGCCGGAAACGCTTATCTCATAGGATCATTTCTTGATGTGCCTCTAGGCCAAGATGTCAATCCTTCAGGTATACACTGAAAACTTCAATATTTAGTTGAGTATTTTCTCTTTTCGTTGACTGATAGCACACGCTATGAGTTTTTCAATCCTGCCCATCATTTACCCCATTAACTTAAATGCAAACAAATGAAAAGTATTGTCGTGTAATTCACCCCTGTATCAGAAGTGGGGTTTAGCCATTTCTAAACTTATTATTGGATTGAAGACTTTTTGAATGCGCTGAATCTGTGATGTGTACTTGTATATCACTTACTCATTTAAAAATGCACCCAATAGGTGAGTCCAAAAACTTTCAATATGTCAAATTGTGTAAGAATTAATATTTGTCTATTTTGAACAATGCACACCAAAAATTACTTGATCACAATCTTGATGCTACTTGTTGTGAGACACGCTTTCTTATGGTTAGGAACGAGCTCTCTACTATATCTGGAGAGGGAGAACTTATATAAGTAGATGTTGAGCATTCTAAATTTGGTAATTTCCTCATGGGTGCACTGTTGTCTACCCTTGTTGAAATGCCCTTCTCTCCTTCTCCTTTTCAATTTTTGCTCCCCAAAACAATTTATAATTAGAACTATTCAACACTCTTTCCATTCCCACAATCCCACCTTATTATCATTGATAATGCATTTCTTTCTGTCTCTTCCATGAAACCAAGAGACCTTGATATGAATGTCTTGTATTGTTTTATAGGGAAAAGGACAGGAGGGAGTTGGCTCTCTGTGAGTCAAGGAATTACTGAGGATGCTTCTGACCTTGTTTCTGGTTTTGCCACTATTGGTGATGGATTGAGTGAATGCATTGACTATCCTAACGAGTACTGGGACTCTGATGAGTATGAAGACGACGACGACGATGGCTATATGAGGCAACCTATTGAAGATGAGGCCTGGTTTCTGGCTCATGAAATTGATTACCCGAGCGACAACGAAAAGGCTGCAGGTCATGGAAGTGTTCTGGACCTTCAAGAAAGGGAGCAGGCGAAGGATGATGAAGATGATCGGTCATTTGCTGATGAGGATTCTTACTTCTCTGGAGAGCAGTATTCCCTTTCAAAAAATGTCGATCCAGCTATAGCGTCTGGTGATCCTCTTGGTTTGACAAAGAAGGAGATGTACCACAAAAATAATGAGAATGGCTTGATTGGTCGATATGATGGGCAGTTGATGGATGAGGTGGAGCTAAGTTTAATGCGCTCAGAGCCTGTCTGGCAGGGCTTTGTCGCTCGGAATAATGAACTAAGAATGCTAAGAGATGGACAGGTCATGAATGATTGTGGAAGGCCAAATCTAGATGATGTCTGCTTGGATGATGATCAACATGGTTCAGTTAGGTCTATTGGTGTTGGAGTCAACAGTGATGCTGCAGACATAGGCAGTGAAGTGCGTGACAGTTTGGTTGGAGGTAGTAGTGAAGGGGACATAGAGTACTTTCACGATCACAGTGGTGGTTTCAATGGATCTAGACACTCACTGCACGAATCAGATAAGAACACTGGTGAAGGATTCAAGAAACAGATGCATAGAACAATGAAAGATAGTTCTGACGATTATGTTAAGTGTGATGACAGAAATGCATGTATACAGGCAAAAATCCACATGGATGGGGGCTTCTCTTTTCCTCCTCCTAGAGATGGGAAGTTGGTGCAAGCAAGCTCTGGTAAATCTTTGTTGTCAAACAAGGACACTGCAGTCAATGATGTGGGTAGAGAGTCTGTAATGGCTAATGGTGACATACTTCTATCAAGAAGACGCAAAAGCGGCGACACTTCTCCGTGTAAGAGTTCAAGGGATGAAACAAATTCTTATACTGAGGAATCAGCAAATTCTAGTCCTTCTCTTTCAAAGTATGGTTATATTGAAAATGAACTTGCAAAGAAAGAAAAGGATGCTTGCATAGAAGATGGAAGAGAAGAAGATCCTTCGGCATTGTTGGAGGATGAGGAAGCTGCTGCTGTGCAAGAGCAAGTGAAGCAGATCAAAGCGCAAGAGGAGGAGTTTGAAACCTTCAATTTGAAGATTGTTCACAGGAAAAACAGGCATGCAAACTTTTTTTACTGTTGATCGTATAATATGATCCTATAATATGATCAATAGTCTTCTTTATTTAGAATTAAGGTTTGTATACAAACTCTTACCGCAGTTTGCTATGCTAGTCTTTGCACCCCCGCAAAGAGTGTTGTAAACTGAAAATTAAATAGCAGTTCAATATCTTTATGAATTTTTAGTTTTCTGATGAATATATCACAGGTTACATCAAACGCTGACACAGTAATGTTTATTCATAAGCTTCGTGTCTAGTTTTAGTTTAGCAATTTCATAAAAAACTGGGAAATTGGATTCAATCTTTGGTATGGTGGCAATGTATCATGAGTTGAGTGTGAAGCACACTGTTGACTATATTTAACCTTGTTTCTACTTTCTAGACAACGTAGCTTTATGACTGTTTATGATTGTGGAAAAATATGCAGCGCTGGTTTTGACCGAAGTGTTGTGCAAATGTAGCATCATTATCAACAGTTTACAAAGTTAATAACTCTGAAAATGTACCACAAGATCGAGTACAGCTTATGTTTATCACCAGGAACCGCATACATTTCTAGGTCCTAATTAGCCTAGTTGATCATGCTGCAAATTGTAGCTTGTTAGATATTCGATGTAAGTAGCTTTCTTCTGTTAAATGGCATCCTTGCACTTTGTCTTTTAATCTTTGTACGAAATTTTGTTTCCACTATGATTGTATTCATCTCTCTACACCGCCTAATGGTGGAATTCCACTTATTCAAGTCTCTCATTTTTACATCTATAATTTTTGGAATGTGTTTCCTTATTTGTTCTGCTTTTTGTTCAGAACTGGCTTTGAGGAGGACAAAAACTTTAATGTTGTTTTAAATTCAGTCATCGCCGGGCGCTATCATGTTACCGAGTATCTTGGATCAGCTGCATTCAGCAAAGCCATTCAGGCACATGACCTTCACACAGGCATGGATGTTTGTGTGAAGATCATAAAGAACAACAAGGATTTTTTCGATCAGAGCCTTGATGAAATCAAGCTTCTCAAGTATGTGAACAAACATGATCCTGCTGACAAGTATCATCTTCTTCGGTTGTATGACTATTTCTATTATCGAGTAAGTTAGCATTTCCTTCTTTGGCGAACACAACACTTTTTAAGTCTTGAATTGTCAATATGTTATTCTTTAATAGTTTTTTACCAAGCATACATAATTGTTAATTTTTAGAGCTTGGATCTAAGATTTGAACATACTTTCTCTTGTCGGTTACCCCATGGTGTGGCTAGATTTCCTTATTTTCTCTAACCTTCTTGATTTCAAAGTAATTATTTTCTTGATTTTACCTTCCATGGGAAAAAAGGCACTGCAAGATGTAAATGTCCAAAATAATTACGTAGAAAGGTTATGCCGTGCTTGGCAGAACACGTATTTTGTGTGGCATTGGTACAACCATGCATAGTTAGCCACAATAGCCCTTGGTTGGCATTAAAACGAGGGAAAGAGTAGTACATGCAATCGAATTTGTTTCCTAAATTTTTTCTCTTCTCGAGCACACTCACCTAGTTTTAACATAAACTTGATAGAAGTGGCTTGTGGTGACAAGTGCAATAAGCACATGTCGCTTTACTGTCCTTACAGCTGATATACTCAACCATAACCCCATTTGATTGTCAAATAGCCTCAGATCAACATAAGATATTTATTAAAAGCCCACAAGGCGTGCATCTAGACTAAGACTCATCGCAAGGCTCTTTGAGGCTCTGACTTTGCACCTCGACACAGGGTAAGGTACAGTCCTTTAACAAAGGGCGCATCTTAACCATAAAGCCCAAGTGTTGGCGAGCGCTTTAAGGGCCCAAAGCCATTTATAAGGACAACTCCAGTGTGGAGTTGGTAAATCCACGATGAATGCAGTATAATGAACTTATATAATAATGTATTTTGTTTTGTTGTTCTTGTAAATACATGTATAGATTCTAGCAGATCGTTATATAGGGTGCTTTGCCTCAAAAAGCGCTTGCCTTGCTTTGTGCCTTGCGTCTAGGCTCTAGGATACTTATGAACCTTAGTTTGCCTTGTGCTTCTAGAAACTATGCAACCATAAAACCAGATTTTTTACAAATAACAAGCAATGTCATATCTGGAATGAACTACTCTAGCTTCAGCTTTTCGAAATGGGCTAAAATAGGATTAGCTGAAACAAGACGTGCAACTGCATTGATGAGGCCACTGCAGGCTTCAGAGTGCCTGCTTCATTGTTGTTACAATACATAAAAGCCTATCTTCTTGATGAGTAAACAGAGTATCATATGCCTATGTATACTCCTAATACATGTCCGTGCTGCCAATAAAGTGTTTTTCTATTTTGTATTGGTGTTTGTAATTATTCATGTTTTGCATGTTTGTAACTGTATGTTTGTAATTATTCATGTATTGCATGTTTGTAATTGTATGAATGTAATTATTCGTGGTTTAATGAATTCTATTTATGTTTTGTATGCTCATCTAGCTTTTATTGATCTTTGTTCTATATGCAGGAGCATTTGTTGATTGTATGTGAACTGCTTAAAGCAAACCTGTATGAGTTTCACAAATTCAACAGAGAATCTGGAGGAGAAGTCTACTTTACAATGCCAAGACTGCAGGTTTGTGTGACACTTGTGTGCTTGTATCTTTTTTATGTATTCCTCTCTAACTTTTACAGCCTGGATTTGTGCAGTCAATAACTATTCAATGCTTGGAAGCACTTCAATTCTTGCACAGTCTTGGCCTCATACATTGTGACCTGAAGCCTGAGAATATATTGGTTAAAAGTTACAGTAGATGTGAGGTGAAGGTTATTGATCTTGGAAGTAGTTGTTTTGAGACAGATCACCTTTGTTCTTATGTTCAATCTAGGTCCTACCGTGCTCCGGAGGTCATTTTGGGGCTTCCATATGATAAAAAGATTGATATTTGGTCCCTTGGTTGTATCTTGGCTGAACTTTGCACAGGAAATGTAAGCTTTTCTATTCTTAGTTCATTTTTCATCTGCGATCAACTTGGTAATTTCCAGCTTTCTTTTCCCATGCTAAACTATGAATCTTGTTATTTCTTTTCTTAGATCTAGGTTTATGCTTATTTGTCTTTTCTTGATTTTGACACTCCATTTGTATTTGGAATGCATTTTGAAATCTTGCGACCTTACCCTTTAATAGGAAAATTCTTGTTGCTTTAACTAGTTTCTGATTTCCTTCAATTATTGTTTTAGTTGTACTATTCGGAATCTGAGTTCTAGGCAGGCTTGTCTTAGGCTGAAAGTTGGGAAACCTAATAGGCTCTAAATTGCCTTCATGTGTATAAATTGATCCATTTGCGTAATGTGCTTCATTTCGTGTCTGCTATCAAGTATCTCGCTATTAGAACACTTCCATGATTTTGCTGTTATTATTTTATTATTATGATTTTGACATTGCTTCTTTGGAACTCTAAAATAGAGTTATAATTTTATTCATGTAGGTGCTTTTTCAAAACGATTCAGCTGGCACTCTACTTGCTCGAGTAATTGGAATCATAGGCCCGATCGACCAAGAGTTGCTTGCAAAGGGACGAGATACATTCAAATATTTCACCAAAAATCACATGCTTTATGAAAGAAACCAGGTAAACTCATTTTACACCATGTCTTTATATTTCACGCACACACAAAACTTGTTATCTATCATATGCTAATAAACTGACGAACAGAGTTGGAAAGGATGCGTATTTTAGGGTTCCCGAAGTATGTATTGATGAATGCATGAATGATTTGTATTGCTGTTGTACTCTTTTTCATCATTTAATCGCTTTAATCATTTTCAGGACACTAACAAACTAGAGTATTTGATACCCAAGAAGTCATCCTTGAGACATCGGTTGCCAATGGGAGATCAAGGCTTCATCGACTTTGTTGCTCATCTGCTTGAAACAAACCCAAAGAAGCGGCCTTCTGCAATGGAGGCGTTGAAACATCCATGGTTACAATATCCATATGAACCAATATCTTCTTAAAAATATGAAATTCTGGGATGCACTGTCACCTATGAAGGTCGCTTTTGAGTGCACGTCCATTCACAGGATTGGAGTAAATCTCCCTCTACCACCCGGCTTGCTCATTGAATCAACGGGGTTGTAAGTTTCAAGTGCCTGCTCAATCATTAGGTTTGATTTTTTAACTGCTTGTTGATCTTCCTTTATCCCACAGCCAACTTGTCTTCTCCTTTGTCACGACTCAAATGTTGTAACCCGCCAAGCAGTATTTATGGGTTGGATTAATTTTTCCATCTTATCTGGTGGAAAGAAAAGTCTTACACTCTTGTTGTAAATGATGTGTGATCTAGGAATTGTATTAGCATGGTAAATCTCAGAGAAAAATCTGTTGTATTTATCGAGAGATTGCTCAAAAAAATTAGTGTTTGGTGTTATTTTGAGTCCTTCATTTTGTACAAGTGATCTTTGAAATTGTGCTGTGAGGCATTCTGTGAGCCGGAGTGGCTGAGTTTTTGCCTGGTGGATGCCAACCTTCATTTTTCGTTTAGCTCACTTTTAATTGCATTTCACATATTATTGTGTGTTTCAACTTTTGTTAAATTACTATATGAAGTAGGCGTTATGTTGGCTAAAGCTGTCAAATGAGTTAAACATGAAAGACCGGACCAGGTGAGTAGGGATGCAGCTCCGTGGGAAACTCGCCTTAATTAGTAAATAAAGCGGAAACAAACCTGTAGGATAAGCATCTATACTCGGACTGAGCATATCCAAGAAAGACACAAGTGGTTGCCTTGGGGACAATTTTTCTATTAACTGTGCAGGAATATGAACAACCCGCTGGTCTGTTATGGCAATGCTTCCGATGTACGATGATATGGTCCATTTCGTTCGATTTTGGTCGTCTATGACGTTTTTCGTTAACATCGAAAAACATGTAGTCAGAATAAAAATTTGTCATTTCTCGTCAAATATGATTGAGTATGAAATCATTAACAATATTGTACGTGGTTATTATTTTCTAATTTTTATACTATTTGGTGTCACGATGGACCAACGAGATAATCATATTAATATTAATTTAAAATGTTATCTGCTCCCCGGTGAAAATAAATTGTGCCATGAATAACTGTAAATCAAGATCACTTGTTTTGCTGGAATAGGACAATTTAAAATGAGAAGTCTAGGGTACTACTATACTCTTGTATATCTCCTGTACTGTGGTTATGTGCGGACACTGTAATATTACTTCACTTTTTGTGTGTTTGAATATTAATTTTTTCAGGGTTTTTATTATATGTTTAAACAATATAATACTCCAACTATATACGAATGGCTAATTACGTACAACTCACCAAATGTTGAGTTGCCATGTAAAGTTATGAGGTGGGTAATGTGTCTTCATGGCTGTATGTATGTGTGTTCTTGGTGAAATTATTTGCTGTGGATTAAATGGAGAGAGACCAAAAGAAAATTGAATTTGAATAACAGTGAGTAGGAAAAAGAGCTTTTTAACATTAAAGGTTAAAAATTTTTAAACTGTACAACAAAAAATCCAACCCAAGGCAAGCACACACCAGAATATCATCAATTGAGTGAAATCCAGAACTTCAGACCGGATCTTCCATTATTGTAGTCAGAGCGCAGATAATTCAACCTCTCGAGAGCAAGGTCGATAAGCCGCAAAAGTGTCATCGTTTGAGAAGGAACCAGGATTAAAGCATGTAATTCCTGTGTAATTGAAGGCTTTTTGCTCACTTCTATCTCCCAATACTATCTGTTCAACAAAACAAAACCCGACCTTTAACAGATATAGATCAGTTTACATTTTCAAGGTTATATATATTTATCAACAAAAGCATATTACTGTATGTGGAGTTGGGTAGAGGTGAAGACAGTGATCGAAATTCCAAATAATCGGCTGTATGCTCAAAGGCAGAGGACATAGATGGCTTTGGTGTGTAATGGTAGCGACAAGCTGCAGAAAAATACACAATGATCAGTAAATTGATATTTTAGGATTACATGAATGATGAGCCATCATCCAAAATGGGTTATGAATGTTAAACAGTCTCACATGCTCAAAAGGATCACTCGTTTCTTCATTTGAGGGTGGCATCAGACATGATCTGCGCATTCTATAAAGCAGATCTTGACGAAAAAAGACAATCTCTTGCGTGTAAAATTTGATCCTGGTTTCAACAAAAAGGTCCTGATTCTCAGTTTGGGAAAAACAAGAAAAAGAAACTGAGAAGTAAAGCACAAGAGTATCCCAGTAATCATGTGATTTGGCAGGAAGAATTCAGATTGCAATAACAATAATCAAATGAAAGCTCTACTCAAATTTGACTCAAACGTCTAAGTTATATTGGGAAGTAATCAGATAAAAACCTGCAAGGATTACTCAAGAATGCAGCGTTTGGTATGTAGTTCTGAAGCTCCTCGGTTATGTACTTAGGCAATGAACATCTGGGCAGAACATTAGAAGGTCCTGAAAATCAGCAGAGTATGCGTTTCTTACAGATATGATGCATATATGTATGCAATCATTTCAAGAAAAATCCTAATTTAATTAGTCAACCCACCTACATCATCAGGACCAGGAATAAAAAGAAACCCACTGTGTTCTTTTAAACGTTGATGGTCTGCGATCATTTTTCCTAGCTTCCCGAACTGTGATCTGCAAATGTCCATCTCTTATTAATCTCACACACTCCACTAACTGTAACAACAATTAGGATATAAAAGAGAGTTCCTCACCTGAGATTTGAATATGAATTAAAAGAAAGGTTACATGGACGAGAACAGAAGTTTCCCATGAACACAAACAGCGATGGGACAACATGTTCATTTTCATAACCGCCAAAGATGGTCTTAAGATTTTCCATGGTCTTCTCCAATGATAAGACAATGAAGCAATTAGTAATTACATTAACAAATAGAAAGGGATTTAACAAAGTAAATAGAATAATCAGAGAAAACAGTCAGAGAAGATTACATCCTCATTGTCCAGCCAAACATCGGAAAGTATAACGAACATGTCATTCACAGCCTCCTTTTCCAGCTCTGCCAGCCTTATCTGTAGAACGAGTTAGGGATGTGAGCTACCATTTTGTAAACATGAGAAGCAAAATGATTTTTCAATCAGCAGCGAAAAGATTGGAAGGATACAGTTTCTTCTTTTGTAAGTGAACCAGCACCAAAAAAATCAATTCCTGAAAACATTGTAACTGACTTTTCTCTGTCTTCTAGTGGAGGAAACCCACAAGTTTTTACCTGCACAATAATTTGCAAAAGGTAAATTATGCTTATCTGAACAAGACTTTAAATCTCATATTCAACAAGGAAATTTTTGTTTGAATTCAACGCCCCAGGATCATATGTGTTTGTAGCCCACTTGCTCAGAACAAGGCTGCTAACAAATCTCAGTTCATATTTCTTAACCTCTCCTATATTCTTATGTTCTCACTGTTCACCTATGTTTAAGATCTGACAAAGGAGCCACTGATGGCTATTTGACTATTTCAGATACAGAATCTCATGATTACTCCCTACACCAACAAAATCTTAAAAGACAATATATAATGACTCAAACTCGTAGCAAATCGCTGGGGGAAAAATCGAGTAGAAGACACTCTTGCCAATCGAAAAACTTATTTGACAACAAAAATATGAATAGATGGATGAGAAATAGAATGGCCTAAGATACAGTTGTAGCTCTAAAGAAATTAAGCGATCGATAAGGCCAGTAGAAGTATCTTTATTTCCAGGCACAGGGATCATGCATATTGACAATTATCTAGCATTACATTCTCATTAAAGTCCTACTTCAGCACTCACATTGTACACAACCATCAACACAACCTATAAAGTTCAAAGTTCTACTTTACAGTCCTTGTCAAGTCGAATCGTCTAAAAACAGAACAAGAATAAACCTTGAAGATACCATCCAAGAGCATCTCGCCTTCTGCCAAGACTATTGTGTTTTCTGAAAAGAACCCTGTTGTTATTCTGTGGTTCATATTAAAGAAAGTGAAAGAAGTCATGTTTTTTATATGTTAAATGTAAAAGCAACACCTCACCCAATCACATCACGTGACATAAGGATTCTCAAAACATTATGCACAGTTAAACAATGACTATGGTATTATTCTTAATTATTCAGTTTAGCATGCGCTAAATTTGTTTCAGGAATTTAAGAATGAGATAGGGACGGCTATGTGAAACAGAGCGTGGAGTCAATAAAAATCAGAAAAGTAATCGAATATGGTAGAAATTAGAATGTGGTAAGTCCTGATATCAAATTATAGGCACATTAAAACATGGATCACAGATTTCAGATGCGTGGTGGTCTGTGATAACAAAGGATATTGCATCAGATATATCAACTTCCACAGCAGCAGTTAAGTCTTCCAAGTAGAAATGACCATCCTCAAGCTGTGATATCAAACCCATCACCCATTTCTTTCCTGTCCGCCCAACCAGAGACTGAATCGTAGACATCTGAAAGGGAAGACAATTTTTAGTAAAAATGGATAAAGCTCGCAGTCATAAACAATTGTGTTTGTTCATAGTATAGTAAGCAAATAGGTGATTTTGCACATTGGTGGTGGGAGAAAATAAGCACCTGGCAGCTACCATAATCAGAAATACCGCTATCAAAAACAGGAGTGGAAAAATGGGGGTCACGAGAAAGCTTCTGGAACAGCAAGAGAAATCGATCCTTATACAATGTGGCCTTTGCTGAAGCATCACCATGAATTGGAGGCTTCCCTCTATATCTACGTGAAATGGAAAAAAAATGCCAATATACAATAATAACCAAAAATATGCAAGCCAGAACAGAAAGTTGTTGCACGAATTAACAAATAAAATAAAACCAAAATGCCAATGTTAGTACAGTATTTATTATGTTCCAAAGTCTCTTCACACCCTTGCAGGTCTTATTTCAAGAAAACAGGCCATTAGATAACCTAATCTTCATGCTAAACAACGGAACTCTCGCTTGAACTAACAAAGCCAACACATTTCCTGAGAATACCATATGCTATCAGTAGCTCCTACATAAAGCTTCTCGCTTTAAGGAAACTTTGCCATAAACCACAATCAAAACAACACTACTGGATTCATTCAAGATTAGCTCAACGTACTGGTGAAATAATTTCTTGATTGGGTCATATCGAAATTTCGGGAAATCAAACGCATCGATGATACCCAAAGTATGTCCAGCTGTTCCACAACCACTACCCGTCAGACCCTCCGCAGAATCCGCTTCCAGCAATAGACTCACTACTTTTTGCACAGGCTCCTTATCCAGTATCGAAGATTTCACTAAACCAAAAACAATCGTCACAATATTACTCCATGACATAAAAATACAAAAAAAAAAAGAAGATAAAATTACAAAATCGAAAGATTTGATTTGTTACGGGGGCGGTGGTGAATCTCTTCAAGGAGGATATCGAGTGCTTCGTCTTCGGCACCGGGGAAGTGGCTTAGGAAACGCTGAAACTCGGATAAAGCTTCGAATTTGATGGTATAACCTCTCATCTTGAATTTTCTCTGCAATTTGTTTCTCATTACGCTGTTCATTTTGCTTCTACGAACTCTGTGGTTTCTTCCGAATCAAACAATGGCGGGATTTGTCGATCTGTGGAGTTCTGATTCTGAGAATGGAGTTGGCGGGAAATGAAGGGGTTTTAGCTTGGGCTGATTTAATGGGCTTTCTGTATTATTACTTTCTTTGGGCTATGGCCCGATAAATCATATGGGCTTACTCCACTTCTTCTTGAATTTTGTGGCCACCCAATGGATTTAATTTCTATTTTCTACAATTTTGATCAAATGACTTGAATATTTTCTATTTTTTATTTTCTAAATTGCAGTTTCAATCCAATAAGTCAACAAAGATGTTCTATGTTTTCTCTTTTAGTCATTTCCATTATATCAACGTGATATCGAAAAATGATAATTTGATAACATTTCATATAAAATTAATGTAGTATCGAAAATTGATGATATGGAACCGAAAGTAGAGGCACATTGATGTAAACCATTTCTATGAATATTTAGTTGCATTAATTTAGCGTGCAGAAAAAAAAAACATTTGTAAGATAATGTCACGTGTCAATTTTATTTGACGGATCTCTAACCCGATCCAATTCATATAAAAATAATTACATTTTATGCTAAAAATATTAATTTTCATTTTAAATACGAATCTGATAAACATATCTCACGAAAATAAATCTGTGAAATCATCTCAAAAAAAAAAAAAACTACTCTTCTTCGTTATGATATAGCATATATCATATCAATAATATTGCCCGAATTTACAATTTTTTTAAGAGAAATATATTTTAAAAAAACAAAAACTTGTGTGAGACGGTCTCACGGATCGTATTTTGTGAGACGGATATCTTATTTGGTTCATCCATAAAAAAGTATTACTTTTTATGCTAAAAGTATTATTTTTTATTGTAAATATCGTTAGAGTTGACTCGTCTCATAGATAAAATTCGTGAGACCGTCTCGTACCTACTCTTTTAAAAATACAGAGGATTATATAATTTTTTTGGGAAAATCGGATTAAAAATATTGAGTATTTCATATACATTAAAGGCAAAAAAGAACTATCGACTCTAGTACAATCATCATATATTCATAATATTATTATTATATAATGGGAAATCACACGTTAAAATATACAATCCAAATATATGGAACTCACTCATATATTTAGCAGACACTGCTAGTTTTCTTGTCTGCAACCTTCTTCCAGTGGCTGCAGATTTCTCTCTGACTCTCCACAATGTTCTTTTTCACCTGTGGCCCATTCGCTTTGTCTACGGTTACATGTGCCGCTTTGACGGAGGAGCGGGGCGGCAGCTCATCCAACTCCTTGATCACTTTTTCGAAGTCGGAGACCAGTCTCTGTGCCAAGCTGTGGCTGAAGTCCTCTCGAATCACCACTCGAAGAACAGCAACGTGCTCGGCATCAGCAGGCATGGTGTAAGCGGGAACTATCCACCCGAATTTCCTAAGGGCCTCGGCTATATGGAAAACTGTGAACTTGCTGCTGTCCTTGAGAGAAAATGCAACCAAGGGAACACCAGCATCTTTCGATATGATCTCGAATTGCCCTGTCTTGACGAGCCCCTCTTTAAGCAGCCTTGCGTTTTCCATGCAATTTTGCATGATGCTTTTATAGCCCTTCAGCACAAAAACAGTAGCAGTAAATGAGATAAATCGACAGCCCACACCATGCTATTGTCATTCCCAGTATTGACAGCTAAAGTAAGTTCAAGCATTCACAGTTTCTTGTGCAGTTATAGGAATTAGGAAATACCTCAAATCCAAGTCTTATGAACTGATAATACTGTGCAATGATCTGGGAAGATCCTGAAAAATTAAATGATGCAGGTAAAACCAGTTCACAGAACTTTCTAGTCAAGTGTTAAACGAGCACACTGTCTTTGTAAACAACTACCACACAAAAGTGGAGATATATAGATACTAAGCAAGCAGGCAAGAAAAACTTAATCGAATAAATGGGGATTACCTTTCGAGAAATTTAAGGTGAATGTAGGTTGGTCTGATCCAAGGTAGTTGATATGGAAGACAAGCTCCTCTGCCAAGTCCTCCTTACTCCTCCACACTACCCACCCGATACCCGCGTAAACGAGCCCATACTTGTGACCGCTGACATTGATACTCTTCACCAGCGGCAAACGGAAATCCCATTCCAGTTCAGGGTGAAGAAAAGGGGCAATAAATCCTCCACTAGCCGCATCAACATGAATAGGGGTGTCCCATCCAGTTTCCTTGTTCTTTTCTGTCAGAAGTTCATTGAGGAGCTTGACATCCTCATACTCCCCTGTCAAAGTAGAACCAAGAATGGCAGCAACGCAAATAGTATTCTCATCCACCATTTCCACTGCTTTAGCAGGATCCATTACATAGTAACCTTCCCTTAGCTTCACCTCTTTTAGTTCTACCTCAAAGTACCTTGCAAATTTCTCCCAACAAACCTAATAAACATAGATTGCATCGGAATCTTAGGCCGTGGGAAATTAACAGAAGCTCACCAATGGCTAAATTAAAGAAGAAACTGATAAAACAAACCTGCACATTAGCCCCGGTGACGATATTTGGCTTATCGTAAGGCTTGCCCTCTGCCTTTCTCTTTGCTTGCCATTTCCTTTTAAAAGCAAGGCCTGCAAGCATTATAGCTTCCGATGATCCGACCGTGCCAACACCAATTGCTGTTTCGTCCTCACCAACAGGTGCATTGAAGAGATGGGCAATCATATTTACACACCGATTCTGCCAAATCCACAATTAATCATTCACCAACTTAATAGGCACAAATAGTTTCTTCAGAATGTTCCAAAATCAAATTTTAAAAAAAAACCCAGATTTCTGAAACAAGATGGTATTGAATAGAGAAAATCACGTTTTTGTCCTAAATTTTTTGTCAAACTATCGATCATTTCATTTTCCCGTGAAACATCTCTCATTTCTCTGGCATTTTAACACTTCAATACAAATTATATATAAAAACAACTGGATTAATATCGTAAATTAACTTACAGCAATACCAAAAATTGAAGAACATATAACTCATGGACACCAAAAATGAAATCTTTCCGTATCGAATCCATTCCTCACGAAACTAAAACAATTAGTACTGCTAGTAACACCAGATAAAACAGGTTCTTTCCAGGCAATTATCAGTATACTTGGTAAAGAATGGAATTTCAGATGAAATACACAAAGAGACTGGAGAAAAAGAAACATAGAGAGACCTGAAGTTCGGTGGTGACAGGGTACTCATCCATGTCGACATAATTCTTATTGATGGAACCCATGATCAGCTTATCGCACTCCTCCTCCATCCACGTTGTCACGAACGAGGCCAGATTCAGACGAGGGTTCCCATCGAGCAACAACTCGTCGTTTACTATCTGGTATGCCACATCCTTTGGCATCGAATCCGCCGGCATCTTGAACCTGCAAAAGCCACGAACCCTTCAGGTCACTCATATCGTATAGCATCCAAAAACAAGCAGAAACAAATGTTACCCTCGATCAATATAATATCCATACCTGGGGAGAGAACTGCGTGCATATCTCGAACCAAAGGTGCAGTGAATGTGTTCATCCGAGCTCGATATCGTTGTTGTCACCACCATTTTTTCCCAGAAAGTCCTCCGAGGACGCCGACTGTGGGCGCAATTATCGGATATTTACTGCGGGTTCTGGTCGAAAATTCGAAAAAATTGAAAAAATATGAAGATGATTGAATCGAACTATGGAGAAAATACATGTGCTGCGTGTGCATGTATACATACAAATCCGCGGATCCTCCGTTTCTCGTGGAAGTGGAAAGGTGACACGTAGTGCGGGGCAGGTGGTCGCGAGTGTCCTCGTGTAAGTGGGCCCTCCATACAAAAAAAGGTGGCGTGGCCCATTTCATATATTTTAAGGGCCCATTTATTAACGGGCCTAACGTGTCTATTAGACCCTACGCTCCACGCATGCCACGTCTTGTTCGAGTCTCACTATTTGTGCTTTAATTATTTAATTATTAATTATTATCTCTTTTAATTAATTTATATTTATCTAATAACGCCATATGTCCATCGACCACCATTTTTAATTAAATTGCGCTTTCAAATACAAAAGGAGCATCGAGCAAGTTTAAGAATATTGGGAGAACGTTTTGAGATTCTCGCTTGCCAAAGCATCAGGATGACTCACTCTATCGAGGAGAAACAAAGGCCGGAACTCTTTCTGCCCACCCTTTCTGCTGGAAGAACAGCAGCAAGAAGTGGGCCTCCCCCTATATCGTTCTCCGGGGCGGTTCGCTTGAGTTGCTCAACCGCCCCTTTGCCCCGAAAGGCTTTCATAAAAATTCTCGTAAAATCGAGAATGGAAGTTTTCATTCTACTTGTATATTTAATGACGAAAACTTGTGTGAGACGATTCTCACGGGTCATATTTTGTGAGACGGATCTCTTATTTGGGTCATCCATGAAAAAGTATTACTTTTTATATTAAGAGTATACTTTTTATTATGTATATCGGTAGGGTTGACCCGACTCACATATAAAAATTTGTGAGACTGTCTCACAAGAGACCTACTCATATTAAATTTATAATTTTTGATATATTTTATTATATCTAATAGATTAATGTCATATCAACAATAAGTATGAACAACGTATCAAAACTGATATTTATTTTTTTAATGATAGTTCTTTTGATCAAAATATATATATTTTTTCATATATTTAGTGTAATGTTGAGCAATAAACCGCCTAACCCTTTGCCATATATGTATTATATATAGAGAAATTGGGTTATTGTACCTGGTGACTCGAGTTAAATTGGGTCTATAGATCGGATGAATGGCGTCACTCGTTTTTTGGCATGATGGTGTTAGAAACTGAACAAAACTAAAATAAAATCAATGGATCGAGTTTCAGTCAATTGCGGTTGGAATGAGTTTAAATCAATCAAAATGGAAAATTTTGGTTTCGTTCAAGTTTTAAGAGAAACTAAACCAAACCAAACCAAGCATTATCGACATATATGTGAGCAAGTTTTAAGTCAATTGCGCTCGGATGAAAGCTGAAACAAGAAAAAATGCAAAATATCATACCAATCCCCGAAGTGAGAGAAAGTTATCTAATTGGTCTACGGTTTGTTTGATTTATGAAATGCATCGACTTAAAGTCGCAAAATTAAGCAGAACATTAAAAACATTTAATGATACATACGGCAATTGAAATGACTTGTCCATATTGTCTGAAAACAGTACAATAATTGTTAAAAAACAAATCCAATCATTGCAGCTTTTCAGTTATATAAAATGTAGACCATTCAAAATAAAAACTACCAAAATTTTGAAAAATTAAAGTGTTCATAGCCGCTAAATTGAAAATTCCTACAGTCGGCATATTTTCATATCAATTGAGCACATTTAACGGTCTACATTTCAGTTAGCTCAACAAAAGCACACGCTTATCATATCACGTCAGATCTTTCAATGATCAATATGTGCAACCTCAACCAAGTCAAGTTGTTACAAAGCTGACCGTTGGGCCTTTGTTGTTTATTGTGTTTGGTGAAATGAAAGTTATTAAAAATTCAAACTTTGTAAAGTGATCACTAAAAATTTCAGTTCTGGCAATGTGATAAATCCTAACTGAAGCGGATTGTTATAAGACATTGTAAAGACAGAGTTTTTTAGTGGAAGAAATTAAGGGTGACATATGATTTTTATCTCTGAATATCCATAAAAACTGTGTCATTTACTCACGCACTTTAAATTTTCACATATTCAAATTTCTAGACTGTTTCTTATTAAACTACCAAGTATTTCTTAAAGGGCACCAGAAGCAATCAAGAAACATTGAAATTTATGATGCCAACAAAATATAGTTCTTATGTCAGCTATTCTCCTTATAATATATGTTCAGTGTTTAGATCTTTTTGCATTTTTCTTATCTGATCAATAATATCACTTTGATAGTCGTGTTTACTTGTACGATAAAACATTTCTTGCAATCAAATGATAATGTTATCATTCAAATCCCATTGGGGTAGAAGGTGCTACAAGGACTACAGTAAACAACCAATTAAAGTGTCAATACTTTTGTTGATGACCCTGGGAAATATATTTTTGGATATTTTACAATTGATTTCATTGTACTATTTTCCCTTCCACAAGCAAGTGTCCATTTTCCTTGCTCTTCTACTGAATTTGTTTTCTAACAAGTTTTTTTATTTTTTGGTCATGATATTGTGATTGTTGAGACATGCCAAACTAATTGTAGCCAAAATTTAGTATTCACCACTGATTTGTCTGATTTGTAACATTTTTTGAGTTGAGGGTCTTTAATGAATTCATGTCACAACTATAAGCATATGATCTAGTTCTTTTTCTTGAGTTTATTTTATGGTCCAAATGTGTCATACATCTTTGATATTGGGTTATTTGCTTTCTGTACTTCATCATACTATTGATCTTACCAGATTCCATGGGATCATCTGGAGCCAATTACTCGAAAAATCTTTTATTTGCATCCATACTTGTTCAATATGTACCAAGGGTGCACAGAATTTTACCTTTGCTAACTGATCAATCTCCTACTGGATTTGTTTTTGAGTCCGCATTGGCGAACTTTGTCATGAATCTTCTCATTTATATGTTGGCTAGCCATTTGGTGGGCTCATGCTGGTATCTCTTTGGTCTCCATGTTGTGTCCTGCATTACTTGTATTTTTTCTGTCATTCTTCATATTCTCCAAATTTTTTTTGTCTGAATGTTCTTGTAGTAAAACAAGTTTTTTGTTTTAAATGTAGATGTTGATTTCTGCCTGAAACACAAAATAGAGAGCGAATCAATGCATTAGAGATGCTTGTCGCAACATCAACATGACAAGGTGCATGGAGTTCATTGATTGCGGACATGGAAATTACTATGAGGAATTCAAGAGCGATTTGACATGGCAGCTGTGGAAGAGCAATGCGAGCAAGGCAGTTTCGATCACGGAATTTATCAAAACTGAAAGAAATTGTTGGGCATAAACGTACAGGAAATTAATTAAACTATTATAATGTATGTATCAGAAATTAGTGTTGTGCTCTGGTATTGTTAACACGAGCACACAACATGCAGCGGAAATTAAGTATTTAACACACAAATATAACTTTAATAAATTAACACCAGATTTAAATTATGCACAAGTACGAATACTTGTGCGATGCCTCATGGCAAAAAATTCACTAGAAAAATTATGTAAATCGTTTACACCAAAACAATACTAGTGAGAAAACAAAACCAAATTCCTTGACACTCCAAGGAATTAAAAATGCTTCAAAATAAACCACATAAAAACTAGATGCATAAAACAAAAAGGCGTGTTGCTTAAAACCAAACGAAGACACTCTTCGATCAACACTCTGCGTCAGTGTTGTTCTTGAGTGTTGGCAACACCAATCGGCAACACGGCAAAGTCTGTGACTCAATCACACAAAGTCTTCAACATTAAAAATATTCTTCAGTAATATCTGTAAAAGGACTATGCACTAAGTCCACGAAAAACCACGCAGAGATCACACACGAGAAAGCTCACGAAGACACAAAAGAACACTCTTCCTGCAACCCCACGAAAATCTTTTCTCTCTCAAAACTTCTTTTCTCTCAAAAGCCCATTCTCTCTCCAAGAACTCTTAGTACGGCTGTAGAACTATTTGTCTTTATATCAATGGCTTGACTTAAAAGATATTCCATAGAAGAGTCCTACAAAATATGGAAAAAGATTTTAATTGGATATAAAACTCTTTTTAACAAGGATAAAGTATCTTGGAGATAAAAATCATATTAAAAACAAATCCTATAATATCTAGATATAAATCAAGATCTTATCATCTAGAAATAAATCAAGCAAAATATTATAATCTAGAAATAAATCAAATAAAATCTTTTAGTCTAGAAAGGCAAAATCTTAAATTGATATTATCAATTTAACAAAATAATAAAGTAATAAAATATTCCTTTCAATCTCCCCTTTTTGCCTTTCTGGAAAAAACATCCAAAAATGATAATCTTGGTAAGCATCGCAATCAGTTAAGCTCACCCTGCGTTAGAGTGTATCTCCTCCTGAGTTAAAGTTCATCTCCCCCTGAATTAAACATGTTAAGGCACTGGTGTTGTTGACAGTGTTGTCAACACCATCATTAGAACACCTGAAAACATAAGAAAAATTACGAAGGAGAAATTCATTAATCACGCAAATAGATATAAGAGCAACTCAAAAACAACATTAAAGACAGAGTATAAGTATTCATTCAATCTCAGCAACTCCAGATGCTTCAGCATCATTCTTTTGCATTTTTGGTCTTCCTACTCCCCCTTTTTGGCCAGAATGTAAGCCAACTTCCAAAAGCATCATCTACTCAGCCACCTGTAGAATATGAGAGAAAATTATAGAGGTATTTCAGGAGTTATGCACAAAAACCCACAAAGAAATTACGAGAGCAATGAAAGATGCGAGAGTAAGTGAAAATAAGCAAGAGTAATTATCAGGAATTCAATGGTAACAAAACATATATATTCTTGCTCCAAAAAAAAAAATCACATTGATTCACTCTTTCAGTTCTGAACAATCCACACTGTAAATATAATATTTTCGTAAATTTACCCCAAAAAAAAAACTAATTATGGTTTAATCCCAAAATCAAACAGTAAAATTGATTCAAACTCGTGTTACGACGATTTCAAAAGAATATCCAGTGAAACTCACGTCGATTATAACCACTGACACAAGTAGTCACATAAATTCAAAATTTAGGTAATCAAGGTTTTTATCAACTGTCATAGGTCAGATACTGATATGTCACTGCACATGATGGATTCACGAAACAAAAGTTAATATGCATGTCCTACATATGCCTCCAATATGATGAATTTTTCAAAATGTCAGGCAGTGTATAAATTGTGCAGTGTTTGAACTTAGTGTTGGCAACACCACTGAGTTTTATTCAAACTTCCATAAAATTTTATTTTGATACAGAAATGGTAGCTCCCACACTAGAAGAACGGTCTTCAATGGACTCCCCTAGGTAGCTTTTTCCATTACTATTTTTATTTAGAAGTGGTAGCTCCCACACTAGAAGAACGGTCTTCAATGGACTCCTCTAGGTAGCTTTTTCCATTTTCTTCTAAACAATTTTTTTATTTACCTCTTTTCTGTTTTTCTCCTTATGTTCGCATTTTCCAAGTCACTTTTTCACTTTAGACAAGATCATGATTTCCATGAATATCCTCAACTACTTGATGCCTTGGATTGAGCATTATTTATTTCTCAACATTTGATTGGAAGTATGAACACTCAGAGAGTGCCTTTCAGAAATTGCCTTCACTGTTCAGACATTACACAAATAAATAGGATGGTTATGATTATGCAGTATGCCTAACATCCTAAAAATAGACATGCAAAAATGGTGTTGTCACCGGTGTTGGCAACACCAATGACAACATGTGTGTGTGATTATTGTACGCACATGCTGAGAGACTTCCGAAGATTGGAAAATCTCTCAAATTCCAAAGGTTTCGTGAATATATCAGCCAGTTGATTCTCAGTCCTAACAAATTCCAGTTGAATTATGCCTTTTTCAACCAAATCTCGAATAAAGTGACGTCTTATGTCTATGTGTTTTGTTCGAGAGTGTTGAATATGATTATTAGAAATGTCTATAACACTTGAGTTATCACAATATATCATCATGTAATTGCTTAACTTGCAATCCAAGAAAGAAAGTTAGTTCTCCTACCATGCTCATTTCGAATTGTGATGACATGTAATCCACAGAGTTATTCACAAGCATTTGAGATGAAGCACTGAAAATAATATCACCTACATACACTTGACAGATCAAAATATCATACTTCAGTTTTTGAATGAAAAGAGTTTTGTCAACCTCACCTCGTTTGAAGCCCAAGTTTATCAGATTGTCAGCTAACCTACTGTACCATGCCCGTGGAGCCTGTTTCAGTCCATACAGGGCCTTCTTCAATTTGTAGACATGGTCCACGTGATGAGGATGTTCAAATCCCTTAGGTTGACTGACATAGACTTCCTCATTCAAAATGTCATTATTATTATTCTTGGGTTCAATTTGAGACACAAAACACGAGTGACTTACCTGGGAAAACGTGGAGCTCATGCAGATTAAACCAATCATTTTGCGGTAGTCCACATTTTCTTTGTTTCTTGTTTGCACACCATCATGTAATTCACCAATGATTTGTGATGATGGATGATTCTTCTGAATCTTGTTGGGAATTTCTCTTTCACAATTGATCACCACATCATCATTATCATTATCCACAATTTCTGTTTGGTTCAGAGGCGGTGTTGTGCTTGGTGTTGCTTCACTGGTCTCAACACCATACTCAACATTGTTTCTGGTCAGTGGCTCACTTATATCCAACAATTCTTCTACATCATCCTCCGGTTTTTTAACTGCCAGATCTGCAAGATCATCAAACACAACGTTAATTGATTCCATTGTAGTCCTGGTTCTTAGATTAAATACACGATAAGCACGGTTATTAGTAGAGTATCCAAGAAACAGACATTTATCACTTTTGGAATCAAATTTAGCTAGATCTCTATCATTCAACACATAACCTACACATCCAAAAATATGAAAATATTTAAGGTTTGGTCTTCTTCCCATGATAATCTCATATGAGGTTATTGTACAACCACTCCTTAAAGAAACACGGTTGGAAATGTGACATGCCGTATTTAAAGCTTCGGCCCAAAAACATTTTGACACATTCTTGGAACTAAGCATGACCCGAGCCATTTCTAGGAGGGTTCGATTTTTCCTTTCAGCTATGCCGATTTTTTTAGGGGTCTTCAGAGATAAATATTCATGACTGATACCTTTCTTATGACACAAAGAAATAAAATGAGAATTTTCGAACTCCTCACCATGATCGGTTCTTATTTTAACCACCCTCATATCATACAGATTTGTTATCCTAGCATGCAACTTCTTAAAAGCATCAAATGTATCAGATTTTTCTCTCAGAAAACTTACCCAAGTAAAATGCGAAAAATCATCAACACAAACAAACGAATTTTCTTACCACCCAAGCTTTCAATTTCCATTGGACCCATTAGGTCCAAATGCAAGAGTTCAAGGCACCGTGTTGTCCCAAAGTGTTGCAACACCGGGTTCGCAACACGGGTTTGTTTACCTTTCTGACACGGTCCACAGACATATGAGTTACCTGAACTTAAATTTGGCATACCTCTCACAGCATCAAACTTACACAGATTCTTCAAGGTCTTGAAGCTCACATGTCCCAGTTTTTGATGTCATAGGTCTAAATCACTCACCTTGGCACTTAGGCAACCATCACCTTCTCCCAATTGATAGCGATTGTCAGCTGAACGAGTACCTAACATTACACAAACATTGACATCATTAAAAACTTCACAATTATTTTTATTGAACTTAACATGTAAATCATTGTCACAAAGTTGACTTATGCTTATTAAGTTTGAGTTAAGTCCTTCAACGTGTAGAACATTATGAAGTTCAGGAAGTCCGTCAACATTCAGGGTTCCTTTGCCTACAATTCTTCTTTTGGCACCGCCACCATAGGTTACACGCCCACTTTTTACTTCAACATAATCCGTGAGGTGTTCTTTAGATCCGGTCATGTGGTGTGAGCACCCACTGTCAAAGTACCATGCACCTGCAATGTTAGTTTTTAAAGAAGTATAAATGACATTGCAATAACATTGCAATGAATAACAGCTTTTGGTACCCAAGCTTTCTTCACAGGAGGTTTCTTGACTGTTGTGTTGCGCCTGGTGTTGGGCAACACAGTGGGCAACACCAGATTTGCATGCCAATTCATATAGTCATTTCTCAGTTTAAAACAGAAAGGTCTGATGTGACCTAGCTTATGACAGTAGTGGCAAATAAAATGTCGCTTCCTTTGTTTCGGCTTTTGCATCTTGGTTGGGAGAGTTTTCACCACAGGATCAATTTTTGAAGGGATCGGATCGACTTTCCTTTCCCTATTGAAAGCAGTTGATTGTGATCCGGATTTGGAAGTTTCTCCATGTTCATATGTGTTTTTCACGTATCCAAGACCAGCTCTACTGTCATTTCCCATCATTAGCATCGAGTCAAGTTTTGTTGAACTGGAGTTCAACTTTCCAAGAGTTTTTGAGGCTTTCTCAAGATCATCCTTGACACTACGAAGCTCAAGATCCTTCTTTCTAAGCACAGCTTCAAGTCGAGACACACATTCTTTCAGATCTGTATTCTCCTTAGAGAGCATAGAATTTGTTTCATTTCTTTTGATCCAATCTTCGTATAGCTCTTCGTACATAGCCCGCACACATTCAAATGTGAGTTCATCAGAATCAGTATCCTGGATTTCATGATTACCTGAGTCATTGTGAGATTTAACATTGAGACACAAGGATTTTGAAGTGGTGTTGCGGCCCGGTGTTGCAACACCAGAGGCAACACCGTGCGGGTTGACTTGCAGCCAGCATTTTTCCTTCAAAACAGCAGTGTTTGTAGACAGTACGTCCATTGGGATTCTGTAAAATTTCCTGCAAACAAAAACAACAATAAACCAGAATCAATCACTTAGTGTATCAAGCGTTGGCTCTGATACCACTTGAAAGGAATTGTTGCGCATAAACGTACAAGAAATTAATTAAACTATTATAATGTGTATATCGGAAGTTAGTGTTGTGCTCTGGTGTTGTTAACACGAGCACACAACATGCAGCGGAAATTAAGTATTTAACACACAAATATAACTTTAATAAATTAACACCAGATTTAAATTATGCACAAGTACGAATACTTGTGTGATGCCTCATGGCAAAAAATTCACTAGAAAAATTATGTAAATCGTTTACACCAAAACAATACTAGTGAGAAAACAAAACCAAATTCCTTGACAATCCAAGGAATTAAAAATGCATCAAAATAAACCACATAAAAACTAGATGCATAAAACAAAAAGGCGTGTTGCTTAAAATCAAACGAAGACACTCTTCGATCAACACTCTGCGTCAGTGTTGTTCTTGAGTGTTGGCAACACCAATAGGCAATACGGCAAAGTCTGTGACTCAATCACACAAAGTCTTCAACATTAAAAATATTCTTCAGTAATATATGTAAAAGGACTATGCACTAAGTCCACGAAAAACCACGCAGAGATCACACACAAGAAAGCTCACGAAGACACAAAAGAACACTCTTCCTGCAACCCCACGAAAATCTTTTCTCTCTCAAAACTTCTTTTCTCTCAAAAGCTCATTCTCTCTCCAAGAACTCTTAGTACGGCTGTAGGACTATTTATCTTTATATCAATGGCTTGACCTAAAAGATATTCCATAGAAGAGTCCTACAAAATATGGAAAAATATTTTAATTGGATATAAAACTCTTTTTAACAAGGATAAAATATCTTGGAGATAAAAATCATATTAAAAACAAATCCTATAATATCTAGATATAAATCAAGATCTTATCATCTAGAAATAAATCAAGCAAAATATTATAATCTAGAAATAAATCAAATAAAATCTTTTAGTCTAAAAAGTAAAATCTTAAATTGATATTATCAATTTAACAAAATAATAAAGGAATAAAATATTCCTTTCAAAAACCACTTAACAAAGTATGATCACGAGGTACATGTACTCTTTGTTTTGGGGATTCCAGGCATAGTATTGCCTTACAATCATTTTTTTTTTTTTTTTGATAGTTTAGTAAAACACGTGATAATTTTTGACATTTCTCTTTTTGTATTGTTGGAAAAGTCGGCTATTATATTGTCACTATAATGTTATTGTGCTAACAATGCAAATTAGTGCCCTGGATGGGAATCAGGTTCTTAGTTATTTCTTGTGGGAAGTCTCTTTCACCATGAGCATCATAGGGGCGGGCCTCATGCTTTTTGCTCTGTTGATTGGAAATATGCAGGATTTTATCTAGGCACTTGGCCGCAGGTAAGATCTTCTGAGCGACTTCCGTTGATGTTGAGCAGTGGATGAGCCATCGGCTTGCCAGGAGTGCTAAGACGGTGACATACTAATTTATCATGTTACTTTGCTTTCATCATCTCATTTCCCATTTATTTTTACATTTATGATCATCTCTGTGAACCTTCTATCGAAACAAGTAGCAGCATCGAGTTGATTAGATTATGGTGTCTTTTTCATGCAGGCAAGTCCAAGAAGCAAAACATTTCAATTGGGCTGTCGTCATGGGGTAAATGAAGAAATGCTAATGGAGAACCTACCAGAAGACCTTCATGTAGAAATAAGGCTCCATCTCTTTAAGTTCGTCAAGAAAGTATGTCCCCTTGAGAAATTATTTTTTTCACAATACCGCAATCAGAAACTGGACTCTCTCCACCAACACTACAGCTATTACTAAACCACATTCTATAGTTCTCTACATGATTGATAATTGTAGTACCACTTTCAATTTTGGCAGGATGGTATTCAAAATAGTTCTGTAGTTTGCAGATGGAGGATTCAAATCCACCAAGCTTTCTTTTACCTCCTTGGTCTATGGGATTTTAGAGTCTCAAAGATTTGTTAAGGATGTAGACTAAGAACTTTCTGATGTGGGTGGCCAACTGAAAATATCACCTACGTATTTCATAGGAAACATGAAAATAAATATTCCATTGTCTACCTCTGATGCCCAGAATGTTGACAACATGAGTGCTTCATCATCTGTAACCAAACCAACTGAAGCTAAATCTTTTTCTAGGAAAAACCATCTGAGTATGTTATGATTTCTACCTCACATATTCAAGTCCAAAATAGATTTTGTCCGACAAAAAATTTAGACCGCAAGAGAGGTTATTGCATTCTATAAACTCAAGTGGCTGAGTATGAGTTGTTGTTGGAAGTAAGAATCCATTCTTTTGCTGAACAAAAAAGGGGAGTAGAAGATGATGGTGCAAAAATTGACGAGTCTAATGTTGTTCTTAATGATAAGCATGATGGAGATACTGTTGGAGACGCTCTGTAATTTGTTTGATTTTTCTTCAATGGTTTTATCTCGGAGTTTTTAGTCCTTTTTGGTTAGTGATCTTGTTATGTTAATGAAATTTCTGAGTGTTCTGGTTTACATGTTACAACACCTATTTGACAACACTGCACTAACAAGTTTGAATTCAAGAATAGATATCTATATAACTCAAGGGGGTTATTATACAAATAGAGATAATGCATATCAAAAAGATAATATCATTTTTGGATGTTTTGTCCAGAAGACAAAAAGAGAGATATTGAAAGAAATATTTTATTCCTTAATTGATTTTTCTATGTTAATAATATTGTGATATTAAAATATGAAGTTTTATCTTTCTAGACTAATAAGATGTTCTAGATTATTTACATGTATGATAAGATTTGTGATAAGATCTATAGATATGATATGACTGATTAAAAGAGTTTATTTTTTATAAAACTTGTTTCCATATTTGTATAGGACTTTATGCAAGGAATAAATTATAAGACAAAGAAAATCTATAAATAAGAGTACATAGATGTTGCGCATGAGGATGAATCAAGAGAGATAGGCATCGCGGGAGAAAAAGACTGAAGAAGATCGAATACTTGATTATAGGACTATTGTTGTATTGTCGTGGAGTGTTGAGAACATTCCAACACAACACCTAGTAATTGTGTTGATTAGTATGTTGTTTATCAAAGATGATTTTTACTCACAGACGTTGCATCCATAGTTTGATTATATATTTGGTTTAATTGTTTTGGATACACCTTATTCCCTCACTTGCTAAAGGAATTAGTTTTTTATTCAATTCACTAGTATTGATTTTGAAAACTAACAAGTGTTTTTTTTAGTGAATGTTTTGTCTTGATGCACCGCATTTATGCATGTTTTATTTCATTAACCAAAGTTTATTTGTGTGTTTAATTAATATATTTCGCTGTAAATTATGATCACACGCACGCAACACCTAATATGATACAACCAATCTTGGTTTTTTTTTTTTTTTGTGCTTTTATGTTAAACAACCATGCACCCTACATTATCAATCAGGAACCCGTCGTAACTCGGCTCTCCCTCGCAGGTATGAATCACCTTACTGGCGAGCACTTGGAGCCAGACGAATACAAGTAGCATGGAGGCATAGGAAGAAACGGCGTCTTAGCCATGTCGACTCCTCCATCAGCCCAACCAAATACTTAAACTCTTGAAACCAACATCCATCTGTTCTAGTATACACACACATGCACACGGGCAGGCATCCATATCTCATCTTTCTATGTAACACATCAGTTTCTTTTAAATTGCTTTCTTTTTTAAGGCTGGAACTTGTCATTATTTTGTTGTACAAATGTATATGCTCCAAAGTTAAGATGCAAGCTGTGTTCATTACAATGAAGGGTGCATTATTGTTATTAAAGGCTCAATTTAATGGAGTTTTTGGGGTCTCAACAGTAACAGATGAGGGGATGTAATATCTGGACAATGGTTGGCATGAGAATTAAGGTTTTTGTCCATAATAATGTACTTGAATGGTAATAATAATAATATATTCAAGTGAGAAACTAAATGAGTGGAGCACGAGCAGAAGTAATTAAGCTGTTATTGTTCAATGAAAATTGTGGGATTTTGGCTTCGGATGCTCATACTTCCAACCAACCGAACGCTATTTGTTTTTGGGCTCTGTCGATGCATTATCCTTTTGCCAGCGACAAGATATTTTGTTCTTAATTCTGGTTTCACAAATTTACATATGGGAAATAGATCGATACGATATATATATCTAGAATTATAGATTAAAAATAATATTTTTTGTTTTAATAAACCAGCATAGATTTGTCTAATCTTCATCTTTCTTATGGTTTTATTTTAATATTTTTTTTTAGAAAAAATATTAGTAATAATTTTTTTTAAAAAAAAAAGAATTATGTAGGTGTCGTCAAGTGTAATTTCATGTGGAATAGGTCTCTTGTGAGACGGTCTCACGAATCTTTATCTGTGAGACGAGTCAAACATACCGATATTTACAATGAGAAGTAATACACTTAGCATAAAAAGTAATATTTTTTCACGGATGACCCGAATAAGATATCTGTCTCACAAAATACGATCCGTGAGACCGTCTCACACAAGTTTTTACATTTCATGTGAAAAGCCCAAAAACCACCAAAAAATAACTATTTCTGGTTTAAAGTAGTTCATCGATCGGTTCAGTTCGATTTTTGATTATTTTTTTGTTTTGAAATATATAATCCGATAATTGAATTGTTATTTTTCAGTTCGGTTCGGTTTGATTGTCTGACAAAACTGGTTCGGTTATTCGATCTTGAGATTTTCTTAAATAGACTTCACGCAATAACTATAATCAATTTTAGTCTTCAGTTAAATTAATTTACCAAAATAGTCTTTTTATCATATCAAATTACATAGATATCCTCTATCATTTAAACTATATTCACAATCAATTTCTTTATCTCAAACTCTTTATTTGATTTTCGCAATTTCTCGAATAATCTTATGAATTCCATGCATTTGGACATAGAGTGGTGATAATTTGAGATAATTCTTTTGTCGAGTATCATTTTTATGCATTTTATTTTTTGAAGGTTTGTTATGCATACTCATAAATTGTTAGCATGGAGTAAAGTAGAGACTTAATTGAGATCATCAGATTTTTTGTTTATTATATTTGTATAAATTCACATTGATGTAATTATTACGTTTCATAACTATGGTCATTGGTGATTTTGTTTATATTATTTTAGATGAGCAACAATCGTAATTAAAATATTATAACATTGGTGGTTTCGTATGCAGTAATTCAAACTAACAATTCATAATTTTATTAAAATATGTTTATTGATATAAGTAAGTAGTATTAAAAAAATTAATATATTATAAATTAAATAAAACAGAATAAATGTTGAATCAACTCTTAAAAAAATAGATAATTAAACAAATGAATCACGAAAATGGAACATGTGTGTTCATAGAAAAAGAGTATTTTAGGATTTTTTAATTAAATAAGACATAATGCAAAATGTGTAATAAAGAAGACCATTTTTGAAATTATGACTTTGAAATAGACTAGAATAATCAATTTTCCTTATTTAAATTAGTATTTAAAATATTATTGAAAATATAATACATTATTTTTAGTTAATTTTCTAGTAAAACATTAAAACATAATAAAAATATTCTTAATTCACTAAATATCAATCTCATAAAATATATAATCTAAATAAAAATATAATAAATTATTAATTTAATTAAATTTTTATTTTTCGGTCGGTTCGTATTTGACAAATATAATTCAAAATTAAACCATATAACTTTCAGTTTTAAAATTTATATTCGAATTAAAAATTTCGATTTTGGTTCAGTTTTAATTTTGATTGCTTCCATTTGAATTTACAGTTTTTCGGTTTAATCTAAAGTTTGAACATTACTCCTAGCCAATGAGATGCATATTGGGAGCTAACTTGGGCAGGTTCCCACTAGGGATAATCTAATAGATTATCTTAGAATCCTATAATTTTAAACTTTAAAGTTATGTCTTGAGATTTCTTGTCAAATAACAAGAAATTATAAAAATTTAATTAGAAAAAAATAAAAATCAACTCTATTTTATCAACAACAAAAAAATTGAAAAAATAAGTAAATTATTTTGAGTAGGTCACTTGTGAGATGGTCTCACGAATCTTTATCTGTGAGACGGGTCAATCATACCGATATTCACAATAAAAAATAATACTCTTAGCATAAAAAATAATATTTTTCATGGATGACCCAAATAAAAAATCTGTCTCACAAAATATGACTCGTGAGACCATCTCATACAAGTTTTTGACAATTATTTTTTATGATTGCATGAACCCTAGGGCCTTTACAATTGTGCATTGAAGCAAGAAAAATTAATATAGTTGTGTAATTATCTCTACATGGCTAGGCTAGGGTGGGTATAAATGGTTATTATGACTAAAATTCCTATGAAGTTTCAATAGGTTTTAAATTTGGAGAAATTTATTGTTATTTTTTTATGATTGTATCTTTGAAACATAATATTTCAAATGCTTTAAATTTCATTTACACACTCAATGAAAAATTTAATTTGCATATAATCATTAATATTCAATTATTAACATTTCAATCAAATGCATGCGCATAATTCTTTATTTTTAAAGAAGATTTATAGGCACTAATACTACCAAAAAAATCCCATCATTCCAAATAAAAATATTTATGATGTTCTTCCTCCATTGATACCTTGAAATTTACTACAACAAAAAAAAAAATATTCTAAAATAATTTATTATTACACAAATTCATGTAATAATTAATTTCTCTAACCCCATCTTCTTTTATTGTTGTTGGATTGGATTCATGTGGCTTGTCCTTCATAAATCACCAATATTTTTTTTAAAAAAAAAATATGATTTTTGAAGTCCCAACTATTGATGTTTTGCTATCAAGATATAATTATCATTATTTAAAAATTAATTATCAAAATTATATATACTATAAAAATATATTTCATACTTAAACATATTTAAAAGTTTGATCAATAAGTTATCATTAATTTATTAGGAAATGGTAATATTGAAAAACACACACATAAAATTTAAAAAAAAAAAAAAAACATCCACAAGAATCAATGGGGAGGACAAATCGTCCTTTGGTATTGCTCCGCCGCGGGCAGCCGTCGACTTATCTATATATACTTATCATGTACGTTTATGTAAGAATCAATGAGGTGACATTCACTTATTGAATTGTACAATTTTTTTTATGTTTCATCGCATCTAATAAATATTTTAAACTTTATTCATGTTCAGATGAATGTGTATGATTAATATGACAAAAATATTATTAATCAAGTACTTGCGACCTTAAATAAGTGCCCTGGTCACAATATGTAGATTTCCTAAAATAATATTTATTTTTACATTATATTATTTTTCCTAAAATAATGATATAAAGTTATTTGTGTTATCATAAATAAAATATTTAAATGTATCGGATTTTTATCAAATAAAATTATTGTCCAAAAACACAAAATTCAATTATATTTTTATGTTATATTTCTCCATCTCAATTATTTAAGTTTTTTTTTCAATAATCTAAAATATATAGTTTATTTTATATATTTAGCATTATTTTTTCTAAAACATATAGATATTTGTTAACTGAAAACATGTAATATTTTTTGAATAAATTAAAAAAGATAAAATATAAAGTTTTTTGCAAAATTTGTTTTTTCATTGACTTTCTTAATTTACGTAAAAAAAACAAATAAAACAACCAACATGATCGTCTCTGTCGAATGAATCTTCAAACCACGACTCCGATTACGGTTGTGTACAAATATTTTGAAAAAGATTTTGGCGAATAGAATATAATAATTTTTTATTTAATGTATCATATGATTAAAAAAAAAACTATTTCTTATCAATTTTCTGAAATGATTCACGGTTCAAAAATGAAAATACTTTTCTTTAATATCATTTCGAAATTTGACTTTTTCTCAACAATATTTGGAAATTTTTTGAAAAAGAAGAAATTACAAAGAAAATATAAAGAATGTGAATTGAAATTTGAGAGTCAAAAAACAAATTTTTTTTAAATAATAATAATAAATTAATGTTGATTACTATTAAAATCTAATTTTGCCTAAAAATATTTATTTATAAAATTAAAAATATTTGTCAAAATTATTTTCTTAAAAAAATTATTTTAATTTTTTTTTTACACATTTACCGTAGTGATGATAGCATATTACACGAAGAAACATTGAATAGCCCCTACCATCTTTCTCCCTCTCTATTAATTACTTCCTTTTTATCTCTCTCTCACCCACTTTTCACTAACCCATACAAAGTCGTTTGTTTAAAATTATATACTAACTAGTTTTTTTTTTTAAAAAAATCAAATATTAAAAAAATATTATTTTATTGTTATTAAATCGATAATATTTATCTGTTAAATTACAAAGAATTTATAAAATACATCAATAATTACGAGCATTCGAAAAAAATATTTAAAAAATATTTTATTATTTTGACGAATCAAATCGAAGTTTTGTGTTTACTCGAAATATAAGTCTACAAAATATAAGTAAAATGTCATTATAGTATTTACTATATTATACAAGAGATGACTCTCAATCGGCTTTGATTGTTCGGAATTAATAGAAGTTAAGCTTGTTTTTTATGGAATTCTAATTCTTGATTGTGAATTATTTGAAATTTGAGAAAGTTGAGGTAAATTTAAAATTTATTATATATTAAGTTAGTTAATACATTTTAATTATGACTATCGTATGTGGTGGATATCGATTTTATCAAATCGAATACATCAATCTAAACATTACCTAGTTTTTTCAGATTTGGATCATCTGCTGTACATATGCGTTGGATCATGTGGACCATAGGGCTATCTATTTGATCAAACGGTGATGTTGTGCACAGTACTAAATCCAAATTTATTTATTTTTACGTTTTTTTCAAACACAACACAAAAATCCTGATAAAAATGTTTCACATATAAATTTTATGAGACAAATCTTCGATCAAACTCAATACCACGTAGAATTACCAAAAAGAACTATCTAATACTCTAAAACCCAAAAAATTTAAAGAGTAAGTCCCTTGTGAGACGATCTCCGAATCTTTATCTGTGAGACGGGTCAACCCTACCGATATTCACAATAAAAAATAATAGTCTTAGCATTAAAAGTAATATTTTTTATGGATGACCCTAAATAAAATATCTGTCTCACAAAATACGATCGGTGATATCATCGCATGCAAGTTATTGTCAAAATTAAATTATACATAATCGGAAAAAAAAAATTGGAGAAAATATATATTTTACGTAGAAAATTGTAGAAAGATTACACAATGTATATGTTCCCGATACACTCTTACTTTTCTCTGGCACACACTCACACAAAATCTCCCCTCTGTATCTCTCTCTCACACACAGAGTGTATGAACAGTTTATATATATATGTATGTATGTATATGTTGTAGTAAAAGTGTGTGGACGTAGCAGTATAGCGTAGGTAGCCTACTGTTACAATTAATACGGTTCGTATTATTATTACTATATGGGGCGTTGGCTATGAAGTCTGAATTCATCTCTCCTGCTTCATTTTCTTCAATGGCTCTTTTACCAATCTTCTTCTCTTCTCCTTCTCCTAAACTCGCCCTTCGTTTCCATATTAATAACGGTATACATCGTCCTTCTCATCTGCACCAAACTCAAAATGCCACCCTCACTGTGTTATCTTTAATCTTCTTCCAAATATATATATATATATACACACATACGCGTGGGTGTATTTGTGTGTTCTGCGGGTCTGATTGATTCTGTTTCTGGACCGTTACACAGGCCAAACTTCCAAAAATGGGAGCTTTGCTTGTGCCTTGACCAATGCTGATGTGAAAAATCCACTCCCAAGACTTGGTGTCGTTTCCGAAATCAAATCCCAGATATTTTTCTTCTTCTTTTATTGTTGTGGATTGATTTCTTGGGTGGCAGGATTCTTGTTGGTATTGGAGTTAATGTTGTTATCCACGGCGTAGTTATTACGGTGTAATATGGGAATTGCTTGTAATCTGGTGGAGATTCTTGAAATCGGTATATGTACTTGTGCTGATATACATCGAAGCTTTTGCTGCTTTTGAGGCTTTGCGTGTGGTAAGAGACGATTTTTTCATGGAGTTCGGCGGCGGCGAAGGCTCCAGCGGCGGCGATGGTTCCGATCCTAACCGGAGGAAGAAGCGCTACCATCGCCACACAGCCCACCAAATTCAGAGGCTTGAATCGTACGCCGTTTTTTCATTATACATCCGCAACAGAACTCCATGCACAAAGACCATGATAACTATAAAATTGATAAAAATTTCTTATCTGGGCCCCAAAAAAATTGTTTCTTTTCTCTCCTCCTTGCACATAAAAGTTTTTTGGAACTGGGTTTGATTTTATTGAGGTTTTTTTGCGTGATTGTGTGCGTTCAGAATGTTCAAGGAGTGTCCCCACCCAGATGAGAAGACAAGAAATTACTTGAGCAGAGAGTTGAATTTGCATCCTCGGCAGATCAAATTTTGGTTCCAGAACAGGAGAACTCAGATGAAGGTTTCACTTCCATTTCATTCTTTTTACAGAGGATAAAGGCTGAGTTTTTTCTTTTTTTTTTTCCCTTATTGTGTTCGCTGTTTTCTATGATGTAATGTTTAATGATATGGTTTCTTGAAATGTACTTTGTACTTTTGCCTTAGGCACAACATGATAGAGCAGATAACTGTGCACTTAGAGCAGAAAACGATAAGATTAGATGTGAAAATATAGCAATCAGAGAGGCCCTGAGAAATGTAATCTGCCCTTCTTGTGGAGGCCCCCCTGTTTCCGAGGACTCATACTTCGACGATCAAAAACTGCGAATCGAAAATGCTCATCTGAAAGAAGAGGTTCTTCTGATTCACCATTCTTTGATTATTGATTGGATTGATTATGTTTCGGCCGAGTTTTTGAAATTTTGACGCCTTACTTAATTTTCGTAGCTCGACAGAGTTTCTAGCATTGCAGCAAAATACATAGGGAGGCCTATTTCACAATTGCCACCGGTGCAGCCTATTCATGTATCTTCGTTGGATTTATCGATGGCGAGTTTCGGAAGTCATGGGATTCCTGGCCCTTCTCTTGATCTTGATCTTCTTCCCGGAAGTTCTTCAAGCGTAATTCCAAATCTTGCTTTCCCTCCGATGAGCATCTCGGATATGGATAAATCCCTCATGGCTGATATTGCAGTCAATGCAATGGATGAATTAATTAAGCTCTTGCAAGCCAATGAGCCAATCTGGATGAAGCCGACTGCTGATGGCAGGGAAATTCTTAACGTGGAAACATATGATAGTATTTTCCCGAGGTCTAATAGTCACTTGAAAAATCCCAACGTTCGGATCGAAGCATCGCGAGATTCAGGTGTCGTGATAATGAACGGTTTGGCATTGGCCGACATGTTCATGGATGCGGTTGGTTTATTACATTTTTTTGTTTTCCCCATAATATTATTCAACAAGATAAAATCTTTTTGAATAATCTTGTGACCATTTTGCTCTAAAATGCCAGAGTAAGTGGGTGGAATTGTTCCCTACAATTGTCTCAAGGGCAAGAACCATTGAAGTAATATCATCTGGAATGCTTGGAGGCCGAAGCGGCACATTGCAATTGGTAAGAAAAATTTAATTCCAACTGGATTAACTTGTAAACTTAAATCATTTTTCTTCTCAAATTTCTTCTGTTTGTGCTAGATGTATGCAGAATTGCAGGTTCTTTCGGCCCTGGTGCCGACTAGGCAAATCTATTTACTTCGATTCTGTCAGCAGATTGAACAAGGCTCATGGGCAATTGTCGATGTTTCCTCTGATATTACTCATCAAGGCAGCCAATTTTCTTCTTCATGTAAAGTTCACAAGCTTCCTTCTGGATGCCTGATACAAGACTTGCCTAATGGTTATTCAAAGGTCGTTGAGTGTACTTAATACGTGTTTTTGGTATGTCATAATGTGGTGCGAATTTTGTTTATAAGAATTTTGTGTGCTTTCAATAACAGGTGACTTGGGTGGAACATTGGGAAATTGAAGATAAAGCTCCCATTCATAGGCTATATAGGGAACTCATTCACAGTGGACTAGCCTTTGGAGCTGAAAGATGGCTTTCGAATCTTCAAAGGATATGCGAAAGATTTGCTTGCTTGATGGTTACTGAAAATTCGACTCGTGATCTTGGAGGGGGTAAATCCTTCTAAAGTTCCTCCGTTCTTGTATTTGAAGTGATATATGTTATAGTAACCAATTCTGATCTTTACAAATGTCCTCTGTGATAGTGCTTCCATTGGCTGAAGGCAAAAGAAGCATGATGAAACTTGCCCAGAGAATGGTAAACAATTTTTGTTCAAGTATAAACCCTGCTAATGGCCAACAATGGACCACAAATACGGGGTTGAATGAGTTTGAGGTCCGGGCGACACTTCATAAGAGCACCGATCCTGGCCAGCCAAATGGCATGGTACTTAGTGCAGCCGCCACTATTTGGCTCCCTATACCTCCACAGAATGTGTTCAATTTTTTCAGGGATGAAAGAAATCGACCGCAGGTAGTTTTCTGATCTTTATAGATCAGAGTTTAATGTTCAAATTTCACTTCTTACATTTTGTTAATGTTTCAGTGGGATGTCCTATCAAATCAAAATCCAGTTCAAGAAGTTGCTCACATTGCAAATGGCTGTCATCCTGGGAATTGCATATCGGTTCTCCGGGTAAATTCTTTTCCTCCATTGACTTTGTTTGATTCATAGTTAATTTGTGCTCAAACCACTCGAAGTTGTTGTATTGAATAATCCCGAATTCTTTAAAATTAGGCCTTCAACACGAGCCAAAACAACATGCTGATACTCCAAGAAAGCTGCATAGACTCATCAGGTGCACTTGTTGTGTACTGTCCTGTCGACCTTCCAGCCATCAACATAGCAATGAGTGGCGAAGACCCTTCATATATCCCTTTACTGCCTTCTGGTTTCACTATTTCACCCGATGGCAAGCCTGACCACCTCCAAACCAGAGGAGTTGGCGGTGATGGTGCTTCAACCAGCTCGAATCCTGGCACTGGTGGCAGGTCCTCAGGTTCACTCATTACCATTGTGTTTCAGATACTCGTGAGCAGCTTCCCATCAGCTCGAATGAGCCCCGAGTCAGTGACCACCGTTAATAACCTTATCAGCAACACTGTCCACCAAATTAAAGCCGCCTTGAATTGCACAACTTCTTGATACTACATGTCCTTCTAGTGTTTGTATACCATCTATAAATACCGTTACGGAACAGGAAAAGGAAAAAGAAAACATTTACATCCCGCAGACTGTCGTGATGATATTGAATGGAGGAGGGAACTATCTTTTGGTTAGTTGGAGAATTTGCAATGCACCTTATTCCTATCTTCAATATCTGAAGCTGACTTATCAGCTGCTGCTGTTGCTGATGCTCTTGCCAAAGACTCATTACAGTTCACAACATTTTACTGTCGATTTTTTTTTCTTCTTTGTTTTGGGAGGGATTTGTACTTTAATTCTGTTAGCAACCCTTTATTATTTTACTCGAACGAGTAGTCAAGAACGCACCATTCGCGACGTCCCTGCTATACACAGCAAGAATGTCGTATGGTTCGGGTATTGACTTTTGTTCTTCAACTAAATTGAATTTCATGTGGAATGAATTAGCCAAGAGTTTTCTTTTTATCTACTATCTTATTATGATTCTGAGTGAAGTTTCATTCAGTTTTGTTGTCCATTGTAGGAATAAGTTGAGACCACGCTGCATAAGTTTGAAGTCATGGCAATGGGGTAATTAATAAAAGAGAGACTTGGATGTCTTCATTGTTATTTTTATAACAATAAATTAAGTACTATAAATGAGTCGAACTCAAGCTTCGACTTTTTAAAAATTTTTCGAATATATTGTTTCTCGGTTTTAAATTCAAATTCAAATAAAAGTATTATATATTTTGTTAGGAAGATAAAAACTTTTAAATATTTTGTTATTTTTATATCAATAAATGAAGTACTATAAATGAGTCGAACTCAAGCCTCGACTTTGTAAAATCTTTTCGGATTTATAGTTTCTCGGATTTAAAATCAAGTTCAAGTAAAATTATTATATATTTTGTTCAGAAGATAACCTTTTAAATATTTTGCAAAATATCAGAGCTCGAGTTTTCCCGACCCTTGCCTTGAGGCCATATTTCAAGTGTGAGAATCAGGCCACATCCTAGGTTGGGTGCTTGAAAGTGAGTGTGTGTATATCTACTTACATACAAATATATCACGTCTTAATGTGAATTTCCATATTTGTCATTCTATATTTATTTAGCATAGTAAATGTTATTTTTTATGAATCTTTTCCAATAAAAATAGACATTGAGAGTATAATTTTTATTTTATATGCACTTTTTGCAAATTTTTCTAATATTAAATTTGTAATATAATTTGATTAGTATGATTTATTTCAACTTTATTTATAGAAAGAAAAATTAAAAATAATGAAAATTATTTTATATTTTTAATTAAATTTATGAGATAATCTTTATAATTTTTTAATCAAGGTAATCCTTATAATAACTATGAATTATAGTGATAATTTATTAGCATTTGTTAGATATTAAAATTTTTACATATGATATTTTAACTGAGTATCACGTATTATTTTATTAATAAGTATTTTTTGAGATGATTTCACGAATATTTATCCGTGAGACAGATTAATCTTGTTATATTTGCAATAATAAATAATACTCCTAGCATAAAAATTTAGAATTTTCGTGAGTGACCTAAATAAAATACATGTCTCACAAAATTGAGTCGTGAAACTATCTCATAAAAGTTTTTGTGTTATTTAATTAAGATATGTGTTTTACTACACAAATATATTTGAGTGATATTATTTCCAAATTTTATTTCACATGAAATTATTAATAATCAATATTAATTTACAAATGATACATGCTGATATGAAATTAACTATGCATAATAAGTATTCTAAAACCAAATTGAGAAAGTTAAACAAAATCGACAAAGATTAAAAAAGTTAGCAAAATCACAATTGATATTTAACTTAATAACAAGATTAGTGGTTTTATTATAACATTATTATGATAATTGAGTTAATTAAGAGAATGTCATTTGACAATCGTTTGTCTATATGTACTTCATTTAAGTATATTGTGTTTTTGTTTTGGTTTTTGTAAAATTCATTGTGCTATTATTTTTATTTTTATTGTTTTTCCATTGAAAATTATGAAATGAATATTTTATTCCTAATTAATTTTTATCCTTTATTTAAATTGAAAAATAAGAGTATTGCATTTCTAGACTAATTTGACTTTATCTAATAATAAGATTTATTCCTAAACTTGGTTGATCGAAACTAATCTTAGTATTTATCCTCTATTATTTGTTTTTGGTATTTATTTCTAAGATATAATATCTTAGATTTGAATAGAGTCTTATTACTAATAAACTCTTGTTTCCCATGTTTGTAGGATTTTGTTCTTATGAAAAAGATAATTAGGTCAAGATAAGAAGATCTATATATATGGAATATTGAGAGAAGAACGATACGACTTTGAGATGATTTTTACGCAGTTGCTGGAGTTTTTTTTTGAATGTACACGATGTTCAGAGTTGAAGATAATTTTCATGTTGAATACTTTGTGTGATTGATTCACATAATCACTGTGTTGCTGATTGATGTTGAAGACACTTGAAGAACAATACTGACACATAATGTTGACAACACTAAAGCACAACACTAACGTCTGATACACATAATATATTAATTTCATGTACGTTTATGATCAACAACCCCTTCAAATTATATTTGAATAAAAAATATATTTTTTTAATTTGAAAGAACTGTCATTATGTTATAATCATGCAGATTGAAAAATATCATATGAATAAGTGAATATATATAATTTATAGTTATGATGTATTTTATTTATTGTGTTTTGATATATTTAGATTCATAAATACTCATAAACAAGACGAATATATGTATATATATATATATATATGTATATGTATATATACACACACACACTTGAGGTGACTAATGAGTTCGTCGACTAAGCATCCCAATTTTTTTATTATTCTACTCATGGGACCAACAATTTCAAGATAGATATTTCTCTTCTTAACCATTGACATTTAGATATACGAATAAAATTATGTCCATCATTTCACTCGGTATGATTTTACACTAACTCGTGTTTTATACTGAAATTATTGAATTTAACATTATATTTTTTTAAAATCATTGAGAATTCCTAAATGAATTTTTTGTTTGAGAATTTTTATTGTGTTTATATTTTTTTTAAAAAATTATTTCCAACAAAATAAATGATAATTATTTTTTAAAAAAAGTATTTCTAATTTTCGTTTATATTTGAAAAAAAATCGCTGACCACTTCAAGAAAATACAAAGTCTGTTTAATTTGACAAAACAATCGATAACCACTTGAAGAAAATACAAAGTCTCGTATATTTTTTAAGACACAATTTATAAATCGGTCGGTCTGCTGTTGATAATTTGGTTAATTTAAAAATATATTCCAAATTTCTATGTCATATAATTTATTTATTTATTATATATAATCAATAATCAATTAAATTTGAAAATTATTTTTATAGCCAAAAAGAAAAGAATCAAAGAGAAGAAGTATGATTAACTCGGAATCAAATTGGAAATATTAATAAATATTTTAGTCACAACGATAAAATAATAATGAACAAGAAAATAAAAATAAGTGATTCATCTATAAATGGAATCATTGATCTCAATTCACACACTAGCTAAACGCGTTCTTGCATGAACACGTAGCAATTTAATCGAGTCGAGCGAGTTAATTTATATTTTCTTTCCCGAATGCTCTAGTTAGCTGCTAAACTAGAGATTCGAAAGTTAAAATCGACATGAATTCGATAAAGACATAAAATAAGGTTGTAAATGGATTAGATCGTCGGATAATTTTCAAAATTGTCAATATTCAAGCCGAATTTAATATAAAATTTGAAATTTAGATCGGATCCTTTGAACAATAGTTGTACGAATCGTACGAGAGTTTTGGCTAATTTCAGTTACGAAAAACAAATATATGAAACCAAGTCCAAATGGATTGAAATTAACAAAATGTGAACTGTGACCAAATCCAAATGGATTTGAAACTAACGTTTGTCCGTAAGAAACGCCCTTTTCCGAATTTTGCCGTTTTAGTCAAACTCGTCATTTTCTGACATAACTCTTTATGTTTCATGTGTCAACTGTTGTGCTTGCAACATATTGATTTTAATGATAATCTTGGCGGAGAGAAAATTGTAATTTTGATTCTGTAAGTTGGTATGTTTTGAGTTTTAGTTATGTAACTTGTCAAAGTTTTATTTTCATCTGGTAGCTTGGATTTTTTTTTAAAACGAACTTTCGTTTAACCTATCAGATATACTTATTTGACATAAATAATCTCTTATATAATTCGCATGACAAAAATAAAGCTTATGTTATACATAATAAAATTATTGCAAGTTAAAATAAAGAACAACATTCAATATTTCAATACGAGAAGAAAAATCTTGTCGTTTGCTATTGTTTTACCTTAGGTAGATTTAATATTTTTCATCACGTAAAAGAGCATATGTATCAAATAATTAATATTTGATGAATTTGGTGGTTTCGAAGTGAAAATGACCAAAGCAAAAAAATAAAATTTATTAAATGAAAATCAAATTTTTACAAATTATAAAACTATAACTCAAAACAAATTAATTTACAAGACTAAAACTATAATTTTCTCTTTTATCGATAATCATCAGGTTTCGATTGATCTGTTCTAATTTTTAACTCTAAGAGATTCAGAAGGTGGCAAGTTTGGTTGATAATTCGGACAAGAATTTTTCGGGGTAGTAACATTTTTACACCATTGATATTCACGATCTAAGATATCAATATAGCTCCACTCGATGAACATTACGAATACGATATATCGAGATTTCGGTATAGTATCGATATATATTATTTTATCTAAAAAAATTATTTCTAAAATTTAAATTTATTGTTTAAAAATATTATATATTTTAAATTTTTATATATTGTTTTAATATTTCGATATTCCAGTATACACCGAAATTTTCAGATTTTTTCACACCGTTACAATACCCAAAAATTCAGTATCAATACCGTACCATATCGAAATATTCGATATATACCGTAAATTCGTTATTTTCGATACAATAATCTCGGTATATCGAAAATTCAGTATTTTTCCTTTTCCCATCACTAGACAAGAATATCTATCTTGAATCCCGAAACTTCAACATTAGAGATAATTTCTACAAGTTCTAAGAAAACATTTAGCTATTATTTCAACAATGAGGACAAAAAATATGTGGATTATTTTCATTTGCTTTATTTACAAGCAAGTACACCAAGGCATGGTATCCTCAAATTAGTTTAATGAACTCAATTAAATGTGATTAGTGACAAAATCAAGTTGGATTGAAATTAATGGAAAGTACCCTTTTCATATTAGTCCAATTTGTCATTTTTCAATCAGTTTTTGATGGAATATTTCACCCTACCTCATGGGGTACTGCCCTCATGAGAAGATCAAAGGCCCAAATTTAACTACATATATGCGGGGTCCATCAAATTTTTTAAAATCAACGGCCCAGATCTTGTGGGGGCACTGCCCCCGTAGATAGCATCGATAGAACCGTTTTTGATAGTGATTTCGAAGATAATGGTCATGACTCATTTGTTAGTCGATGATCAATCAATCAATCAATCTCTATATTTCCCCCTTTATTAATTTGAACTTGTTTGGCAAATTATCAGTTTCTTTTGTGTCAAAGTAATGGTAAAAATTTGTGTGAGATGGTCTCACGGGTCGTATTTTGTGAGACATATATTTTATTTGGGTCATCCATGAAAAACTATTACTTTTTTATGCTAAGAGTATTACTTTTTATTGTGAATATTGGTAAAGTTGACCCGTTTCAAACATAAATATTCTTGAGACCGTCTCACAAGAGAACTACTGTAAATTAATTATAATTTGATCTTGTTAGCTTGCTCGAAAAAAAGATCATAGTTGATCGATCGTTTTATTTTCGCATGTGAATCGCCTATAACGCGGGATCCAAATAGTTGAATAGAATGAAATAATATACGGGTGAAATATTTTGTATAATCACTTAAACAATACTCGTCTTGTAATTTTTTTTTTTTTACATAATAGCTTGAATACAATTATTAAACCTTAGGAGCACACTATATCTTATTAAAATAAAAACAATTAAGGAAGTAACTTTTTTTTTTGTATGTTTATTATTTTATTTTCTTCTTTCTTTGAGTTGGGGTGGGGGATACACTTGTGGAATAAGAGGATGCACCCTAACCAACAAGATACCCACAGCTCATATTATGTTAGCATTAATTAATTGGGGATGTATATATTAAACAAGTAATGGGAATTTCTATGCCCAAATTCAGTTTTTTTTTTTTTTTGAAAAGAATTTGGATTATCATAATTCCAAGAATTTGATCATTAACGATAGAATAAAATTGATGGTAGTTGAATTTTATTTATCTTAATTAGGAGCATATTAATCAACATGCAATTGTGCAACTACAATTTGATTTATTAACGTATTCAATTTGGAGTAGGTCTCTTGTGAGACAGTCTCACAAATCTTTATTTGTGAGATGAGTCAACTCTACCGATATTCACAATAAAAAGTAATACAATTAGTATAAAAAACAATATTTTTTTATGGATGACCCAAATAAGATATATGTCTAAATAAATACGACCCGTGAGACCGTCCTACACAAGTTTTTGCCTTTAATCGGGGGCGAACCGAGAAAAGTGGCAGGTATTAGAAGAGACAAATTATTATTATTATTATTATTTTGGGATGATGTTTAGAACATCTCCAATCATGCACCAATAGAAACAAATTAGTATTTTTTCTGCTTTTTTTGGCAAAATAGCCCACCCTGTTTCCTCTGCGCCAAATTTGGCACAGAGCTCATATTTATTTTTTTATTTATTATAAATATTTGTATTAAAGATTATAAATATTATTTAAATAAATATTATTTCTTTTTTTTATATAACTAAACTAAATGTTTTCCCCAACTGAATCAAAATAAATCCAACAGCTACAATTATGAGATATCAAGTATCTTGGAGCCACCCTTTTTTTGCCATCAAAAGTCACTAATTAACTTCTTCCAACATGCTATTTAATTCATTTGAACAAAACATTTTAGTAACTAGTTTGAAGTTCATTCTGAATAATTACTCTAAAACAGATTCCATTATTAAGTTATTACACAAGCCAGGTGAGGCTATGGCTCTACGAATTAGGTTTCTTGTTTTGTTGAGATTGATTTTAAAAATACACATTTGAAAGTTTAGATATAAGTAATAATTGTACGCCTAATAATGACCGATAATCTAGTTGTGTTTGGATTGATGGATTCCTTGACTGGATGGATTAATTCAATGTTGTATTTGAATGAATGAACGTGAAGTTAAAAGATTTCAAATCTGGAATAAAACATCAACACAAAAGCTCATATGAGATCGTCATACGAGTCAATTTTGTGATACAAATATCTGAGACGACCCGACCCGACCCATTAAAAAGTAGTAGTATTTACTCATGAATTAACTGGTTTGATTTGATAAATCCACTTGACAATGAATTTTAAATTTCAATTAGTTATTGTTTTAAACATTGACGATTTTTAAATATATCTTAATATAGAGTGCTTTCAAGTTCTTCCTCAAACTAAAATCCTTGGGGTTTTCAAATACTTTCCGATATGGAGTGATTTTAAATCCTTTCTCAACTTCAAATCGTCCAATCCAAACGCAATTTAAGTGGATTTCAAATTTAATTTATATCAAGTTAAGCAATTTTTAATGTATAATGCTAAAGGTACAATCAGTATATCATTACATCGATATTTACAACCATTATATCACGAGATTTTACAGATATATCACGAGATTTTGTATTCAATATATAGTGAGATTTTGACAAATCGAATTTTTGTATTGAATTTTTTGTGTTGTACAAATTGGTGTACAAAATATCGATGTACGTGTAGCATCACTCATTTTTAATAGTAATTGTGATATATTTCAAATATCTGTCTGTTGTGCCTAAAAAATAATTATGAAGCCCAATAAATGAAGCCCAAATAAATAAAGTCCAAGTAAAGTGGCAGCTGGCCCAGCGAGAGAACGTTGCTGCCAATTACGGCCATTACCCAAGGTGGAAGATCGTGGAGTGATCGTGAAAAGGAGAAACTGATGTGTAGAATGTGACAAAAAGGGAGGGAAGGGAATCAGAAAATGTGCCCGACAAAATCAACACAAAAATCTACAGCAAAGCTCTGCAGAATTCTCTCAATTCTATGCATGTTTATTTCAATTTCCAGCAGTCAAGTATTTGAATTTTTTACATATTCCTTCAACTTTCTTGTAAAAACGTTGATCAAGTTCATAGCAACATAATTATATTTGATGTTGTTAATGGAACACTCTTGTCATTTTGTCATATTCCTCATTTTTGTTTGCGTTTTTGAGCCATTTCGAAGGAGTTAGAACTTACGACCGAATCGAGACCTACAACGTTTGGTAAACGAAGTCAGATTATTTCACAATTTTGGCACGAACACGTGTCTGGCACGCCCGCAATTTTCGTGATAAACAAGTTGGCACGCCCGGTGGGACCCAATGCCTCCAAAGCGTACTGAGAAGAATGAAGGAATTCTCCCATCACAGGGGAAATGTCATCGCTCACAAGAAGAGTTTCAGGAAACTGATGCAGATGGAAGAACAGTTGAAAGGCTAGTACACCAGTTCGAGGAAGAGACTATGAAGGAAGGAATTGTTGTTTCTCGCGGTGATGGACCTTCACTGAACTTTATGTTGGCCATGGAGAAAAACATCCACAGTGATCTCAGAGAAATGACCCAAACTTTCGCTACTGTTATGATGGAATTTGTGGCCGAAGTGAAGGAATGGAAGAAGTCTGCAAAAGGGGAGGCTGTTACACCAGAAAATGATAATCTTCAAGAAACTGACGTTAAATTGCTGAAAGATCAAGGCCAAGGATCAGGGGTTTCTCAAGCAGGTGAAAATCGCCGCTTGGGGGAAACACCTGACTCCTGAATCTGCCAGGGAAGGAAGATATACTCCTCCACACAAAAGGGATGAGGAGTTGGGGTTAAAATTCCAAAATTGTGGTAAAAGTAAAAAAATGGCTGGTAATATGTTCTCTGTGATGTCTCCTAACATACATCCAGAGATGTATGGTGTTGGGGGAATGCGTGGATATTCAGTACCAGGTTCGGGGAATAACACTCGGTGGGCATTTTATTCTCCTCACTAGTTACGACAAACTCCAATGTTGGATTTTGAGATGGTACGTGATGTTATTCAAGAGTTGTATGGCCCAGGAGTGAAGCCAATCAACCGACCAGAATTTCATAAACCGTATCCTGATGTTGTGGATCGTGACAACCCTTATCCAAGAGGATACCGCATTCCAGACTTCACGTTGTATTCCGGGGAAGATGGTCAATCTAGCGTGAAACATGTGGCCAGGTTTACAATTCAGTGTAGGGGAGTTGGCAAATTTGGAGAACTTTTCTAATTACAAGCTACGTTTGTTCCCCAATTCCCTGACCAGCACTGCTTTCACGTGGTATGCAACGTTACCTCGGAACTCTATTATGACATGGCATGATATGGAACGTCAGTTCCATACACAATTCTTCAGAACAATGCCGGAGATCAGTATAGCGGAATTGTCAAGGGTGGTCCAAAAACCGGGGGAATCTGCTAATGATTTTATTGATAAATTCAAGAATGTGAGAAGCAGATGCCGTGTTTTTCTCCCTGAATCAGAATAGGTGAAGATGGCACAACGAGGGCTCGATTTTGAGCTTAGAAAGAAATTCCAAGGGATAGAATTTCGTGATTTTTATGAACTTGCTGCCAAAGTGTCAGAGTATGAGGAATTGTTACGAGAGGAGAGTCATAAAAGAAAATCTACAGTGGGCTCTTATTTCCAGGAGATCGAGGAAGTTGCATTGGCAGAAGTAGCAAATTCCGGATCACGTATTGTCCCTTTCTTAAAACGCAAAAGTGAAGAGGTTTCCAAGAAAAACATTCATCCAGTGCAAACGCCCTATACTTTTGATGCATCAAAGAAGGAGGAAATTTTCGATCACCTAGTGAAGGAAAAGTTTATAACATTCCCCTCAGATCACAAGCTGCCCACTAGGGAGGAGTTGAAAGGAAGAGATTACTGTAAGTATCACAATTCCTTCAACCATAATACTAATGCTTGTTGGGCTTTCAAAAATGTATTGTAGGAAAGAATCAATAAGGGGATCCTGAAATTTCCTGAGAAGAAAGAAACAATGATAGCGGATGAAGATCTCTTTCCTCCGGTGGCCAATGTGAATGTAAACAACACTGACTTATGTTTCTTAATCAACGAGAGGAGAAGGAATGGGAGTGGGCACATGTCCATTAAACCAAGACTTACCGTAAAAAAGTGTTGGGTGCCTCGAAAAATGATATTTGAGGTCAAAGAGAAGAAGACAGAAGCTGCTCATGGAAGAGACAACTATTACAGTGGGGGCGGCCTGCATTATACTGGGAGGAATATGAGATATAACAGGGAATCCATGGCCAAAAGGCCGGAGAACCAATACCTTAGGAGGAGCTCACATTCTTGGTCGGTGAATGGCGAGAGAAGAAATGACCCACAGTTGGTCTAGAAGATAATCCAGAGGCCAGCACCTATAAGCGCTGATAGAAAATATGAAAGGAAACCTCGTTTTGTTGTTTTTCCCAGAGCAATCCCTGATGGTGTATGGAAGCGGGTAGAACATCCAAAGTTCCCAAAACCTCTTTCTAGGACCCAAAAACGACGTTTGTTGAGAGAAAAAGCTGCTGAACGCAGGTCTAGGGTAGAGGAATCATTCAAAGAGAAGAAAAAAATTGGGAGGAAGGCTACTGAAGATAATGAGGAAGAAGATGATGATTTGTTATCTGAGGAAGACAGTGAACCAGTCAAGAGGGCTACTTTCAGGGTGGGACAGATTCTCGTTTCATTTGAATGTGCCACTGGTTCGTTAATGCTACCAGAGGAGTTTAAACGCAAAAGAACGTTTAAATCCGATGTATTCACTGGAAACCAAAGTGGTACAGAATCTATTCAAATTGATATTTTGAATGAAAGCATCGGTGTTCTTATCGATGAAGAGAATAGAGTGTTAATGAAGCGACCCACCAACGAAATGACGAAACATATCAAACAACTCTACATTGTAGCACATGTGAATGGGAAGTCGTTGTCTAGGGTACTGACAGATAATGGGTCAGCTGTGAATATTCTACCCTACGGAATTCTTCAAAAGTTGGGAAAGAATGTAGAGGACTTGATTCCTACCGAAGTCTCTGTGGCGGCTTTTACCGGGGAATTTACAAAAACTTTGGGAGTGTTGCCAACGAATGTTACTGTAGGATCTCGATCCTCGCTGTCAGCTTTTTTCGTGGTCAATTCCAGCGCTAGCTTCCAGGCTTTGTTAGGAAGAGATTGGATTCACACCAATCATTGTGTACCATCATCCATGCAACAGTTACCGTTGATGTGGAAAGGGGATGAGGTGGAAGTGGTGCAGGCTGATTCACAGCCGTATCAATCTAATTCCAACGCAATAGAGGCTAGATATTATGGTAGAGCCTTTGGTCCTATTAAAATTCGTGACTACAAGGTGAATGAACAGCAAGGAGCAGTCTACATGGATACTAAAAAATAAGAGAAGTAGTTGAGAAGGTTCTCAAACCTACTGCCATGGTCTCTCCTAGACCTATGGTCCGACCTATTATCGAGGAGGTCGATGACTAAGTTCACTAAAGAAGATATGGAAGTCGCTGCAACTTCCGATTGGAAAGCCAAGATGCAGCAACTGGTGAACGAAGTGCAGTCTCAGGAGTTGTGGGATATCGATGGAGCTAAAGTAATATTTGAGGAGAAATTTGGAGGTAGCGAGGAACAAGGGTTACAAATGGAGGATTTAATCTTAGCTCCGGCTCAGATGAAAGATTGACAGCCGGAGACAGATGGTTCATAAAGATGGAATAGATGAGAAATATTGTACAAAGTAGGCTAGATGGACACTTTGGTTAGCTTTGTCATATTGACTAGAAGTTTCCTATAAATATGCGAGGAATAGGCTTTTAAACCATTCTTTGCTGAAGTTGTTTGTAAAATGATGAAGCATTGTGAATAAATAAACTGATTGCTCATGAAATCCGATGTATTTTGAGAGAAATATTTGTTGTGTTGGTTGGCCAAATTGATGAAAAAGTGAAGTTTGTTTACGACATATCTTGAAACCTTGGGGAGTATTGTTTGAAAAATGTTGGTTACAATTGATTGGTAACAAGCAGTGTTGGCCCGCCATGTTTGCATCAATGCTGAAGAAAACAGGCTTTTTGCCGTTTTTTTTAGTTTTTAGAAAAATTTTGGCAGAGTTTCTTTTATAAATGTGAATGCAAAATTGTAAACACCTGCAAATATATCCCAAGCAACATATACAAGAACAACAATGCATTTTACCAACAAAGTTTGGCTTTCGAGCCACTTTCTCAACTCTACACATCAGAAAAAACACTTGCCAAATCATGGTAAACAAGTGTAAAAACATACACCTACTGTCCTTAGCCTACATATTTTATTTCCTCTCGATGTGTTTGACACTCCTCCATACATATATGCTCAGCTGGTTGCAGAGATATTCATCAAAGCTTGGTAATTTTCTTTTTGATAAGCCAGTGACACTACCACGAGGAATTTTCATCTCTAGTGGTCTTTAAGATATTTTCTTGTATTGGCCTTTGAGATAAATTCTCGATTTCTCCAACTATGTTCCTGCGAAATAAATGGGACCAAGTGATGAATAACGGAGTGTTGATCAGCAAACTATGAATGCTCAAATAATAGTGCAACATAACAGCGAGAAAGAAGAGCATCTACTAAGCAGGATGGAAGATGACCAAGTGAATGACAGTTGGATGATTTATACATACCTCATTTCCATCTTCTGAAATCCATCAGACTCTGCCATCTCAATCAAAGCTAATTTATACAGTGCTAGCTAATGATCTGGGCAAAAGAAGAGCAACTCGTGTGGTTGTGTTCTCAATATGAAGATTACAGAAGTTGCGCTAGCCATAGGCCAAGCTCTGAATATGCATAGCAAGGTAGCCTTTTTGTTGAAGTGCAACATCCATTGTTACTAATCAAAAATTCATTCAGACATATTCACAAACATCTTGCGTGCAGCATGAAATGTGACATATTCTACAATATTTTTGTGATGGAGGATTTAGAAAGATGGTTAAATATACTTACCTTGAGAAGGTGTGGTTTGATGTAAAGGAGATTGATGATGGCAACTTTCATAAACTTAGATGGCATCACAAAGTCGATGGAGCGGCAATTTCTTCGGGAAAATCGATGGGCACCGATGGAGGTTTGGGGGAAGTGAGAAAGAAAGGGATGAAGGGATTTAAGGAAGGTGAGAGGAATTAGGGGGTTCAGGGAAATGTACACTTGGATTTAGCCCGATGGAAGAAAAACATGTGTCTCGGTCAATTCATATTCAAGTCCACAGAACCATTCCTTTCTTAACGATATGATTTCTACGTAGTGTATGAATAGCTAGGTTGGGCCCATTGGGCCGAATTAGTGGAATTACCAAATAGCCAAAGTTGGGCCAAAATGGGCCAAATTGGCCAATGGACCAAATTGGCTAGGGGGCAATTGTTGTGCCTAAAAAATAATTATGAAGCCCAAATAAATAAAGTCCAAGTAAAGTGGCAGCTGGCCCAGCGAGAGAACGTTGCTGCTAGTTACGGCCATTACCCAAGGTGGAAGATCGTGGAGTGATCGTGGAAAGGAGAAACTGATGTGTAGAATGTGACAAAAAGGGAGGGAAGGGAATCAGAAAAGGCGTCCGACAAAATCAACACAAAAATCTACAGCAAAGCTCTGCAGAATTCTCTCAATTCTATGCATGTTTATTTCAATTTCCAGCAGTCAAGTATTTGAATTTTTTACATATTCCTTCAACTTTCTTGTAAAAACGTTGATCAAGTTCATAGCAACATAATTATATTTGATGTTGTTAATAGATCCCTCTTGTCATTTTGTCATATTCCTCATTTTTGTTTGCGTTTTTGAGCCATTTCGAAGGAGTTAGAACTTACGACCGAATCGAGACCTACAACGTTTGATAAACGAAGTCAGATTATTTCATAATTTTGGCACGAACACGTGTCTGGCACACCCGCAATTTTCGTGATAAACACTGTCATTGTAAATACATACATCAAATCATTTCTGAGATCAAATCTCTTCTTCAAAATCAGATCTTTACATCCAAATACTTAATTTTAAGTAATTTACCATTAAAAAAATTGTTTTGTATATAGCTTATATATAGTTAGAGACACTGACTAGTCTTGAGTGGGGCCTTAAATAGGAATAAAGGGAACTAATGACCACAAACAAGGACATCACGTACAAAGAGTTTTCAGTGTTCATACTTTGTAGACCAAACATGAATTGAAACATGTCTCTCGTGAAACCAACATTTATGAATACAACCCATTAGTCTATTTGGTCAATACATAGCTTGGGGGTAGGGGTCCAAACTTTGCATGAAGAAAATTTCACTTGTCATTTTTTGTATTTTGCTCAAGATGGTTCATGTACTTCCAGATCCACAAGCTAACCAACATCCCCCTTTCCAAGAAAAAATTTCTACGCAGCAGCTTTGATGTTTGTTAGCGACGTATAAACATCGTTTTTCGGTGTTTTTACACCAGAAGATTCCTCAATATCTAGGATTTCATTTGATGTACAATGATGTACATTACTGGAACAAACAATGATTCTTGAAACAACATATATAAGACATCATGTATGAGGGGACTAGGGGAAATATTCATTATGAGCTAGATTTTATGACTGTAGAGCAAAAATCAGGTGAAGCAGATAGAGTAGTTGATAAAATTCGGAACACTTTTCCTATTCTGTTTAGCCAGATGGCTTGATCAAGATTCTGTTAATATCAAATAAAATGAGGGAACACATAGAGATAGAGTTAGCTGAAACCTTCCATATTTGGAATATTTCAATGTTTAAACGACTGAACTGGCTTCGAATAGCTGCAAAGAATATTTACCAGACTTTTGAGTTAGGTTCAATTACATGCAACGTTCTGTACTGATGGCATTCTACTGGTGAGGAAAGTAGAGAGAGACCGAGATATGGCCGTAACTGAGGCTAATATTGGATAATTTTGTCGTTCTGCATCTCAAGAACGGGGTAGCAGATATCGAATAGAACATGTAAATGAGAGGCAACGTCGAATCTGCTTTATTTTAAAAAACCAAAAGGCAATAAGAGAGCACAAATTACTATCTCAGCTGAGTTGAAATATTCAAATCAAATGCATTACAGAAGTATGACATGGCGGAGCAGGTGCCGTTTCTGGGAGATATTTACAGTTTTGGGGTCATCTTGCAGGATATTTTCACTGGAAAAGGCCCACAGACAGTTCATTTCAAGAGAATTTGAGTCTACACCAATTTGTAAGGTTGGCATTACAAAAAGAGCTTATGGAGATTTTGGACAACACAGCTTTGCATGCAGAAGCAATATGAATGACAAACACGAGATGGAGGAATGAGTAATCTATCTAACAATTAGACAAGCTTGATCCATATGCTTCAATTGTGTAACATCTTCAGCTGAATTTCCAAAGGACAGGATGAATATGGATCAAGTGCATCGAGAACTGTCAACGATTATAGACACTTTTAGTGATGGACTGATGGTTAATATATGTCTCTTCATGGTCTTTCTGTTTTCAAGCATAGAGGCAAGGTCTTTGTGTAGCCAGTTCCTACATTGTTCATGCACTAACAATGAAGATGATCAAATCTGTGAAAATTTTCATATCTGAGACATGCCTCATTTTCTTTTTTCTTTAATACTACTCACAAGTATCATGCATAAAAAAGCTAATGAAATCATTTGTAGCAGCCATGGCTCATCTCTGAGATTTGAAAATTATATTATCACTGATATTTTAATTAGTCAAAAATTCATTTCCTCGTAAATAGAAAATAAGTCATAACAAGAAGGATAAAAGTCAGGAAAAAAATCCTGTAACGCATGGTCTGGTTTATATCCTTGAGGTATACAGACTCAGACTCAGACTCATTGTACACACAATAACAGGTTCTGAAGGGATCATGAGCAAGGATAGAAATATACAGTCGGATTCAGATCTCAAGGTTTTTACAAAACATTAATGTCATAAATTGGTATAACTGAGTCAGTCACTTGTGCTGTAATTTTTAAGTTCATCCCACACTATGATAGTCGATTGAGGGAGAGCAGGACAAGGAAAAGATGGTTGTCAGAAAATAATATCAATTTCCAAACGTACATAATTAAACCCCACCCCAAATAGAAACCCTGAATCAACTTCCATGATACATGAAAATGGGCCTTTCCCGTGCATAAGTACAGGCAACAGTAATGCATGAGAACAAAGATGTGAAGAGTAAGAGTATATGTGGGAGTCTGATCAAATTTAAATCCAAAAAAAGTGCAACAATAAGTTACAGTATATTTTGTTGGAAGACACTTCCTGAAACTTAAAAATGCGTTAGCCCTATTGAAAGAAGTCTTGAAAAATTCCACAGTGATTAAGCGTTATAAGTTTTACTTTATAAAAATCTGTAGCCAATGGACCCCAATTTCATACAAGTGTCTTGCAAGTTGCAATGCAGTAAAATGAATCACTTCAAGTAAACCCTGCAGTTTTCGATCTAACGGCACCAGATGTACCTCATAAAACTAACCAAACCTCCAAAAAATAATTCAGAAGTAAAACTAAAGGTTACAACCCCTAGGACATACAAGGGAATACAAGCTTTGAGTTTGTTGCCTTTGAGATCATCAGTCTGAGCACCCTCAAAACACTTTTTACTCATTTATTCGCCCCTGTAAGAAGCAATAAGGAGAATTTCAGCCCCAGAAGCCAGAGTTACAAATCAGCACACAAAATCTAATCATCGATTCTCAAAAGTCCTGAATGGCTTGCTAAAGAACAAATTGAAAGTACATAACTGAAATTTGTATCAAGATAAAATGATAAACAATCGTCCGCTTGAACACATAGTAAACCTAAACATCTCAAACAAATAACAAAGGGATCCATGACATTTTCTATCCCCATAAATTCCATTTCACATAATTATTTAATTTAATTTGATCAACTTATTTTCCATCCTCTAGATACAAGATCAGACTACGATTGCCAAGCAAAAAGCAAAAACATACCTCTTTTCGTCGAAAGACGTCAATCAAACAAGAAATGCAACTCAATTATCAGTGATGTCCCAAAATTAAAGCAAACGTAAACCATAAAGGAAAATATTTCAACAGCAAGAAACTGAAATCAAACACGAGTAACTCAAATTTACATTTTCACGGGGAAAATGTTCACTATCAATCAGCCCAACTGTAACCCTAACAAAAAAGAGCAATCTTTACCAGAAGAAACCATGAAAAACGGGCAACACCTATTAAATTCATGAAAATCAGAAAGCCCTAAAGTAATTTCACATCACCTATCACAGGGAGAATATTTCCAATTATTTACAATAGCGGTCGGCCTTCTTCTTCACGCGATCATCGAGGGCTTCCTCAACGGACTTGGATTTGGCATTAGGGTCGTACCCAAATTTCTTACATTCGACAGGGAACAATTCATCGTACTTCATCTTCTTCGCCGCGTCGATGGTGTACACCTCCCCCGTACCCGGACTTGGATCCACGACACTCAAACTCGGGTCCTCCTCCGGTACTAAATCTTCGAGCAGGCTCTTCTTGTTGTTCTTCTTCTTTTTCTTCTTGTCTATGGCTTTGTCTCGGGTGGCAAGTTCGCCGCCTTTGAAGGCCAGCCTCCCGGCCCTAACCCTCTCGTATGCCTCCGACATTCTTGAAGATTGATTGGGATTTGGGGTGTCTCGTATCTACCTCGGCTCAGTTTACTATACTGTTTCCTTAACCTTAATTCACAATATTATTTCAACCCAATTCGACTCAATTGACATTCCTCGTATAAATTGGGGAAGTTGTAAATGTTATATATATATATATATATATATATATATATAAACTTATATCTAAAATGAAATTTAAAATAATAACAATAATAAAATATATATTTAACTTGAGTAAATTAACATTCAAAAACAATATAAATAATAATAATGATGATGATAATTAATATATATTCCTTTATTTGTTTATTTGTTTTTTCCATCTATTAATCAATAAATTCAAAAATAAATTGAAGAAAAATAAAATTTAATCATCAATTTTTGGAATGAAATTTAAGCTTTCATTTTTCGAAATGAAATTTAAAATAATAAAAATAAATATAAGTTTTATTATTTGTTTTTCTAAGTTATTAATGAATTTTAAAATAAATTGAAAAAATAAAATTTAACCACATTTTTTAAAATAGAATTTATACTCTAATTAGGGAAAAAATTAAATTTAATTTAAAATAAATAGAATAATAATAAAATTTAAACTCAATTTTTTAAAAATAAATTATATCATTATTTATAAAATAATTATTTTTGTTTAATTACTCTCTTTTTTTTGTTTGATTTATGAAATCCATCTTATTTTTTTTCGATGCCATCTTTGATTTATTTTTTTCATTAATTAATGAATTTAAAATAATCGAATGAAAATAAAATATACACTTTTATTTAAAATTTTATAGTTCTCTAATTCTTGAGTACGTCTTTTGCGAACTGGTATCATGGATATATATCTCTGAAATAGGTTGATCTGGTCTATTTTCGGAGTGGAAAACAATTTTTTTCATGATTCGAGTTGGATAAGAGACATGTTTCACAAAATTGACTCGTGAAACAATCTCACATGAGTTTTTGTGCCAAATTTTATTTTTAACTTGAGTAAATTACCATCCAAGAATAACGTAAATTGTGTGAATTTACTTGTATGTCCTTATTTTAGTTAGATAATATTAATAAATACAATTTTTTTGTTTTCCAGTTATTATTGAATTTTAAAATAAATCCAAGGAAAAAATTTATTTTGGAATAAATTTACAAGTCCATTTTTTTAAAAAAATTATATTTTTAATAAATTTAAAATAAGTGATACAATGTCAGAAGAACACACAAGAACTTCATAAGATTTCATCCATCTCAGTACTACTCTCACTCATGCACGTTTAACCCAACAAAACTGAATGATAGTGAAAGATTAATATTTTAGATTCAAATGTTTCTTGATTTTCAGGTCAAATGTTATATTTATTACTGAAAGAATTATTGCGCATAAATTAACAGGAAATAAATATTAAAAACTGGTATATTCAAATTGGGTGTTATGCTCGGTATTGTCAACACGGCACACAATACAGCAGCGAAAATTTATTATTTAACACGGATGTAACTTTAACAAAAGAATATTTGAATTTAAATTATGCATAAGTACAAAGACTTGTGCAATGCCTCATGGCACAAATTTCACTTGAAAACTTATGTAGATTGTTTACATCTCAAACGATACTAGTGAAAGAAACAAAGATAAATTCCTTGACACTCCAATGAATTGAAATATGCATCAAAACAACAAATCAAATCTAGATGCATAAGTCAAACATGTATTGCTTAAAAGCCAAATGAAACCACTCTTTGATCAACACTCTGCGTCAGTGTTGTTCTTCGAGTGTTGGCAACACTAATTTGCAACACGATCACTCGATAGACGGACCACCCTTGCTTCGTATGCAACTCTTCACAAAACTGAATATACTTCAGCACACCTCCTGTCGCCGTCAAAGTGTTTTTCTGCATCGGTGTCTTTTTGTGATAATTGACCCTCTTATATATAAACCCTTATTTGACCTAGATCTTCATAGATCCTTCCCACATATAAACAAGGAAACTAGAGTTTAATAGGAATCAAACTATAATTTAAAGTCAATACTGTATATCTTATAGATAAGTTTCCAACTTAATTAAATCATTCCTGTTGATAGGATAAAGTATATATTGGAAAACAAATCTATTAAATTTTGTCTAGAAGTGCAAAATCAAAATAATATCTTAAATGAATTCGGAATACAGTATTCCTTTCAATTACCAAATACAAGACTTTTATTTCTTATAATTATGATGTACCGTGCAAAGTCATATACAAAGTTAATTGTGAACATAATGAGAATTGCACTAATGTGAATGTCAATGGGTCAAACCCTAAAACTTTATGCAAAAAAACCCAAATAATTATTTGATGTCATGAGAGAACACTTCAAAAGAATGAAAATTAGCTTAAATTGATTTTATGTGTAATAATTACTCTTATATACATCAAAATGATAGAAAATGAGGAATAAGAATGAATCCAAATCCTTTTTACTGTGAAACAAATTAGTCTTACATCTATATTTACTTAAAATGATTTATAAGATTTTAACATTTTACTTATACTTTTTAAATAGTTTTTTTCTCGAAAAATCTAAGTTTTTAAAAATATTAAAATGCATTGTCAAATTTCCTTCGATGAATACTTATAGAACTTGTAGCTAATTTCCTAATGACGTGATTTATGTATAGAACTTTATAATTTCAAAATATATCATGAGAAATTCAGAAATAATGTTTATTGTATGTTCTATCTTTATATTTTCCACACGTGCGTTGCACGTGCATTTCTTCTGGTATGTGTGTGTGTGTGTATATATATACAATTGTGTGTGTATATATACAACTTTCCTAATATATTCTGAGTGTATATATCATGTGTGTATATATACAACTTTCCTAAAATTACAAGTTTCCTAATTATCAGTTGTGTGTGTATATATATATGTGTGTGTATATACACACACACACAAGTGATAATTAGGAAAGTTGTAATTTTGTTCTATCTTCGATTTTATTTTTTGTAATGTCGAATTTCAATCTTTTATTTTTATTATTTATTTCTCGTGTCAATTTGGTTCATTTCCAACGTGGCGTTGATTTGAAGTAGACATAGCGTTGATATGACGCTCACTTGTCACTCATGTATTCAATGACACATCAATATCGATAAAATTTATTTAAATTCTTGAATATTCATTAATATCTAAATTTGATAAATATATAACCAAAATTATAAATATACGAATACATGACAAAATTAAAATTTTACATAAAAAATCTTAATTTAGATAATATTTGATAATGTTTTTTTCAAATATCTTGGAGAGAAAATGTTAGTATCAAACATTTACTACGACGTCAAAAGTTGTAGTTGTTATCTAATATACAACTTTATTTATTTATACTTGTAAAAACGTAGAGTGCACCGTACCTACTTGGGTACTAATGGGTCAGACTGTTAGGCCAGTGAGTCCGAGGAGATGCGTGTCTCTCTTTTGTTGTTTTCTCATATCTCTTAACGACCAGTCTTATCATTTTTTTTAATCATCGGTATGCTTTTTGTGAGAATTAAACTCATGACCTCGCTCTGATACCAATTGTTAGGATCAAGCGTTTACTACTAGGACAAAATCTATAGTTGTTAGCCAGTGCATATATTATTTCTTTATACTCATGACAACCTATAGTGCAGTTACTTGGGTTCTAATAGGTCGAGATGTTAGGCCCGTGAGTCCAGGGAGATGTGTATCCATCTATTAGTGTTGTCTTATATCTCTTAGGGACCAGTATTATCATTTCCCCACCGTCAGTCATATCCCCAACAAAAACATCATTACTCGTTAATATCCGGCATCACTCTTTTACGGTCAACCTAGCCAACCAGATCAATTGACGGAATATCAGCAGCTTGACGCACGAGAACTTCTCAGAAAGTCAATCATCTCAGTACTACCCTCACTCGTTCACACTTAACCCAATATGAAAATGTAAGGTCCTGAGAAATTTATCCTGTTAATCTGAAAAGATTTGGCGATAATTATTATAATTTATGGGTGATAATTGATACGATTATAGACGGAACGGATCGGACTGGGAAAGACGAAAGAAAATCAAAAGAGGTGCAAAGAGAAGTCCCCGCGCACATGCGCGACTTGAATGCGCGCACATGCGCAGAACGTCCAGAATGATCGGCGCATATGCGCGACGTAAATGGCGCACATGCGCGGGTTGGGCAGAATGATCGGCGCATATGCGCGACATAGATGGCGCATATGCGCGAGCCAACAGAAGATGCTGGTCGAACTACCGGCGCATATGCGCGAACAAGGTCGCGCATATGCGCGCAACGTGCAGAACATGCACGACGCCACTTGCCCTTGTATCATGCAGCATATGTATATATATATATCAGCGTACGAATTCTCTCCAGAAGAGAAAAGGAAACCCAAGGGAAACGCTGGGAGAATTGATACTTCTTTTGCGATTATGCAACATCCGTCCGTTCGATTTTGAATCCGACTTCAGTACTGAGTTCCTATCAACGCAGGCTACAACTGGACGTAAGTTTTGTTACGTTTAGACATGTTCTGAAATTATGATGTTGTCAGAATTAAATGGAATTCATATATGATGTTCTCGACATGTTAGACATCATAGAATCAAAGTCAGATTAAATAATAGACTGTTTATGAAATTATTATGAATTTCAGAGTTGATGTAGTTGAGATTCGATATTAGAGTTGTGTTATTATTCAGATTATGAGTTGTACTGATACTGGTTATGAATTCTGGTATTATATCTGTGATGTTGAGATAGACGAGGTTATCGTGACTGTATTGTTATGCCGTCGAAACATCAGTAGATTGATATTGATCAGATTCAGTATTGATTGAGATTGATCAGATTCAGTAATGATTTCGATTGTATCGTGATATCATTGATATGAATTAGATTGTACCTTGTTCAAATATGGATCAGATTATATACCGATTTGAGTATTGATCAGAACAGGTCTTGAATTGAGTTATATACTGATATGATATTTATATGATTGTCATTGCCAGACTGGGTATGGACAGATTGACATACGAGACTTCGTCTTCATCAGATCGTGAAGAGAAAGTATAAATAAATGTTGATTCGGGATTGCACAACTCGAGTTAGGTTTGACTTGAGTTTCCCAAAATCACATACTTTATTTTATTGCATTGATATTTGCAGATTATCAGATTGATATGTTTAGTCTATTGAATTATAGCAGAGCCAGAGTTTGAGTCTAGGGCAGATCAGCCTAGCTAGGGCAGAACCGCCGAGTCTTTGTCAGAACCGCGTAGACTCTAGACTTACGGTGTATCGATGAGCTTAGATGTAGATCGACGTCTATTGTAGACATTCGATACAGCATACCAAAGTCTAAATTAGATCGGGATCCCTAGATTAGAATAAGAGATGAGTCGAGTCTTAGATATCGAGACTAGAACTTGATTTACAGATCCGTATTGATTTATGTTTCGTAGATTACGATTCATGTTTTATTTACAGATTGGTATTGATACATGTTGTTGATTATGCTACATGTGATAAGATATAATTCATGCTTTTATGTTAATTCAGTTAACTGCATGTATACATTATTTATACTGGGATTTATTCTCACCGGAGTATCCGGCTGTTGTCTTGTTTTGTATGTGTGGATGACAACAGGTGGGACAGGATTGAGGTCAAGAAGATGATGAGAGAAGACGAGATTAGAGTGGTGATTCCGGACTTATTGTAGACTTGGTTTAATACTTGAAATTTAGTAGTTAAACCTTAGACTAGTTTGAACTAGAAGCATGTTGTACAAGATTTGTATTATTATACTGGTTTGTATAATAGATTGAGTCCATTACCTTCCGTATTTTAAAAAAAAAAATTTAGACCCTATTTATCTTAATTGATAATTAAATCCCAAAGATGATTAAGATGATGATTAGCGTCCGGGTCCCCACAGAAATTTTGAAAAATATATACTTTTGGAGTTATAATGAAAATATGGTGTGCAATGTTTTTATTTTTAAAAAATATTTTTATCTGAGTAAACCGAATGTAAAATAAATTATAGTAAAATCTGACTAAATAAATACTGGATAAATTAATAATCGTTTTAAGATATTATTTTTTGTCGGTCTCAATTTGGGTCAGCTTACGAAATTAAAGATCATAATTTTTTTTGGAAGATTCTTATATAATAAATATAAGGTCCCCTTATTTTAAATTAATAATTCTCCAAAATTATAAACATAGCTAGGACAACTTAGTAAAATATGATTCTAATATTTTTTTCTTAGAAATTTAAATATAGTTGGAATGATCTATTACTTTTTCCCGTTACATAAAAAACTTTTGATATGATTGATTATGGGATACTCATTGAGCTATGATAGCTCGATTCTTGAAATATTGAAATCGATGAGTTAAATCGAGTTTGATTTTTAAACCAAGTAGAAGACACTTAAAATAATCATTCGTAGAAATCAGTTAAACAGTTTGTAAATTATTTAAAAGATATACCAGTTAAATAAGTAAAAAGATTTTAGTTTAAACATTTTATCAAATACTTAATATGCAATATTTTGGTATTTGAATAACACATAAAATAATTCAACAATACAGAATCAAAACAGTAGAAATGATAAATAAATGCAATAAATAAATAGACACAAATTCGTTTACGGATGTTCGGAGATTAACAACTCCTACGTCACCCTTTCTTCCTCTTGGGAATGATCAAACTTTGATTTATACAACTCTTTATATAATCTATTTCAACTTAGGACTTATCTATTGTCTAATCAAAACTCTTAGCACACTCTTGATTGTAGGTCGCAATCTCACAATCTACATAATATTTAATATCTCTTATGTCAAAACTACAAACACAATCTTTAATGTATTTGTGTGAAAATTCATTCAACTAAACTTCGAAGCTCAACTATCATGTATATGTGAGTGATTGTATGTGAATATTTAATCTTTTATAGTGCATTTATCTCTCAAATATATGATCACACAATGGACTTGCTATCATTCTAACTCATTTCTTCATTTAAATTGTTCATGCTTTGAATCATCTTCCAAAGCTTGTAATTTGATATTCAAGATGTATTTACATGCTCTAACAATGATATATATGTTAGTCACGAGTATATGATCGTTGGATTTTTTTTACTGTTACTGATATTAAAACGGTCAAATTCGCCTTGTTAGTCACTTTTCCCGAGCCTAACTGATTTTGAAGTTTTTGTTCAGTTGGGCTCTTCAGCTAGACTGATAATTCATTTTGGCTCGTCTGCTTGACTGGTCTTTCAGTTTTGCTGATATGGTAAACTGGTCATTCAGTTTGGCTCGTCTGCTAGACTGGTCATTCAGTTTGCTTGTATGATAAACTGGTCATTCAATTTTGCTCGTCTACTAAACTGAACCAAACTGAAGAGGTATGATGTGATCAGCATACGCAGAACTAGTATCTTCATCATCATTTATCAGCATCTTACACTCTAATTCATGCTTTGACTTGTGAATATGATTCATAGATAATTGTCTTAGTTTCGTACACATACTGAATTGTTTCATTTGGGTAACCGAGCTGATCAGGCTTACCAAAATCTTGCAACTGCTCATGTCCCACTGATTTTTTTTTCGTACAATTAGTTTGGTCTAGCAACTATCAGTTTGCCTAGATAGCATCCGATTTAGTCCAATTGACATGAAATATAACTTATCCCAAATTGAGTTTTTGTTCGGTTCTGATTTTTAGTTTGATTAAATTTGAGTTCCAGTGTAGAGCTTAAAATCAATACACGTAAAACCCTTGCATCTATTTAATTTTACAATGATTTTTAGCGAGACATGATTGATTCTTTTGCATGATTTTAAATTATTACATGTTATTATGATACACGGTAAAAATATTTTCTTGAGTTTTGTGTTTCAGGCGATTATTCGATTCGAGATCGGGAAAGAGACCGGTCAAGATTTAGGCGATTTATGAAAATAAGGTATTTTATTTCAAGTCAAGAAAATTAGTATTTTAAATGATTTGCGAAATTTTTAGCATTTTATAGTCTAATTTAATTTATTAGGTGATTTTAAGCTTTTCAAATACCAATTTGAAAATTTGAAGATTTTAATCTTGAAAGTTGGTACTCAATTATTTTATTTTTGTGTAGTATTGAATAATTAGAGTATTATTATTTTTATTATTAATTATATAATTAAGCGCATTTATCCCTAATTAGTTAGTTAATTAATTAAGAAAATTTTCACCTAACACACCCACGCCTCACACACACACATTCACATTTCATTTTTGAGAGGAATAGCTAGGGTTCTTGAGCTACATCAGCAGCCACCCTTCTCCTTCGAAAATTTCCAGCAAACTCTCGTCCAATTTTAGCAAAAAATCGTGCCACAAGTCGTCCCGGATCGATTCTCGTATTCCATCACGTCATTATCCGTCGTTTCATGAGTTTAATCATCAAAGACAATGTACATTCTTTTATTTTTGCATCGATCATGTCGTAGTAAATATTTTGATGTATATTGTATGAAAAATCTGTGTATGTTATGCAAAAATTTGAGCAAAAATGTTTAAAACGATTTTGGATCAAAATTTTAGATCTCAAAACCGAGTCTACTGTCATTTCGAGTACTGTGAATTTTTGGTTGACGTTCTGGAAAATATTTCAACATAAAAACATAGTACTCTTCGATAACTTCGATTTGACAGTAAATTCAGTAATTTTTGGACAAGAAACGAGTGTGTTATGATCATTTTGTGAGATTGCTCAAGCTATGAAATTTCTTTGTCACAAAACCCGCTACCCTCTGTTATTTTGAATTCTACGACTTATAGTTTGGTTTTCTGAAAATGTTTTCAGCACATGAATTGTAGTACTCTGTGTTATCTTCGATATGATAGCAAATTCGCAATTTTCTGATAAGACACGTGAGGTATATGATTTTTATCATAAAATCGCCCAAGCTGTGAAATTTTTGTGTCACAAAACCCGTCACCCTCTGTTATTTTGAATTCTGCGACTTATAGGTTGGTTTTCTGGAAATATTTTCAACATACGATTTGTATTACTCTGTGTTATCTTTGATTCGATAGCCAATTTATAATTTTCTAATAAGAAATGGGAGATATATGATTTTTATCGTACAAGCTCTCAAGATGTGAACATGTGTGCATGTTCTTCATGTTTCTCAAGTTTTGGTTGCAGGCTTCGTTGGGATCTCCTGAATCTTGGCTGTTGTGGTTAGGGCATCATGTCCAGAGTGTTCCAACGAAGCACTCGACGTTTTTAAGTGTGTTCGACGTGCAAAAAGAAAATGTTTTATTTTTTAGGTATGCTAAATGTCTTGTGACCAACTATGAACGGGTTTGGAAGCCGGAGAACGTGTCCGAGGACCTCTCCACCCCCGTAAAGTATGATCGGGTTTTGATCAGGATTGGAAAGCTGTAAAGTATGACCAGTGACCAATCCACCCGATAAAGTATGACCAGAGATCTTATGTATGTGGTAGTGGACATCCCTGCAAGTCCAGTACTATGGTTTAGTCTGATCAGGCGCATTATGTATGAGTCACTTGCTTTGAAACATATCTCTATGCAAAATGATGATGATATGCATGTTTAAGTATATATGATGCAAGTACGTTTATGAAAATGTTTATGAATCAATGGCATGTCTATGTTTATGTAAGTACGTTCAAAGTTAAGATACATATGTGCTATTTTAAAATGCATGTGGCTATATTATACTTTAATTGTTATTCTCAGTTTATACATGTTGAGTCTTCAGACTCACTAGACTTGATCGATGTAGGTGAGGACGAGTTTGAGGAGACGAGACGAGACGCAGGGATCAGTGAGCTGACTCGAACTGTGCGGTAGACTAACCCGAGGACCGCTTAGTTTTCAAGGATTTTTTATACATGTTATTTTATTTACTCTTATTTTTAAGGAAATTATTTCATGTTGCTTAAAGCAAGTGCTTTTACAAGCTCTTTACATTCCAAATATTTTGTCAAACATTTTATTTGTATTGCATTTTGAAAGATGATTGCTTATTTAAGAAAATTTTTATTTTTTCGCAAATTTTAAGTAGTTCAAAATACGGTACGTTACATCCAGCTTCCAACTTGAGCTAGCAACTACACATTTGATAAGTATATTAGAAATAAAATAACAAGTTTTGTTATTATAAAATCAATATTGTTTTTTCCCCAACCCAACAACTTTGATATTGCTTTCTCAAATTGTAACAAAAAATGTGAAGAATTATCGTTTTTATGACTAATTCCATGCAAAACCGGTACAAGTATTCAAGAGGTACTTGTACTTAAAATAAACAATGAATATTATTTTATTAATAGATATAATAATTTTAATTATTAAAAACAATGAGTATCTCTCTAATTTTTGTAAAATGATTTTTTTATTATATTAATTCATGGATATGATACACACATTAGTGAAATATAATAGGTAAGATTTTTTATGTGATTAAATTAATGTTCGCTGAATAGAAAAGTTGCTATTCAAAATAATTAATTATTAGTTAATAAATTTCTATATTTATAAAGTTTTATGGTCCTCATATTATTAATTTATGTGGGTCACCTGGTTGGCATCGCACGTTGGCCTACATCGTGGTAAGAGTATCGGCATATCTATTCATTCTATCAATAATTAAGCCGGATCTAGTGTTCAATGCAGGCGAGAAGACATAAAAAAATCGGCCCACCTTTCCATACCAAGGACCAGCTATTCCGCACAGAGATACCATCAAAAATCAAAAGGAGGTTCATGGCCAAAAGGAATGATTAAGTCAGCGAAGTTTATAACCAACGAATGACAAGTGTTTTTAGTTTTAGAAAAACGATGTCTTTGGCAGTTGTAGTTTGGTCATCGTCTAAGATGCTCAAAATCTGTCAAGGCGGCTGCCTAGATTAATATATAATTTTATTATTATTTTTAACTTTTAACTTTTTTAAAAAGATTATTTAACATATTACCCAATCAATTTGTATATATGGAAATAAAGAATATGTCATGAGTTTTGAGTTAAAATCTGACAATATGCTACATAATAATTATAAGAGTAATACGGAAATAAATTAGAAGAATTATATATCCAAGTTTGCACCCTTCAAATAGAAGAAAACATATGTTAAATCTTTCAGGACTTAGTAATATAATAATATAAGCTTTCACACACACACATAATTATATATGAATATATAAACTTATTCATGTAGAATTCGTACAAACGATCAATTACGAGCCGATATGAACTTACAATGCCAGATCGAAGTCATGTTGTTCAGATTAACCATATACCTGAATTTCAAACCATTATTCATTAGACTCACTTTCCTGGCCTAAGCCACGTTGTCGAGTGGATTAGAAATCCGGAACAGTGACTGTTGTTCTGGCTTCATTCAGTCATTGGTTTAAAATCATATATGATTAATTAACCAAGAATCAAGTACGCTAGACAATCAAATAGGTAAATCAATATGATCAGTTAAATTCCGAATCACTCAATTTGATGCGATATATGGAAAAATTAATAGTTGAGGAAATTACGATAAATTCCAGGAAAAATGCCAACATGTCGTATTAAATAAAAAGGTAATAAACTTCACCTTTCTATCTTACTCAATGATTTTCTTTGTCGCTCTAATTACTTCAGTATTTTTCTAATCATCAAATTTGTGATGTTTTATGTGTTAGTAAGATTCTTATATGATTGACTTGCCTAAGTTTAATGCTGGGTCAAATTTGAGTTTGGACACAACTTTAAAATTGCGAGAAAATTTATAATAATTAGAAACTAACTCCAAAAATTCTAAACTTTTCACAGTAGGTATATCTTGTTGAGTTCTATAACTTTTGTATAAAACATTTTTCCAAATTCTAAACCCATTTTGTCCATATTGGGTATTTGCAAACATGTCTTCAATGGGTTTTGACGGCCTGAAAAAGGCATCTTCTGTTACTGTTTCTGACCATTGAATGGACCTTGGATATACTTGACATATCATGATAAATGTTTTACTTTCAATAACCAAGTTAAAAACAATATGTATGATTGAAATCCAAAAGAATCAATGTTGAAGTTAATGTTGGATCTCGGTTTTCTCGTGCCCAAAACGCAGCGGAAGTTTAAAATTTTTTATTTTATTTTGACAATCAAAATATATTTGTTTGAGCACTTGTATGGTTTTAAGAATAAACATTCATAGGGCGTTAAAATTTTATACCTTTGGTGATTAAATCACTTGACTCCAACTAATTCGGTATGACGGATCTAGCTCTTGATGAATTCCTACGAACGATCTTCAAAAGTACTTTTGTTTATTCTTCTAATTAGGTCCACGACTAGATGATTTGATCATCTTCTAAATTGCAATTGAAAATTTAGAAGAAATTTTGCGTTGGAGATCAAATATTGAGAGACGGCTCAACCTTAGAATTTTTCAAGGTGGCCGAAAATATTTAGGAGAGGAGGAGAGCCTTTTTTTGAAAATTGTGACTCTTGTGGTGGCTAGGGTAATGGCTTGATTGTACGTATATATAACTAAGCCAAGACCTAATAATTACAATTAACATTAGTGGGCCTGATTAATTAATTGGGATATTCCAACTAGTTTAATTAATTAATAAATTCCATTAAGAACTTTAATTATTTAGTATGTTGGACTTGTACTCCTACAAACCCATTAAACATACTTCCCATCAATTTTAATTTAATATTTATTAAACTCAACTTTTGAGCTTAATAAATTAAATCGATTATAAATTCAACATTTGAATTTATTATTTAAATTATAAATTCAACTCCTTGAATTTTATCACATCCAAAATTTAATATTTAATAAATTAAATTATCAAATTTTATAAATTCAACTCCTTGAATTTATTCTCTCAAAATTTAATTATCATAAATTCAACTCCTTGAATTTACTATATCATAATATAAATCCAACTCCTTGAATTAATTCTCCCAACGGGAACAAACGATCCAGTGCTTGTGTGACCCTCAATGGTTCAGGGATACAGCTAGCCGTGGGTCCACAACTGCTTGTGATTCAGGACATAATCCTTTATTCGGGCTTACCCTTACTTGCCTCATTCTATGCATCAACAATTGATCATCAGAATGTCAAAAATCATATTTCTAATTGAACCCATTGAACCATATTAAGAGCGTCTAGTAGCATCGTCCCATGATTCCCTAGGTATCACTGATAGTGCCTGCAAGAACCAGTCGATTATGATTAGCATACAGTACGGTCCCTTCATATCATATATCACGATCGAATCTGCAACCATTGGTTCACCGAGGGTTGCATATTAATTCGATAACTATGTGATAACTATAAATAGTGGCATCGCATGTACGGTTGGAGAACTCCTTCTCTAACGTACATCTCATACTCTGGCCAGAGATTCCACGGACTATAATTTCATCAGATCACATAGGATATCCACACCCGCAGGTGAGCGGTGAATCCCCGACTACATTGCACTGGCTCCTATATGGGTCGCAACAGTACCCAACCTCGCCACCTGATGACTCTTCTGGAGCCCGTAAACGAGTCAAAGCACAGCCCTAGCATATAGAGCCTCAGTGTTGTCCCGGGTCGTAAGGACTAATGGTGTACAATCATAACCACGGACTTATCATCTCGATGAATGATAACCACTTGGAAAGTCCGAGGGAGGGTTGTTCGGTATAATCATCATATGACTACCTATCTGCATGTTTGGACATCTCTATGTCCTTACCAAGAAACGCAGTACACAACATCGCAGATGCTAGTCTCGAGCTCAAGCGACATTTATCCATGTTTTAGGCGGCTAAATCGACTAGGAACGAATTTAGATCATACAGTGTTTACAAACGAGTTTCAACATAGAATTACGATTCATTTGTATTAAAGTATAATCAAGGTCTTTATCTATGTTTGATAACATGGGTATACAGACAAATAAATAACAAACCATGAAATAATGAATTATATTAAAATAAAGATTGTTAATTACAACTGAGTCAATAAAATCCTTAGCCAATAGTTGGCTTGCAGGGCATCTACTCTAACAGTTAACAATCCCAAAAATTTGTGGCAAACTATCTTGTTTTTTTAAATAAAAATTTCATAGAAATTCATAGTCTAGTCCGAAAATTATGAAATTTGAAATTATTATCTAGAAAGATTGTAGAAAACCTCGGGAATGAAAATTCTGGTAATCAAAACGACGGGCGGGTTACACGCTCCACTACTAAGGCGTGTGACCGAGCGTCCGACACCACACACAACCGAAACTTTCAGGAAAGACTTAACTCATCAAGATCTACAACTTGTATATAACATTTTATAAAATCGTGTCCGATTTTATCCAGAATTTGAAGTTTCAAAATAGTGGGCATGCCAATTTGTGGCCAAACAAAACACCACTCTGGTGACTTTTAGGATAACCTGTTGCCATGCATTGACTACATATAACACAAAGAACAAATTTTATGTTATAATCAAAGCCTAAAACAAAAAATAAACACAAGTTTTAAATATATGAACATACAACCTTATATGTTTTAATATATATACATATATTCAAAAAAATAAATTTTTTCATGAGCAATTTAAATAAAAGATCTGTCTCAAAAAATTGATCTATAAGACGACTTTACAAGAGTTTTGTGATGTATATACTGACATGGGACACATTTGACATCTTTTAGTGGCTTTCACCACAGATAACACATCAATTTCCACAATCCAATCAATCACCGGAGTGGATGATCTTTTAAGTCTTCTTCCTATTGCCTTCTATCTTCATTCAAGTATAAAAGCCATACAAAATAATTTGCGCTCCAAAAATATCGACAGGGTTTGCTGAATATATAAATGCAAATGGATGGCCAAAAGTATCTATCCTTAAATATAGCAAATTTCATAATTCAACCCCACCTGAAAAGTGAAAACATCATTTTCTATTATAAGTAATTTTTTTGTGATACTGTCTCAATTATTTATATTCGTAAGACGAGAAAACCGTAATATTTTTTGGATAAGAGTTACTTTTTCATAATATCATATATGAGATTTGTCTCATAAAATTGAATAATGACACTGTCTCGTGGAAGTTTTTGTGTTCTATTATATGAGTAGGTCTCTTGTGAGACGGTCTCACGAATCTTTATCTGTGAGACGGGTCAAGTCTACCGATATTTACAATAAAAAGTAGTACTCTTATCATAGAAAGTAATAATTTTTCATTGATGACACAAATAAGAGATCCGTCTTACAAAATACGATCCGTGAGCCGGTGTTCAAATTTTTTTATTAATCGCCCGAACCGCCCCAACCGAATTGCACTGCACCGTTTTTCATAATATTTTATAAAAACCGCGATTAAAAATATTAATCATAAATTACATCGCATACGCGGTTCGGTTATTTTTTTTGTCAAGAACCGCACCAAATCGCACCCACCACATTGCACCGTCTAAACCGCTTGCCATAATATTGGGCCTAAAATTATAATAATTTGTAAACAACATATTCAAATAAAGAAGTCATCATTCATTATATTTTAACTCTCTTCAAAATTATCATTCTTACAAATAAAACTTATATTTTTCTTAATTATTCTTCATATTACTCTTTTATTAAAGTATTTATTTCTTTTGCTACAATGTTTTGTTTGAAGTTTGAAAGTTAAAAAAAGATAAAATAGTGTAAATGTCATTTTTGTTGTGAATGTATTGTGTTGTTAAATTATTAATTTAGTTTTGAATCTTGATTATTGTTTTACGTATTTGGATCTTTATATGTTTTGAACTATATTTTATATTTGGAGACAATATATTGGTATTGTTTTCAAATATAAATTATAATATATGTTCTAATATTTTTCATTAAAAAAACCGTAAACCGACCGCAACCGCTTGAAATCGCTCAAAACCGTAAGGCTAATTTTTCATGTAAAATCGCGATTAATTTTTCAAAATACTAACCGACAGCATATGGCAATTCAGTTTAAATTTTTTTAAAAAAACCGCAAAACCGCACCGTGATCACCCATATCCGTGAGATCGTCTCACACAAGTTTTTGTCCTATTATATATTATATTTATTTATCTCTTTTTTAATGAAATATTGTTATTTATCTAAAACAATGTATATAGATTATTATATAACATTCTAGATGTTCCCAAAAAATAAATTCCAAAAATTTCCCACCATTGAATCACATACATTAATTAGTTAATATCACAAAAACCAAATATTCATATTTTCAGATTTTATTTTGAAAGAATATTTTCCGTTTATCAACCCGCCCGCGTTTCAATGTCCAACGACCTTTTATTTTCGGATAAAATTCTTTAATTTCAAAAATATCACTTTGAAAAATAGAAAAATGAAACGAAACGGATAAAGAAGCGTAATCCATGCAATCAGATGCTGGAAGTTTTCCTTCTCTTCCCGAAATCACACAAATTTTGAGGATTTTGCTATTTTTTGTAACCGATTAGATAAATAACAGGGTGATCTCGGTTTGTTCACAATTTACGCGATGAGCTCTGGAGATGGAGCCTCCCAATCATCTTCCAAGAAATCCAAGAAACCCAGATGTAGGGATATTCGTTTTCGTTTTTTCGAATGAAAATTATAGTTTTTGCGTTGTATTTTATGTGGGATTTTGATATATTTTTTATTTAAGTTTTTCTTGATTTTATCTGCGATTTTTTTTGGTAAATTCCGAAAATTTCCAGATTCTAGGTTTACCCAGCAAGAACTTCCTGCATGCAAGCCGATTCTAACTCCAGGATTGGTAAGAACTTCAATGTGTGTAGAAGTTTATTGGGTTCTTATGCATTTCCATTAAAATTGTTGATTGATTAGCTCATTGTTGTATTTTTTGATTCTATTCAGGTTATATCAACTTTCATCTTTATTGGCATTACCTTTATTCCAATCGGCCTCTCCTCCTTGTCCGCATCCGATGCCGTAATTGTTCTATTTATATCATATATATTGATTGACTGCTCCGATTTAATATTGGGTAGGGGTGGAACAAGGAATTTGATGTCGACTTATTTTTTGGGATGGAACTGTTCCTTCTGGTTCAGTCATGATCTAAAGTATTCTTGTCTCAATCTAGTTAAGCTAGAATCGAGGAGCCCGTTTTCGGTTTCATGTTAGTTTGCACTGTTATGATGAGTAAGGTAAATGGGAAAGTCATGTATACAAACCTGTTGGTCTCTGTGTTATGTAGAATGGTGAAGATTATCGTAATATGAATCAGCTCGTGCGGTGATTCAATAGATTTTGGCGATGAGATTGGAATTTTTCAAAAAGTTAGGCATGAAATTTCAAACATTTTTCGTTATACAGGTCATCCTGACTCTTTGTGGCAATTTTGAGATTTATTTGATGCATATAGCTGAACTCTTTTTTTGTCAAGCATGTTCGTAGGTTGTCGAAATTGTAGACCGATACGATGAGGTTTGCATTTCTTCAAATGCCAATGATAATGAAGCTGCACATTTCGAGAGGATTGGTTATATCCAGGATGACAGAACGAACAAAACCTGTATCAGGACCTTAAATGTAGGCTCATTTTTGTGATTTGACAGCTTTTTTTAATCCCTTTTTGTTCCTTTATTCTCTAGTTAAATTGAACGCATGAATTGTCGATTGTGTCTCAAGGTTCCAAAGAAGATGAAGCAGCCGATTTTTGTGTACTATCAGCTGGATGATTTCTATCAGAACCATCGCCGGTTCGTGAAATTATTTGTTTCATTTATTATAACTATTATAACTCTCCTTTTGAGTTTAATGTCCTATTCTTGATGCAGATATGTAAAAAGTAGAAGTGATGAGCAGTACAAGAGCCCAGAAAATGAGCAAAAGACAAAGACATGTGAGCCAGAGGCTTTCAATGACGATCGCAAGCCCATTGTTCCTTGTGGTCTAGTCGCATGGAGTTTATTCAACGACACATACACCATTTCAATAAATGGGAACACCATACCAATCAACAAGAAAGACATCGCATGGAGAAGCGACAGGACCCATAAATTCGGATCCAATGTGTATCCGAAAAACTTCCAAACTCGAGGCCTTGTTGGGGGCGCAAAACTCAACGAGAGCATACCCGTTAGTCCAACTTCACCTCATACTTATCGGCGAATCCAGTGATTCAGTGGAGAGAGGGGATGAAGGGAGCAACTTAATTGATTTTATAAAAGTTAAACACAAAACTTCAACATCTTAACTTGAAGAGAAAAATATTGCCCCCTTGCATCTTCCTACATCCCCCTTGCTTAACTCGTATTTGATCCCTATCTTTTATCTACATCTCAATGTTTTCCTTTCTCATCCGCAGTTGAGTGAGCAAGAAGATCTTCTTGTTTGGATGCGAACCGCAGCACTGCCCAATTTTCGCAAACTCTACGGGAGGATCGAGACTGATCTTGAAGCCAATGACAAGATAACAGTAGTGATACAAAACAACTACAACACCTATTCTTTCGACGGGAAAAAGAATCTAGTGATATCTACAACAACTTGGATTGGTGGAAAGAATGATTTCTTGGGAAAAATTTACATCACAGTTGGTGGGATTTGCCTATTTCTTGCTATAGCTTTCATCCTTGTGTATCTCCTCAAGCCAAGGTCCCTAATTATTGTGCAGATTCAGTTAAATTAAAGAGTTTGGGAAAATGAAGTGAAGCTAATCATATAAAGTTTGGTGATCTTTGCAGGCCTTTAGGGGATCCAGCATACTTATCTTGGAACAAAGATCCTGCCTCTTACTAATTTTTTTATTCTTAATCTTTGATACATAATTATTAATCGGGATGTGATGTTTCACTTGTCAATATAATAGGATAGTTTCAGTATTTACCATTTGTTTATCTGTGATATAATGAGTGAATTAGTCGAGATGAATCTCTTTAAATACGAAAGACTCACACGATCTAAATATTTTAAGTTGAATTTCACCTCTAGACGATAAAATAAACAGTCATGTTCATCAACATGTTCGTAAATCGATGTAGTAAATCATATTTAGATAAAATTCCAACTTTCGTTTACCAGATATCCTGTCTTTTTTTTTTTATTTTTTTTTATTTTATGTAAAAACATATTCGAATTGCAAATACTTCTTTATATAAGTTGGAATGTTAAACATTCTATCATTCTTTTCCTGTTACTGAAATTGGAGGCAATTTTGTGTATGCTAATCTATCTGTTAAGCACTAGCTGGACATCGGCAAAACACTGGATTACACATCAGTGTCCAAGTAAAGATACGAGGTCTCAAATTCGAGAATCGAGATCATTGTCCAAATAAAATACGAGGTCTCGAATTCGAGAATCGAGATCCTAAGCACTGAACATCTGTTTTTGCTAACTAAAATTTTGTTACAAGGACTAGGACTTGCTTTGATTGATTTAGGCAGTGTTTGCAAATGATTAAAAAAAGTGATTATAATTTTTTTTACAAATTTTGCAAAGTTTATTCTAAAAAAATTTATGATCAATTTTAAAAGCAACTGCAGATACAACCTTTAATCATAACATAATTGATTTATTTAAATCCTCAAAGATTAAAATCGTAAAATAAAAAAAAAATAGTAGGCTAACATTTCAAAATGAAAAACCAAAATCACTTAGACATTAGTAGGTCTCATGTGATACATTCTCAGAAATCTTTATTCGTGAGACAGTAATAATTTTGGTATAAAAAGTAATATTTTTTATGAATGATTCTCATAAAATTGACGCGTGAGATCGTTTCACGAAAGTAGTTGTATTTTCTTTTATTATTATAAAACAAATACAAGGAGTGTGCTGATTCAAAATCTCGAAAACCTGAGCATATCCCGCGAAAATTTCAATTTCATCAATCCCGGAACGGAGACTGCACTTTTCAGGTATCTCTCCGGCTGCTTCTGCTTCCTCGTTGTCCGTAGCTTATCGCGGCTCAATTTTACTTGTATTTCATCAAATATATAGGTGCGCCCCATGCCAGTAAGGTGTTCGACCAAAATCCTCTGGATATTTTTCTGTCAGTACCTATTCATCTGAGAGGATTCGACTGAGGGGATACGGAAAAAAAGACTTTCGATTTCTAAATGTTCTTTTTTGCTTTGGAGTGGATCTTGTGAAAAGTTTTGTTGTTACTGAACTTACTTGTTTTTGTTGTTTATGTTGATTTTAGATGGAGGTGCTTTATGCGAAGCTCTACAACAAATACTCCAAACTCAAGGTCTCTCTTTCTACCACTGTGTACTTTTGTGTTTTGGAAAATTTGGACTATTGCGAACAAAAATTGTGGCTTTAATACGTGATAATAGGATGATTTGAAATTGAGTTGAAGAACAAACTAGGGCCCGATTTGAACCTTTTAATTTCGTGACTGGGTATGATTAAACATTCATGTAGTTTGACCCTACATCTCCCCAAACTTACCACGATGATGGTGGTGGAGTAGTGAGCTCTTAATGACCTGTTCTGGAATAGGGAGCTTTAAGTGATAATGAATGGAATTAGTGGTGCACTTGATGTGCGAGAATCAACCGTATAAATATGGAGGCAATTTTACAATTTACACATCGGGTTTTGAAAATTTTCTCCTAAATTCTCTTGGCATTTTAGCTTATTGCTGTTTCTTTATTGTTTGTTTGTTTGTTCAAAGTGATAATATTCAGGCATGTATTTTGTTCATCTTAAGCAACAATTTGCCTCGATTGTTGCTGGTTTTAAATGTGCCATGGAAATGGATGGTCATTGATTTTTAAAGCACCTAAGTGAGATGGGGAATTTTTATTAGGCAATTGTGAATTTCCTGGGTTTCGGTATATATTTTACAAATAAATGTCAGAACTCTGCCACTCATGAATTGGGCTTTGGTAACAACAACCTGAGCATTTCTCTCTGCTGAATTGGAGTTAAAAGTCTAGAGTATACTATGTTATCTACCAGTCATTCAGAGTTATGTATCTGTTGGTTGATGGAATTAGTTGTTCAGCTGTGCTCGATAGCTACCGCTTCAGTACTGATTCCATGCCTCTGTGCTGATCTTTCGCTAGAATGTTAGCTCTACCGGAACAGCTCTCGTCACTGTTGCGCTTGGTTGCTGAACCAGCTGCTGGACTAATTTTGTTTCCCATTTACTTTATTTCAATTAAGCATCATTTCAGTTATTGTAATTATAGTACAATTATGTCTTACATTCTATACATGTGATTGTATGGAATTAACTTTATTATCATCTTCGAGCTTTTTTTCTTCCTTATCTTGTCAGAAAGAAAAAGAATCCCGACTAGACAAGCTGAATCGTGAGCAAGAACTAAAATTCAGGAATTATGCAGCTGGTACAGTACCAACTCTGTTTATTTTTACCTTTTTTGTTTTGTTTTAAAGCTTATGCCGTTTTGCTGTTTAGCTTCTTGTTGGTCATTTCATAGTTTAGAATCAGTACATGCATCCTTCATTATTTTATGTAAGATTTGTCTCATATGTTCAATACTTCTGTTAAATGCAGCTGCGGATGAAATGATAGAATACTTGAAAAGTGAAAATGACAAGCTACATGGACAAGTATATGACTTAAAAAGGTGAACTGGCTGCTATAAGGCATGCATTTATTCATTACCACTTGGTAATCTTTAAGGGCATGATTGGTACATTAGAATGAGGTCCCAACCTCATTCCCATTTTCATGCTTGGTTGTAATGGGAATACGCATTCCAATAGGAATGACTATTCCCGTGAACCCATTTGGGTTGGGTTTACCCATTCTCATCCCCTCTTATTATTTACTTTTCATATTTATTATTGTACATATTTATCAATATATTCTATCATTTTTATTTTTCAAATCTTTCAATTATAGAAATTTTATCTTTGTTTATAAACAATTATAATAAATTAATAATAATAATAAATAAATAAAAATCACAAATAGTAGGAAAATTAATATTAGTAATAACAATAATTTTATGAGAACAATAAATATAAAACTGTTATTATTATTATTATTTGATGACAAAAATAAATGATAAGAAATTAATATAATATAATAATAAATAAATTAAATAATAATGTTAAAAGTATCATTTAAGAATGATATTTCAAAATTAAATAAAATTAGTCATTATTTGACAGGGACAATATTAACAACAACAATAATATAATATTAATGATATATAATAAATAGTAAATAATTTTTTTTAATATTTAAATAAAAATATGATTTAATTATAAAAAAATATTTCCATTCCATTCATTTCTAGTATTATTTGATACGAATCACAAGAAAAAGGATAAATTTCTCATTCCATTACCTCCCACGTTCCATTCCGAAGTTGATTCCATTCAAACGTACCAATCATGCCCTAAATATTACCAGATCTCTTTAAATTTGTGTACATATTTTGGCTGTAGATCTTCTGGTGATGAACATGTTCAGTGCCAAAAGCTTTTGATGGAAGAAAATAAGAGAAGTAAGGATACATCACTCTCTTTTAATTCACGAATAAAATAGTTGTGACCATGAACTTTCTGCACTTTCCTAAGTTGAAAGTCCATCAGTTGCTATCATTGCATCATAGTGTTGGTGTCATAGTGTAGATTTTGAGGACTTCTGTTTAATTACTGACTGAACTAGTGTCTTACTGAACCGAAGTTTACTGTTGCTAACCTTGGAAACTTTGTAGCGTAATCTGAATAGCTTGATTATTCCAAAAGTATTGGGAAATAAGGCCTTGGTTTATCGTTATCACGACCAATTTTTGATTCACAAAGTTGAATTATCTTTTTCAATCACGCTTGTTACTCTGGTAGAATACTCTTCATATTAGCATGCTTGTCGCGTGGTTAAAATATTCATCATGTGAGCTTTAAAAAAAACTTTTAATGGTACCCTTGCATTCTATAGTTACTTATGGTTTCCGAAGGTTCCTCAAGACACTTGCCTAGTGTCAGTTTCTAAATAGTTTGTATTCCATGATATCATAGACAAGGATCTCTCAGAAGAAATTTCAAAGCTTCGGAAGTTTGAATTACAAGAATGCTCAAACTGTGCTGTGAGTAAGGATATTGAAAGTGAGCAGCGAACTTCACGTCAAGATTCTCCAGCTGAAGGAACACGTAGTAAATATGTACTTAGATCAGCAAAAAAACGGAAACTTGAGCTTATAACTGAAGGCACAGCCAACACTCACGTTGATGGGGAGCATGGGCATCTGACAGATTGTGCGTCTCTGAGCATCCAAAAGGTACATACGTATTACGTTGCATTCAGTTTACTAAAAGTGTGCCTTTCTAGTTTAGCCTAACTATTGAGATGTTATGATCCAGCCTGCTATTTGTCAAATTAAGATCAACAGTCCAGGTATGTTCCAAAAGGCAAACATATTGCTCATATGATATCTCTACATTGTCCGACAACCTGGAGATTTAATTACTGTTTTGATGGTAGGGGGTGATGCCACTGACAGTAATGCTGTTTACTGCCTGTTTCAATGCCTTGTCGAGTCAGTACTTGGCATGAAAGTCTCCCGTGATAGTCAAAGTAGTAAACCATGTATACAGGCGCTACACCAATCAAGTGGTAATCTTCAGTTATGACTAGGCCAGATACTAGGATTATTGAGGTCTTTCTGTTTTGTAAATTTATAGCCGACTCAGTAGAATTTTCTCCAGCAGGTTATTCTTTCAGTTTGACATGGATACCTAACACACACGGAGAAGCAGAACTCCTATACCAGGTGCTGTCGTTAGGGACGTTTGAAAAAGTGGCACCAGAGTGGATGAGGGAGATGCTGATGTTCAGCACAAGCATGTGCAGCATATTTTTCGAGAGGCTTTACCGTGTTATCAATTGTTAATAATAAGTTTTTTGAGTTCATCTTTTTTAGTTTTTTTGATCTTGTTTTGTATGATTCAAAATAGCATGACATAATCTCGATTTGAATAGCAATTTGGATGGAAGGATGTAAGTGAAGGGATATGATTTGATAACAAATTTGTCAAATGGTATCTATTATGAGCATGTCAACCATAGATATAATATATACTAGTTACTTTGCACACGCGATGCGTGTGTGTACAGTCTTTTTTATCATTATCGATAGACTAAAGTGAAATTTGACAAATTATGGAGGGACTAAATTGATATTTGAATTGTTGATATAAAATATTAAAAATAAAAGTGTTTGTTGAAATTTTTTTTTTTAAAAAATAAAAATGTAATATTAGTATCATATAAGGGTAAAGTTGGAAGAAGAAGTTGATGTCCTTAGGTGGTTACTATCATGTTCTCACACTTAATAAAATAGAATAAGATATATATATATATATATTTTTTAAATATAATTTTTTTGGGTTGTATGTAGATTTCCCTTAAAAATAAATGAAAAACACAATAATTTCAAATCTAAAATGATACATAATTCAAATACTTAATTTTTTTTTCATATTTTTCATTAAAATAATTTTGTTCTAGTCTTTACTTTGAATAATTTGAAAATGGACTTTGACCGAATTAAGTAAATAAAACGCATTGAAATAAAACATGATTATTTTATTACAGTAATATTTGTTTTAATTTCATAACACGCGTTTAACTAAAAATTATTTTAGAATTTGAAAATTTTTAAGTATAGAAACAAATATAATGATATTTCTATTTAAATTTCACACCGGATATTCTTTTCCATCGAAGTAAAGAATTTAAATTCAATGAATTTCAAATATTATGATATCTTAGAATTTGAAATTTGGAGGAAAAAACAAAAAAACAAAAGTGTAATATTAGTAAAAGTTAGAAGAAAAAATTGGCATCTCCTGGGTGGTTACTATCATGTCCTTATCCTTAATAAAATAGAATAGATATTTGGCAATTAAGATAATTGTGTCCAAATTGGAATATAGAATCCACTTCTATATTTATCCATCAAGATTTGACTAAAATTTAGTAGCAAGTAGCGACTTATATAAGATCGGAAAAAAATAACAACGTTTTTGGTCTAATTGTACGAAACTAAAATGCGATCAACCGAACACAACCATTTTCCCACTGGCACTGTACGGCTTCCTTTGGTCTTCCATTTCCTTCGCCCGAATTCATCTCCCCAAAATCTTCCCCATCCGCGAAATTCATTTCTCTCTGTGCACAATCGGTGGACGTAGATTCATCTAGATACTCGCAGAATCACGGGATTATAATGTCTTCGGCGGGAACTATCGGCGCCGCCGTCGCTCCGCTGCTGTATTTCTGCTACCAATGCGAACGGCAAGTCAGCATCACACCCCCGCCGTCGCCAGATGCGGATCTTGTTTGCCCGATATGTCAAGGTGGTTTTTTGGAGGAATCGGACACCGCGCCTCCACCAAACCCTAGTAACGTTGGCCCTAACCGTTTTTTTGACGACAGTTTCCCGAACTTACCCTTTATCTTCTCCTCTGCTTCCGGCCGAGGTGGATTGGAAACATTTGACGACCTGTCTGCGCTTTTCGGCGACCGATCCCCCAACGAATTTAATCCATATGCTTTTCTGAATAATTACATCAATAATTTACAGGCGAGGGGGGCAAATATTCAGCTTGTGTTTGAAACACCTGGAGGAGGTGGACCAGGTGGTGGAGGGGTCGACTTTAGGCTTCCGACGAATTTGGGGGATTATTTTATGGGGCCTGGTTTGGAGCAATTGATACAGCAGCTTGCGGAGAATGATCCAAATCGTTATGGGACACCTCCTGCTTCGAAATCTGCGGTGGAGGGATTGCCGGATATAAAAATTAACGAGGAGATGTTGGTGTCGGATTCATCTCAATGTGCTGTTTGTAAAGATAGTTTTGAGTTGAATGAGGAGGCTAAACAGATGCCTTGCAAACATATTTACCACATGGATTGTATAGTGCCTTGGCTTGAGCTACATAACTCCTGTCCGGTGTGTCGATATGAGTTGCCTACTGATGATCAAGATTATGAAAACCGGAAAACTGGGCAGTCGAATGATAATGGTAGAAGGAACAGTGATGGTAGTAGTAATATAGGGTTGGGGTCTGGTGGTGGAAGTCTGGAGAGCATTTATGATGACGATAACGCAAATTCACAGACACCAAGGACAGTGGAAAGGGGGTTTAGGATATCATTCCCATGGCTTTTTAGAGGATTTGGTTCACCAGCAGAGACAAGCAATAGTGGGGGTGGAGGAGCTGGAAGCAGTGACGGAGGGAACACCAACACCAACACCAACACCAACACCAACACCAACACCAACAATAGTAACAATGGAGCATCCAATCCCAACTTCGGAGGAGGGGGAAGAGGACACGCTAACGAGGAGGACCTCGACTGAAGTATGTTTCTGTTGTGGTTTAGAGTTTTTCCCTTCAATTTACATTTGTGTTTAGGTGATGTTTTGTTTTTATCATGTTTTATTGTATAAATGCATTGCATTATTGCTTGAATGTTTTAAGACAAATGTGTTAAAGTTTTGTTTTTCCAATTTTGTTGGTTCAAATCTGTTGGAATAAAGAGGTAACTAGGTGCAGCCCATTAGCCCAGTGATTGGGCCATTGGTTGCTTAGAAGTTACTACTTAGTTTTGGGTTTTGTTTTACATTGGGTGTATTCGAATAGATTCTTATATTAGAAGATTTTTTCTATCAATCAACAAGAGTAAAGACAGAAACAAGGAAACGATATTGATATGTTTGAAGTTAAGAATATTAGACAACAGAAGATATTGTTATTAATAATGCTATAAAGTTTACATTTCTGATCTGGAGGCATATCTGGTGTTAAAGAAACAAGTCAAACAAGTTTCCTTGTTTAAGTTGTGCCAGTTAGGAAGTGCATATCGGTGAACGACCAATTACTTTTCGAAATTTTTGTGCATTGCAAAAGATTCTTCATTGCAAAACACATTTATATCTTGTGCTGTTGGGTCTCTATAATCATTCTGATTTGTATCCACTGTTCTGAATGATAAATTGTTTGAAGTTGAATGTGTTTGTGCACAGGCATACATAGCAACATGAAAGCGATTAATTTGTTTTCAACATCTTGCCAAAACTGCTTCCTCGTTGCTCATTCCAGGGTCCAGCTTCAGCAACAAGAAAAAATTACTCGAATCAAATAAAGTTTTCCTTTATTGTGTTATCATGGCTCCATTCACCTAAATGGCATCTATTTACCTGATAAGAGTGGCGCTTTACGGGATTACTCACCTTAAACTGCTTGGCATTGATGCATTTGATATTGAACATCTTATTTGAAATAAACTTAATTAATATCTCTATTAATGAGTAACTGATCTTATTGTGTATTTTGATGAAATAGTGGCTTAAATTATAGAATTCACAGCATATACTGCTAGTTGTTTGACATTAAAATCACTAAGTTCTCACTGCTATGGTCCAAGGTCAATCCGAACTTTTTTTATTCATTTGGTTCAGGCTCTACTCCTTCTCCGTAGCCTCTGTTTTCGTCAATATATTTTACTACATTTGCATGAGTTCTGCTTTGTTCCTGATCTTTCATAAGCGTGATTGCTCTTCTTCATTGTTGATTCTCGAATATAATTAACATCAAATTATGTTTCTTTAGTTTGGCAGTTTCTATGACAACTTAACACAATTGATAGCAAATGGCTATAGTTTTATCTTATGAGATCTTAACATTCAGGAACATACACAATGGTTTTTGACAGAATGGGTAGAATGTGTATTACAAATCAGATTTTAAATAGGCTATCATTTGTTTGGAGGCTTCGACCTCGCACAGTTTTATCCGAGCTACCTGCATTTAAAGAATTAGTGCAGGGGATGAGAAAGGAAAAGTAGCTTCTTCCATTGTGTTACTCTATAACAAAGTTATCTTGTTTCAACAGAAGCTGTGATGACACTGTACCTTGATATCCTATTTTCTGGATATTGAAGGATGACGGGATTTAAATTTATGTTCGCATTGCAGATGATGTGCGTCGTGAAAATAAGCAAAATATTTTGTTCACTGGACGTTGTTGAGCAGAAATTGTGTTGATATCCTTTTCTTTTCTTTTTACTCTTTCTTTACAAAACACATGGGAAAACTGATGTGGAACTGATGGCATTCTCAGTTGTTGAGCAACCAGTGAAATGCTCCAGAACTGGCATTTGAAATGTTTTTTTTTCCCGAAAAGTGAATCAAACTCTGCAAACCGTTACTGTTTATTAGAACCCACCCTGCCAATGACTGACTACCTAGTAGAAGCATACCCAGTTACCTGTAATTGCAATATGGTGAATCGTAAGAGATTGAAGATTGAGAAAGTTGTTCTCGATACACCTACTCGGTCATCAAACTCATTTACCACTAAATCACTAGAAATAACAGATGTATAAGGAACAGTTATTACTGTCAGGAGCAATGCAAGCATTCTTGACTACAGGGATGCGAATATGTATTCGTGACTGCATGTGTAATGTGATTGCCTTCTGTGATTGTTGAACTTTCAGATGTTCCATCTTTGTGATATAATAAGATTTTGTTGTTTGTTCAACTTCATGTTTTCCGTTGGTTGAATGTTGTATTATTTCCAGGTATCCAGAATTACCAAGCTGAAGAAACAAAAAGAATATTTACGAAACCGAGTAATTCTGGAGCATTTCACTGGTTGCTTGTGGACAAAAAAAATAGGTAGCCATTCCTTCAGTTTTCATTTTGGTGCAACCTAAATTTGTTTGAATGTATGATATGTGACATAGACTCACCATTTTGTTTGATATTTTCTTCCTTGCGCTCTCATCAAACATGGGGTTAAATAGATAATCAAGTAATTTTTTCTTTTGTTTTATGTCATTCACATTTACAATCATTTCGAGTACTTTCTCTCTATATATAATGAATAAAGACGTAGTTAACATTGTATACCAGTCCAATGGTTGTGGATGGTGTCTATGGTCCCATGTATTCTTTATCATTCCTCTATTCTATCGCTATTAATTTTGAAACTTTTTTTTATAACAAGTTAGAAACTAGCGCCTTTACGTTACTTTATGCAACATCTGATCTTGAATAGCCATAGTCGTGATAAGCATGAACAACTGTCTTGCGAACCTTTCCTAGTTAGAGTTAGCTTTTGATCACCTTCTCTTCTAAAACTAGTTGGCGGGCGCCAACCCACCACCTAGCTTGCAGGTGCTTAGGCGGTCGTCTAGATGGTTTTTTAGTCTGAATATATAATTTTTTTTGTTAATCTTCATAACAGTTTATCTGTATCGGATTCAAGCTTAAAATCCATGGCATTTTCCTCTTTTATTTATACAAATTGATGGACAACTATGTCAAATAATCTATTTTTAAAAAAATTAAAATGAAAAAATTAAAAATTTAAATATTAATCTAGGCGGTCATCAAGACGGATTTTGAGCTGTAGAGGTATCATCTTTGTAAAAATGGCGACAGTGGGTGGAGTTTCCTATCTTTTAGGTTGTATTTTTTTAGAATACTGCATTATATTAGTATTTTTGTAAATGATTTATAACTAATCTTGCATCAATGTATGATATTTGGGGCCAAAACTCGGGTTTGATATTCATTTGTCACTCCTCCCTCGACTAAAAAAAAAATTACATACTTAATTTCATACCCGAATAAAGGACCATCCTATCAAAGGTTGAGTACCTGTTATATATCTTAATTCTAGCCAAATTAATTTGTTTTATAATTCTAACATTCAGTTATCTAAAATTAAATCAATGATATTCCGTATGCTTCTCGTATTTATTCTTAAATTCCTTAAAAATAGCGGTAAATATATATTATTAAGGTCAATAAATTTTATAAGATTTTTAAACTCTTTCGTGTCATTTGTTATAAGAGTAGGTCTTTTGTGAGGCAATCTCACGAATCTTTATCTGTGAGACGTGTCAATTTTATCGATATTCTTAGCATAAAAAGTAATACTTCTTCATGGATGACCTGAATAATAGATCTGTCTTACAAAATACGATCCGTGTGAACGTCTCACACAAGTTTTTGCCTTGTTATAATTTGAGCCAAATTTCAACATCTGTTTTACAAATTAAATCCTCTAGATTTATTATAAAATCCTAACGTCTTCTTGAATTCATCATTTGAACCTAGAAAACTAGTTTAAAAATCCAAGGTTTCGATACAAAAGCTCTGTCTGCAGTCTTACGTAGGTTGACCTGATATGTGGTTTGTAGGTTATTGTATATGTCTCGGCTTTACTCGTTGTACTGCTTTCGTGGCCTGAGTTCTTCGTCATAAAAAAGAAAAATAGTCCCACCCCCGATTCTTCACGATGCATTATATACGAAGAAATCGGAAATGGCAGATTTTGCCAAGAAATATATTAAAATATAGAATACTTTTACAATTTGTCATACATGACCAAATTGTGAATACACTCACACATGCTCAAAAGCTCACAGATTTTATGGCGACAATCATCAAGCGCATTATTTATAAGTTATCAAATACGAGCCACACACTAACGCAGTTGCTCATATTTTGGCCTCGCGTTGTTTATTTTGAGGGATATATATCTATATATATATATATATATATATATATATATATATACACACACACGTTTGGTACGTGTGATAGGATAAATAAATGATTAATAATTAGAGTGATTAAAAAATGAGATATATGGATTAATAGTATGGTGGGATAAATAACACGATGTTTGGTATGATTTTAAAATGATGGATTAATTTAATTTTGTAAATTTTATTGTAATGACCAAAATGTCCCAAATACTAATTAAATATATATTCTTAAAATAATTGGATAGATAATTAAATATTTATAATTATAATTTACATTTATTAAAATTAATTTAAATATATTTATTTGAAATAAATTTGTAAATATATATTTACTTTAATAATTAAAATATTAATAATATTTTGAATGTTAATGTTAAATAAAATTTTAGTAATAATTACAATATTATTGTTTTTTTTAAAATAATTATAAATATTTTTAAAATAATTATAAATATTTTTAAAATAATTTGATAGATAATTAAATATTTATAATTAATAATTAAAATAGTAGTAATATTTTGAATATTAATTTTAATGTTAAATAAAGTTTAGTGATATTATAATATTATTGTTTTTTAAATAATTATAAATAATCTTAAAATAATTAAATATTTATAATTATAATTTATGTTTATTAAAATTAATTTAAATATATTTGAAAATATTACGGTAATCATTAAACACAATAAATTAGAATTTAATAAATATTTATCTTCATAAAAGATAAGATGATAAAAATGTAATTTGTGGTGTGTTGATAACTTATCCCACTTAATTTGTTAGATTAATAATCAAATAATTAATCATAAAATTAGGTCTTAAACCGGGTCAAAATGATTATTAATATATCTTAAAATTTTAACCAAACATTAGATAAGTATGTGATTATTCATCTATCCTTATTTAATCACATCAACCAAACACACCAATATAGTTTTGATAGTGTTCGACATCTCTGCATGTGACATCAACTAGGTCGCAAACAAAGGGCAGTAAACTAGCTTGTAAGAATATTCACCCACAATTTTCTCAATCTGAAACCAGTTGGTAATATTTCCGCACACTGTTAGAGTAAATGTTATGTAAGTCAATAGTTGACTAATGAATTTATTGACTCAATTGTAATAAATAGTCTTTATTTTAATATAAATTATATTTTATGATTTCGTTTTACTTTATCTGTATACACATACTAAAAAACATAGATAAAAGACCTTGATTATACTTTAATATAAATGAATCGTAATTCGATCTTAAAACTCATTTGTAAACATTGTATATTCTAAATTCGTTCCTGGACTTTCCAAATAGTTATCATCATCGAGAGAAAAAGTATGTGGTTATGATTGTACATCATTAGTCTTTACGACTCGGGACAACACTGAGACTCTACTTACTAGGATCGTGATTTGACTCGTTTACCGACCCCGTGTGGGTCACAAGGTGGAGAGGTTGCGTGCAATTACGAGATATGTAGGAGAATGCATTGTAGTCAGTAGTTCACCGCTCACCTACGTGTGTGGATATCCTATATGATATAACGAAATAGTAGTGCATGAAATCTTTAGCTAGAGTGTAAGATGTGCATTAGGGATAAGAGTTATCTAGTTGTACATTTGATGACACTATGAATATTTCATGAATGTATCACATAGATATCAAATCTAACATGCAACCCTCGATGAATCAGTGATTGCAGATTCGATCAGGATATATGAGATGAAGGGACCGTACTGTACGTTAATTATAACCGATTGATAGTTGCAGGCACTATTAGTGATACCTATAAAATCATGAGGTGATACTACTAGATGCTCTTACCATGATTTGATGGGTTTTGTAGAACCCGTAAATCAGTAGACGTATAAGCCATGCATAATTCTAGATTTTTTTTAAATTTAATTGACTTCATTGCATGATTATTTTAAATGCATTTATTTGAAGTTAATTATTTATTATTTCAGTTCAGTAATATGATTTTTAGCATTTCAGCATTTTCAGTGAGGCCGGACCGGAGTTAGAGTTTTGAGATAGAATTTAAGATTCGAGAAATATTTCCAGAAGTTAATTTAGCTAGCAAGTAAGTTCATTTAAGTTAAAAAGAAGTTTAAGGAATTATTTAAGTTAGTTGAGGATTTTAATTTAAATTATTGGAGGTGATTAAGAAATGAGCTCATTTAAGTTACTTAATTAAGGGGTTAGTTCACTAAATTAATTAAAGGATTAGTAAGGCTTTCAAAGATTATTAGTTGACTAGATAATCAATTTTCCCCCTATCATTTATCATGCATTTTCGGCCACACCCCTAGAAGAACAAACTAGGACTTGCCAACTCACCTTTGACCCATTCTTGGTTGATTAGCATGCTAATTCTTTTAGCTATTTTTCCACCTTAATTAATTAATACTAGACCACTATCCTAACCCTTGTTTGGCATGATAAAATCGGCCACTATAGTCTAGAACCACCCAAGAGATCATTTGATAGCAATTCAAAATTCAAAATTCAAATGCATGAAGACTTGGTCTTGATATGATCCTATTTTTGTGCACCCTTCTCCTCACCTTCATAACCATCACTCTCCCTCCACCTCCACCGAAAATAAGACCCCTTTTCAGTAGAAAAAACGTGAATAACAGCTAGGGAGAAAGGGAGAAAAATCGAGAGCCAAGAAAGGTAGAGAAGCAAGCCACTCCGTCTCCTCCGCGCCGTCTCGTCTCTTCTTTTCGTTTTCTTTCGAAACGAAACCAGGCATGTCTAGATTTCTTTCAAACCTCAATCAAGTCATATTATCATTTATTTTTCAGTACATGATCATGTTTTAGCAAGCAAAAACCGAGATACATGTCAAAATATTTTGGGAACACACATGCAGAATTTCGGCTCTTCATGGCAAGCTTCACGATTTCTTTTGGTTTGTGAGTTTCAGGTATTGGATCGACTCCAGGCTCCCAAGGCGGCTTGTATACATGTAGTAGGATGCATTAGGACCATGTTGGTCCATTCAAACCAGCCCCATGCTTGCTGGAAATTCAGAATGACAGCAAGTTCCCCATAAGTGCAGAAATGTGATTCGAAAATTCAGTTTGGATGTCAAGGAGGAAGGATCTGATCTTGGCTGCCCCAAGGGCCTTTAGCCATGGTTGGATCACTTCCCTAGCATGTCTAAGACGTGACTAAGTCGCCCTTTTGGTGGCTTGGTCCATGGCTCATCGGTTTTTAAATAATCAACAAGAACAGCCCCTTTCCCCATTCGGCCCTTCTATTTTTCAGCATATGGTTCGTTTCTTTTGTGGCTTGGTGTGGATCTTGGTTGGCCTATGGCCCTTAGCCACGGTTCATATCATGCTCCTAGATGTCTAGATCGTGCCATGGTCAATCAAATGGCCACTGGAACGACGCAAGATATCGATCATAGCATAAACACTACACACGCATACACGTTGCTCTCGGTTGGACCCTTCGGTTAAGATTTGGTGTGATGCGGATTGTGGCTGGCCTAGGGCCCTTAGCCATGGTTCAAATCATTCCTTGGGATGTTGGTAAGAGTCTCTGGTCGGTGGTTCACGCCCCTAATGGCCGATAGTCTCGAAACCAATGCAAGTCTTGTAATGCGCAGCTGCTGTATTTTTTGACAGCAATTATGCTGCTGTTCAGAAGCGTCGTTTGAGTTCTTGGTTGGCTTTTAGCCCATGGCCTTGGACTGGACAGTGCCTCATTGAGTTAGGAAGGTCATGTTTTCGACCGTTCGTCATTTGGATCATTTTTGAGGTCGTACGAGAATTTACGGTGCAATGTGCCAAATTGACTCTCGAAAGAGCGTTTCGTGTTTTGGCCTCCATTCCACCTAGATTTCGACCCTATCATTTTAGGAACATTATTTTATGATTTTTCAGCGTATTTTAATCATGACTATACGTCGGTTCAGTGTCGGTTCAGGTTGGCTCGGAGTCATGATTAAATGCGAAGTCATTAGGCGTCATAGTCGCATCTTTTGAACGTAAATTGCATAGTTGGTCATGTTTAAACTATTGCATATTTTTCATGGCACAGTTAGGTTGCAGCGAGCCTGGGAACGATCCAATCCAATCCAGTTGGTAAAATTACAGGAATTTTCATTACGCCAGTTAATTATTTTACGTGCATTAAATAGAAAATGATTATTTTTGAGATTTATGCGATATGGCTTGTGGTTCATTCACTATGTGGGAGTGTTATTTTTATACGGTCGCCAGTGACCGATCAGTTCAGTATGGTACCACCCGGTCGCCAGTGACCGGCCAGCTCAGTTCAGTTTCAGCCTCCCCGGTAGCCAGTTACCGATCAGTTCAGCTTAGTGCAGTGGCCACAGGCGTAAAACATAATCTCAACAGAAAATTTTACCAGTTATTTCAGTACAGGCTCCAAGGAGCAAATATTTTTACAGTGATTTCCAGTTCAGTTATGCACGTATTATAATTGCTCAGTACAGATTATTTTCAGTATGCCTCAGGACATGATATTTTATCACATGCATATTTTAAATTCAGATTTTTACTCGTTACCTGCGATTTATGCATGCTGAGTCTTTAGGCTCACTAGACTTGATTGTTGTAGGTACTGATGAGGCCAGGGCCGAGGGCGGGGACCAGTGAGCCAGCTTGGGTCGGCAGTAGTGGCACCCGAGGACCTCAGAGCAGCAGTTGTTATTTTCTTCGCAAATAATTTTTATTAGTTGTTGGATATTTTTAAATCGTTGTTGTTGGCAAAACTTTGATTTTCTTCCGCTGCAATATTTTGAAATATTGGACTTGATTCACCAGTGATTTTATGAATGAGGCCATTTAAGTTCTTTTAAAAAGAAAATTTTTAATTTTTCCGCAAATTTTCAAGAAAGGAGTTTTAGGTCCTTCACAGTTGGTATCAGAGCGGTGGTTCTGTATAGGGTTTCACTACTACTGACCGCGAGAAGCTCACGAAGCCACGCCTTTGGTCTGTAAGTTTTTCAGTTCAGCATTTTGTTCAGCATTTCAGTTATAGCATGAATTATTTTGTCAGCATGCTTCCAGATTTTCAGTATTTCAGAGTTCATTTAAAATAAAGTATGGAATTATGCATGTTAGTTACGTATGGGTTATGTTGGAACAGTATGCCCCCTAGACGCATTTTAGAGCGCAACAGAGAGGTGGAGCCTCGCCGAGAGGACAGAGAGGAGCATAGACCGGAGGGAGACCTACCACCTCCTCCACCGCCCCCACCGGACATGAGTGCCCAGATGTTAGCTGGGATGACACAGTTCTTCGCACAGTTTGCGGGGGGCAATGCCGCAGCCGTAGCCGCAGCCGCAGCCAGGCCGACAGGGCCCGAGGCAGTGTATGAGCGATTCATGAAGATGCGCCCGAAGGAATTCTCTGGGGCATCTGACCCCATGGTTGCCGAGGGATGGATCAAATCCCTCGAGGTTATCTTCGATTTTATGGAGCTGGGAGATGCAGATCGAGTCCGATGTGCCACCTACTTGTTCACTGGAGACGCCCGCTTATGGTGGGAAGGAGCTTCGGTAGCCCTGACATTGGCTACACTTTCTTGGACCCGCTTTACGGAGGTTTTCTACTCCAAGTATTTTGCTGAGGAGGTTCGCACCAGGCTGACCACCGAGTTCATGAGCCTGAGACAGGGGGATTTGTCGGTTACGGAGTTTATCCGTAAGTTCGAGAGGGGCTGTCACTTTGTGCCCCTGATAGCGAATGATGCCAGAGCCAAGCTGATGCACTTCCTGGTGGGTTTACGGCCGATCTTGCGCCGGGATGTTAGGGTATCTGACCCTGCTACTTATGAGGTTGCCGTCTCCAAGGCCTTAGCCGCAGAGCAGGATCTGCGGGATATCGAGAGGGATCGCCAGGGCAAGCGCCCAGTCCAGGCACCGCACCGCCCTCCTCCTCTTCAGCATCAGCAGCAGAATAAGAGGCCTTTTCATGGACCGTCCAGGAACAGAGGCCAGCAGCAGCAGCAGCAGCAGCAGCGGGGACGCCCAGCCCCGAGGACTCAGGAGCACCCAGTCTGTCCCAGGTGCTCACGTCGCCATCCTGGAGCATGTATGGCTGGCTCAGGAAAGTGTTTTAAGTGTGGCAGTCCAGACCACATGTTGCTGCAGTGCCCTCAGAGGAATCTGCCTACCCAAGGCAGAGTTTTTGCTCTCCATGCCGCGGAAGCCAACCCGGAGACTATGTTGTTGACAGGTACCTTTAAACTTTAAGTTATTATTTGAATTTCCGCGTTTTGGGAATCGGGATTTAGATTTTGAACTTAGAACTGTTATAGGATTGCATGCTCTACTCAGATTTATTTCGGGGAAATTAAGCTAGAGGAACCTAGACCTTTGCGTGTCTATAAGTTTAGATCTTGTAGTGGGATTCAACTTAGAGCTCCACTCTTTCAGGGAGAATTTTTATATCTGGTTCCGCTACCAAGGCCTTGATAGATTCAGGGGCCACTCACTCATTTATTTCGGAGGTCTTTGCAAACTTTCTCAAGATCCAGACCATTGGGCTAGATACAGCCTTTTCAGTAGTGTTGCCGTCAGGCGAGGAGATGGCAGCCACCAATGTTGTCCGAGATATAGACCTTGAGCTGCACGGTAATCTTGTTTATGCGGATCTGATTGTGCTACCGATGCCGGAATTTGACATCATCCTAGGGATGGACTGGCTATTGAGGAACAGAGTGTTGATAGACTTCCAGCGGAGATCCGTTCTTGTCCGACCGCCTGGAATGGAGCAGTTCTTATTTGAGCCGGACAGGTACTTTTCCTTACCACGCATTATTCCTTATGTTCAGGCTAGGAAGCTCATGCATAGAGGGTGTCGGGCATTTCTAGCAACCCTTTTATCTGTCCCCGAGGAACCCAGCCTGTCAGCCTCAGATGTTCCGATTGTTAGAGATTTCTTAGACGTTTTTCCCGAAGACGTCTCTGGTATGCCACCAGAGAGAGAGGTGGAGTTTTCCATTGAGCTTATGCCAGGTACGACTCCGATATCCAAAGCGCCATACCGACTAGCACCGACAGAGATGGCAGAGCTTAAGAAGCAGATCCAGGAACTTCTCGACAAGGAGTTCATTCGCCCGAGCTTTTCTCCATGGGGCGCGCCAGTCTTATTCGTTAAAAAAAAGGATGGCTCGATGAGGCTTTGCATTGACTACCGGGAGTTGAACAGGGTTACAGTGAAGAATAAATACCCACTGCCGAGGATTGAGGATCTGTTTGACCAGTTGCAGGGAGCTTCGATTTTCTCCAAGATAGATCTGCGTTCCGGTTATCACCAGTTGAGGGTGAGAGATGCTGATGTCTCGAAGACAGCTTTCAGGACTCGTTATGGCCACTACAAGTTCCTAGTGATGCCGTTCGGTCTGACGAATGCACCAGCGATCTTCATGGATCTCATGAATCGCGTATTTCAGCCGTACCTCGACCAGTTTGTGATAGTGTTCATAGATGACATTCTCGTCTACTCCAAGAGTCGGGAGGAGCACAGCAGGCATCTGACCACAGTGTTGCAGACATTGCAGAAACATAAACTATTCGCAAAGTTCAGTAAGTGCGAATTCTGGTTAGAGAAGGTGGCGTTCTTGGGCCACATTGTTTCTAGCAGTGGCATTGAGGTAGACCCGGCGAAAGTTGTAGCAGTCAGAGATTGGGTTGTGCCTCAGAATGCATCAGAGATCCGCAGTTTTCTTGGGCTAGCAGGATATTACAGGAAATTCATCCAGGGATTCTCCTCTATAGCCGTTCCACTCACAGCACTGACCAAGAAAAATGTAAAGTTTGTGTGGAGCGAGGAGTGTCAGAAGAGCTTCGATACTTTGAAGCAAGCTCTTATCTCAGCACCCGTTTTGGCTGTACCGTCAGGATCTGGCGAGTTTGTTCTTTATACCGATGCTTCGAAGCTTGGTTTAGGTGCAGTTTTGATGCAGCATGGGAGAGTGATAGCGTATGCTTCTCGACAGCTGAAAATCCACGAGAAGAATTACCCTACCCATGATCTGGAGTTAGCGGCCGTAGTTTTGGCTTTGAAGATTTGGAGGCACTATCTGTATGGAGAGAAGTGCCAGATCTTTACCGACCATAAGAGCCTCAAGTATTTCTTTACGCAGAAGGAGCTGAACATGCGTCAGAGACGTTGGTTGGAGCTTGTGAAAGACTACGATTGTGACATTAGCTACCACCCGGGTAAAGCTAATGTAGTTGCGGATGCTTTGAGCAGGAAAGTCGCAGTGATGGCTCATTTGACGATTCAGAAACCTCTTCAGATTGAGATGCAGAGGTTTGATCTTGAGACTTACCCTCGAGGTAGAGTTCCTCGTTTATCTACCTTGACTATCCAGTCCTCTCTTTTTGACCGTATTCGCAGCGGTCAGGCAGCAGATGAGCAGTTGGCACAGTGGAAGAAGAGAGATGAAGCTAAGGGCAGTGTTTTGTATTCAGTCAGCGACGGTATTGTGAGATACCGAGATAGGATATGGGTTCCTAGCAGTGATTCTATCCGAGCAGACATCTTATCAGAGGCCCATACGTCCCCGTACTCCATTCACCCTGGGAGTACGAAGATGTACAAAGATCTGCAGCTATTGTATTGGTGGCCAGGAATGAAGAAGGACATCAGGCGTTTTGTATCCGAGTGCCTGACTTGCCAGTTAGTGAAGGCCGAGCATCAGAGACCAGCAGGTTTGCTCAAGCCTCTCCCTATTCCCGAGTGGAAGTGGGAGAATGTTACCATGGACTTTGTGACCGGATTGCCGAGGTCAGCCAGAGGATCGAATGCTATTTGGGTGATTGTAGATCGTCTTACCAAATCAGCGCACTTCTTGCCTATTAAGACGACTTTCACCATGGTTCAGTATGCAGAGCTGTATATCCGAGAGATAGTCCGACTCCATGGTATTCCAGTTTCTATCGTATCCGACAGAGATCCCAGATTCACTTCCTCGTTTTGGAAGAGTTTGCATTCGACTTTGGGTACGAAGTTGCTGTTTAGCACAGCTTTCCATCCGCAGACAGATGGACAGTCGGAGCGAGTTATTCAGATCTTAGAGGATCTTCTCCGTGCTTGCGTCATTGATTTCTCTGGGAGTTGGGAGTCGAACTTACCATTGGTAGAGTTCACCTATAACAACAGTTTCCAGTCGTCTATAGGTATGGCTCCGTATGAAGCGCTGTATGGTCGCAAGTGTAGATCTCCTGTTCATTGGGATGAAGTAGGAGAGAGAGCAGAGTTGGGTCCAGAGATTGTTCAGCAGGCAGCAGATATAGTAGTCAAGATCCGTGATAGGATGAGGACTGCTCAGAGCCGACAGAAGAGTTATGCCGATCAGCGGAGGAGAGAGTTAGAGTTTGCAGTGGGCGATCATGTCTTCGTGAAAGTGGCACCTATGAAGGGTGTCATGAGATTTGGCAAGAAAGGGAAGCTCAGTCCGAGATTCATTGGACCGTTTGAGATCCTCGACAGAGTTGGGACGCTAGCGTATCGTGTGGCTCTTCCGCCAAATCTGGCCGGAGTACACAATGTCTTTCACGTCTCCATGCTGAGGAAGTATATGGCAAATCCTTCGCATGTGCTGAATTTCGAGCCGTTGCAGCTTACTCCGAACTTATCTTATGAGGAGAGACCCGTGCAGATCTTAGACAGACAGGAGAAGAAACTTCGGAACAAGTTGGTTAAGCGAGTCAAAGTCAAATGGCTCAACCATTCAGAGGAGGAAGCTACGTGGGAGTCCGAGCCGGAGATGAGAAGTCGATACCCTGAGTTATTCGGTGAGTTCTAATTTCGAGGACGAAATTTATTTTAAGGGGGGAAGGATTGTAGAACCCGTAAATCAGTAGACGTATAAGCCATGCATAATTCTAGATTTTTTTTAAATTTAATTGACTTCATTGCATGATTATTTTAAATGCATTTATTTGAAGTTAATTATTTATTATTTCAGTTCAGTAATATGATTTTTAGCATTTCAGCATTTTCAGTGAGGCCGGACCGGAGTTAGAGTTTTGAGATAGAATTTAAGATTCGAGAAATATTTCCAGAAGTTAATTTAGCTAGCAAGTAAGTTCATTTAAGTTAAAAAGAAGTTTAAGGAATTATTTAAGTTAGTTGAGGATTTTAATTTAAATTATTGGAGGTGATTAAGAAATGAGCTCATTTAAGTTACTTAATTAAGGGGTTAGTTCACTAAATTAATTAAAGGATTAGTAAGGCTTTCAAGGATTATTAGTTGACTAGATAATCAATTTTCCCCCTACCATTTATCATGCATTTTCGGCCACACCCCTAGAAGAACAAACTAGGACTTGCCAAATCACCTTTGACCCATTCTTGGTTGATTAGCATGCTAATTCTTTTAGCTATTTTTCCACCTTAATTAATTAATACTAGACCACTATCCTAACCCTTGTTTGGCATGATAAAATCGGCCACTATAGTCTAGAACCACCCAAGAGATCATTTGATAGCAATTCAAAATTCAAAATTCAAATGCATGAAGACTTGGTCTTGATATGATCCTATTTTTGTGCACCCTTCTCCTCACCTTCATAACCATCACTCCCCCTCCACCTCCACCGAAAATAAGACCCCTTTTCAGTAGAAAAAACGTGAATAACAGCTAGGGAGAAAGGGAGAAAAATCGAGAGCCAAGAAAGGTAGAGAAGCAAGCCACTCCGTCTCCTCCGCGCCGTCTCGTCTCTTCTTTTCGTTTTCTTTCGAAACGAAACCAGGCATGTCTAGATTTCTTTCAAACCTCAATCAAGTCATATTATCATTTATTTTTCAGTACATGATCATGTTTTAGCAAGCAAAAACCGAGATACATGTCAAAATATTTTGGGAACACACATGCAGAATTTCGGCTCTTCATGGCAAGCTTCACGATTTCTTTTGGTTTGTGAGTTTCAGGTATTGGATCGACTCCAGGCTCCCAAGGCGGCTTGTATACATGTAGTAGGATGCATTAGGACCATGTTGGTCCATTCAAACCAGCCCCATGCTTGCTGGAAATTCAGAATGACAGCAAGTTCCCCATAAGTGCAGAAATGTGATTCGAAAATTCAGTTTGGATGTCAAGGAGGAAGGATCTGATCTTGGCTGCCCCAAGGGCCTTTAGCCATGGTTGGATCACTTCCCTAGCATGTCTAAGACGTGACTAAGTCGCCCTTTTGGTGGCTTGGTCCATGGCACATTGGTTTTTAAATAATCAACAAGAACAGCCCCTTTCCCCATTCGGCCCTTCCATTTTTCAGCATATGGTTCGTTTCTTTTGTGACTTGGTGTGGATCTTGGTTGGCCTATGGCCCTTAGCCATGGTTCATATCATGCTCCTAGATGTCTAGATCGTGCCATGGTCAATCAAATGGCCACTGGAACGACGCAAGACATCGATCATAGCATAAACACTACACACGCATACACGTTGCTCTCGGTTGGACCCTTCGGTTAAGATTTGGTGTGATGCGGATTGTGGCTGGCCTAGGGCCCTTAGCCATGGTTCAAATCATTCCTTGGGATGTTGGTAAGAGTCTCTGGTCGGTGGTTCACGCCCCTAATGGCCGATAGTCTCGAAACCAATGCAAGTCTTGTAATGCGCAGCTGCTGTATTTTTTGACAGCAAGTATGCTGCTGTTCAGAAGCGTCGTTTGAGTTCTTGGTTGGCTTTTAGCCCATGGCCTTGGACTGGACAGTGCCTCATTGAGTTAGGAAGGTCATGTTTTCGACCGTTCGTCATTTGGATCATTTTTGAGGTCGTACGAGAATTTACGGTGCAATGTGCCAAATTGACTCTCGAAAGAGCGTTTCGTGTTTTGGCCTCCATTCCACCTAGATTTCGACCCTATCATTTTAGGAACATTATTTTATGATTTTTCAGCGTATTTTAATCATGACTATACGTCGGTTCAGGTTGGCTCGGAGTCATGATTAAATGCGAAGTCATTAGGCGTCATAGTCGCATCTTTTGAACGTAAATTGCATAGTTGGTCATGTTTAAACTATTGCATATTTTTCATGGCACAGTTAGGTTGCAGCGAGCCTGGGAACGATCCAATCCAATCCAGTTGGTAAAATTACAGGAATTTTCATTACGCCAGTTAATTATTTTACGTGCATTAAATAGAAAATGATTATTTTTGAGATTTATGCGATATGGCTTGTGGTTCATTCACTATGTGGGAGTGTTATTTTTATACGGTCGCCAGTGACCGATCAGTTCAGTATGGTACCACCCGGTCGCCAGTGACCGGCCAGCTCAGTTCAGTTTCAGCCTCCCCGGTAGCCAGTTACCGATCAGTTCAGCTTAGTGCAGTGGCCACAGGCGTAAAACATAATCTCAACAGAAAATTTTACCAGTTATTTCAGTACAGGCTCCAAGGAGCAAATATTTTTACAGTGATTTCCAGTTCAGTTATGCACGTATTATAATTGCTCAGTACAGATTATTTTCAGTATGCCTCAGGACATGATATTTTATCACATGCATATTTTAAATTCAGATTTTTACTCGTTACCTGCGATTTATGCATGCTGAGTCTTTAGGCTCACTAGACTTGATTGTTGTAGGTACTGATGAGGCCAGGGCCGAGGGCGGGGACCAGTGAGCCAGCTTGGGTCGGCAGTAGTGGCACCAGAGGACCTCAGAGCAGCAGTTGTTATTTTCTTCGCAAATAATTTTTATTAGTTGTTGGATATTTTTAAATCGTTGTTGTTGGCAAAACTTTGATTTTCTTCCGCTGCAATATTTTGAAATATTGGACTTGATTCACCAGTGATTTTATGAATGAGGCCATTTAAGTTCTTTTAAAAAGAAAATTTTTAATTTTTCCGCAAATTTTCAAGAAAGGAGTTTTAGGTCCTTCACAGGTTTAATCAGAAAAATGATTTATGACATTCTCTTGATCAAATGTTGACACATAGAATGTGGCAAATTCGGGTAATCCCTATAAAGGACAATGTCCTGAATCACAAAGAGCTGTGAACTCACAACTAGCTGTATCCCTGAACCATTGAAGGTTACACAAATACTAGATCATTTGTTTCTGTTGAGACAATAAATTCAAAGTGTTGAATTTATATAAAATTATGAGACATTAAATTCAAGTTGTTGAATTTATGATAATTAAAATTTGGAGATAATAAATTCAAGGAGTTGAATTTATGAAAAATTAAAAGTTTAAAATATTAAACTCAAAGGTTGAGTTTATGAAAGATAAAATTAAATGTAATAGGAGTACAAGTCCAACATGCTGATTAAATAAAATTCTTTATGGATTTTGATATATTAATTAATTAACTAGTTGGACAAGTCAAATTAATTAATTAAGCCCATTAATGTTTTGTTTAATTAAGGAACCCTAAACTGTTTTGTTTAATTAAGGAACCCTAAATCTATAATTAAAGAAACTATGTTAAGGACTCATGTTTTAAAAAAGGCCAAGCATGAAATTTTTGAAAATTCACTCTCAAAACCTGTCAAAATTTCGGCCAACTCCAAAATATCTTAGGGTTTGAGCCGTCGTTTTTTTATCTTAACCTTAAAATTCTTGTAAATTTTTTAGTGCAATTTTGAGGAGAAACAAATATTCCAGTCGTGGACTTGATTGGAGATTGAAAAAAGTTTCAAGAAGATCGTTCATAGAGAATACTACAATATTTATCTCCGTCAATCCCATATAGTGATTTATTCGCTCAAGATATATTCATAAACGCCCCTATGAATGTTTATTTTTGTTCAAATCATACGAGTGTCCAAAGACGTCATTAATTTGAATGTCAAATAACCTTTTTTAAAATTTTCACTGCGTTTTGGAAACGAAAAAATCGATTTCCAACACATTCGGGGTTCCCTTCAACCATGCCTATCCTTAGGAAGTATTGTCTGGTGACCTCGTCGTAGTTATCCAATTGAAGCATACTCGATGATGATGAAACCAGCCTAAAAGATCCTCAAACTCTTAATCCGTAGACTCAGAGAGCTAGTCTCTTACTTCGATTCATGGTTGAAAAACACTGCTAGGCTCGGTAAATCAGCAAGTGGCTGTTGGACAACATAACGGGTTGTGTTGGTTCCAACATCGTCCGTAAAGAGGCTGCCGTCGTAGCCTCTCTGAGCTGGCTAAATGAAACAAGGGGTGTCTGCCATAGGGATGATCGTAACAATTTTTGGGTTTGAGTCCAACTTTGAAGAAAATGTCCCTATATTACTAGAGTTGTATTTGGATGGATGTCTTTGAAATCTATAGATTCGATTATGTTTTGATTGTTAACAATGAAAAAATTGATGAAATATTAAATCTATACCTTACTTATTTACACATTAATTACACTAAGTAGAATATAATTCAAATGCATCTATTATTGGTTGAATTCGAAATCTATCATAATTAACATGAAACAATATAAAATATATAAGAGTTGGATTCAAAGCTTATGATCTTGATTGTCTAAAACTATAAAAATATATTTGAAATCAATGGATTTGAAATTCATCAATCCAAACATAACTTAGTAGAATTTTGTTGATATACTTTAGATATTAAACGAAATAATAAATACATAACTACCAAAGTAAACACCCGTGCAGTAAAATGATCGTATGTTACTTCGCCATATTACTAAAGTCATATCCAATAAAAAAACGAAAGAATGCAATGTATTTTCCAATTTTTTAGGTGGATGAACAAAATGTGCATAATTTTGAAAAAAAATTGTTAATTTTGGAAATGTGATTATGAAAATTGTGCAACATTATCATTCTTTTAACTAAAATTTAGGTGATTTCGCCAACTTGAATTATAACTTTGAGAGTATGGCTCAAAATTTGGCTTTTTAAAAGTGTTCAAAACATTGGCTTGATAATGAAGACATTCTTTGAAAGAAGACAAAGTGGTACAATATTTTGTAGAATGATTACTTGTATCACAGATGTGACAAGAAAGTTCTTGGACATATTTAAATTGATCACTCATTTTCATTTTAAGTGTCTCTACTTTTCTTGTCAAATATGCAAATCTGGCTTGGAGATCATGTTCATCCTTGAGGTGTACATACCTCCACTAGATGTTGGAGATTGAATCTTGTTTGTTGGTTCAATTGTGCCTATAGTGTCCCAATTTTGAGCATTTTCAGGTAATGAATCGATATACTCAATTGCCTCACTTGGATCTTTATCTTCAAATATTCAATTAACATAAATTCAATCATTTGTCTATCTTTAGGTGTCAGACCTTAATAAAACTGAGAAACAATTCTTCAAATTTCAAAACAATGATGTGGACAAATATTAAGTAATTCTATATATCTAAACCAACACTGAAAAATATACATTTGTTTTTGAGTGAAAGTGATGATTTGTCTTTTGAAAGATTTTGTTCTATTAGATGGAAATTTTTTATAAAAAAATTGTTGTTACAAATCATCTCAAGTTCGAATAGTTCCCAATCTAAGATCTTGAAGCCAAGTTTTAGCCTTATCTTTTCTTTTTTAATATAAAAAGGAAAAAAAACTTAAGTTGAATGGTATTCATGCCACAATTAAGATCATTATATTTATATATATATATATATATATATATATATATATATATATATATATATATATAATTCAAACTCTCGTAATGTATGTATGGATTTTCAGAATCTAAACCATGAAAGTTGGGTAAAAGTTGAATAATGACAGACTTAAAATTAAAATGAGATCCATCAGGGGAAAAACTAAATATGAAGGTGCACTGGTTCGTGTAAGATTCTTGTGATATCTAAGTGTTCTTCGTCTATCATGATCATGTTGAGATTGAGTTTCATCATTATTTACTTCATGTTCCAATTAGTCAGTTGACTCCTCCATGTTTTGTAAAAATAGAAGGTTGTTTTTATTGAGTCTACAATTAGATGAACTTGACCAAATGCTCATGCAAATGCAAAAGAAAAAAACACAAAAATTCAAAGAAATAAAATAAAAACTATAAATACAATTAAATAGACTTGAAATTAAAATATACTTTCCCGATAACAGCGCCAAAAACTTGCCACAACTTTGATTGTTGTACTCTCAAGAGCAAGTTGTCCACAAATAATATGATTCTGTGAGTTTGAATGTTGTATCCACGGGAACCTAATGTAATTACAAGTCCATTATGATGTTTTTTTAAATATATATATTTAAATAAAGTTAGAATAAATGAACATAATTGGGATCCACTTGATAAAATGATTCAAATATATTAAATAATAATTATTTTATTATTGTTATATATTATTCTCTTATAGTCTTATTCATATATCATATACCCCAAAATTTAAAAATGTTTTCAACTATGTTGGGGATTGATATGGAATTTAGAGGGGGGTGAATAAACTCTATTCCTTTGACGATCGTTTTTGCAAAGGGGTGCTAGAATCTTGTTAGAGATTATTGCAAATCTTGTTCAAGTGTATAACCAGCAGACCACAATATAGTGCGAAAACGATCTGATGGTTTAAGTGTGTATAATGATAAAACAGTAAGCAGTAGACAATTGTTGTTTATGGAAGTTCGAAGATGAAATCTTCTACGTCTCCCCTTCTTCTGTTTCCAGAAGGTATCACTAAAAGACTTTGGTTTTTACAGTACAACACTTGTACACACTCACTTCAGTAAGGCTTATCCTTTGGCTACTGAAACTTTTAGTTTCTCAACACAATAAAATCGATACAACAAGGTTCTGGAAAAGATTCTTTTCCAGTTTAAAAACTCTTTTCAAATATGTAATAACGCGATAATGATTGTAGAGAGAGTAAGAAACAATCAGCACAATATGATCTCAAAAGATCAGATAACTATTATGAAGCGTGTGCTGCTTTTCTGTATATTGAGCTTTAAAGATGATAAGAAAATCTGAGTGCTAAAATCAACGTTCGTATGTTAGAGAATAAGCTCGTATTTTTTTGGTAATCTATAAACATCGTTGATCTCGTGTATTTATAGGAGTCTTGAATCCAACGTCTCTAAACAAAAACAACTTCTTTGACTTCTGATAAAATCAGCTTTATTGCCTAAAAGAGTTCCTGCAAAAAGGCTTCAAAACAATCAGTCTTGTTTTATACCAAAATAGGTAAGGCGTACTAAATGATTTTGTTCAGCATTAATGAAGCATTTAATACTCGTACTTGGTAGAGTAACGGTAACATTTAATATAAGATCGATTGATTCTGATTCAGTACAAGTCAAGTTCTGCTTCTGTTTCTCTAAGCGGATAAGTACTCGAAGAGTATTGCTTTTGTAAAAACGATATGGGAACTACTGGTTTTATACTAACTACTGCTTTAAACTATCTTCAGGTTTTTATTCACGCGATCTACTGGTTTTGACTATCATCACCACAATTAAATTAAGTCTGTAAATTTTCCCCCTTTGCTGTGATGTCAAAACCTAGAAGCTAGTAAAGATGAATATAAAAGCAGATAGCCTTTAAAAGCAATTGATGAGAAAATAAACAATAAATCATAGTTCAAAAAGCGTTAAGGAGTTTTAATCATCTGTTCCAATGTCTCGGAACAAGGTATCCTCATCCTGAGGATCTTGGCTTCTTAAAGATGATTCTGCGTGATGTCTTCCTTCTATCATTCTTCCTTCTGCTTCTGGTCTGCCTTCTGTTTCCCCCTTTTTGGCATCAAACCCCTGAACTCGAGTAAGTAAGAAATCCACTCGTCCAGTAAGAGTTATAAGGCCAGTATGCAATATCTCCAGAATTGGCGTTTGATTTGAAACATGTTCATTTAGAGCTTGAATTGATTGAGATTGAGACTCAATCTTGTCGTTGATAGTTTCAATTTTGGAGTCAGTAGCCGCAATTTGAGTTGAGATGGATTGAAGAGACGAGTCATGAGCAGAGATAGTACGAAGAACATCAGTTTGACCGAGCACGAGGGCAGCATGACTTGCCAAGACATTTTTCCGGAAGAGATCAGATTCAGCTTCAAGCTTTGACAATGATTCTACCGTGTTAATGACATAATTCATTATGCGTTTGCGGAAAAAGTCGGTGGCACTGACCTCACCAGCATGATCAAAAGATAACTGCTTGATGATTTCGGAAATTCTATCAATAGATCGCCACAGTGTTTCGATCTCAAACTCAAGATTGAAGTGCACTTCTTCTGGGGAGGGGCTTCTGGCCAGAATACGTTGCTGGATTTCAGCAAGATGAGCAGCGTGAGCAATATGAGTCGGGGAGTCATCAGGATGGACAATCAGTGCAGTAGAAGGGACAAGTTCTGTAGGAGCAGTAAAAATTGCAACGGGCTGTTCAGAAGAGGTTCCTCCAGCAGCAGTAGATGGTTCAGGCGATGCACTTCCTTGTGGTTCTGCAGCTTCCAAGGCTTCCAGTTGTTTGGTGGCTGGAATGGATATAGATGGATCATTCAAAATAACTTCCATTGCCACTCGATGTTCAGCAGAGAAAATCTCTAGATTTGGCAATGATTGAGATTGAGTAGCATCTGATACTGCCATGGGTAGGTCTACTGGTGGAACTGTTGGTTGGAATGCTGGTTGGACCACTGGTTGGACCACATCTTCAGTCTGAACTGCTTCTGGTGTGGCGGAGACAGTAAGAACAATGGATTCAATGACTTCATCCACCGAAGCCAATTCTCGAACAGAAATAAGAGACGAAGCTTGAGTAGGCCGCTTAGGTGATGCAGGAGTACTGGAGACCTTAGCTTTTTGGTGAAGCTGTAGTCTGTTCCTCAACTGGCTTAGTCTGAGTAAAGATTGGAACGAAATCTATTGAATATTGTGCAGGCTCTCCAAAGGCCTGTTCTTGAGCAAGAAGTTGCTAATTCATTATTCTAAATCGATCAGTCAGAATGCGAATGACATGCTGATCTTGAGCAGCAGTAGGAATCATAGAGTTGAAATTAGACCGAAGAGTCTTTGAGACAGATTTCAGCTTCTGTTGCTTCAGTTGCTCAAGAATAAAACTTCGCCTGCTTAAGCTTCAATCACATTATCAGTTCTGGCAAGTTCAAAAACTCTCTTCTCGTACTTCATCATTCTTCCAAAGGTACCTTCTGTCCTGAAATATGAGAGAGGATGAAAAACCCAAATCGTATGCCATTCATCGAAGAACGTCATGCCTTTATTGGAAGACCCATCGGTGGATTCCCGAATGACAGATGATTTGGTGCCATGAGATTGTGATTCTACAACAAGTTTTCCTTTGCCTTTATCAGAAGATGATATAGGCATCACTTGTATAAATGCAGAAGACCCAGCGGTGGATTCCCGAATGACAACTCCAGAAGTCGGTCTGAAGATCGGAGCAGTAGATGAAGTGGTTGCAGTAGAAGTACCTGCTGGTCTAGAGGCAGGGACTGATTCTGGCAAAGAAGAGGTGGCTTCTGGAAACACTTGTCTCAAGGGGACAGTGTCTAAATCAGTGATTGCTTCTGTTTTCTTGATGCGAACAACAGTGCGAGCTTTCTTCTTGCTCGGAGTTGCTAGTAGAGATGCCTTGGTAGGAGCAGCAGACTCCTCAGATACTGTTTTGTCAGAATCAGTGGAGATAACCACTCTCTTTCTCTTTATCTTCTTCTGAGGTCCTTGAGCCTCAGTTTGCGCATCTCCCACTTCCTTCTTCAAAGCAATGAACTCAGACACATTTGGCTTTGGCCTTAGCGCAAAGGCATTGTCAGCATCAGCCATTGTGACGTAAGAGACGTCCTCATCAGTAGTAAGAGCAAAACCAGAATCTTTCAGTATCTTGCTTGTAACGTCCCAGATTCGACGACTGTCCTCACTGTACCAAGACGAGTCTTTCCAGCATGCTTATGTCCTCACTCAGACGCACCCTAGAAAACTTCCCAGGAGGTCACCCATCCCAAAATTGCCCCAAGTCAAGCACGCTTAACTTTGGAGTTCTTATGTGATGAGCTACCGAAAAGAAGATGCACCTTCGTGATATGAGTAGTACCAATCAAATCTTTTAACCCCTCTTCAACTGTACAGTCAATTACATTAAACAGTCTCGGAATCCCTCTCATTCCCGTGTGGGTCGGTTCATTCATGTTCCCTCCACCTAGAAGCCTGCCAGGAGCCGCTCATTGTCCGTTCAACTGATGGCACCGGCGATCACCCCCCGCCCTCTTCGGCCCCGGGCCTCACATGCCCACCAGCTTCCGCTTGGTTCGTCCCCGAACCACACCGTACTAAGAGAGGTCGGCTCTGATACCACTGTAACGTCCCAGATTCGACGACTGTCCTCACTGTACCAAGACGAGTCTTTCCAGCGTGCTTATGTCCTCACTCACACGCACCCTAGGAAACTTCCCAAGAGGTCACCAATCCCAAAATTGCCCCAAGTCAAGCACGCTTAACTTTGGAGTTCTTATGTGATGAGCTACCGAAAAGAAGATACACCTTCGTGATATGAGTAGTACCAATCAAAACGTTCAAGCCCTCTTCAACTGTACAGTCCATTACATTGAACAGTCTCGGAATCCCTCTCATTCCCGTGTGGGTCGATTCATTCATGTTCCCTCCACCTAGAATTTATTTAATTAGTTGGAGCTAAATTATTAAATAAGTTCTTTTAGGTTCAATATTTAATTAAAGTTTAAATTAAAATATGTAAGATAGTGGGTGATAAATTAACCTAGGTATAATATATTCAAGAAATTAAACATAATATTTTAATACTTAATTAATAGGTCAAGCATGCCATGCAAGATTCTATCGTAAATAAAATTGTTAATGTACTAGAATATATATAATGGATGATTAAAACCTTCATCAATTAAAATACAAGAGTTAAACAATAAAATACCATGCAAATTAGTAATAATTTTGGATCCAACATTTAAAATATTTCAAAGGTTTGGTAACTCTCCATTCAAACCATTCCTAATTGCACTTCATGGAGTATTCATTTCCCATTTTAATTCATTAATAAGTAGTAGTTTACACACAATATTACACCTCATTTTCCTCAACTAATTACCTTAACAAATAACGTGTTTAGGCAACAAATATAAAGATAAACCAACGGCAGCAAGGGTAGGAGAAACAAATTCAAATCCATTCCACTTCTTGACTTGTAACCTCCACCTTAATGCACTTCAATACCCATTTAACACCCCTTGAATCTTCACCTTCATAACTTACAACTATAAGCTTCGAAAATAGCAGAGAACCAATAGCAAAAACAATCGTGATCAGCAGCAGAAACAAGAGAAGAAAATTCAACTCCGACTACGCCGCTCGTATTCGTCGTATTGATTTGTTTTTGTCAAAACAAATTCCAGGCATGTATATGTTGTTCCTTTTCTCTTCAATCAAGTCCTATAGATATTTTTAAACCATTATATATGCATGATTCAAACAATAAATCGAAAATGACAGCAACTTTCCAAGCAATAAGCTGTACAGAAATTTTCGGCTCTCTTGGTTTCAACTTCACAGTTTGTTGATCTTCGTTGCTTACAGGGAGTTGCTCGATTCCAGGCACTCAAAGCTGCTTCTAGGAATGTTTTAGAGTGTGTTAGGGAGTTGTTGGTTCATTGGTTTGAGTCCAAACCTCTCAAACAAAAGCATGACAGCAAATGTTTCACACAAGCTACAGAATTGGTTCACGATTTTCTGTCCTTGAGATGTTTGAGGGGTGTTCGAACCTTGGCTGTCCTAGGGGCTATAGCCATGGTTAGAACCCTTCCTTATCATGTCAAGGACGTGACCAAATCATCTTTTCAAAGCTTGTTTCATGGATCCCTCAGATTTTTACAGAAACATGATAAGTGCTCTTCGGTTTTCAAAATCTTGATCTTTGGGTGAGTGAGTTCGGTTTTGAGGTATTGAATGGGCTGTGACTGGCTTGTAGCCCATAGACATGGTTCATACAACAGTTTATCATGTCTGGATCGAGCCACGGTTGGTCACATAGCCATTGGAATGATCTAAGATGACAAAACAACGCAATACATCCCACTGCACAGAATGGGTGCTCTCGGCTGATATGCTGTTCTTGTTCTAAGTGGTTGCTTGGGTTGTGGTTGGGTTTTAGCCCTTAGCCATGGTCCAAGCCATGCCTTAGGATGTTGGTAAGTGTCTCTGGTTGGTGGTGCAAGCCACAATGGTCATTAGTTTCATAAATTGATCAAAACATACACCATAGTTGCTGCTGTAATTTCTGGTTTTTGACAGCAACTTGAGCTTCGGTTTTGGAGGTGGTTTGAGTTCTTGGTTGGCTTTTAGCCCGTGGCCTTGGACTGGACAGTACCTCAATGAGTTAGGAAAGTCATGTTTTTGGCCGTTTGTGATTTGGTCGAGTTTAGAGGTCGTACGAGAATTTACGGTGAAAGGTGCCAAAATGACTCTCAAAAGAGTGTTTTATGTTTTTGTGTTCCATTCACCAATTTTCGTGTACAGTTATCATCATACATATTTTTCAGTATGTTTGGAGTAATTTTAATCATGGTTAAACGTCGGTTAAATGTTGGTTCGGATTGGTACGAAGCCATGATTAAAAATCAAGTTATTGGTTCTAATCGTCTCTTTTTTGGTTCTATTGTTAAGTTTTGTCAAGTTAAAATTTATTTCATGTGTCACATATTAGAATTAAGTCGCATCAAGCCTGGAAACGATCCAACTCATCCGGTAAAATAAGGTTATAATTATATTACGTGCATAAAAATATAAAATGTTTATTTTTGAGATATATGCTATATGTCTTGTGGCCACCTTATGTTTTTGGGTTTGGAAGTCGGTAGGCGCAACCGAGGACCTCTCCGCCCGGTGAATTACGGCCGGTTTACGATTATGTATGGGTACGGACATCCAGTCCAAGGGCTGTGATTGATCTCTACCGCCCAGTATACTGTGGTTTAGTCTGATCAGGCGCTCACGTTATGTTGTGGGCCACTTGCTTAGAAACAATATCTCTACCAGAAAATTATGATATGACATGACATAGCTCTATTGAGCAAAGCTTTTACGTATGATTTTCAGATATGCACGTAGTTATAATTATTCATGATACGATTTTCACCGTACGTTTTAAGATACTTTATTTTTACGTTGCATGCGATTTTATGATATATTTACTTGTTATTCACGATATATACATGTTGAGTCTTTAGACTCACTAGACTTGATTTTTGTAGGTACTGATGAGGTCGAGACGGAGGGTGTGGACCAGTGAGCGATCTTGGGACAGCAGTAGTAAACCCGAGGACCTCATGATTTAATTTATGCACCTTTTATCATTCAAACTCGATTTAACATGTTGGATTATTTTTAAACTACTGTTTGAAATACTATGTTGACTTCCGCTGTTATGTTATTTACATATTTATTTTATAAATTGGGCAAGTTATTTATTTATTTAGAAAAATTTTAATAATTCCGCAAAAATTATGAATACGAAATGCGGGCCTCTACATTGCTGATTTGAACAGCAAAGCCAGAACTCTTTCTTAACATCATATCCTTCATTATTTTGAAAAGAAATCGACTCCAATCCACCTGAAATCCAGAAGTGATAGCGACCATGACTTGAACTTTCTCCTTGGTCAGCCTATCAAAGGTGCCGGCTTTGACCAAAAGTGCTTTTGCAACAATATCAGCAAGCAATTGATATTCCATTTTCAAAAATTTCTTGAAGCAAGAAGGAGAGAGTTCCTCTCCAGAAGCTGAGAAGTTAAGGATGGCAGAAGACATCTCCTCCTTAGAAATGCCAGAAAACTCAGAAAGTCCATAAAATGATAGAAAAAAAGTTGATTCTAATAGGGCAGCGTCGATGGAGATAGATACATTGTCTTGGGAATATGTGATTTTCCATTCTTCTACAATTTCCTTAGCATAGAAATCTAGGAGAGCCGTTTTGTAAATAACAGCAGGTGCTTCCAAGAACCTTCTTAGGCCAGTTTTCTCAATAGTTTGAAACATCTTCACGAGATTTTCGTCGTTGATTGTTAAGACTGATGCGAAGTTAACTTGATAAGCATTCAATGCATATGCTTCGGCCATATCTGCAATCAGGATAATAATAAAGTAGAATCTGTAGAAGAGCAAGAGAAAACAGTAGCTGTAGATCAAAAGTCTGAAAGCGTAAAAGTGAAATGAGATGAAAGAGGCGGTTAATATTCAAACATGTACAGCCGTCAGTGAAACATAAGGACACGTGTCAATATGTTTGCGGTTGAGTATTTGAAAAGTTGAACAGAGGGTGTCAGAAAGACTAATGAATTAAAAAGGAATTTGAAAAGAAAAGAAAAGAAAAGAGCGGGCTGTCCAAATGATTACTGAAAATAACCAGAAGAGGATTTGTCGTTTTATGACAATATCTACTGGAAATCATAAAGTACTGAATTATTTTCAGCATCTTGATAAAAACCAGTAGACACACTGTTTTATCGAAAAGATAAACATCCTTTCTGCTTCTGACATAGCACGAAAATTGAAAAGACATAATAAAATAATATTCCCCCTTAATTAATGCAACTAATAAATGCAAAAGATACGATATCTGAGAGAAAGACAGATGATTGTTGGTATTCGTGCCGGATAGGAACAAAAAAGCGTCTCTTTGGCTTCCCGAAACTCTATATAAATGCCTGCAAATTCACAAAGTAAAGTAAGTACTCAAATAATAACAAAACACAAATGGATGATGCAAGCTTGTTCTCGGAGTCTTCTCCAGAGACTGATTCAGCAGAGGAATTGCAAGGACACTTTCCAGCTTCTCGTAAGATGATGTCTGAAGACATTCGTTTTCAAGTTATGAAGTCTTGGAAGAAATTTCTTGACCTGTAATTTGAAAAATCAGTTAGATTGTTCCTTTTTATTAGGGCGAAGCTGTGGAATCATCCCATTCAGCAACCACAATCATGCAAAGAGAGGGGATCCCAGCAAAAGCTTAGTTAGGTTCCTGCTGAAGTACTTTGCAGTACTTCAACCTGCTGAAATCAACAAATTGTAATAGATAGAAACAATGTAATGCATCTGGTTTTATGAATGAAATATTCCATTTTGTCATATTTCTGTTTATCTACTGCTTTTACTTAATGCAAATGAATAAAAAATTAACAAAAAATAAACAGAAGGAAGAGTGAGAAAAACTTAGTCTGAAAAATTTAAAGCTCGATGACTCATCGTCTTCCTCAAGTCTTGTCTATAAATAAAGATGAATTCTGCTTATAATGACAATAGTATTCCAATGGATTGTGAAAGTAGGTTTCTCTTCCTTTCTGGACACCTCAACTTCTGCAAGAATTAAAGAGTGGTGCAGAAGACTTCATTTTTGACGAGGTTATGTCCATTTGGACTATTATTCATGATCTCCAAGAAATCAACACTGGAGAGTTTTCTGCTTCTGCTAAACAGAGGTCACTAGTAAGAAGATTCAAGAGGCTTGCTCGAGTTGATCACATATCCGAGCTGGTCAAAGATGATGTGTTGAACCATATGGTGCTATCAAAAGAGTGGGAGTGGCTTGACCTAATTAACAATTCTGAAAACTTTCGGAATATTAGGAGTCATGATTTAAACAACTGGTTTAGAATGTGGCAATATGCTGTAGAAAGAAATTTGAATCAAGTTGTAAGACGTCGATTTCATTCTTAATAAAATAACAGTAGTTACCACAAATTGTCTCCTTTTCTTATGAACTCACTGATATTAGATGAGAAACAAATAACTGACAGCAATTAACAGACTGAAAGCAATAATATATTCAAGTTAAATCAATTAAAACAAGAATATTTCGAAAATAAGAAAACTTATTCTCAGGCAGAGGCTTTGTAAAGATGTCTGCTACTTGTTGATCAGTAGAAACGTATTCCAGACGAATGTCCTTCTTCTGCACATGATCTCTAATGAAATGGTGTCTGATATCTATGTACTTTGTTCTGGAATGAGGTACTGGATTTTGCGTGATTGCTATAGCACTGGTATTGTCACAGAATATGGGTGATTCAGAAGCATGAACTCCATAGTCTTTAAGCTGTTGTTGCATCTACAATATTTGAGAACAGTAGCTTCCAGCATCGAGGTATTCTGCTTCTGCAGTAGACGTAGTTAATGAAGTCTGCTTTTTACTAAACCAGGAGATCAGCCTATCACCAAGAAATTGACAAAAATCACTTGTGCTTTTTCTGTCTAGTTTATAACCTGCATAATCAGCATCTGATTATCCAATAAGATTAAAAGATGAATCATTAGGATACCATAAGCCGAAATTTTGAGTTCCCTTTAAGTACTTCAGAATACGTTTAGCAGCAATATAATGTAACTGCTTAGGGTTAGATTGAAATCTAGCACAAATGCAAACAACAAACATAATATCAGGTCTTCTGGCAGTAAGATATAACAAAGAATCAATAAGACCACGATACTGAGTTATCTCTACTGGAATTCCACTATCATCCTTATCAAGTTTAGTGGATGAGCTCATTGGAGTGGAAGCAGCAGAGCATGCTTCCATGCCAAACTTTTTCAGTAGCTCTTTGGTATACTTAGCTTGATTTAAGAAAATTTCAGCATCAAGTTGCTTGATATGTAGTCCTAGGAATAATGTTAATTCTCCCATAATGCTCATTTCAAACTGATCATGCATTAACTTAGCAAACTTTGCACATAATTTGGGGTTATTTGACCCAAAAATAATGTCATCAACATAAATCTGTACTAACAGAATGTGCTTATTCTTAACTAGGGTAAATAGAGTATTATCTACTGTGTCGATTGTAAAATCATGATTGACAAGAAATTGTGATAGAGTGTCATATCATGCTCTAGGTGCCTGCTTTAAACCATACAACGCTTTGTGTAATTTAAATACATGATGAGGTAAGAAATGGTTGATAAAACCTGGAGATTGTTCAACGTAGACCTCTTCTTGCAGTAGACCATTTAGGAATGCGCTTTTCACGTCCATATGATAAACTTTGATATTTTTGAAAGAAGCAAAGGCTAAAAATATTCTGATCGCTTCAAGCCTTGCTACTGGTGCATAGGTTTCATCATAGTCTATTCCTTTTTCTCGTCTGAAACCTTGAGCTACCAGTCTTGCTTTATTTCTGACCACAATGCCTTCTTCATTTAGCTTGTTTCTAAATACCCACTGGGTTCCAATAACGGCTTGATGAGATGGTCTGGGTACAAGAAACCAAACTTAATTTATCTTAAATTGATTCTGCTCTTCTTGCATAGATTCGATCAACTGGGATCCAGAAGAGCTTCTTCAATTTTCTTTGGTTCATCCTGGGAGATAAAGGCAGCATGCATTTATTCATTAATCATTTGCCTTCTGGTTCTTAATGGAGCTGCATGATTACCAATAACCAAAGATGGAGAATAGGATTTCCTCCAAACAAAAGGGTTTAAAGAGATTTTTTCCTGGTTTGATGAATTGGAATTAGGCTCAGTTGGAGCAGTAGCAGGTTCTGGAATGTTCACTTATGGTTCTGGTTTTTCCTGTGTCTGAGCAATTGGTTCTATAAGAGGAATGTATGGTTCTGGATTTTGAGCATCTTTAACACTAGGTTCTGCATCATCTTCACTATCCAGTTCCAGATGAATCTTGTCTTACCTGTTACTTAGATTTGATACGTTAGAAGTTCCAGGGGCACTACTATCTTCATCAAAAACAACATGAATGGATTCTTCAAAATTAAGAGTTCTATTATTGAAGATCCTGAAAGCTTTGCTTACTGCTGAATAACCAATGAATAATCCAGCATCTGATTTTGAATCAAATGCAGACAAGTAGTTTTTACCGTTATTGTGAACAAAACATCTGCAACAAAATACATGAAAATAAGATACGTTAGGCTTACTCCCTTTCCATATTTCATACGGAGTCTGATTGTGTCTTTTGTTGATCATGGTTCTGTTTTGTGTGTAGCATGCTGTGTTGATTGCTTCTGCCCAGAAGCGCTGAGAGATGTCTGCATCTGCTAGCATTGTTCTAGCAGCTTCTTTAAGAGTTTTGTTTCTCTTCTCAGCTACTCCATTTTGTTGAGGCATTCTGGCAGCTAAATATTCATGATGAATGCCCTGTTCATCCAAATATAACTCAAGAATCTTGTTAATGAACTCAGTTTCCCGATCACTTCTGATTTTAATGACAGAAACTGATTTTTCATTTTGAATCTTTTTCAGAAGCTTGATTAGGAGGCTACTGGTTTGATATTTTCCAGTAAGAAATATCATCCAAGTAAATTTGAAAAAGTCATCAACAACAACAAGTGTATATTTCATTCCCCCTAAGCTCATGATAGAGATTGGACCAAACAAGTCCATATGCAATAATTCCAAACACCTTGAAGTTGATTTACTACCTTTGTTCTTGAAGCTAGATCTCACCTGCTTGCCAAGTTGACATGCAGAACAAACATGATTCTTAACAAAGTTAATATCAGGCAAACCGTCAACTATATTCTGCTTCTTGAGATTGTTGATTGACTTGAAGTTCAGGTGATTCAATCTCTTGTGCCATAGCCAATGTTTATCACTAAGAGAAGCAACTAAACACGTAGGAACATTAATAGGATCTGTATTCCAAGAAACTTTGTATGTGTTGCCTTCTCTTTTTTCAGTTAATACAGTAGACTCATCAGCATTTTTAACTGTGCATGTATGCTTCTGAAAAGCCACAGAATAACCATTATCACACAGTTGACATTGCTAATCAAGTTGTAGCAAAGATTTTCAACTAATAATACATCATTGATAGTAATGTTACCATGTATAATCTTACTCTTACCCACGGTTTTACCTTTTGAGTTATACCCAAATGTTATCTTTGGTCCAGCACAACTCATTACTTCTGATAGTAAATTTTTCTGTCCAGTCATGTGTCTGGAACATCCACTTTCCAGATATCATGTGGAGCTGCTGATTTTGACTTTCATCTCTTGTTCCTGCAAACACAAATTTTAGTATCTCGTGCCCAAATCTATTTGGGTCAAAGCCTTATCAGTCCTTTGGGAACCCACATTTGTACAATTATAGGTGATCTTGTACTTCGGGTATCCAAAGTGGTGTGTGCAACAGAAGGTCTGCTATTTCTAATAGAATGCATCTTAGAATGTTGTTCTTCCCTTCTGTTTTGTTGTCTGGCATGTATCTCTTCTGAACAGGTCTAGAATTATAGTACTGGTAGTTTTTAACCTTCATAGAGGGTTGTCCTCCTGAGTTGAATCCTCTGCTGGATCCAGAACTCTGGTGAACTCTTCCCTTAGGTTCAACATAACCCAGACCATAATGCTTCCTTCTGTTCGTCTGATTTACAGTCCTTTCAACTCTAACAGTTGGTACTTCAGGTTCATATACCACACTGGATTTAACAAAGTAAATGAATTTTCCTTTGCTTTTATCCATTTCTGGCTTAGTACTCATTTCAGAAGTGCTTTCATTATTGCTGAATCCGAGACCACTTCTGTCACCGGATTGCTTCTGCAACACTTGCATCTTCTCTAAAGAAACAAAAGACTTGTTCCATGTATTTACCAGAATAGATAACTTCTGATTCTCAGACTTCATCGTCTGGTAATCTGCATTAACCCTGTCATTCTCAGTTCTTAACTTACTCATCTCAACTTTTAAATCATTGCAGCTATTCTCTTGCAAGCAAGCAAACTTACTGACTTGATCCTTTAAGTTTTGATTTTCAGTCTTAATTTCCTCGAATGACTGAGAAAGTCTCGAGTACTCTTCCACCATGTCATGCAGTGCTTTAATCAAATCAGTTCGTGTAAATTCGTCATGGTCAAAGTGAAGTACCTCTCCGGATGTCGATTTTGGTTCAATATCTGCCATGAGACATTTGATCTCTTCTGCATCATTTTCGCTGGAATGACTTTCTGAATCAGAAGACTCAGAGTTAGAGTCCGCCCATTTAGATTTGCTTTCCTCAGCAATCATTGCTTTGCGGTCTCTTCTGAATTTCTTGTCATTCCTCTTCTATTCATTTTTCTTCTGGTCATCCTTCTTGGGATTTGGAGAATCAGCAATAAAGTGACCAATCTTTCCACAGTTAAAGCACGCCATGTCACCGGTTGGTGAATCCTTCTTGAAGTTTCGGTTAGGGTTCTGGTAAGCTCGGTGATTCTTCTCTGTGAATTTGGAGAATTTCTTCACAAATAGAGACATAGCATCATTGCTGATCTTTTCAGCAGTCTTTTCAAAAGTGCTCTCAATGATGGTAGCAGGTACTGCTTGTGGAACAACTACAGCAGCAACAGCAGGAGTAGTAGTAATCGTGGCAGTAGCAACAAGAGCTTTGGTGGGTAGATTTGATGAGGGCTCTTCTCCGCTTCTCACTTCCAGCTTGTTTAAATCTTTAGAGACTCTCATAGCCATTGTTTTAACGTCTCATTCTTTGGGTAAAGCTCTCATAACTTTGAGTGCTATCTTTCTATTGTCATACTCTTTTCCAAGAGCTGCTAGTTCATTAACCAAGCTGCTGAACCATTCATCAAACTCGTTCAGAGTTTCTCCAGCTTTCATTTTGAGATTTTCGAATTTCTGCATTGCTACAGACAGTTTATTCTCCTTCATCTACTCATTTCCTTCACAGATTTGGATGAGCTTTTCCCAAATCTCCTTGACAGTAGAACACATTTTGATCTTGCTAAAGATATTTTTGTCGAGGGTTTTGTAAAGAATGTCCTTCGCAACATTATCGAGATTGGCTTTCTTTTTATCTTTGCCAGTCCATTAACTTCTGTGCTTCTCAACCATCTGAGGTGCTCCTTCAGTAACAGCAATAGCAGAGTTGGGTTTTAAAATCTTTAACGGACCATCTGTGATGACAAACCACATGTCATCGTCTTGAGCTGCAAGGTGAGCTTGCATCCGGATCTTCCAGTCATCAAAGTCTTCTTTTGAGAACATGTGAACCTTGCTGAAGTGTACCATCTGTTGTAATTATAGAACAAGAAAAAATCTGCTCTGATACTCTTGTTGGGGATCGATATGGAGTTTAGAGGGGGGGGTGAATAAACTCTATTCCTTTGACGGTCGTTTTTGCAAAGGGGTGCTAGAATCCTGTTAGAGATTATAGCAAATCTTGTTCAAGTGTATAACCAGCAGATCACAATATAGTGCGGAAATGATATGATGATTTAAGGTTGTATAATGATAAAACAGTAAGCAGTAGACAATGGTTGTTTATGGAAGTTCGAAGATGAAATCTTCTACGTCTCATCTTCTTATGTTTCCAGAATGTATCACTAAAAGACTTTGGTTTTTACAGTACAACACTTGTACACACCCACTTCAGTAGGACTTATCCTTTGCCTACTGAAACTCTTAGTTTCTCAACACAATAAAACCGATACAACAAAGTTCTGGAAAAGACTCTTTTCCAGTTTACAAACTCTTCTCAAATATGTAATAACGCGATAATGATTGTAGAGAGAGTAAGAAACAGTCAGCACAATATGATCTCAAAAGATCAGATAACTATTATGAAGCGTGTGCTGCTTTTCTGTATATTGAGCTTTAAAGATGATAAGAAAATCTGATTGCTCAAATCAACGTTCGTATGTTAGAGAAAAAGCTCGTAGTTTTTTGGTAACCTATAAACGTCGTTGGTCTAGTGTATTTATAGGAGTCTTGAATCCAACGTCTATAAACAAAAACGGCTTCTTTGACTTCTGATAAAATTAGCTTTAATGCCTAAAAGAGTTCCTGCAAAAAGGCTTCAAAACAATCAGTCTTGTTTTATACCAAAATAGGTAAGGCGTATTAATGACTTTCTTCAGCATTAATGAAGCATTTAATACTCGTACTTGGTAGAGTAACGTTAACATTTAATATAAGATCGATTGATTCTGATTCAGTAAAAGTCAAGTTCTGCTTCTGTTTCTCTAAGCGGATAAGTACTCGAAGAGTACTGCTTTTGTAAAAGCGATAGGGGAACTACTGGTTTTATACTAACAACTGCTTTAAACTATCTTCAAGTTTTTATTCACGCGATCTACTGGTTTTGACTATCATCACCGTAATTAAATTAAGTCTATCAAACTATTTAATTAGCTATATATTTGTAAATACCAAATCAAGGTAACAACTTTAAATGGTTGGTATTATCAAACTAACATTTAAATGATACCAAGAATTTAATATTATGATAATATTCATATGTAATAAATCAAGGTAACCACTTTAAATTGTTGGTAATAAAATCAAACTAATATTTAAGTGATATTCAGAATTTGGTGTTACATATATTATCAATAAATCAAAACACCTACTTATAAGTAGGGTATAAAAATCCTTAATAAAAATACTAAATATAACATAAATAATAAATAAAAATTAAATAATATAACTAAAGATTATTACTTTATTATCATACCAAGAGCTTCACTTTTTCATCTTGATTTTGAAAGATTAGCTACTCATGATGGAAATGAAGAACTAAAAATATATACTTAACACGATAATTTTATTAAAGTGAAGAAATAAACAGAGCAAATTATGAATTCAAAGTTTATTTGATAGAATGAGGGATGCTTTCCTTCATCACAATACACTCTTATTTATATGACAATTTGGGGAGACAAGAGAAAACAAAAATATTATTTTGTACATATAATTGGTGCAATTTTTCTTTTTTCACTTAATTTTGACAATCTTCCCAACTCATTTGATTCTTCTACATAAAATAATTATTTTTCATAATTGAGTTTTCTGAATTTTGGTAAATTTTCATAGTCGTTTACCAAGCATTTTGACATATATAGTCAAAATACTCAAGCTTGGTAAAACTGTAATTCCATCGACAACACTTTCACTTGTTGCTCAGTTTGACCTCAATTGTGAGAAGAATGTTATCTCATGCTTTTTTTCAATATTGTGGACATCGAAATCAACTTTATACATGTTTAATAATCATCTCATTCTCATTTTTTTATCCAAAATTATTTCTATTTTATCGAACCTGTAAAAATAACAAAAATAATACAATTATTCAACATACATATTTTTTATACAAATTATTATAAAAACTTAAATATTTAATTCACTTTAAACTATAAAAAAATATACAAAACATTTAATAAATATACAATTTTTTATATTAATCAGCCATAAGTAAAAGCAACTTTCTTGATCTAGAACCAGTTGCTAGTAGTCTCATTCCCAATAAACCTGTATGTTGTGACAAATGTTTTACGTGCAGATTTGTCGTACTTGTCCGCTTTCCACGTAGGCGTTGGTGTTGGTGTACCATTTTCTTGCAACTAAGGTACAACGAAAGTTTAAAAATTTTGTTTTGACGTTCAAAATGTTCAGGATTAACGGAGTTGGTTCTTCTTGTAAATCTCTACGAATAATCTCTCTCATTTGATCGCCTAATTATTCCACGATCAGAGAATGGATTCTTCTCTTAAATCACACTAGATTCTTAAACAATTTTGCGTCGAGGCTAAATCGCCGGAATTTCAGAAAACTGATGGTGTTGTGGAGGCTACGGGGCAGCGGCAAAGTGGAAGAAAAGTCTATGACCGTGACTTGTTCTTCTCAAGAAGTAGCCGAAAACTTCTAGTGTGGAGGAGAGAAGGAAAAATTTTGGTGGGCAAAATTTTGGGTGTAAAAACCGTCTTAATTCATATAACTTTTAATGAAATATTTATAGACTTTGGTTACTGATCACATCAAGAATCACTCTTAATAGGATTCGTAATCTTAATCCATTAGGATTTTTTTTATTTTCATTACTTATAAATTCCCATATAGTATATATAATGCAAAGTCAACTCTTGATAATGCATGATATATATATATATATATATATATATATATATATATATATATTTGTGTGTGTGAGTGTGTGTGTGTGAAGACATATATTATTTAATTTATTAATTAATCAACTCTAGACCCCTCTAGAATATTTCATTATAATCGTGTACATATATTATTCATCACTACCAACATTATTATTTAATTAGTAGATTCTAAATTTAATAAGTAAAAAATTGTATATTCATTTTAACTCCGATCGACGATCAGACAACGTCAATCTACCGAAAGTATAAATATTGTTCATATAATGAAAATTGAAAATTTCGAAGATCTAAAAATTTTCATTGATTCATTTTTGGTAACTGCCAGTTTTTTAAATATCTTCACCAAAACAGATAGTTATACTATTCTCACTTAATTAACTGGTAAGCTAACTTCCAAAACTTCTTTCATATGGAGTTACGTAAACTTCATTATAAGCAATCTGTTTGATTTCCATCAAACTACAAACATCAAATTCAACTACTTGAACACGATTGTGCGTTCATGAGGAAGTTTGAAGCAATATTTTTTGTAGTTTGGTTCATGTTTTCGTATGGTAACATTAATTATGTATTAATGTCATGTTAGTAATTTGAAAAAAAAAATCATCGAAAATTAAAAAGTAAAATATCAACTTAAATTTTAAAAATTTAATAGATCAAAACGCAAAATTGGATTTCACTTAGCTAATGAAATCAAAAATAGATATTTGATTGTTTATCAAACATATTTATTTTTTAAAAATCATAATTATTGTTACATATTGGGAAAATATCTTTTTTCACCAAAATTTTAAATTTTGGATTTTTATCTATTAAATTTTCAAAATTTGGTTTTGGTACACTAACTTTTAATTTTCGACTATTTTTGTTCAATGATTGTTATTGTACTGAAAAATGCTGATGCATGCTGACATGAATTTAAAATTGTTGGCTTTTCAGATTCTACATCAGTAAATTAAAATTTAGTGTATCAAAATTAAATTTTGAAAAATTAATGGACTCAACATCAAACTCAAACTCAAACTCAAATTTAAACAAGTTAATGGAACCAAAAATCATTACAAGTTAATGGAACCAAAAATCATTTCCCTTACATCTTCATCATTCTGAAAAGATATGATAATTATTTCAATTAATCTTAATCATTACTCATTTATCTTTCCTATAAGAAGATTATAATAATAATTTACATAGATAGGTATTTTTAAATGTACTGTCATTCAGTCATATATCAATTATTTTTCTCGTGAAATATATGTTCAATTCTGTGATACATATTTTTAATCAAATTTGATTCATAAAAATATATTATTTTTCATGTTAAAAATATTTTTTTAAAATATGGATCAAGTCAATTCGTTTCACGGATATACATCTATGATACTGTCTTACATGAGACTTAATCCTAAAATTATGTTTGGCCGAATAAAAAATGGAATACGGCATAAAGGGTCTCCGAGTTGGTAGATTATGTGAACGTTTGACCAATTATCAAGAGTTCGACCTTCTCGGATGAGTTTGTTAAACAAGATTTGTACAACATGATTTACTTTGCTAACGTGGTTTGCAGACTATTGCATTAGCCATAGATTTATCTAGTATGCACCAAAGGGTTCGACGGCGGGCTCCCACATCATCAATAAACACGGAATTTGGAATTGAAATTTGTTGTTTGGTAAATTTTAAAATGTAATTTAAAATTTAAATTTCTGACCAAGAATCAACGTTTTACTAATAAAAAAAAAGCAAATATTAATTGAAAAATTGCATAAATAATATGACAATTTATACATCTAAAAATTCCTTAACTATATAAAATATTATTGAGTTCATACTTAACAGTAACTAATGCTTCTTAGCATATGTGCATATTTAAAACTTTTCTATGCTAATTTATTTTTTGTTATTTTTATATTTTATGTCTTTTACAAGAATATTTTTTATACTTGAGATATATGATAATTTAAAATTTCAAAAATTTGGATAAATATATACAAAATTTTAATAAATTTAAATGTTTTTTAAAATGGTTGAGATGTGGTGGTTATAGGTTAAATTTAGGGCAATTTGACAAAAAATCACTCCCTATCTCCATTCTTAATTTTCTTTTTATTTCTCATCCCTTCAAATTTTTGTTTTAACTTCCCATTTTTTAAATTTTACAAAAATATCTTATGGTATGTGGCACCTATCAAGCCTGTTCTTAAAGGCATATAGCCTCAAAACATGCAGCTACGCAAGGTTTTCAGCCTATATACTATGTTCATATGATCGATTTTTTTGATGACACATCATGCTTCTGTATAATAAATTGAACAATTTACCTCTTTGACCGGAGTGCCGTCGGGTTATATCCGCCATGTTTTACAGACTGCTCCTCACAGCCTAACCATGCAGTCGCAACGGATGGTTCCTGATGCAGATTCTTTCAAAAACACCTAGCACAACCATGTTTCGTTTCCTACCTCAGGGTGTATAGTAAAAAAGTTCAATTTAAAACTAATACATGAGAGGGGCAAAAGTCTTGGTCTTTTTATTCAAAAATAACAAATTATTATTACAAAGTAACCTACTGCAGAGGAGGAGAAACTTGTTTAGCTACTACACACATGAACTAGAAAGAGAAAATGTTACTATGTTTTTGAAAGAAAATGAAGAGGTTGAATGATATCTTAATCTTTCTTCTGTCTTGGTATTTATAGAATTCCTTTGCGGATTTGAATTTCGGACTTCAAAAAGTTGCCTTAGCTTTTCTTTAATGCCTTCCAGCTATGCTTGGCACTATCTTTTGAGTGGGTGGTTGAATGGTCCCTCCATTTTTTCTTGAGTTGTCTTTTTCTAGATCATTAATCTATTGACAATTTGTTCTTCCATCTTTATCTCCTGGCATAACCAATAGATATGTGTTTGGATCATATCAGCTGAGATCTCATTCTCTGCTTCTTTTTATTGTTTGTATAGATCTTTGAAAATCACCAGCTACTTTCTTATCGCCTTAATCCGTCTTTTTGAAACTTTAAAATATGTAGAATACATTTTATTTGGTTTCAAACTTCGTTTTAATTCTTGTGTGGTTTTATTGTTCCCATTTACTCTGTATTTATAGGTGTATTTTGGTCCGAGTATTTTTTTAATGGGCAAATTACATGCCTACTTGCTTTTGTCGGGGAATCTTTATCTTTTGTTATCCCAAGGAAAAGTGATTGTGGTTACATGTCCACTTATTTTTGTCGGGAAATCTTAAACTTTTGGTGTCACAGAGGAAAACGTGATTGTGGTCCTTCACCACTTGGTCCTCTTTCCGCAAGATGCTTCTTGTCTGACCGAGGTTTGAAGCCCTTGCCAAATTCTGGCTCCTTTTGATTTGAGCACTCTAGGTAGATCAGTTTTGACCATTTTCTCACATGAGCCATGTTGCAGAATTTCTGATGTGTTTCTTTATTCCCCGACATCTTGCTATTCCACAAAAGATTTTTTTTGGTTTCAAATAAATCTTCTGCAAATTTTTTTGATTTTCTTGTCATAGTATCTAACAAAAATGATCCATTTAATGAACTATGGTAAAACTTAAACGGAAATTTGACTTTGTCCATCTCGGTTAGACAGACCCATAGACCCCATGCTCTCCTAGTGGAAATGTCATCTTCAGTTATTGAAGCAAAAATGAGTATTTCTTCTGTCGGAGGATCCTTGATAAATTTTTAAACATTTATATCTGACCTTCTTAACTTGATAAAATGAAAGGCTTTGGGAGACCCTTTTCCAGCTGGTTCTGGTACTGCAATAAAAATGCATAGCTCCATAATGTCTCATCTGGATAAATAGTCGTTATTTGACCATGTTTCATGAATCGCTTCCTGAATCCATTTAGCTAGTCTTGAAATTTTTGGAAAATGGGGATGTAGTATAAATCGAGGCAAAATCACCAAATTTATACCATGGTTTTACTTCCTTTGGATATGAATTTGGTTTCATCAACCCTATGATATTTTCCTGAAACATCAACGCTGATTGTGGTAGGGTTAATACCTAATCTTGTTTTTAATTTCTCTCAAATTTTTTGATAAACATGAAATGGAGAAATTGTAGCTTTATTATTATCAACCCTAGATTTATCCTTGTCTATATTAGGTCTAAGGTTGATCTTTCCCTCTTCAATCCCTGAGGTGAAGGTTTGAATTGAAGACTCGAGATATGAATCTGGAGTTTCAATTTTTGTTTCAGATGACTCATCTGGAGATGATCCAAACTTAACACATGTGCTAGGGGTATTTGAATCCCCTGCTCCAGGTATAGAGTCCTATGCTCGAAAACTCTCCATTTGGGAAACCAGTGGCTTCTAAATGACTTGAAGGATAGACCTTTGCATTACAGATCATAGCTGAGTATAAGCTTGTAAACATCATGTAATTCGATCAGAGACAATTCTATCATCGGCTTTTTGTAGCCTACCCACAATTTTTGCATTTATGGCAAGCTTGTTAAACCCGTTTTGAAGCATTTCTACGTGTTCTCTCAAATGCCTCTGCATTTTTTTGATGACATCGATATCACCGTTGTCCATCTCTTGTTAAAAAATTTGCAAGAATATTTTAATGAGATTTTATAATCACAATATTAAAAATATAATTTTGACATAAAGCTTGCAATCTTAGTAATCTAGCCTTCACAGGTTTAGATTCTATTCTATTTCTTAAGAAAGCTCTTACTTGTGTATTATCAATTTTCAAAGTAAATTTCTTTGCTAGTAAAAATATTGGTCATTTTTCAAAATCCCTTTTTACTTCATAAAATTCTTTTTTGTTGATATGCCATCTTATAGCTTCTGCATCTGAGAAAAGTCCACTGCAATATCTGCATGAGTGTTCTCTTTCTGATGTGAGCTTAGTTAATATTCTCGCCCACCTGTGATCACTGACATCTGTATATAATACAAGTTTATCTTCATCCCGAGGAATAGCCATTTTTGGAAATTTTTTTACAAATCTCCTTGAGTTGACCAAGTCTCTGTGTGTTCTTCCGTCCATATAAATTTTGCATATTTTTCCAGTAATGTACTGAATACTTTCCTGTGTTTTGCTAGTTTTTTTATAAACATCCCAGCAAAATTAACAACTCATAGAAAACTTTGAAGTTGTTTCTTTTTTTTACTCGTTTGTAAAATTTTGCTTTTCTTCTACTATATGATCCTGCAAAATTATTCTAGATTCATCGATTTCTATTCCGAGAAATTCAATATTTCTTTTGTCAATGACTGCTTTCTTTTTAGATAAAATCAGTCGTTCTTCCTTGCAAACTTTAGGAAAAATCTCTAAATTCTTGATATGTTCATATTTTTAAACGCAATTAAACGTCATCAATATAGACAAACATAAATTTGAAATAATCTTTAAATAGATTATCCATTTTTATTTCTGGGATGAATTAGAAAATCTCATTGGTAATACTTCTCAAAAATAGTGTCCTTGTGGTGTGGAGAAAGCAGTGAATTTCTTGTTTTCTTCCTTCATCCGAATCTGATAAAATCCAAACTTACAATCAAATTTAGAGAATGTCTGTATTTCTTATGCAACTAATTAGATTTTCACTACTTGGTATAAAATACCAGTTAAACTCCAGAATCTTATTAATTTCTTGGTAATTAATAACTAGCCCGAGTTTGTTTCTTTTTATCTCAGCATTATTTCTTACAAGAAATCCTGGACTGCTGTATGGTGAAATTCCTGATTTGATCAAACCAATGTCCAGATGTTCTTTGATTATAATCTGCATATCTCTTTGATCAATTATATTCATTGGCATAGGCTTGTGTCAGACAAATTCATACTCTTTTCCTTCCTTGATTTAAGGTAGGCTTTGAGTTGATTTTTATTTCACCATGCCATTGATCCTCTTTTTGACATCTTCTAATTAAACTTTTAATTCAAACTCTACCTCATTCGGTTGTGAAGCTATCTTGAGGAATTCTATTTCTTCAGGTTGGAGCTCCTTATCCACTCTCAATTGAAGTATTGTTTCTCTAAACCGTCTAGAATCCTTCATTTTTGGGTTCATAAGTTTTCCTTCATCACCATGCTTGCTGCGAAACTGAATTGGTAATTTTCTATAAAATGCCTATCTTAGTCGCTGGACTATGATTTTGTGATTACATGGTGTTGTGAACACTAATCTTCTAGTATCATTTTCTTGCTTGTAGGATTTGAACATTTGTAGAAAATTATTTCCTAGCAAAATGTCAGCTCATGTATCACGAAAATAAATCGGTGGTGTTTTTACTTATAACATGATGTTTGTCCAGCACTTCCGATCACGATTTCTATCATCTTTATCCCTTTACATAAGATTATTATTCTCTTGGAGAAATCTCTTCCAGTAATCTTTGGTAATTCTTCTTCCAAATCATTTGGAAAAACTCCTCTTTTTGATGTATAAATTCCAACGTCTGAATCAATATACGCATCAATGTATTTTGCTTTATATTATTTGTATAACATCTTTACTTGAATGTATATTGAGAATGAGCTTTTGGTCATTGGATTTTCCAAATCTTCTCTTCAGCCATAAACTCCATTCTGTTTTCTAGACCTTTCCAAGGTTTTTGTTTCTCGAGAAACTCTAGCCCAATAACCAATCGATCTGGTTCTTTTTCTGGAGTTCCTTTTATATGAACTTCCAATTCGCTGATGTTGATCATTCCTTGGTAAGTCCCTATCATATGTTGTTCTAAATAGTATATAGTATTACAAGAAAATTGATTCTTTTGTTTCATAATATCAAATATTATTTCTACTTCCTTCCACCCTTATGGACATATAAGCTTTCCTATTGTCAAAAAGCTTTTTAGTGCCTTTTGGGTTTCTTGAACATGTGTTTTTCCCCACCTGTAACTCGTAATTCTATCTCCCTGGAAAGATTCTTGATTCCAATCTAAGGCTTTGATTCCTCTGTAGAATCATTCTGTCTTGTATTTGGATAGTTGTTTCGTGTATTAAATGAAACTCAACTCTTTTTGGATAAATTATCTGAGCAACTTTTCCAAATATCTCAGGTATTTCAATAAACTCATTCTACTATACAATTTTGAATGATGTGTATTAGATAGAGCATATGAAAACTGATAGGTATAGAATAAGGTCTATTACCCTCTTTCCTCGGCCTTTTTTCTTTGAAGTTTTGATGCAACGTCAAAACTCGACTGAAATCTATATCTGCCAGGTTGTAGGCAATTCTTGGATAAATTACTCCCATAATTTTTCCCGCACATATATTTCCTGATATTTTTTTCCACTACTGAATCTTGTAGGTTACCTATTCGTTTATCGCATATACCGATATCAATAGGTGAATCTATTCCTTCTTTAAAAGTAGCTTTTATCATAATCTGGATTGCTCCAATATGAATCCAGGACATTGTTTGTGCTAATTCAATCTTGAGTTTTGTATTTCCTCCTTAATTTATTTGGAAGAAATTAACTGCATCTCCATTCTATTTCCTGTAAGTTCCATAGGAATGGTCATTTCTCTTCTGGAAACTCTATAGATTAGATGATGCTTTCTGTTTCTTAGGCCAAGACTTCCTAAGAATTTTTCTACCTGTACTGCAGAGAATCCATGATACCTCTAAAGACTAAGATTTTCTCTCATGATCCTTTGAACCATATTATGTGATATTGTTGCCTGACTAAAGAAACCAGACAAATCTTCATATGTTTCGTGTCGAAAAACCTCGTCTTCAGTTAGATTCCGATTTTGTTCCATCTGATTCTTCCTAACTTAAGACTTATTCTTTTTCATATATACTTTCGTCTGAGGTAATATCTTCAAATCTGTATATTTGAATAAGACTTTGATAATAAACTGCTTCTCAATATCCAGGGTTGGATCAAAGCATTTTATTCATTTTTTTGACAGTTGGTTGAAATATAATCTCTTGCTCCACATGTCCAGCAATTACAATTTTTGAAACTTTCATTAGTTCGGGTATCTTTGTAGGTGTTCTTCCTGTGCTTCGAGATGTACTCGATGCTTGGGATGATGTACTACTTCTTGTTGTCCACTTCTTTGACCAGATTTGTAAGATCTGACCTTTTTTCTGGATCAAACTGTTCTTGGTTTCTAAGAACTTCTTCCACTTTTGGCTTAAGGAAGAGTTCTAAAACTTTTCATCTTCTGCCTTTGTGGTTTACTTTCAATAATTGTTGGAAGATCTGATGTGTCCCACATCGGTTAGCAAGAGTTGTCTTGGGTAAAATATATATGAATTCATAATCCTCCTCTCATGAGCTAGCTTTTGAGCTGGAGTTAGGTGGATTCATATCATATGGTATCAGAGCCATACTCTTGACTGGTCGTGTGGGTGCATGTTCCTGGAAGTGCCCTGGAGTGCGGGTTAACGAAGGAGTTGGCACGAGGACGTGCAGTCTAAAGGGGTAGGGAATGATGTGTCCCACATCGGTTAGCAAGAGTTGTCTTGGGTAAAATATATATGAATTCATAATCCTCCTCTCATGAGCTAGCTTTTGAGGTGGAGTTAGATGGATTCATATCAAGATCATTTTCTTTACAACACAAAAGAGTACCTTTGTTAATACCCCTTAAACATTTGTAATTCTTTTATAATGCTGTCAGATGACACCATTCTGTCAATTTTTCTTTGAGAAAAGAGGCTCTTCGTGCAAATGTATCTGGATTACCAGGGACATATTCCCTTATTAGCATTTCTTTCCAGGGATTTGGCATATTGGCGAAGAAAAGTTATTCCATCTATATTTAGTGAAGAACATAACATATTCATCTACTAAACATATATCATGTAATTCAAGACTATAATAATTCAAGACGAGTATATTTTTTCTTCTTCTCTGTATCTTGACTATTAAAATAGTCTACCCCTATAAGTTGTGCTTTAAATAGGGTAGTCATTCTTCCGGCTATCTCACTTAGAGATTCTCCGGCGATGACTGACTCTTTGGTTTCTACCGAAGTCATGTCCCAAGCAATATTTACTGATCCCATAAGACTCATTTCTAATAGCTTAATGAATCATTCTCTGTTGAGATCTAGTGTTCCTGCTGCAATTCTCATAGGAGATGTCCAATCATCTATGAGATCTTATCTATTTTTGAAGTCTAGTACATCAAGATTAAGCATAACCCCATAAGGATGTATATGGTCTAAAACAGATTTCTCATAAGGTTTTTGGTGCAAGGTAATTTTACTTCTCATTGACCTTGTTCCCGCTCGGTGCAATTCTTCACCAGTATAAAAGTCTGGTTGGGATTTTCTCATATTTATATTCTGATAACCACACTTTCTCTTGGTGGTTCCTGAGAAGATGACCAGGTTATAGTCGACTGTTCACCCCCCATTGTGTTCATCTTTAGATCTACAACCTTGAGATTTGCAAAAGATTTTGCAAGGTCTTGGAGATCCTCGAGACCAATCCTTTCTAACGTTGTCATCAGATTAATTTCTTTTCTGAGACTGTTTTAATTAGATTGATCATTTTTTCTTCTTCAGTTAACGGTTTTCGCATCACTTTGGTCTTCCCTCTTTGGTGTAATAAGGGTTCAGTACCAAAAGATGGTGGTAACCTCTCTTCTGAAGTCTTTTTACTAGAACTTGGTTGTTGTTCTAGGTTTTAATTCTTGTTCGAATATCCTTTAAAATTCCAAGAATTTTTTCCTGGTTTTCAAGGATTTTCTCGGTTCATTCCATCCTACATGTAGGGGCACTACCCTCATGATAGAATCAAGGGTCCAAATTTAGCCACACATATATAGGGTCCACTAATTTTTTTAAAATCACATATGTGTATGAATCTTGTCCATCCAAACTATGTGTGGGCAGTGCCCACACATATAGCATCAACCTAACCAATTTTCTCCACATTTTGTGGTGCATAGTATAATATATTACCATAATTATGTATTGTCGTTTGAATTTCGCTAAGATCTTCACAGAGTTTAAAGGAATCTGGAACTATTTCTAGGAACCTGTTATTTTGAATTATAAATTTACCTTAGGACTCTGATATGTTCTCCTGTTTTCTTGATATGTTTCGAATATTCCAAATTTTTGGAATAAATCCTGCAAATAATCAATCTCGAACGTAGGTTCAGATTCATATTATTTGAGAAATTCTCCTCCTTAAACATTTAATTACTTGTTTAATAAAAAAAATTATGTTTGAAATAATTTTACCTAGACTCTGATACTAATTCTCCCCGGAAAATCATTCATTAACATTATGAGTGTATTTTTGTATTTTTTAATGTTTTAGGGAGTGAAATTTTTTTTTAGGTGTAAATAGTTAAGATAAATTCGAGTTTGAGTTTAAGGAATTATATCCAATTTACCCTTAAATTTACTAGTATATATTTTTATGCCACATTATTTATTTTAATAATAAACATGGAGTAATTTTATAATTTGAAACACATATTTTGACCAAATTACCTTTCTAGCATATTATAACTACAACTCTAACCATCATTTGTTTGGGTAAAAGTCGTAAACCGTCGCCTAAGATAAGCGACGGTGTTTTTAAACAAACCGTCGCTATATTAACGATGGTTATCGAAAAACCGTCGCTATAGAAGGCGACGCGGCCTCCCGTTACGGACCTATAAACCGTCGTTAAAAACGTCGCCTAAACTTTTTGGCGACAGCTTTTTTTTTTTTTTTGTAGTGTATATTAGCTAATATATTTGACAAAAGATAAATCAACCTAGCTACTATCGTTTATTAAGATATATGTTTATATAATTTTAATACGTTGTTCACTTGTTAGGCATCTCATAGATGCCACAATATGTTCACGCGAGCAACTTAAAAGTTTAATTGCAGCACACTTTTTGAAACATATAAGGGATTGTGAAGAGACAGTCGATGTGACGTTTCACAATATATATATAAGAAAAATGATCGATGTATATTTAATGTTACACTCAATTCTCAAAATTACATTTTGCATGACAAATTACAAGAGTAGGTATCTTGTGAGACGGTTTCACGAATCTTTATATGTGAGATATGTCAACCCAACTGATATTCACAATAAAAAGTAATACTCTTAACATAAAAAGTAATATTTTTTCATGTATGACCCAAATTCGACCTACGAAATTGATCCGTGAGACCGTCTCACAAGAGTTTTTGTGAAATTACAAATACTCTTGAAGCCAATTAGATAATTTTTTAAAAATTATTCACAATTATCTTTGACAAAGAAAAATGTCAATATGTATGTTAATATAAATGTACATCTGTAATAGAAGTAAATCAGTATATGTGTAATGTCTTCTTTTGAATTCTACCCTAACAATATGATCGAACAGGTATCTGAACCGTAATTATTTTTTCAATTTCACTGGAATTGGATACAATAATTGTGATGATAAATTAAATTTAATAGAAACAACTTAACAATCGATCGGTTGAAAAAAAAGTGTATAAGTGGAATAATATGGTGAATTAATAGACAAATAATCAAGATTGGAAAAAAGTAAGTTATAGGACCCAAAAAATGTAAGTTTCTATTTTTATAATTGATTTAAAAATTAATTATGTAATATTAAAAAAAAGAAATAATTCCGTTGTTAGTAAAAGGGTAATATAGTTCAAATATATAATTTACTTTACACATATCCAAAAATTTATTGAGTAGGTCTCTTGTGAGACGGTCTTACGAATCTTTATCTGTGAGACGGATTAACCCTACCGATATTCACAATAAAAAGTAATACTCTTAGCATAAAAAGTAATACTTTTTCATGGATGACCTAAATAAGAGATATGTCTCATAAAATACGACCCGTGAGACCGTCTCACACAAGTTTTATTTTAACAAAATTATCTTTCACGTTTCAACCCTTCATTTCCCAACAAGAACTAGAAGTCTACAAGTCCGCCAACTATAGATGCGGCATGTAGACCTTTTTCTTTAAAAATTAGAGAGATAATTATGTTTCTAGCTAGTTATCAAAATCTTATATTTCTGACTTAACAAAATTAAAATAATCTCTAGATATGTTGAGAATTCGTATGCTAATCAAGCTAGATTCTTTCAAAAGGATTGAAATGTGTGTTGCATAATTTTCGTTCTCAAGCGTACAATGTCAAATTTTAATAAATGATGAGTAGAGTGTCGTTCCGACGAGGATTGAAAATTTATATTTTCACTAAGTATTGTAATTAAAGTAATCTCAAATTTATTTAGAAAATCAAGGTGAATATTTCAATAAACTAAAATAAATTAAATAATGCGGAATTTCAAGGATGACTCTGTGTACACGGTACACTATTTGAGGCCGGTTCTAGATATAAGAACTCACTCAATTTTCATTAATATTAATCGTATTAATTGATGATATCACATATTTTGATTTATAGGTCAAGAACTTTAAGTGTTATTTATTGTCTCTCCCGACGAGTAAATTTTATTTATTTAATGTCAATATCGACATCTCTATTAGAAATCAAACATCAAAATAATTTAATCAAATTTTATGGTTTTCTTTCAACGATCTCAAAAGAAATTGTAGACCTCCCGAACTTTACAAAAATCATATATAGGTTGTGTCTTCCTATGATCATATTCGAAATCCCCTCTCCCTAGTGTTAGATTTCAATTAATTTAATATTTAATTTTTAATCAGTAAATTGAAAGAAAAATAAAGCAAAAATACACAAATAAATTGTAAGAACAAATAATAATAATAATAATAATAATAATAATAATAAATTTCAAAACATGGAATTCAAATTAAGTTACTCATTCTCTAGAGACAACCAATAATTTTATGATGAAATAATTAAATAAATAGATATATTCAAAAATATCATCATAAATCAAAACAGACAATAAAAATCACAGAGTAAAATTGATTATCTATCCTCATATGAATTTCCTTCGTATTGTTATTCAACTATATATTGTCGTTCGCTCCAACATCTCAAATTCGTGTCCCAAACTTCCGTGAATCCGTAGTTGTGTGTTGTTTTGGGTGTTGTGTTGTTGGGTGTTTTAGGGTGAAATATTAATGAAAAGTGTCTCATCCTCCTTCAATAATCGATTCTTTTTTTATTTATATAGTTACTCATTTTTCAGCGAAAGTACTGATGTGGTATTCCACACATGACACATTAACGTCACGTCTGAGCCACATAAGTATAAAGTTGACGTGACATCGTTAAAAATTTGAATTGAAAAAATAGCAACCTAAGATTGAAATTTAATGATAATGTGGTTGACAAGATTGAGTTACTTACATGTATTCAATTTACTTGTTAAGTCATTATCCTATTTTTTATGATAATTTGTGACATAGTTTTACGGTTTTCTACGTCTCAGAGTTGATCATGGAGAGTTGAGAGATTAGTAAACCAAGGGACTTGAGGTTTGGCTGTTCGATCAATTTATTTATACGGGCATATATGTGAATAATTATGTGTTGTGGGTTGTCTATTAAGTTAAGCCCAAAATAAAGTGATCAAATAAGGTTTCGGGTTATTGGGCTTTAATGTATCTAATAGGTTGTGGGCCTTTAATGTGTAGAGGCATAAGTATAATTTCTGTTTTTATGATGGGCTAAAACAGAAATATCATAAGATAATAATAAACATTATTTATAAATATGGGTCATGGTCCCCAAATCTCGCGTTATCACTTTCACTGTTCTCTCCCCCATTAAGAAAATAGTTCTGAAGAGAAACTAAAGGACTCTCTCAAAGAAAAAGCGCGTAGATCTGGAATATCAAGACATGTTCTAAAGAATTCGGGATTATGGCTTCGGGTACGCTTCCGCTTAAGTTTTCAGTCAAATTCTTAATGATTTAGCATGATGGATTCTGTGGTTTATGGGTTTTTTCCCAACAAGTGGTATCAGAGTCATTCATGTTTGAATCATTGAGATTTATTTAAAGTTTTGCATATTATTTGGATCCAGATCTGGAAAAGAAAATTTTGTTTAAAACTTTTCTGTTATGGTTTTAGATCTGAAAAAACTTTTTGATATTGCTCCAAATCTGGAAAATATATTGATATGTTTTCAGATTTGAAAATATTTTGATATGGTTTCAGATCTGAAAAATTTTTTGGTTTAGATCTGAAAATTTTTTGTTCTATGGCTTCAGATCTGGAAAATATTTTGGTTGAAAACCAAATCTTTTAAAGTGTCAGTTTTGGTAAAAAGATTTGGTTGTAAATTTTAAAAAATTTGGTATAAGATTTCGATTTTCCTTCCAGTTTTGTTCAAAAAAATATTTTAGAAGAAAATCGAAAATTCGGATTAAATTTTTTTTAAAAAAAAAATACGGATTCGGGTCGGGTCGTACGGAACCGGGTCGACCCGACCCGTACGGAATTTCCGAAATTTTTTTAAAAAATTTCGGTTCAGGTTTATTCGGTTCAGGTTAAATATTCATTAATTCAAATAACGATAAGGTTATATGTATTTTTAAAATTGATTGATTGAAATAAAATGTCGCCAAAATAACCTCTTTTATGTAAATTAATTTTATTTTGAAATACAAAAGGATTTTGGGTATATGTGATTTATATGAATATTTATCAGCCCAAAGGAAGGTTAATATTTAATATAATTACATATACACTTGTGGTGGTAAACATGTAATAGTTGTTCGGTTTTTTCATGTGAATAATAAATCGGCCCAAAGGAAGTTTGTTATTTGACATGATAGTTACTATCAGTGTTTGACTGCTGCTCCAGGATATCACTTACAAGTTAATCTTTTGTCTAAATATGAAAGATTAATGGAGTGCTCGATATTCTGTTTATGGGGTTTACATTATTTGAATTTATTGATTATTTTTATTTGGATATTTGGTTGAGCATGTATATTTGGTTTTTTGTTCTCTGTTCAGATTTGACTCCTGCAAATATTCATTCCAACATAAATTCTATTCCTATGTTAAATTGCTCGAATTTTAAATCGTGGCAAGATAATTTGTTGATAGTTCTCGGAGTCGTGGATTTAGACTTTGCAATAAGGATTGACTCTCCTCCCGCCATTACGGATAAGAGTACCTCTGATGAAAAGAGGGAGTTTGAAAGGTGGGAGAGATCGAATTGGATGTGTATGATGATCATGAAGAGGGTCATTCCAGAAACATTCAGGGGCACAATGTCTAGCGACATTGCTACAACTAAGGCTTTCCTTCAAGACCTCGAAAAGAGATTTGCTAAAAGTGAAAGTCAGAAATTAGTACACTTTTGGCAAGCCTCGTTTCAATGAGGTACAGAGGTAAGGGCAACATCATGGAGTACATTATGGAAATGTCTCATCTTGCTTCAAGGTTAAAAGCACTGAAGCTTGACCTCTCTGAGGACTTGCTAGTGCATCTGGTTTTGATATCTCTTCCTTCTCAGTTTAACCAGTTGAAGGTGAGCTATAACTGTCAGAAAGAGACTTGGTCTCTGAATGAGCTCATCTCGCACTGTGTCCAGGAAGAGGAAAGGTTGAAGCAAGACAAGACAGAAAGTGCTCATTATGCCTCTACCTCGAAGATTAAAGGAAAGAAAAGGAAGGATAAAGAAGCTGCGGATACACAGCCTCCAAAGAAACAATAGAAGAATCCTAGTGATTCTCAAAGTTCTGCTTGTTTTTTCTGTGGCAGTGATGGGCATATGAAGAAGCAGTGCAATAATTATCACGCTTGGCGTGCTAAGAAATGTATGCTTCTGAATATGGTTTGTTCTGAGGTTAATTTAACTTCAGTGCCTAGACACACGTGGTGGATATATTCTGGTGCAACAACTCACATCAGTGTGTCTATGCAGGGTTGCCTGGATTGCCGAAAATCAAGTGATGCTGAAAGGTTCATCTATGTTGGTGACGGAAACAAAGTTGAAGTTGAGGCAATAGGAAAATTTAGATTATTGTTAAAGACTGGAATATATTTTGATCTTTATGAAACATTTGTTGTGCCGTCTTTTAGACGGAATTTGATTTCCATTTCTGCATTGGACAAATTTGGTTATTCTTGTTCTTTTGGAAATGGAATATTCAGTTTGTTTCTCGATTCAAAATTGGTTGGTTCTGGTTCTTTATCAGGATACAATAATCTTTATTCTTTGAATATTATTGCTTCATTTAATGAATCTCTGCAAACAAGTAGAGGCACTAAAAGAAAATTAACCAGTGAGAATTTAGCTGCGTTATGGCACAAAAGATTGGGTCATATCTCTGAAAAGAGAATAAAGAGACTCGCGTCAGACGAAATTCTCGGACCTTTAGATTACACAGATTTTAATAATTGTGTTAATTGTATAAAGGGAAAACAAACCAACAAAAGGAGATTTGAAGCCAATAGGTGTTCAGGCGTCTTAGAACTTATACATACTGATATTTGTGGACCATTCCCTTCGACTTCTTGGAATGGTCAACAATATTTTATAACGTTCACAGACGATTTTTCAAGATATGGCTTCATTTATCTCATTCATGAAAAGACACAGTAATTGGATTTGTTCAAAAACTATAAAGCTGAAGTTGAAAATTAACTTGGCTTAAAGATTAAAAGCGTTAGATCTGACCGTGGTGGTGAATAATATGGTAGATATGACGGTTCAGGTGAACAACGTCCAGGACCTATTGCTAGATTCCTGGAGGAATACGGTATCGTCCCGCAGTACACTATGCCGGGTTCGCCCACTATGAATGGTGTTGCTGAAAGACGAAACAAAACGCTTAAGGACATGGTGAGGAGTATGATAAGTCATTCTACCTTACTTGAATCACTCTGGGGAGAAGCACTAAAGACTGCAGCATATATCCTTAACATGGTTCCAACTAAGGCAGCGACCAAAACCCCTTATGAACTTTGGACGGGTAAAAAACCCAGTCTTAAGCATCAGCACGTTTGGGAATGTCCAGCTGAGGCAAGGCCTTACAAGCCCAATGAAAAGAAATTGGACTCAAGGACGGTTAGTTGCTATTTTATTGGATACTCTGAAAGATTCAGGAGGTACAAGTTTTATGATCCCACAAGTAAGTCGATTTTTGAGTCAGGAAATGCCCGGTTCTTTGAGGATGTTGAGTTAGCGGGGGGAGATAAATAAGGGATATTGTCTTTGAAGAGGAATATGTAAATATTCCCACAGGTGTCTTGGACATTGATCAGGATCATATTCCTCAATTTGACCAAGACACAATACAGGAAGACAATATTAGAGATACTCCCATTCCAGATGAACAAACTCAAGCACCTCCAGAACCTATGCCATTAAGGAGATCCACTAGAGAGCGGAGAAATGCAGTGCCAGATGATTACATTGTATTTCTTCAAGAACATGCGGCAGACATTGGATTGATGGAGGATGATCCTATTAACTTCCGTCAAGCCATGGAAAGATCTAACTCTCAAAAGTGGAATGATGCCATGAATGAAGAGATAAAGTCTATAAAAGACAATGATGTATGGGATCTTATCCCATTTCCTAAAGGTACGAAGCCCATTGGTTGCAAATGGATATTTAAAACCAAGAGGGATTCGAAAGGCAATGTGGAAAGATATAAGGCTCGTTTGTCGCTAAAGGCTTTACATAGAAAGAAGACATTGATTATAAAGAGACTTTCTCTCCGGTTTCTTCGAAAGACTTTTTAAGGATTATGATGGTTTTGGTGGCGCATTTCGATCTTGAGCTTCATCAGATGGATGTAAAGACTGCGTTTCTAAATGGTGACATTGATGAAACGATTTATATGGTGCAGCCAGAAAATTTTGTGTCCAAAGACACAAATAATATGGTTTGCAAACTAAAGAAATCCATCTATGGGCTCAAGCAGTCATCTCACAATGGTATTTCAAATTTCATCAAGTGATCATCTCGTTTGGTTTTGAGATGAATTTGGTCGATGATTGTGTGTACCATAAGTTCAATGGGAGTAAGCATATTTTTCTGGTTTTATATGTTGATGACATTCTACTCGCTAGCAACGATATAGAGTTGTTGCATGAAACCAAGAGATTTCTAGCTAAGAATTTTGAGATGAAAGATCTTGGTGATGCATCTTTTTTACTGGGTATTCAGATACATCGGGATCGTTCTCGGGGTATTCTTGGATTATCTCAGAAAGACTATATCGAGAAAGTTCTCAAGCGATATGGGATGCAAGATTGTAAACCAACGGATACCTATGTGGCTAAGGGAGACAAATTTAGTCTCAAACAATGCCCAAAGAATGATTTTGAGGAAAAAGAAATGTAGAAGGTTCCATATGCATCTGCAGTGGGGAGTCTGATGTATGCTCAGGTTTGTACACGTCCAGATATTGCGTACGTGACAGGAATGTTGGGACGATATTTAAGTAATCCAAGAGTGGAACATTGGAAAGCAGTCAAAAGGGTTTTACGGTACCTACAGAGAACAAAAGATTACATGCTCATATATCGGAGGTTGGATCAGCTTAAGATCATTGGGCATACTGACTCCGATTTTGCTGGATGCCAAGACAGTATGAAATCTACGTCGGGCTACATCTATCTTCTTGCTGGAGGTGCCATTTCCTGGAAGAGTGCTAAACAGTCACTTATAGCCTCTTCCACCATGGCATCTGAGTTTGTAGCTTGTTATGAGGCATCCAATCATGGAATATGGCTGCAAAATTTTGTCACGGGTCTGCGCATTGTTGATGGCATTGAAAGGCCACTAAGATTACATTGTGACAATAAATCAGCAGTTATGTATTCCAATAACAACAGGAGCTCGACAAAGTCAAAACACATTGACATCAAGTTTCTGGTTGTTAAAGAAAGAATTCAGAGTGGAAAGTTGTCTATTGAGCATATTGGTACAAACTCCATGGTTGCGGATCCGCTTACTAAGGGACTACCACCCAAACAGTTTCATGAGCACACTGCTAGTATGGGTGTTATGTCAATTGAGGAAATTCAGTTTTAGTGGGAGTTTGCTATTTTAAATGCTTTTCAGTTGTAGACATTTTCAGTTACAGTTATGTAAATTTATTTTCTGCAAAAATAAATTTCAAGTTAAGACACGCTCTGATTATGGTTTACAGTTTGATCTCAATAGGGTTAAGGGAGGACCAGTTGGAAATAGGCATGTTATGGTCACATTGCATGAAATTTCCATGCTACACATCCACTTCATGATCCATGTCATTCAGTTGTGTTGGCATATGTGACCATTGATGGGTCAAGCTACCTTGAGTGTAGGGAAGACTGCTTTGATCCTATGTTGATGTGATTGATGGATCGGATTGGTTATAGATACATTTCGGAATGACAACAATTTTGAGCTCATAAGGTTATTTTCACAAACATAATTATAAATTTGCACATGTAGCCCAAGTGGGAGATTGTTGGATCAATTTATTTATATGGGCTTATATGTGAATAATTATGTGTCGTGGGTTGTCTATTAAGTTAAGCCCAAAATAAAGTGATCAAATAAGGTTTCGGATTATTGGGCTTTAATGTATCTAATAGGTTCTGGGCCTTTAATGTGTAGAGGCATAAGTATAATTTCTATTTTTATGATGAGCTAAAACAGAAATATCAGAAGATAATAATAAACATTATCTATAAATATGGGTCATGGTCCCCAGATCTCGCGTTATCAATTTCACTATTCTCTCCCCATTAAGAAAATAGTTATAAAGAGAAACTAAAGGACTCTCTCAAGGAAAGAGCGCGTAGATCTGGAAGATCAAGACACATTCTAAAGAATTCAGAATTATGGCTTCAGGTACGCTTCCGCTTAAGTTTTCAGTCAAATTCTTAATGATTTAGCATGATGAATTCTGCGGTTTATGGGTTTTTTCCCAACTCCAGAGGTAATTTGGCTAGGAGACGGCGGGGTGGTGTACCTGTGGCCACGGCGGGGAGAAAGTAATTTTGGCCTAGTGGTTAATGTTGAGGTCGAAGCTTATTGCTTCCATTTTCTTCTGAATTTAAAGCTCAGAATCCATGGAAGTATCAGCTTTATTGAGGCATGCCACCCTTTTCATTTGCCATCTGGAAAAACAATCGACTTTAGAACTGCATTTCCTAGTTCCTTCTGGTGATTGGCTGCAAAAATGGAGAACATGGTTACCGGTGAAAAGAAGAAAAAGAATAAGACGAACCCACCCGAGAATGACAGTATAAAACTAATGAGCGACGAGGAAGAGGACCTTGATGTTGGTCTTGATGATACATAATTCTTTGATAATGAATCTTTGGATAAAAGGAACCATCTTTGGAGAACGGTGAGTATGATTTCTGGTGGAATGTTTGAAAAAAGAAAGGCACGAAATCTGGAGACATTTGTTCAACGGCTGTCTCAGTTTTCAGGGCCTTCTGCGTTGGAAAGAAATTAACTTGAACGAAGTCATTGTGGAAGTTCAGACTGCTGCGGAAGTTTTGAAGGCCGAAAGGAATATAATATATTACATATTAAATTATAAATTTTTTTTTTTTAGATTATTGAGATTTTTATAATCTTTAGATATGATTTATTTATTTAAAATAGTTTATTTTCTAATGAAATTCTTCTTTCATACTTTGTAGGATTTTATTCAAATAATAAACTTTAGGTCAGAGAAAACTTATAAATAATAAAAAATAAATGTTGGGATCGATGGATGAATTAATATAGATGTCATATGAGAGCAAGCACGAAAGTTGGTAATTAATTTACTTTGAATAGATCAAGTGCTCAAACCAAGGCTTATTGTTGTGTTGTATTTGAGTATTGAAGACAAAAGCAGACATAAAACCTAATCATAGTGATGATTAGAGTGTTAATCAAACATAATTTCGGCTTCACAAATATTGCATCCGTGGTTTTGGTTATTTAGTTGGATAATTGTTTTGAATGTACTTTGTTCACTCACTTTATTAAGGGATAAGGGAGTTGGTTTTTCTTTATTCATTAGTATTGATTTTGTAAAATGACATGTTTTTCTAGTTAATCTTTTGTCTCGAGGCATGCGTGATTATTTATGTTCTACTATATTCATCAAAGTTTAATTGTGTAATAAATTATATTATTGCGATGCATGTTGTGTTAAACTGTTACAACACTAAACACAACACATACATCTGATTCACACTATCTCCATCTATTTACTACTTTTACGCCAAACAACTCTTTCAATTGGTATCAAAGCGACACTTAACGTTTACTAAGTGAAATTCTGGTTATTTTTGCTTGAACAATAAAAAGTATTATGGACATGTCAACTGTCAACACCGTACTTCGACCATCAGTTTTGGATGGACCCAATTACGCTATTTGGGAAGTCAAAATGAGGGTCTACATAAAATCTATTGAAAAAAGAGCCTGACAGCTTGTTATAGATAGTTGGTGTTAGGATCTCTTAACTTAGGTAAAATGTTTAGAAAATGGGCGTTGAATAAACACTTTGACTTGTTGAGATTTTTTTCGAATATGAGTCAGTTCTTTGAGGAACCTGATATCAAAATCTTGTATGTCAATATCAATCAGTTAATTAAAAACAGTGTGAAAATAAACCGAGATATATATTTGAATATTTTGGTTATGATACTATAAAAACTGAAGATTTGAAATAATGAATAAGAAAAATAAACACAAGGATTTTTCTGAATGTTCGGAGACTTCAAATTTTTCTACGTCTCCTCTTTTATCTCAACGATATGTTTTTATTAAAAGACTTTGATTAATACAACAAGATGTAATAACCCACTTCAATTTTTGTGGTTCATGGTTTCATTAAAGCATCAAACTTGTGCAAAAATATTGTGTAATTAAAATGAAAAGATAATGAATTATTCAGTAGCAATTAGTCGATTTCTACCTATTACAGAAATCGAGTTAATTTGAAATTTGTGGTAAACGGAATTGGGGGATTTTGAGTTTTTTCGTCGGTTCGTAAACGTAGGTGCGGGGGAGGGAAAGAAACAAACAAGTGTTTCAAAATATGGGCTGGTCCGAACTTGGCGACGGCGGATTTTGTGATCGGGCCTTGTAATAATATTGAGCAATTAAAAATATATTTGAAACTATTAGTGCAAATTAATCATAATCGACCCGAGAAAATATTTGATTCATATTTGATATTGTCAAATTTGATTTAAACTTGAACTTGAGCTCTAACTCGAAGTGAGCTCGAGCATGACTGCTCGAACTCGAATATATCTAATATGAAGTGAATTCGACTCTTAAAAGTTTTTTATATTCGAGTCAATTCTATTCATTTATCCTTTTTTAAAAACTTCAAATTTATATGATATGAAATTTAATTAAAATTTATGAAACTTAATATTAAAAATCAAATATGTTTAACTTCTATTTATTTTTTAATTTTATTTGTGAACAATTTTTTTAAATTTGTTTAGATTTAGATAAAATGTTTTAAAACTTCAAATACAACATTTATAAAATAATTTCGAGTTTAAATATAAAAGTAAAACATATGTGTACGCATATAAAATGTTGATAGAAAATGATCGTTTCCACCCACAAATTTATATTTAAATATATATAGGTTGGGTGAGAAAAAATTTCTACCAGACTGCATTTCTAATCAAGTAATTAAAATCAGATTATTTGAAATTAATGATATAAAATTAAGGTGTACTTGGGACATGAATTTGAAAAATATGAGTTTCGATTAGTTTTATTATTTGCAATGAAACAATAGTTCAAATATTATATTCATATTTTATTTATTTACACGTTAATAGTATATATAAGAATGAATTTCAGATGACATCATTATTGGGCGAAGTTGAAATCCATTCATATTAACATAAAATATTATATAAATATGTAATATATAAATTGTTTTATGGTCTTACTTAATTAAACAACAAAAATATATTTGAAATCAATGAACTTGAATATATCAATCCAAACATTACAGTATTTGTTTAGAAATTGCTTTTGAACCCAATTAATTTGAAATTCATTTCTCCACTTATATATATATATATATATATATATATATATATATATATATATATATATATATATTTCAAATTCTACCAAAATCGAATTATTTTGATAAAGTAAGTATTTACCAGCTTTTCCATCAGTTTTATGATACATCTCCTTTTCCGCATTTGATTTAATGAATGAAGTACATACAACTTCACAATATGTTAGATTAGGTGTCAAGTAAATTAACTTGTGATTTGAGCTTTATTGATTTTTATGTAAAAATAATATTTATTTTAGTAATATTTTACGATTTTATTTAATTATGACATTTACTTTGTATGTATACGACAAGTTACACAGATTAAGTCCTTGAATATAAAGTGAAGTATCATGATGTTTGCCTCTTAACGTATATCATTAAATTCATTAGGAAGTATATTATATATTCTTAATTAATTCTTAGTCGATTCAGGAGCTTAAAATAATAATAAATGTCAATCGAGCTCGAGACTAGCGTATGTGATGTAAATATCACAGTTCATTGTTAATGACATGAAGATGTTCATTCATACAGATGAGTGCTCATTGGATAAGTCACTGAACAACTCTCCCATAAACTTTCAAAGTGGTTATCACTTATAGAGTGGATAAGTATATGATTATGGTTGTACACTATTAGTTCTTAGACCCGGGACAATATGGAGGTTCTACGTACTAGAACTGCACTTTGACTCGTTTACCGACTCCAACAAGGTCATCAGATAGCGAGATTGAGTGTCGCTCTGAAATGCGTAGGAGCTTATGAATTGTATTCGGTCTTTCATTGCTCACACATGGGTGTTGATATCCTATGTGCTCTGATAAGTTAATAGTACAAGAAGTCTCTGGCTAGAGCGATAAATGTGATTTATAGAAAAATGTTTCTCTAGTTGCACATACGATGTCACTATAATTTGTCAAAGATAAATCACATCATTATCGAATTCATTTGCAACTCTCGATAAACCAATAGTTGCATATTCGATCATGATATATATGTTGAAGGGACCGTACTGTATTATAATTATAACTTATTGTTTCTTGCATGCACTATCAATGATACCTAGGGGATCATGAGCGATGCTACTAGACAATTTTACCATGATCTGATAGGTGAAATCAAACTTGAGATCTGACGTTCTTGATCAATGGATTTATGAAAAGAATGGGGCTTTGAGGCAGATGAGAATTTGGTGACCTTCAATGCTAGATTAGTAGCAAAACGATATATTCAAATACAAAGAATTGACTATGACAAAATATTTTCTCCAGTTGCAATGTTCAAGTCAATTAGGATACTTCTAGATATAGCAGCATATTATTACTATGAAATATGAGTTACAACAGATAGATACGAAGATAATGTTCTTTAATAATGATATTAAGAAAGAGATTTAAATGTCTTCGCCTTAAAGATTCACATATGTGGGAAGTTAACATGAGCTATACAAAATTTAGAGATCAATTTATGGTCTCAAAAGGGCATCAATGAGTTGAAATCTCATATTCAACAACACAATCAAAGAGTTCGCTTTTGTTAAGAATCCTGAAGAACCTTGCGTGTACAAGAAAGTTAGTAGGAATGCAATGACATTTCTAGTACTTTATGTGGATGAAATACTACTCATTGGAAATGATTTAAGAATGTTGCAATCAACTAAAATATGGTTAATTTGTAAATTTTTCATGAAGGATATGGGTGAAACATTGTATTTTAGGAATACAGATCTATAAGAATAGATCAAAGAGGATGTTAGGGCTCACAAATCTAATTATATCTATATCATACCGAAGAGATTCTCTATGTTGTAGTCCAAGAGAAGATGTCTACCAATGTATCATGATGTTACTCTATCCAAGTCTATGTGCCTTAAGACTGGTGAGTATATAGAAACCATGACTTGCATTCCATATGCGTCTGTAATTGGTAGTATTATGTATGATATGATAAATACTCGACCTGTTATAGCTTTTTCATTGAGTGTTGCAAGATGATATCAGGCGACCCAAAGTCCAATATATTGGAAATACATGAAAGATATTCTTAAGTACTTGAGAAAGACTAAAAAATTGTTCGTGATATATGATGGTGGATAATTAAAAATTGGAAGTCTACAATGACTCTAGCTTCCAATCAGATGTGGGTAATTCGAAACCAACCTCTGGATTTGTATTCAAGCTCAATGATGGTGTTGTCGTTTGGAAAAGTTCAAAGTAAGACACCGCGACGGATTCAACAACTGAGACCAAATACATAATTGTATCAACATGAGCAAAAGATGCAGTTTAAATAAGGAATTTCGTCCCAGAGCTTGGCATCATTCCTAACCGATTTGATCCAGTCACGATGTACTACGACAAAATTGGTGCTGTTGCGCAAACAAAGGAGTCGAGGTCTCATCAGTGATCTAAATATATACTGAGAAAGTTCCACATAATCTGGAAGATTGTGAGAAGATGAGACATATCAATAGAAGAGTCGTCTGTGCAGATAACGTTGTTGATATACTTACGAAGCCCCTTCTAGGATCATTTTTTGATAACATCATGAACCAATGTGTTTGAGATATATGGATAGTTGGGCTATAGGGAAAGTGAGATATTATTATAGTAGGTGTTCAGCAAGTCAATTTATGACTTGAGCTTTATTGACTTAATGTAAAAACGATCTTTATTTTAATAAAATTTTACGATTTTATCCAATTATGACATTTAATTTATCTATATACACATGCAAGCTGCACATATAATGTCATTGAATATACAATAAAGTACCATGAGGTATGTCTCATAATGTAGATCGTGAATGATACCTAGGAGATCATGGGGTGATCCTACTAAATGTTTTTATCATGATCTGATGGGTGCAATCTGACTTGAGCTCTGACGTTCTTGATCATAGGGTTGATGAAAAGAATGAAGATAATTAAGGTTAGCCTGAATAAAAACAAACGTTGTCCTAAATCATATGAAGTTGTGAACTCACAACTAATTGTATCACTGAACCAATGAGGGTCACACAAATATTGGATAATGTGTTCTCTTTGATATAGTTGAATTTGATGACTTTAATTTGATGGAAATCAAATACATTGCATATAAAAGTGTTTATTAGTGTGTTCCATTTTTTGAAGTTGGAAAAGTTAGCATGACTGCTAATTTTTTGAGGAGAGTAAAACTGTCTAATTTAGTGAAAATGGTTTCCAAAATAGGCAGGTGCCATAAATGATTCGGTAGAAAATTCTGGTCTTCGAAATTTTCATTTTTCATCATAATAACGAGTTTTTTTATACACGTCACATTGGAGATGACAGATCGTCAATCGAGATTATGATAAATACGCTATCATTAAGTGTTTGAATAATTAACTTGAATTGTCTTGGTTATTCAAAACATTATGCAAGAGTTTTGACTGTGTTCTGGAGTGTTTTGATCATATTCTAGGCATGAGTTTTAACTTTGTGCGCTAGAGCGTTTAATCAAACTCGAACAAGAGTTTGAAACAATTGAGTTAGAGTAACCCAATGTAACTCTACAATTGAAAGTCAGTAAATATTAATCAACAGTCGATTAATAAACAATACAAATTGAGAATCAAAATAATCAGGGTTTTTTTTAAAAAATAATGTAATTAAAAAAAAATCAAAAATAATGTAAAAAAAAAACTTTTTCAAAACTACGGCAATCCACGCTTACGGAGCGCGGACGTTGCTCACGTGGAGCAGCGCCCGCGCTTCGTAAGCACGGACGCTGGTCCACGTAATCGACGGTATATTTTAGCGACTGGAATATATATCCAAACCGTGGCTAAAATTAAATCTGCGACGGTTAAAAAAACTGTTGCGTATTTTAGCGACGGTTTGAAAACCGTCGCTATATTTGAATCAGCGACGGTTTGAAAACCGTCGCTAATTTTAGCGACGGTTAAAAAACCGTCGCTAAATGCCAAAATACTGTTTCCCTCGGATAATTTTGAACTTTCAACGGCTTGCAACTTTGTAGCGTGCAATGTACGCTGCGGAAAAAGAATTTGTGCGCTGTGAAAAGTTATTTTTGTTGTAGTGAAGATAGAGAAAAAAAATTTGCTTAATGTTGGTCCGCAGCATCTTGTACATGACATTCGACCACAGAATGATGTTGAGGAAAATGAACAACATTCAATTGAGATCGAATAATTCTTACGATCTCTCCACAGTCCCATGAAGCACCAATCTTGGTTCCATGATCATTTCAAGATTGGCATCATCACATGCGCAGCCTCTTTTGCTCGATAAGCCATGAAAAACTTATTTTTTGTTGAACTTATTGTCTGTTTTTTTCTCTAACTTCACTACAACAAAAATGACTTTTCGCAGATCGCAAATTCTCTTTCGCAGCGTACATTGCACGCTCCAAAGTTGCAAGCCGTTGAAAGTTCAAGATTATCTACGGTGCACAGTATTTTGGCATTTAGCGACGGTTTTTTAACAGTCGCTAAAATTAGCGACGGTTACCGTCGCTGATTCAAATATAGCGACGGTTCTAAAATGCGCGACGGTTTTTTCAACCGTCGCGGATTAAATGTTAGCGACGGTTTTAAAAACTGTCGCTAAGTTAATTTTAGCGACGATTTTAAAAATCGTTGCTAAAATATACCGGCTATTACGTGGACCAGCGTCCATGCTTACGAAGCGCGGACGCTGCTCCACGTGAGCATCGTCCACGCTCCGTAAGCGCGGATTGCCGTAGTTTTGAAAAGGTTTTTTTTTTACATTATTTTTGAATTTTTTTTAAAAAATTACATTATTTTTAAAAAAAAACCCAAATAATCAAGAATCCAAAGTCTCTCTCCCCTCTATCCTCTACAAAAAAAATAGTTATATTAAAAACTATAAATATTATTTAAATTTATTAATAATATAATATTGATTATATAATATAAACATTATTCATATAAAAAATATATTAAATAAAATATAATAATTAATATATATAAAATAAAAAAAATATTTCAATAATATCATTTTTGGTGTAAGATTTGAATTAAATGAGTTGGATATAGATCTTGTATTTGGTGCAGAAATCACACTATTTTAATGTAAAATTTACACCAAAATAGATTTTGTACTTGAAGATGATCTTATAACTTTTTTTTCAAAAATGCAAAGAAGTATACACATTAGGCTAACATATATTTGAACAATGAGTTTAAATAATTTTTTATCTGGGTTTTTTTTTTTTACATTTTGTAAAAAAAAAAAATCACTTTTTATCGTTAATATAGATCGAGTCGCTTCATCTAATAATCTCATGTGAAAATACTCGAAAACTATATATAGAATTTGAAATATCATATAATATTTCGATGAATCGATATTATGTTCGAGGAGATTCGATCCTCAAAATATCTTATTTGTTGTGCCCAATTTAAGGAACCAGACAGGGAGGAGAATGGTAGCCGTCTATTCAACTCCCAAATTCCACGTGTCCCTATAAATATATGCTCACCACATATAATTCAATTTTATGTTTTTACGTTTACACAATAAAATGAAATATAAAATTAGTAACACTCAAACATAGTTTGTACTTTGTAGAATCGAACATTCGTCATTTTTTCGGATAAGTTGCATCTACCTGTCTAATGGCGAGTTACGACAAGTTACGAGTGAACCCCCGAACGACACCAAATTTTACATGAATTTGTCCATCTATGCGAGGGCAACTCTTTCCGCACTTAAAATAAGTTAGTAGCGTCAAAATCATAGTTCGTACCGTCTCTCATCAGCTCATTTTGACATCTACATTATCAAAGTAACTTAAACAATACGTTTCGATCAATTTTCGAATAAAAACAATTATTATATCATATCATCATCTAATTAATTATTAATATCTAAAAAGAAACACACCCCTCTTCATTTGACACGTTAATATTTAATAATACGTTGTGATTCCTTGAAAGGGGATACACTTTACGAATAGCTTTTTCCTCATTTTCTTGAAGTAATATTTTAATAATTGTAGATGAAAATAATAAAATAAATAAATTTATATTCGAGAAATAATATATATTATTGCTAATAATTGTAATTTTATGGATGTTATCGCTATTATTTCTCAAAAATATATATTTAGTTTTAATTTTATTGATTTATATGTTTATAATAAATACAATAAAAGGTGCTGCAGACACGTAGGAGTGGCAAAAAATGGACTATTTTTGGACAATACGTAATAAATCTGCGGCCTAATTTTTATTATTGTTTAATTTTACTTATAGTTTTTTCCTAAAATATTTATTGCCAAATATACATAAAATATAGTAAATTATTATATATATAATTCGTGTATGTAAATAATATACAATATTATATTACATTATTATATATAACATATTAGTTAATTAGCACATAGCTACTAACTAAATTTGATATGTTAATGTGACACCAAAATTCTTTGTAATTTTATTTTTTTTATAATATTTGTTAGCTAACTTCGTTGGGGTAAACTTATCACTGATTTTTGTCATATCTCTATTTTTTTCGATTTTTTATTCAATTTATTTTTAATTTATCTAAAATTTTAAACTATTTCAACAAATTTTATCAAATCTTTAATATATATAAATGTCATATGTTAAAAAATTAATATATATTTTTTTCATAAAAATTATCAAATAAAAAATTAATATCGAGTAGTTCTACTCTTACCAGTATTAGCCATTCATTTATTGCCACAGTACCTATTTTTCTGGAGGTCAACTGTGAAAAAGGAACGTGGCAAGCAATGACTAATCGGCCACAGGACTACTCGATATTTCCCAGTCAAATGGTCCTTGAAATCCTTGAAATCTACATCAATTTTCCTTTTCTGAGAACAAAGTTTTATATACCATTATTAGTGTCACAAAGATTTTCTTATCTTAGTTTGTGACGAGATAAGAGTAGGTCTTTTATAAGACGATCTCACGAATCTTTATCTGTGAGACGGGTCAATCCTACCGATATTCACAATAAAAAGTAATACTCTTAGCATTAGCCCAAATAAGAGATCTGTCTAACAAAATACGACCCGTGAGACTGTCTCACACAAGTTTTTGCCACGAGATATTTATTATAATTGAATCTTAAATTGAAGATCTCGTCTTAAATACGAAAAATTGATATCTGGCGGAATATTACTCATCGACTTAATATCACAAGATTGAGCTGAGTTGTTACATAAATTGATATAATTTAATTTGATTGACCTCAATTTTTTTACAAGCAAGAGATTTAGATATTACAGTATTGTAACTTTATAGATTACAAATCAATAGATTCAGTATTATTGAAGACTCCTTGTTTTCAATTTGGATTTGCAGATTGCCCAATTGGCATGATTTGTTAAGAGTGTGCGATAAGTAAAAAAAAAAAATTTATTAGATTTTGGGTTAAAAAATCAATTGTCTATGTTCATTAAACTCAAATTATGTGTTAATGTAAGACTGAGTGTTTTTCGCTTTACCAAAAGCTGATGCAACTCAAATATTTTAAACTGTATATCAGCTCAAAAATCATGATTCGATCGCTCTATCCAGCAGAGACAATTATTGCACGCACTTTAACAATCTCTCTCCTTATAATTGAGCTCCTTGCAATAAATGAGAATCGAACTCATGACCTTACTCTAATACCAATTGTACAATCGAGCGCTTGGCGCTTTAACAAAAATTATAGATAGTGGTAATTGTGCAACTCAATTTTTTTAAACTGCAAAGTAGCACAAGAGTTATGGTTCAATCACTCTAACCAACATGGACAATTATTGCACATCAACAGTTAGGCTTTGCTTAATTTAATTGAAATTCAAAGATTGGTCATATAGTGATTTTGATTATCCAAAAATGATTATGATAGTAGGTTAGAATTAAAATAAATTATTCATCAAATATTACTCATTTTCCATTATTATTTTTCATTTTGTTTTCAAACTATGTACTTAGTTTTTTTTCCATCTTTTCTCGTATATAAATTTAATCATTTCTACGAAAACATAATTTTTTACAAACACTCTCTTAACATGATTGGTCGAGATTTGTAAAGTATATGATTTTAAAAATATTGTAATTTGTATGAATATATTTCTAATTTTTGGTTGCAATAATTGTCCATGTTTAGTTGAGCGATCGAACCGTGGTGTTTGAAATGTTGTGCGATTTAAAATATTTGAGTTGCACCATTACCACGATCTATAACTTTTGGTAAAACGAAAAACGCTCGGTCTTACAATTGGTATCAGAGCTAATGTAAGGCCCGAGATTTTAATTACCGTAATCCGAGATTAATCTGAAATGATTTATTTATTAATTCAGATGATTATGGATGAAACGGATCAGACCGGGAGAGCCGAAAGAAGATTTGATATTTTGTGCAAGAAGAGTCCTCGCGCACATGCGCGACGTGTATGGGCGCACATGCGCGAGGTAGACAGAACCTTGCGCGCACATGCGCGAAGAAAGACGCGCATATGCGCGAGCAGCTCATGGCAAAGGCAGAGGACCTCGCGCATATGCGCGAGATAGGGCGCGCATATGCGCGAGGAGATGTTCCGACTTCAGTACCGAGTTCCTATCAACGCAGGCTACAACTGGACGTAAGTTTTGTTACGTTTTGACATGTTCTGAAATTATGATGTTGTTGGAATTGAATACACGTCATATATGATGTTCTTGACATGTTAGACATCATAGAATCGAATTCAGATTAAGAAACGGACTGATTATGTAATTGTTATGATTTTTGGAATTGATTGATTGAGATTCGATATCAGATTTGTATTGTTATTGAAATTATGAGTTGCACCGATATTGATTATGAATTCTGGTATTATATCTGTGGTGTTGGAATTGACTGGGTTATCGAGACTGTATTATTATACCGTCGAAACATCAGTTGATTGATATTGATCAGATTCAATATTGGTTGAGATTGTATTGTGGTATCGTATGTCGACTGGCATTGATCCGATTATGTTTTGATTTGAGTATTGATCAGAACAGGTTTTGAACTGAGGTATATACTGATATTGTATCTATTCGATTGTCATTATCAGATTGGGTATGGACAGAGTTGACTTCGATACTTCGTCTTCGTCGGACCGAGAAGATAAAGGTATAAACTAATGTTGAGTTGAGATTGCACAACTCGAGTGAGGTTTGGCTCGAGTTTCCCTAAATCACATACTTTACCTTATTGTATTGATTTGAGTGATATACTTGTTTTCTTGATTGATAGATAGCAGGTATTAGACGAGTATCTTGGGACAGAAGTGTCTGATAGTGGTGGGATCGCCACGGACACATTGCACGATGTCACAAGATAGTGTATTGGCGATAGTGCCAAAGTCTGTCACCGGATGATTGGCTATCGATGTGGATAGAAATGTGGCTTCTTCTATTACTGGTGATCGGTACTGTATTGATGTGGATAGAATGTAACTCTTCTATTACTGATGATCGATATCATATCGATGTGGATAGAATTGGAGTTTCTTCTATTACTGGTGATCGATACTATATCGATGTGGATAGAATCAGAGCTTCTTCTATTACTGGTGATCGATACCCTATCGACGTGGATAGAACTGGAGTCTTTTCTATTACTGTTGGTCGATATGGGAATGCTAACTTCTGGAAACCGGGATCCCTAGACTAGGATTGAGTCTAGTCTTAAATGTGAAGTCATGAGTCTAATTGACAGTTATATTGATTTATGTTGATTATGTTCCTGAATATGGTACATATTGATTTATGTTCCTGATGATGGTACATGTTTAGAATAGGATTTATTCTTGATGTGGATTTAAATTCTGATCTGAATACATGTTAGACATATCTGTTATATGCTTTTATATTGTTTTTATGATTGCATGTATACATGATTTATACTGAGAATGTAATTCTCACCGGAGTTATCCGGCTGTTGTCTTGTTTGTATGTGTGCATGGCAACAGGTGGGATAGGATCAGGGTCAAGAAGAGAAAGAGGCTGGACTAGATAGCGTGGAGATCCGGGCTTCGAAGCAACTTAGGATTCAGCACTGATATATAGTTGAACCTAGTTGAATTCTTGTAGATAATACAAGACTTGTATATTTATGTTTAATATGTAATTTGAATTGAATTACATTACGTTTTCGCTTTGTATTTGAAAAAAAAATTTAGACCCTGTTTATTATAATTGTTTGAATTATTTCTAAAGACGATTAAGGAATGAATTAGCGTCCGGGTCCCCACAGCTAAGGTCACGGGTTCGATTCTCATTGATTGCAAGGAGTGAAATTATTGGGATGGAGATTGTTGCATACAATAATTATCCATGTTTGGTAGAGCGATTGAACTGTGGTGCTTGAGCTGCTGTGTGATTTAAAAGATCTGAGTTACACCATTACCACCAGCTATAACTTTTTGTAAAGCAATAAGCGCTCGGTATTACACTAATTAGCTTAGGTTTATAACTAGTGTTTATCCCGAGGTTTGTAACTAGTGTTTATCCCGGAGTTCTTTGGATATTTGCTCGTGTTGAGACAATTGCTCATCATTTTATCAAAAAATTATAATTATTGGTCTAATGGTAACACTTAACTCTAACAATTGTTAGCCGATCTAATATCACATGTTTGATTATTATGAATTACAAAAATAATTTTATTATTAACTAGGAAGTCTCTCTCACTCACAAGTCACATCGCTTGGGGTTAGGGTTCCCCGATCACTTGTGCCAAGTCATCGACTTTGCGACAACGATAGTATTTATATTATTTGTGGATACAACTAGCTCACCCATACAAGGAAAAAAAAAACAAAAAACAAAACTCCATCGAAATGATGCAGATTTCAAACTTTGGTTAAAAAGCGTGAATATTTTTTTTTGTTAATTTTATTTTTAAGATCATGTGAAAATTTATTTTTTTAAAAAAAATATATTTGCTTAAGTGATATTTTGTTTAAAAAAAAAAACCTAATAGGTTATTTTCCCACCAAAAACCAAATCCCAAATTTATTTTCCAACTTAGCATACATGGTCGCCAACTAAACAATTTCCAATGAACAATTTCAATTTTGGGCAAAATATTCCAAAATTAGAAGAAAAAATGCAAGTTAATAGGGTGATGATTGATATATTGGAATGGAATAATGTAGAATTTGAATCAACTTTGGAATGAAGTTATAATAGGAATATAATGATATGTTTATTCAATTCAAATGATTGATATCAGAAAAAATAAAACTGGAATAGAATAAAATTAATTTTAATTGTCAGATAATTTTTTAATCAATTTTCAAAATAATAACTAATACTACTTATTATTATTATATTTATTTTTTTAAAAAAATAAAATTATCAACATTGATATTATATTAATTATTATAAAATTATCTTTATCATAAAATAAATATAACTATCGATTTTAATTTTAATTTTATTAGTAGTATTTTATTTATTAAAATAAATTTTATTGGTATCTGAAGCTTGGAAATAGTTTGGTTAATAATTTAGCACTTTTATTCAATGAATATTTTTGGGATGAAAGAAACTGTTCAAAAAAGTTTAAATGAAGAATATGATTTACCTGAAAATTTAGATTTATTATGAATAATTGGACTATTCCTAATATAGAATCTAAAATGATTTATAAATTAGGAACTTTTGAAAGAATTGGTTTTAAACAAGCAGTTAAAACTACAGAATCTTCAGTACCTCTTCACAATGAAGAAATGGTTATTAGATTGTTAAATAATAAAGATATTTTATCTTATAGGAAAAATTATAGATTTATTCATATAGGTTTAATTCAAATTGCTTTTAGACCTTTAACTTTAGAAGGTTTACCATAAGCTTCATAGCAGATTTAAGAGATGGAAGAAATTTGAATTGGAAACATCTCTTATGGGAATAATTCAATCTAGTCTGGCACATGGTCCAGTATATTTTGATGTTTATCATAATTTATCTTTATCTTTGTCTGATATAAATATATTAGATTCTTTAACATTATTCACACTAAATCCTATGTGTAAAAGAATAGATAAAAAATTAAATGAAATTATTCTCATATAAACTAATTTTAATAGATCTAATATTACAAATCGTAGATCTATAAAATGAGAAGAAATTGAATTTCCAGAAAACTGGATAATTGAACAAGCTGTTCCTAGAAATCCTATAATAAATAGAGATTTACAACAAGTTATACAAAGTAATGAAGGATCTGTTCAAATACAGTTTAATAATGAACAAAGAAAATTATTATCATCTTCTATCTATGCTAGATCAAGATCTAGTCATTCGTTTATTTCACCTTTAGATTATATGGCAGATATACCACAAACTTCTAGAGTTTCTACTTCTCAGATAAGAGAAGATGTAGAGTCTTCTGTACAAGATACAGTAGAAGAATTAATTATGAATCAAAACAATATTGTTCATAAAAGTAACTTTCAAAAAGTTAAAGAAACTGATACAGTTTCAGAAATGAATTTTAGTATTTAATGGATAGTAAAATAAAAATTAATTTTACTAAGGGATCTCTTGCTAGAGCAAAGATCAATGCAGAATTTTATTTACCCAAATGAGAATCTTTTAGAAATTGGTATTTTAAAAGTTTCTCTGAAGAAGAATTTGAATATATTGTTTCAGAATTTTATAAATATTGTGAAAACCAAAATAAATTAATACATTTTGTTCCTTGGTTTTTTAAAAATTTATTATAGATTATATTTCTTGAAAGAAATTATAAACTTTCATATAGACAGATTCAAAAATCTGTTTATCCTCCCCAACAATTTTTTATTATAGAAAAAAATAATAAAAATTTAAATTTTACTGCTTTTTCCAAATTATTTGACAATGGTATGTTACAAATAACTGTTAAACATATTAATTAGATAATTGAGAAACAGAATTTTACAAATTTATATCTTACGATAATAGGAGAGGAAATATTTTCTCTTAAAGATCGAATTGATAAAATTATATTAACCATTAATCAAATTAAACCAGATGTTCATATACAAACAAAAGAAGATAATAGTATTGTTTCTATTGCTACTTCTTCTATACAATCCCCTCCATATATAAAAGATTTCAAATTTAAATCTTCTGTTTCTGATATAGAAAAATTATTAGAAGAAAAATTTAAAAATCTTAATTTAAATACTCTTAATTAAAAGATTGAAAATATTAATTATTCTGATGAAGAATTTAATAAAATAAAATGGGCAGATAAACCTACCCAAAATAAATATTATTACGATAGACCCACTCTAATGGATGTTCTTATTGAAAAACAAGAATATATCTTTTCCAATAGTTATAATGGGAAAAGTATTTATGAATGGAATATTGATGGTTTTAGTGATAATCAAATTTATAATATTGCTCACAGAATGCTTATGTACAGTACTGTGTGTAAAACTTCAGTCAATAAAGATACCTTTTTATCTAGAATATATGAGATATCAGACTGTAATAATAGTCTTTGGAAAGCAAAATTTATAGATGGTTTACATTTTCTATTTGCTGAAAGAATTAGAAAAGTTTTAAGAAAAGATGATGTATATATTCCATATAAAAATTATACTTATGGAAAATTAATAAGTACTTGTATTCAAGAGGGTTTAGCTCTCTGTAATGAATTAAAATTAAATAATCAAATTAAAAGACAAAATTTACTTGAGAAAAAACAATTAGGTAAATTTTATGATCAATTTGGAATTGACCTACCTAATAAAAGAAAGAATAAAATAAAAGATAAAAATGAAAAATTTTATAGAAAGAAAAGACATTTGTCTGAAAGACAAAAAGAGAAAAAGAAGAAAAGAAAAGATAGCCATGAATTACGGAAATCAGAAAAGTATAAAGACAAAAATAAATTAATAATTTGTAGAAAATGTAAAAAAGTCAGGACATTATGCAAATCAATGTTAGGCTAAAAACAAAATTAATAATTTAGATATAGATGAAAATCTAAAAGAAACATTATTTAAAATAATAATGAATTCAAATAATAATTCTGACAGTGAAACTGAGAGTTCGTTAAATTCTTATATTTCAGAAGAAATACTAGATAATGAATCAGACATTTCAGATTTAGAAGAATGTAATAATTGTATACAAGGAAAATCTTGTATAAATCATATAGAAGATAATAATGATAAAAATGATGATTTTTATAAACTTATGTCTCAATTTCAAGACTTAAATATAAATGTTTTAACAAATAATAATATTTTAGAATTCCTTAAAATGATTAAGGATCCAATATTAAAATATACAATTATTGACCAAATGAAAAATACTGCTTCAACTAGTAATAACAATAACATTCTTGTTAAACAAGAACAAACTTATTCCATGAAAGAAGTAAAAAATATTTTACAACAAAAATATAGTAAATAAAATCCAGTTACTATACAAGATTTAGTTGAAAAAATAGAAAATCTTAAAGAACAAGTAAAAATTTTACAACATAATAATAGTTTAAATTATCATATTTCAATTATTGAAACTAATAATAACAAATCAGTTAATAATTCTGAAAGTTTTGATTATCATCAAGATATCTCTTTTCCTGATCCAAATCATAAACATTTATCTGTTTTAAGCATGATTATATCTCATGGTATATCAATATTACTTTATTAATTGAAAATTCTTATAAGAAAAATTTTATTGCTATGATTGATAGTGCTGCAAGCTTAAATGTTATACATGAAGGATTAATTCCAACAAAATATTTTCATAAAACAACTCATTCTCTTTCTCATGCGGGAGGAGAACCTTTAGAAATTAATTATAAATTACCAAAATCATATATTTGCAAAGATAAAAACTGTATTCAAACTAGTTTTTTAATTAGCAAAAGATATTTCTAGCCAACTTATACTTGGACTTCTTTTCATACATCAAATATATCATTTAACTTATGTTGATGAAACAGGTATTATAGAAATTTTTCAAGGTAATCCTATTTCATTTCAGTTCATAACTAAACCTGTTTATAGAATTTTAAATGAATTACAAGAAAAGATTGAAAGAAAGACTTTTCAAATAAATTCTTTAAAATAAGAAGTAAAAATTCTAACTATAGATGATAAATTTAAAAAATCATAAATTATAGGAAAAAATCAAAATTATTTACAATAAATTTTCATTAGAAATATGTAATGATCTTCCCAATGTTTTTTGGAATAGAAAGAAGCATATTATTTCTCTTCCATATGAAGAAAATTTTGATGAAAAAAACAATCCTACCAAGGCTCGTCCTTGTCAAATGAATTCTGAATATTTAGAATTATGTAAGAATGAAATTCATTCTTTATTAGAAAAATGTTTAATAACATCTTCTCAATCACTTTGATCATGTACTGCTTTTTATGTTAATAAACATTCTGAACAAAAAAGAGTAGTTCCTAGATTAGTGATAAATTATAAACCTCTTAATAAGATTTTAAAATGGATTTGGCATCATCTTCCTAATAAAAAAGATTTATTAGATAGACTATTAAATGCTATTATATTTTCAAAATTTGATTTAAAATCAAGATTTTGACAAATTCAAATAAAAGAATCTGATAGATATAAAACTGCTTTTAATGTTCCAATAGGACATTATGAATGAACTGTTATGTCATTTGGTTTAAAAAATACCCTTTAAGAATTTCAACAAATTATGAATGATATTTTTTATAATTACAGCAATTTTATAATTGTTTATATTGATGATATTTTAGTATTTTATAATGATATTGAAACACATTTTAAACATTTAGATATGTTTAAAAATATAGTTATTCAAAATGGTCTTATCATATCAAAATCCAAAATGATTTTATTTCAAACTCATATTAGATTTCTTGGTCATATGATTGAAAAGGAAAAAATAATTCCTATACAAAGAAGTATTAATTTGGTTCAAAATTTCCTAACATTATAACTGATAAAACTCAGTTACAAAGATTTTTATGTAGTTTAAATTATATTTCTCCTTATCTTAAAAATCTTACTAAGGATTCTGCTATTTTATATGATAGATTAAAGAAAAATCATTTACCTTGGTCTGAACAACATATTATAGCTGTTAAAAACATTAAGAAAAAGGTTAAAAATCTCCCTTGTCTTATGCTTGCTAATCTCCAATGTGATAAAATTGTTGAAACAGATGCTTCTGATATAGGTTTTGGTGGAAATTTAAAAAAAAAAATAGACCCCAAAACAAAACAAGAATATCTTATTCAATTTTTATTCTGGCAAATGGAATAATGCCCAGAAAAATTACTCCATAGTAGTAAAAGAAATTTTGGCTATTGTCAGATGCATTTTAAAATTTCAAGATGATTTATATAATCAAAAGCTTATTATAAAAACTGATTGCAAATCTGCAAAATTTATGTTTAACAAAGATTTTAAACATGATGTTTCTAAGCAAAAGTTTGCAAGATGACAGGCTCATTTAGCTCCTTTTGATTTTGAAATCATTTATAAAAAAGGTGAAGATAATCACTTACCTGATTTTTTAACTCGAGAATATTTATCTTAATGTCTTTATTTACAGATATGAATTCTCGAGGTAGATGAGAGTCCTCTTATAGAGGACGAGGTGGTAGGGGAAAACCCCCTAATATTATAGCACAGCATGGCAAGCAGAGGCTAATAGCCCAAAACTTATCTAGTTCATCCAGTAATACTGAGCAGAATAATGAGTTATACAATGAATTTCAAGAATTCTTGAAACAAAAGCAGAGAAATAATACAGATTCTCAAGATTCAGCATCATATGCTAATATCATGAAAGAAGAAGATAATGATTCTGCTCTATATACAGAGACAAAACATAGTGAATTAAAATCTTCTTATAGAAAAAAAAGATACTCAATGGAGAAAACTCCATGGACTATCATGGAAAGATACTTAACCAATACATCATATGTATATGGTTCCTACAAACAAAGAGGATTTTATGAAAATCTTCTTTTATCTACAAAAAAAGTTGATATAACTCACTTTTTTAGTATTACCCAATAAAAAGGAAGTTATAACTTCTCCAAGTTCATTATCAAAAAGATAATATCTATTGAAGAATGGGGTATATCTTCATTGATTGAAAAATAATTCTATTCTGATGCTCATAAAATGAGTTTTAAATTCAATTTTTGGGATTATGTTGAGAGTTTTAATAAAACTCTATTCTATGAAAATGAGAAAAGAAAACATACATAGTTTTTAAAAATCTGTGAAAATGTTTTCTATTATCCTGTCCCAAATTGGTTCTTTATATGGTGAAAGATTTTTGGTCCATCAGCAAAAATTTTGCTAGAGGTTTTTATAAAACCCATGAATACTTGGTTAAATGTTTCTCCAAGTATTAAAAAATCTTTTTCTGAACATTGAATAGATGGGAAGACTTTATGTTTATTTTTCATGGAATTTGGAATCCCATGGATCTGGAGATGGCACCCAGAATTTGGTTATACCGATGAAGGTATCCTTTGCCTATGAAGAGTTAGCTCTACTAAATTTTGGGATAAATTATTAAGAGAAGATCCAGCAACTGGAAAGCCTTATGGCTCTTAGACTCTTCATCAAATGGAGGAAAAAATTCCATTATACCAGACAGAATTCAATAATCAACAAGAGAAGGAGAAAGCCTCTATGAGTCCTTTTAAGATTCTGACTCGGAAATATTCTGAGATCTATTCAAAAGAAAAAATGATTGAAGTTTATATCGAAGAAATGAAGAAGGATCTTTATAAGAATATTGGATGTTCCGATTCAAAATCTGATAAATCTATGGCATCTGAATCCAATGAAAGTCAATTTATCCATCTAATGCAGATGTAGGATGCACAAGATCCAGAGGATGATATTCCTCAATTCTCTCAAACTAATGATATTTTTGAAAATTTGAAAAATTCCATAAATGACAATATTAAAGATGATTAAATTATTTATCTTTAATTATGATCATTGGTAGTGAAATCTCACTATTTATAGCTGGTGGCATATCACATCAACAAGTGGTGGCATATCACAATCACTATAGAATTTTTTTAATTAGTTGCTTTAATAAAGCATTGTACTGTTTATATTTTTAGTTGGAATCCGGGGTTTCATGTCCGGCTCTTCCATCTATTTATAGGTTCATTCTGTGTTCTTAGAGGACACGGTCGAGTTTGCTCCCCTCTATTTCTTTCTTGTAAACAACCCTTCTGAAGTATATTAATAAAAGTTTCAAGTTCTGAACAAAACTCTGTAAGTATATATTGTTTTTAGTTTCTGTTTTTATTTACTGTTTTAATTTTTATATTTCATAGATTAGCCTGAATGACAGGCTAAAACATTCGTGCTAAATTATTACCTTACTATGACATGATCTATATTTATTTGTAACTTGGAATTAAATTGAGATAATAAAAGATCTATTTATTTTTTAGAATTTAATGTAATTTAAGGGTTTGTTGGTTAGAACATAAGGTAAAAAGATGAACTAGGAAATGATAAACACAAGGTTCGAGTTTAACCAGGAAATTATAAATTCATGTTGTAGCCCTTCAGCCTGCTTAGCCGAGAAATGGCGTTTAAGGCATTTATGGGTGATTTTTATGAATTTATGTTTCTATGGGATCTCGGTAAAATCCTCTGTTGTTTAATTTCTTAGGTATATCTTTAATAAATCTTTTTATGTTTTGTAAAAGTTCCAAATAAAAACCTTATATTCATTATTATTCTGGAATTTAAATTCCTCCTTTTCTTAGCTCAATATGAGTTTAAAATGGTATATAGGCTGGAAACCAATAACCTCCATGTGTGCGAAAGTCACTAAGGAAAAATTTGGTAAAACAATGCCACGTATCAGATTCACTTTGATTCCAAACTTCAGATGGTATAAATAAATTTTATTTAATAATTATTTGATAATATAACTCTTTTCATGACTATTATTTATGTATTTTAGTTTCTATAAGTGTAATAGAATATTATGTTTTTCTTCAACTGGAGATGTTCTCTTAACTCTGTTTTTCAAAGAGGTTTTCAATTCAGTCTTTGAGGGGGAGTTTTTCTTTTACCCTCAATCCTTAAATTGTTTTTCAAAATCGTCTTTAATTCATTTCTTGAGGGAGAGCTTTTAATGATGTTTAAATGGACTAACCCTTGAACTGAATATAGTGTTCTTAACTGCTCAAGTTTTGTGATCATAAAAAATGAGGAGATTGTTGGAACTTTTCAAGTTCGAAATCTTAATTTTGATGTAACAAAACTTGTTATTTTGTGTTACTAATGTTTTACCTTAGTGTGCAGAAGCTATGATCAGTTACGAGGTGTCTGAATCGCAAACTGAAGATCCAATTGATCGCACAAACTGAAGATCCAATTGATCGCACAAACTGAATCAGACAAACTGATATGTTATATAAACAGTTCAACTGATTGTCCAGCTGATAGGTGGTTCAACAGGAGAACCTCAGAAGCCTTGCCAGCCGAAGGAGTGTTCAACTGATGAAGAACCCAGCTGACCAGTTCAACTGAACAAGAGCGAAATCAGTTCAACTGATGAGTCAACTGATTTCGCTAGCCCAACTGAAGGTCAGTTTAGCTGACTAGTTTGGAGCATCAGTTATAATCTTTCATTTGTAGATCAAGACAAACTCATTCAGTGGATTCCAGCTATACACAAAGGTACAAAGCAATTGTTCAGTCAAAGGACAATAATGAACGTCGCATCAGAGTATTAAAGACAAACGTTTCAGAAAGGCAGTCGAAAATTCGAGACACAGAGTCCAAGGAACGAATTCAAGATGCAACATATACAATAATTAAGTCTCACTGTACGATCAGTTTCCCGCCTATATATAGAGAAGATCAGTAGAGACGAAAATGAGCAAGAAAAAAATAGAACTGGAGAGTGTGTGGAAAAAAAAAGGGCACGCTTATTTGCCTATCAGCTTTCAAGAAGCATTCAGCCCAGAGAGAACTGTTCTCAGTCATATCAGCTTAGTTTAAAAGTTTACTTCCCTCAGTGTGTGTGAACACCTTTCTGGTGTATTCACTGTTCAGTTCTCACACGAACACACACCACCACCACTCAAATACAGTCTTGCACAAAGACGTTAAACTTGTGTATGTAGTCTTTCTCACATAGACATTAAAGAAGTGTTGGCTGGAAGTTGATGCCTTCAGTCTAGACTAGGAGTTCAGTTAGACAGTGGGTAAATCTTAAGCTGAGTGTGTTTGTACAAGTAGTTGTATAAATCAAAGTCTTCTAGTGGATCCTATCCGAGGTGGTAGAAGGGGTGACGTAAGAGCAGTTGAAGTCTCCGAACATCCATAAACATATCTTGTGTATTTAACTGATTAACTGTTGTTTTCAAACTGACTTGATCAGTTAGAGCATCCATCAATTCAGTTCTTGCTATAACTGAACTGATATATGTGACAACTGATCCCATGCTTTTCAATTATTCAGTTTATATAAGTTAAAATGTTTTCTGATTTAACAGTCTTCTCCATGAAGGATTACTTCGAGTTTCTTCTGCTTGGTTTTTAACCAAACTCGATTTAATTCATCGGTGTTAACATTCTTAGAACACGAGCTATTGCAGCTCATTGAAGAATATTTTGTTTGAAATGCCTTCAAAGACACCAGCATTGATATTATATTAATTATTATATAATTATCTTTATCATAAAATAAATATAACTATCAATTTTAATTTTAATTTTATTAGCAGTATTTTATTTATTAAAATAATTTTTATTTAATAAATATTATAGTAATTATTATTTAACATTTTTTTATTTTATCATATATTTTATATTATTACTACATGATTATTAACTTATTATTTTATTTATTTTTTTATTATTAATTGACATTTATAAATGAGAGTAATTTATTTGATAATATTATTCTTTTCATGACTATTATTTATGTATTTTAGTTTCTATAAGTATAATAAAATAGATGGAATGATTATTCTCATGAATATGAAGATCGCCATTCCCATTGGATTTATAATTTTCATTCTAATGTCATACCAATCATGTATATAAGGGATGCGACGAGAATATATAAAATAAAAGGTTGGGTCGACAATTTATCAATCCCAAAATAGTTGGCTGACTTGCCAGGATAGCCAAATTACTCACAAAATTGGCTAGGTTCGTTGGGTCGAGTTGGTTATTTCCTAACTTGCAAAAAAGACGGGTCGTCCTACATTTTCATTCCACTAGCTCTTTTTGACACATCTACAAATCATGCAGTTCAATTTTTTTTGAAAATATATTATTATTATTATTATTTCTTATTATTTTATAATAATTTTCACAAAAATAAAAAATTTATAGGTAAAAAAATCTATATCATTTAGAAAAAATTATGTCGGACAAATGTCTCTTACCATATTGAAGTTCCACATTATAGTTGTTTTCAACGTGATTTGTATATGGTTTAAATGTTCATTCGGTTTTATAGGAAAAAAAAAAAAAATTAGCCATTAAATATTTCTTGATAATATCTCGTTAACCATCCGATGCAACATAGATCCTGCCATTTTTTTTTCAGTATTGGGAAAATGTGAAGTCTCGAACTATAGCATGCCACTTACCGAATGACTGATGACGATCGTGTCATAAATTATCTTGATAATATTTGTAATTTTGTATACAACCCATATGGCAAATTTCCAAATTTAAGACGAGATCTCGAGTTCGAGATAAATTATAACAAACTCTTCCTCTCATTCAAAAAAAAAAAAAATTTGTATATAGTTTTAATTTGAATGTGTGTGGGATGTCGATTGATCTATAGATTTAGCATGATTTCTCATGCAAACATCAGTCCTCAATGCATGCATGTCTTTTAAGAAGACTAAACAATGATCAACGGTTGGCTTGCAATGGCTTGAGTTGGTGAAATAGCATGGAAAGATCATTGAATGATCTGATAGGTTCTGGTTGGCGAGTGCTAAGTGAACATCTTGAAAATATGATCGCTTAAGTGTGCTTAAAAATCTTGTGATAGTGCAAATTGAAAGGTGCACAAGAGTTCTTCTTCTTAACCTAAATCTTTATTTTATATAGTTGAAAATCTCCAATAGTCGGATTTATTTTTCAACAATCATTTGCAATTGTCTCCGACAGAATGACCTTGTATTTATCAACATCGTACAAATGTCATTAAATGTCCAATTCAATTTTTCGCCTTTAACTCGAATAACCTCTGAAAAATATTTTGAATTATGTCACTTTGAGAAACATTTTGTCACATCATGAATTAGTGAAGTAGTGTTTTTCATGCTAAAACCGGTAGTCTTCAGAATGGTTGGAAGTAATATATCCTCATTTGTTTGTTATATTTTGATCAATGTTTGGATAGTAATGGTCTTCATTTAATATGTCCGAATTTAGATGATCTACCACTTGTAAAGAATGATATAGTGGAGAGGCTGGATTTTGTATAAATGGTGGGAAACTTGAAACACATATATTATAGTGGTTGGTTTCCTGGAACAGGATTTTGTATCAATGGTGAGAAACTTAAAACACATATATTATAGTGGCTGGTTTCTTGAAACAACTTGATTTTGTTATTTTTTCAATCACCAAAACTTAGGATAAAAGAAATATTATAACAATTTCTCATTTTTTAGTGATAACTAAATCAAATTGCAAGTCTGTACAAAGATTTCTGGAATAAAAAAAAATAATGAGCTTAAAAAATGAATTCCATTAAGGAAATGAAATTTCATTGCACAGGTGCAGAAAGTAAGACCTAATACACCTGTAGTTCAACTAATGAGTCGTAAATAAGTTCAACTGAATGTTCAGTTGATAGGTAGTTCAGCAGGAGAACATCAAAAGTCCGGCCAGCCAAATGAGTGTTCAACTGATGAAGAACCCAACTGAGATCAGTTCAACTGAATAAGAGTGAAATCAGTTCAACTGACGAGTCAACTGATTTCACCCGCCCAACTGAAGACCAGTTCAGAACATCAGTTAGGAGCAATCAATTGCAGATCAAGACAAGTTGAACTAAGTGGAATCCAGTTGTACGCAAATGTACAAAAACTTTTGTCCAGTCAAAGGACAATAATGGACGTTGCATCAGAGCTTAAAGACAAAAGTGTTCCAGAAAGAACAAGACAAATTTCGAGGAACAGATTCAAAATGCAACGGATACAATAATTGAGTCTCACTGTACGATCAAACTTCGCGCATATAAATAGAGGGTGAAGATCAGTGAAGACACACATATACAATACAAGAGAGAAAAGAAAAAGGCACGTCTCAAAGTCATATCAGCTTAAGAGAGAAGCATTCAGCCCAATCGAGGGAACACTTAAACGTGTTATTATCTTTAGATTAGAAGCATATTTTCCTCAGTGTGTGAGAACACTTTCGGGTAGTTTTCAAAGATCAGTTCTCTCACACACACACCACCACTCATATACAGTCTTGCACAAAGATGTTAAACTTGTGTATGTAGTCTTTCTCACATATATATTAAAGAAGTGTTGACTGGAAGGTGCTGTCTTCAGTCTAGTCTAGAGTTCAGTTTAGGCAGTAGTGTAAATCCTAGCTGGGTGGGTTTGTACAAGTATTTGTATCGATCAAAGTCTTCTAGTGAATCCTACCCGAGGTGGTAGAAGGGGTGACGTAAGAGCAGTTGAAGTCTCCGAACATCCATAAACATATCTTGTGTACTTTAACTGTTAACCCCTTGCTTTAAACTGACTTGATCAGTTCGAGTATCTATCAATTCAGCTCTCACCATAACTGAACTGATACATGTGAGAACTGATGATCCCCCTTTTCTTCAGTTAATTAGTTACACAAGATTAAAAGTTTTTAACCGATCAGTTTTCTTTACGAAGGATTACTTCGAGTATTTTCCGCTTGCTTTAATATCAAACTCGATATAATTCATCGATGTATATATTCTTAGAACACGAGCTATTGCAGCTCTTGAAGAATATTTTGTTTGAAGCACCTCAAGGTGCCCTGCAAACGATCCTTCAACCTAGAACTTTTTGGTCCCTTTATTCTTGTAAGATTTATTCTCATCTTCGAATCGTCGCCTCTCAAAGGATTTCTAATCATCTTTCTTGGGCATGTTACAATCTACAGTGAAATGACCATTCTTTTTACCGTTAAAACAAGCTTGATTATCACCACCTTGATCCTTTTTATGATAAAGTTTAAATTTAAGCTGATTTTTCTCATGAATTTACCAAACTTTTTAACAAATAAAGATTTTAATTCATTGCTTATCTAATTGGCAGATTTCTTGCTGGAAGCTTCTTCATTTGTGGTTTGATTTGGTGTTGTGGAGGCTAGAGCTTTGGCTTTTTCTTACCAAATTTCCGGCCTGAACTCGTATGCTTTGAGAATAGCAAACAGGCCGTGCAGCTCGATCTTGCTAAGATCTTTGGACACTCTCATAGCCACAGTCTTCACTTCCCATTCTCTGAAAAGTGATCTCATCACCTTCAAAGCAAGTTCGTGGTTATAATATTATTTACCAAGTGATGCTAGTTCAATAACAATAATGCTAAATTGTTCATCGAACTCATTGAGAGTCTCTCCAAGCTTTATCGTTGCATTGCCGAAATTTTGGATTGCAACGGTCAGCTTGTTTTCTTTGGTTTGATAATTGCCTTCACAAAGTTGGGTCAAATTCTCTCATATCTCTTTCAGCGTGGAAAATTTATAGATCTTGCTAAACATATTCTTATCAAGGATCTTGTAAAGAACGTCCTTAGCTACGTTATCAATGTTAGTTTTCTTCTTGTCATTGGTAGTCTATCCTAAGTGGTGCTTTTTTTAAGAACATCAGAATTTTATTAAAAGATGTCATATCGACTATATAGTTATCATAGTTTAAGTAAAACACTATGATACCACTTTTTTGAGATCGAAAAGAGTTTAGAGGGGGTGAATAAACTATTTTAAATATTTTCTTAGTTGTTTTAACAAGTTTTAGGCTGTTAAGACTAATATCCTTGAACGACTAACTTTAATAGTCCACTAAATAATAAAAAAGTGCATAAATGGAAATATATATTATGATAGAGTAAATAATTTTTTTATAAATATTCGAAGATAAACACTCATACATCACGTCTTCTTCCACTTAAGAGGAATTTTACTAAAATATTTTGGTTTTACAATTTTTTTGTAACAACTCATTTCAACCAATACTTATCAAATGTCTAAGTTGAAACTCTTAATGACCACTTTACAAATCTGGCTGTTTAAGAACCCCTAGTTCACTAGATAACTAAACAAATACAAGCAGTTAGCTTGTAACGACTTGAGTTGGTGAAGTAACACTAAAAGATCCTTGAATGATATGATAGGTTCTGATAAGCTAGTGCTAATTGATCATCTTGAAAATATGATCGCTTAAGTGTGTACTGAAATCTTGTGATAGTGCAAATTGAAAGATACATGAGAGTTCTTCTTCATATATATATATATATATATATATATATATATTATATATATATATATAGTCGAAAATCTCTAACGGTCGGATTGATTTTTCAATGATCATCTGTACTTGTCTCCGACAGAATGACATTGTCCATATCATCATCGTATATTATAATAAATGTAATTAAATGTCTCATTGGCTTTTGCGGCTTTGGATTGAATACCTCTGAAAAGTATTCTGACTTATGTCACTTGGGAAACCTTCTGTCACATCAGGAGTTGGTGAAGTAGTGTTCTTCATTCTAAAAATGGTAGTCTTCAGAACAGTTGAAAGTAATGTATCCTTATTGATTTGCTTATTTCTTACCAAGGGTTGGATAGTAACGATCTTATATAATATGACTGGTGAGAACTTAGATGATCTACCACTAGTAAAAAATAATACATTGGAGCGGCTGGACCTTGTATCAACGGTCGAAAACCTTAAATACATATAATATAGCATCATGTTTCTTGAAACATCTTGATAATGTTATTTTGTCAATCACAAGAACTTAGGATAAAAGAAATATTCCTAACACTGCTTTGTTTAAAAAAAAATCTTAATCCATCACGCTTTAATAATAATAATAAGTTATCATCATCATCAAATCTAACTTATACAATAAACTAAAATAAGAGTACAGTGCGAACAAGAAAATTATTAATTTTTCGAGCATTTGTCTAACATTAGAATGAAATTAAATATATTTTCATATTATTTGTATACATATTTTTAACACATCTAATTTATTCAATAAATAAAAAAAAATGACATGTTACTGATTGCATGAGGCGGAAGGATTGATGATTGCAGGGGTGTTCAACTATGGTTTGACTCGGTACATAAAAATTCAAACCAAATCATATTTAATCAATTTTATAAAATTTCAAACCAAACCATACCAAACCATGAATAATTTATAACCAAATCAAACCAAGCTTGAATCATGTCAGTCAGTCTAGAGTTTTATGATCTCAACTGCTAAATCAAAGATTGACTTTCATTATTTTCAGCTATTAGCTTAGCAATCTCCTCTTTGACATTTAAACTTTCAACTGATTTTGAACTATCAGTTCTGTCATTTGAAGGATAAGTTTGTTGAGCCTTACCTTCCTCAAAAGAGATAACCATCTTGTGGTACTCGTTGACCATATCGTGTAATACAGAAATGAGTTCTTCTCGTGTAAAGTTAGTAGAGCTAAAATCAAATACCTTATCGCTACTAGATTCTAGCTCTGCATCAACAGTCATGAGGCATTTCACCTCCTCTTCATTGCTGGAGCTACTTGAGCTCTCAGTTTCTGCCCATTTTGATTTGTTCTCTTCAGCTACTAGGGCTTCATGCTTTCTTCTGGATGATTTTTTCTCATCATCGGATCTTTTCCTGTGTTCGAAGGGCTTCTTACCCTTTTCAACTGATCTCTTGCTGTGTTTCTTCGGTTTTGGATAGTCTGCGATGAAGTGACCATCTTTCCGCAGTTAAAGCACGCATTCGATTCTCTTTTGATTCATTCCTATGATAATTTATTTTGAAGGAACCTTGATTCTTTCTAATGAATCTTCCGAATTTCCTGACGAACAATAACATCGTTTCATTGCTCAGCTGTTCAGCTGTCTTCTCAATTGAAACTGTTGGCTCCAATTTCAGAGCGCTGAGGGTAGTTGTAACTAATGAGACTACTGGTTTTCACTCTTTGTTTGCATTTCGAATTCATAGGCTTTTAAATATTGAAACAAGTCATGTAGTTTCACCCTGTTCAGATCTTTTGATTCTCTCATAGCCATAGTTCTAACATCTCATTCTTTGGGAAGCATCACCTTTTAGAGCAATCTTTTTGTTTGAATGGACTCTTCCTAGTGCATTCAATTCATTTATGATGCAGCTCACTCTTTCATCAAACTCATTTATTGATTCTCTAGCTTTCATCTTGATATTGTCGAACTTTTGTACGGAAACTGTAAGTTTATTCTCCTTGGTCTGCTCGTTGCCTTCAGACAACTGAATCAGCTTCTCCCAAATTTCTTGGGCTGATTTACATGAACGTGTTTTTATCCAACGTCTAGTACAGCCTTCTTTTTATCTTCTGTGGTCCACTCATCGCATGGTTTTTTGATACGATGAGGTGCTCCGTCAATTAGAGCAACAGCTGTGTCAGCTTTCATAATTTTCATTGGTCCGTCAGTTATGACGTACCACATGTCATCGTCATGTGCATCTAAATGAGCTTGCATTTTGATTTTCCAGTCATCGAACTTCTCTCTTAAAAACACAGGGATTTTGTTGAATGAAGACATGATTATCAGATCTGAGAGTATGGAATATTCAAGACAATATTTTAACTGCTCTGATACCACTTGTTAGGATCAGTTAATGATGTTGATGTGTTTAGAAATGAGGGTTGAATAAACACTTCGGGGTTTTTTAATCTTTTCGGGTTAGCTTATCTTCTGACTTATTATTTTGATAACTGAATATCTCTAACAAATAGACTGAATGCTACGAATAAAACAATGATGTGTGAGCTAAATTGTGCGATTTGTAAATTGAATAAACTTGAAAGTAAATCACAAATAACTGATAGTTGTTCGTGGATGTTGTTTTTGTTTGGTTAACGTTTTCATCGTCTTTCTGCAACTGAACTCATCAGATATAAATAGTCTTCGATTCCAACGGTCACATTGAATGCATTTAATGATTAATATTCGTTGAATCGTCTTCTAGTCTATGTAGACGACTTTTTCTGATAGTGGTATGATGAATCATACTTGCTCTGCTTCATCTGTTCTACTTTGGTACGGACTCTCAATTTGTCTGCTGAGATTTTAAATTGCAGCTGATGACGTGGCTAACTGATCAGGAGTCAAACTAGTCGACTGATCAGTTCATCTGGACTACATCAGTTCTAACCGATGTCTTCTCAGTTTGAACAGTTGAATTAGGTCATTTCAGTTCAGTTTAGTCTTCAACTCTGATCTCCAATCTGTTTAACGAACTTCGAGTCATTAGTTTATGACTTATTTATACTTATAAGAACTTTAGTCTATTTACTTAAGTTTTTAATCCATTTAAGCCCGATAAGTCTTATTTGGTTTTGCAATCAATTACGAACTGTCATTTGCGTTAGTTCAGTTTGGTTCTTCAATTCTCTTACGAATTTGTTTGTTAAACTTTGAAAATCGTAAATTCTAACATATATCTATATAAATTTGATTGTATCCAAGTCTCAACCCCGACGTCACATCCTAAAATTGAGACCCTGATATCAGATGATTTATAAGCCATAAAGTCGATATAGAGATACATATATATTTTTAGAGTCAACTTATGATACACCAAGGGTTTTAGGTGTTTTTATAAGATGTTTAAGTGAACGTCTCACTACAAAATAAAAACATATAAATATACTTCACAATTTTGGTTTTGAAATGATATATTCGTATGAACATTTGGCTAAAAAAAAATATTCTCGATATAACATAAAATCGTTTTTTTTCCATCTGTATAGATTTGATTGTATTTATTTACTATTAAGATTGTATTTATTTAGTACATCAACTTAGGTCCGTTATAAATATATGATTAAATAAAGAGTTTCAGGTCAGATGAGCTTCAAACTTCAATTCTCGCTCTCCAAAGTAATAATGATTAGCACGAAAGCAAGCTTTTTGATTTCCTTTCCTTCTCCTCTTGTTTACTTGCTACGTTTGCTCATCAACATTTTCACTCCACGTCCAAGTTCCAAATTCCCAATTGATTCATATGTTTTCGTATCGTATTTCGATTGAATTGTCCATTATCCTGCAATTGATGTTCACGTTGAATGATTTTTTTTTTTTTTGACTGAAAATTTCAGTATATATTGACTTTGGTATAGTCTCATCGCTTTTGACCGAAACCCACAAGAGAATTGATTCCACAAACCTTTAAGATCGCATCTTTGTCATTTGTCCGCTCGTTCATGTTCTCGTGCTTGATGGGATTCAACGGTCCTGTTCTGCTTCAGTTGAAAATTTTATTCTGTGCGTTTATGTTGTTGTGTATTGATGAGTTGATTGATCTCTTAGTTTTGGCTCGCGGCAAATTGAAGAGGGTCTCTTTCTTTTTTGTTTTCCTTTTTGGGTTTTTTTGGTTTACTGTTGTGAAGACTAAAATTATTGTTTTATCGTGTTTTTCAGTATCTAGTTGAAGTCTGATCTTAATTGCTCCCCGATTCTAAAGTTTCTATAAAGGGAAAAACAGGAAATGTGAGTTTTCTTTTGTTTAACTGAATAAATGAGGGAACAATAAGGGCTACTAGCATTAGAAACGGAAGCACGAGTTGTCAATGTGTCATGCCTTTCTTGTGACATTGATGTAACCAGTTTTTTCTTGGATTTTTTTCTTCCATTTTAATTTTGATCTGAATTTCATTTCTTGTTATTCTGTTGCAGAAAGTACTGGACAAATTTACCAATCTATCTTCTGATATCTAAAGACGCCTGGTAAGCACATTTACCACTCAGCATTAATACAGTTTGACGTAATCTTGCCACCACCCGTGAGTTGCCAATTACTTTGTTAGTTGTGTAGTTCAACGAGTTCGCCTCTTTATTTTCCACCTCCACTCTGTTTTCTTATTTTCCTGTGAATGTTTTGTGCATCATTTTAACCTCTGGGTGGTAAAACAAGAAACCAAGTCTGGATGTACATTTGTACATCATAAAACTATCAAACTGCCTTTTTGATGACCTTTTGTGGTCGATCTCCTAAATTGTACTTGTGAATTGTGCTTCTGTTGGCAGATCAAAAAAATATAGGACATGGGATGCCTAGTATCAACTCCTAATGATACAGGTGGAAACAGGAGGAGGCCATCAAATATTGGGGAGGTTTCTGTATTTGTCCCAGGTTTACGGATCCCCAAGCCTGTTGATTTCTCTCAGTCATTAGGTGATCACATCTCTAAAAGCTTAGTTGAACGCCTTTCTGCTCTCAGAACCAGAATAGTAGTTATGGCAGCACATGAAGCTCCGACAATTACAAGAACAAGACGGAAAAGTGCTACTCAACATGGTTGGTCGCAGAGATGACCTAAAAATTTCATGCTATCTAAAATTGCTGATATGGATGTTTGATAATCTGTTTCTTGCAATAGGTTCAGCTGTGAGTGATCTTCTTCAGGCTCTAGAAGACTATTTGCCAGTTCTTTTGGGATTGGTTAAAAATGGTAAGCATTTCCAACGCCAATCCAGGTACCAAAACTTTCCCTGAAAATCATACTTTTGAGAGACACCCCTTTGTGTTGTGCAGGGAGTCCGTTGCAACACAAATTACAGTTTGTTTGGGTTAATCAAGAGGACGAAGCAGAGGTCCCGCTTAAATTTTGCCTTCAAATCCATAACTTTCTTTCACCTGTTCTCTTGCGTTGAAAGCACTGTTAATCTCATCATCACTATCATTATCTCCAGGAAACAGAAATGTTTAGCGCTTGGTATGAAATATTATCAGTTTTGCACTTGATGGCCATGCTATCATTAACACAAGCCAATCTATTACTTCTTCCAAGAACATCCATTGATGGCTATCAGCCAAAGTTATCGGAAGGTACTCAAGCTAACTCCAATTCTATTTAATTTTAGTACCTAGTCAGTTTTCATTATATACAATCTTTCTCACGCATTTGTCTGTAGATCATCAGACAATTTTCATATTTTCAGACACCTCAATTAGAGAAAATTATGATATTGTTTTTCGTAGGTGAATCTATGTATATTTTGTTGGCATATATGATAAAAGATCCGGAATGTGCTTGTTACTCAATTGTGAGCATGCTAGTAAGTCGTCAATGATAGATGCTATGGTCATAACCAAATTAGGTTAACTCAATCTTTTTCTTACTGAGATACTCAGTTGTTAATTGGGATTGAGTTTAAATGAGATGTTGTATAAATGAAGAAGAGATTTCACGCTCTAATTAAGTTGCATTAATTGGCCTTAGAAAACCTGAGAATTGTGAGAGATCATTGTGCGCATGCTTGCAGTCAGGAATGATATAAGATGCTGTTTCAATAGAAATTAGACCTTGTTCATTTACCTGTCTAACGATGATACAATGCACAAACAATCATCACTTGCTGGATGCTTTGCGCAAATGACAATGAGCGACACGTAATTTAAAGTGATAAAACCGGTTTAATTGCTTCTAATAGTCAATAATAAAAAGAGAAGCACTCAGTCAAGTAACTGTGGAGCAGGGGAAGGTGCTTCGATCGGCAGGAGATGAGGCCCTAATCTTATGATTTCTTTTTTATATGGTGAATGCTGAATGCTTATGTCTATTTGTTTACATATACGTTGAATATCGTAAGTATCAAATGTCATCTCTAGAAGCTTACAATTTTTATTACAATAAGTTTGCCATTCAGCATGAATCAGAGCTTCTAACCCCATTGGGTACATGAGTGAGGACAGTCTCTTTGCACCCATTAATAGAAAAGAGTTTCCCTTGCAAGTCTTAAAAGGGGCGTGCAGAAATCTTAAAAATTAATTGTACACATCTTTAATGAATTAATTTTTTAGATGAGATAGTTACAAGCAGTTTGTATACTTGAATGAACAGTCAATTATTTCAATGAAATAGTAAATATAACTAACACTTGTATCATGCATCCAGCTGGAAGTTAACTGTAAAATGTCTTGAACAAACACGATAGAATAGAAAAAACAAATTCCACCTTTGTCACGTTGAACTTCCAAGTTGTTTAGTGGATGTGCAGCATGTTTCCTTTTTTTGCTTTTACTAAATTTCTCACTCCAAATGTGCTTTCTACGTTTAACAACAGAGAATCGACGATCTTCTGTTGATGTTTTCTTGAAGGCTGCCGGTTACCTTGATTGTGCTGTCCGACATGTTCTCCCGCAGGTTCCCAATGAACTAAGGTATCTTGTTAAGGGCTGTAGAATGATCAATTAGAAGAACATTATGCGATATGGATTCACCTTTCCCCTAATTAACTTATTTCTTTAGGAGAAATCTTCCCGTGGATCTTGCTGAAGGAGTTCTGCGAGCACTTTGCCTCCAAGCACTAGGGCAGGTATTATGGTTCACGAAGTTACCACCTTACACCATATCACGATGCCACTATTGAAACTTATTTAGATATTGAAAAATGCTGCAATTTTAGATTTATTGGTTTGTTAGTCAGATAGTGTTGCAAAGTTTTGGCCCTTGAAGCTGCATGATCGATGAAATTCATGATCATGGTGAAGATGGTTTCTGAGCTAGTGAAACATCTTAGACTTCATTTAGTTTATAGAAATTTCAACAAAATGTTTGAACTTGATATAATGGAACATTCTTCGCATTTTCCTCATGAATGGATTCCAATTGGATGTGATATATGCTATCTTAAGAGGCAAGGGGAGTGCAATTGTATGAAATTGTTTGATTTCCATTATTAAGAATCATGCTTTAGTCGGGACATTTTTTGAAGAGCAGCTGCGTATATGACCAGGGAAGCATTCATTTTGTCACAAGTTTCGTAAGATAATTGGTAACAATTTTATGGATGTGACTAATGGCATCAGAGGTCATAAATATTTTGCAAGACTCTCTGACAAATTTATTAGTGATATTGCCTGATGTTTGAAGCTTATGACATATCCAGCTCTATCTTTATACACTGTTTTGAGTCCGAGAAGACTTGTAAACCTAACAAGTTAGAAGTAAATCAATAGTTTATTGCCCAAAAGGTGACATCTCGCACCTCGTACCAACAGTTAGCAAGGTGTGTTCAATCATAAAAACCTGGCCTTGCTGAGATGGATTATTTTTTTACTGTTATTCTAAAATTAAGGTTTCTTCATTGTTGTGGTCTATTAAAATTACTAATTAGTAAATATTGGACATCTTTAAAATGTAGCATATTATGCATGTTTCTGATTATCTGCTGCTGTCATTTCATGCCCCTTCTCTCTTGCATCGCCATTGTGGTTGAAGCAAGTTGATGCGTATGACTTAACTAATATTGGAGATTTGAAGGATATGAATGTTCGTTTGGTAGTTGGGAAATAATAAATCAAAATTTAATGAACTTTCTCTAATTGAGAACACACTTTTCATAGGGTAAGCATGATAGCATTTTGATGGTTTAAAACTTCAGAAAGCTACCTTTTGCTATGTGTATAATATTTGATGCCATCGCTAATAAAGCTCGATCACATTTCACATAAGATACCCTACTTTACTTAGACCATGTGGGTTTGTTTTAGTGAATAAATGTTATGGCCTTACTTGGGTATCAAGCAGTTACTGTTTGTTAGTTATAGTCATTTATGTTTCTCATTCATGTTAGCACTTGATATTTGCTCTACAGCCACATGGAAAAGTACAAGCTGTAGTGTACATTATGCTGGTTGGGTTTTCTTCAAGAATTTTGCTGTAGATTTCATATATCCCCATTATTGAAATTTTTGTTCTGTTGAATTTTCATGAAGCTGTTAAGACTCATAATTATGTTTCGTCCTGTAGTTGTCCTGGAACTGTTTGTTGATGCATGATTGCATGAATATAGCTTCTAAATATGGGTGCTTTGTTTTTGTTTGCTTTATAGTCTGGCTAAGACATGATTCCTGCAAGTTAGTTATAATTGCTATATGTCTACTTTGTTCGTGCAATTTAATAAATTTCTGATGCTTGTTTAAGTTATATCAAGTTATATTTCTCTGAGCCTTGCATCTCCTTGGAATAGTGTGTTGATATTCAGCTGGGACTTGCAATCGATAGTGCCAAGGCCACCTTAGCTGTGAAAAGAAGACTTGCTTGTGAGATGGTAAAATACTGGCAGCAGGTATTAATGGATTTTGTTTTCCTTTTTATCCGCTGTCAATAACCTTTTCAAATTGTTTGTTAGCGGTCAATTGTACTAGTATTATATATATTGTGCCATACCTCATTGTGCAGTTTTTCTAGTTAACTTTTGTGGAGAATAACTACTCAAGTTCTTATAGATGGTTGTAACATATGCACTATTAGCATGAACTAATTAGAGAACAAAGGGGGCTTCAAACTCATCACTTCTGGTTTTTGCAAGCATACATCCTCAATATTTTGTTCACTTGTTTAATCTTTTGCTGACTTAGATTCATGGGTTTTAAAAAATAATCATGGGTTTTAAAGAATAATCAATTCATTACAGTAGTGCAGTTGAATCGAACCTTTTCAATTGCTTTTTGTTTGTTCATACCAAAGGTTGAACATAGTTCATCTTTGTTTCCTTCATTAGCTCCATGATTATAACTCCTTTTTATGATTTTAGGAGGACTTAAGTTCGTGAGATTGTAACTTTGCAGGCCCAAGATAACATCATGAACCTTCCACTGGCAAATGGTTGGGGAGAAAAGCATTCTTTATTCGTGAAGTGGAAACACATTGAGGCTAAGGTATGTCTTAAAATTGCCATTATCTTTATGTTGTACTGCAAGATTCGGCCTACTTTTATCAAACTATCCAATAGCAATTACTATGAGGCATCTTGAAATGTCATACACTTGCATACTTCCTCTGCCCATCAACACCTTAACCTCTTGACACTTGAGTTATTTCTACTGTTTTGAAATTTGAAGTGCCTCAATGATTGGTCGAGTGGAAATTCTGATTACGATATGTATGCTAACCAATTGATTTATTATTTGGGATATATCTCTCGGTCCGAACTCCGAAACAAGATATGTGGGGGTTGCTGCATAACAAAGAAGTAGAATTGATGGGATGTGACTGTTCCAATTGATCCTGTCACGATAGATTATAAAGAGCATATTTTTCCACATTATTTTACAAAATTATCACTCTATTTTGATATTTTGATATCAATATGCTGTTAAAACTTGATGTCCTTTGTCATGATAATTTAGTTTTCAAAACCCCTTTCATAATCTCTAACTTGTGTTAACAGAAGATTTTGATATTATCATAGGCTGCAGCATACTACTACCATGGTTTAATTCTCGACGAGGGGAATACAGAGAAGTCCCATGGGATGGCTGTAGCTGCTCTACAAGCAGCAGACGAATATCTCAAAGAGAGCAAGAAGGCTGGTGAAGCTTTTAATGCATCAGTTCCTGTCTCTAGGTAATCTTGGTACCCCCTTTATCTCTCGTTCACGTTTATGAGGAATATGTACAATTAAACTTCCAAATTATCTTATATACGTGAGGATTCTGGTTCGCTCTCTATCCAGATACTTTACAACTTAAATTTCATGGAAATGTACTGCCACTCTTCCAACACTCGGATTTCAGAAATTCTGAAATTTTATCACTGGGTCAAGGAAATTTTCTTCTTCAATCTTCGTTCACTCGATATGGAAATCTACTCTCATCTATTCTAAAGTTCTGAAGCTTTTGTCCTGTTCCCCACCTCTCCTCTTTTCAGTTCAGTTTCCTATTGTGGTAACAGCATGTTTTGAATGGGCCTCACATATCTTCCTTCAGTCCTAGTGATCAAACGCTGGGTGTCTTTTAATGTGCATGTTAATTCGTAAAGAATTAATCCTTTCAGAAGAAATTGTACTGGTTTAAGCCTTTAACACTTCTTTTGTGGGGTGTTCTTTGTCTTCTATTTTTCTACCTGCCTTATGTTTTTGGAGCCAGTTCCTATAGAATAATGCACAGCATTGCACTGCTGTATGACATAGATGGGAATACTAAATTCCAATTTTTGGTGCAGGAACACCCCACTTTGGGGAACCATGAAGTATCTGTCTGAAAAGATTCCCAAGGACACTTCTAGCAAGGTGCGAATCAACAAGGATCTGTACACTTCCGAAAAGTAAGTACTGATGGACAAATCTAAGTATCTGATTATTTTCTTGCACTGAGTTGTCATTATTTATTAGCTTAATAAGCGGAACTTAATGCATAAGTTAGCTCATTCACGAGTTTGATGTGTTGAGTCGTTGGTCTCTAACTCTCTACTTAGGAGCTCGTAGCGTACATCTATCGTTTATATCAGTCAACGTTTGCTAATTAGGGTGAATATCTTTTAGATAGTTTGCCAGTTATGTACCAGCAAATTGATACAGAATATGTTATTCTCATTTGCATATTCCAATATTTGATTGTAGAATTATGGAAACAGCACCTACATTACCAGACTTTGCTTTGGCTCTGAAACCCGATGAATACCAGCTTCCTCTTGTGGACGCCTGTTGGAATGATGAAGAAGCTAATGCGTCCTCTAAAGTGTAAGTTATCCAATCAAAGATTCAGTTAAATTTTTTTTTGAACATTTCAAATATCTGGCTATATATAGATCCTCCAGAATAGTTGTAAAAAACACGTCCATAAATTTTTTGGGTACTATTGCTGTTGATTGTTTGTCACTTCGAAGCTCCATCTACCGAAGGATGTACTTGTTCTTCAGCCGAATATACCTTTTATGATTGAGATTTGTGTGGAAATAGACAAACTAAATCTATATCTTGTTCATGGTAGCATAATATTGTGTAGACTTTTTTTTTTTGTGTTGACTAATTGAAGTAACGAGGCTCCCAAGCTTAGCTACTTTCATATTTTAAAGGCATGTTCATTCAACTATTATTTTAGTTCTGCAAATTTGTACGTAAGCCGCCTCCATACCCATCTTTGGTATGAAGACTTCTAAGTTGATATGAGGGTAAATCGTTTGCATTTGTGTACCTGAGATTGTACAAATTCTAAGCAAAGCAATCCATAACAAAAATGGAGGAAAAGAAACAAATTTCACACACCAAACTCATGAGAAATGATGAAAGGACGCCAACTAAACTGCATGAACCTTAATCTCTAATTTAAATCTAAAGGCCTAAGGACATTTTCATTTGAATTTCCCTTCTCCTCCATTCATGCCGTGCCGTTGTCTTCTACAACTCTCCTTTTTTCTTCTTCTCGTTCTGCAGGAGAATCTAAATCAAGGCTCAATATCGACATGCAACTTTAAAAGCAATGTATATCACGAGTATGTCGGAAGATGCCGAGTAACCTAGCTAATGTACCAAGGGGATGTTACATGCTAGAAATACAGACAAGTTGAATAACTAATCCCTTTAATGTAGTCGTAAAAAGCATTTTCTTAAAGATATTTCTCAAGAAGCAAGGGGAATCATATTTTCAAGATTTCTACCTTGACTTTAAGACACAAATGTAAAGTATGCACTACAGCAATCTTTTTACATGGTAATATGTTAATGTTCAATAGCAAGATTAACAATGCATTTGATCGAGGCATATCATGTGGATGTATTGGACAGATTTCTTCTCCAGACAAAGAAAACAAATGTGTGCATCGAGTAAACTACTCTCAAGGGAAAGAAGATACAATACCCATGAGTATCAGCATTGCTTTCTGAGTTCGTCTTTCAAGCTTGTCAAGTCTCTTCTGTACATCTCTCCTCAGGTCCCAATTCGGTTTCTTTGGTGCAATGTTCAGAAATGGATCCTGCAATTTGTTCGGAACACATCCAATCACATGAGTGATACAGGGGAGAGTGAGAGCCCCGGAAGGGGGGACGGAGGAGATAACAAAACACGATAAAAGACCTCAGTTTTCTCCTCCGGTGGAGGTGCTGCCAGGACAGGGTCTTCAAATTTCGGTAGCACTGGCGGGGTGACTTTGCCTTCTTGAAGCTGCTTGTCATGAGGAAGGTAGTTTCGGAATTGCATAGTGACATTGCTGCAATCAATAAAAATACCATTTAACCTAAAAAGTAAATCTGTAAGAAGAATCAAACAATTACATTCTGAGCACCAGTGGTTTAACATCATCCGAAAGTACGACATCAACTTTATAATGAAAATCTGGAACTGGAGACAAAATCAGCGAACCTTAATTCTATTGCTCAGGAAGAAAAAGACTTCCTAATTCCTACAGATTGAGACCCCATGCCCGTTTTTCCTAGGAAAAAACAAAAAAGAGGAGGAACTTCGGAAACTTACTCCTCTCCTGCATCTTCTTCTTTTTCATCATCAGATTGAAGTTCAATTTCACGAGTATCCTCATAGTTGCGATTTCCATTTGTAGTAGCTTGTTGAGGTTTATCAACAGAAGTATTGTCATCGGGAGTGTTGAGGAGCTCCTGAGCGGCTTTCAGGGCTCTGATCCTCTCCCGCCGCGAGGCCGCCGCCGCCTCAATCGATTCCTCCTCTCCTCCGGCCATTCAGTTAGATTGCAGCTATGACTGGGAAATTTTGCAGACTGAAGAGTGAAGAAGATGGGTTTGTCCGGCCCAAAATATATGGATAAGCCCAATCGGCTAATAAAGTTTATATATTAGATGGACCCAAAATAATAAGATCAAACACCCATCGTATTTTTAAGGCCCAAATTATATGGATAGCCCAACAGGCTAATCAGGTCCGGACCAATGTATATATGGATTAGCATATTAAAATACTCATCTATTTGTCTGGTCCACAAACCAATGGGCTAAACAGGTTTACAAAACCATTTTAAAATACTCATTTTATTTGTCCCACCCTAATCATATTAAAAATATTCAGGTTGTATTTCCGGCCCAAAGTATTAGCCCAAATTAAAATACTCATTTTATTTGTCCAGCCCAAATTATATGGATAGACCAATGGGCTAAATAGGTTTACATACAATTTTAAAATATGCCCTAATCATATTAAAAATAAAGAAGTTGAATTTATGGCCCAAAGGATTGGCCCATCTTAAAATACACATTGAATTTATCTCGGCCCGATGAATATGGATAGCCCAAAGGACTAAGCCTATTTTCAAAAACTTATTTGTCCGGCCCGTATAGTCGGATGGCCTAAGCAGGTATATGATTCTCCTATTGGGCTACACCTCATTTAGTCAAAAAAAGTTGGTAAAATGTTTGTCAAATATGGCTGCAAATTTGGTCGAAAAATATGAGGATTTTTTGCATTCAAACATGAGGAATAGGTGTTTCCTCTCGTCATTCAAAGCATCTCGAACATCTTATTCTAAGCTCATTTATCTCATCTAATACATTAGAGTGTTTAGTTTTATAATATTTGTGAGATGTTGTGTGTTCTCTTTGAAAACATGGTAAGTGGTTGTACACCATAAAATATTATATTAAAATTCTTTCAATATTTCGTTGTTTTTACCTTGATAATTTTAGGGGTTTTTCATGTAAATCTCGGTGTCCAGTTTTATATTATATTTTCATATTATTATCCAAAGATATTGCAACTGAGACCAATAAGTGGTATCAAAGATTTGGTTTAAAATTTCTTAAAATTTTAAATATGCTCTGTAGTTGCAGCCTATGGTGATCTTTCACATCAGAAAATATTTTTTTGAGATTTTTATTAAGTCAAGATTATTTTGTCAAGTATATTAAATTGTTGTAGACATAATGACGGACATGTGCGAAATAAAAAAATTCAAGAGGGGCAATTTTAATAAAGATACAAATAGTTTTAAAAAAAGGAGAATTGTTTGGTGGTTATTGGAGATAAAACAAGAAAAATGACGGACGATGGAAAGAGGAATGAGATGAATGATAATGTTGTTGTTAATTTACCCCGCCTCTCCCCATTGTCATCCCTATGACCGACCATATCACCACACTAAATAATCTATTTGCCTACATCACCTCAATGTGGTATAAAATAGAGGAAAATGAACTTGTGAAACTTATATTTCAAAGTCTATCAGATTTATTGTAAGGCACGAGATTTTGATTTTTGTAATCTGATATGAATTGTGGATAATTAAGATGTGATTATAGACGGAACGCCGAGTTAAACTAATTGGGCACCAGTTACACGAGGTAACAAAGAGTTGGTGGATTGCAACTAAGGAAGCCTTAGAACAGCATGGTACCGTGATTACGTGGAAAATCTTTAAAGCTGAGTTTCATAAAAGATTTCTCCCAGTATCGTACCGACAAGATAAGAGTACAGAATTTACCAACTTGAGACAGGGCCAACTGAATATCGAAGAATATGTATCAAAATTCTCTACTTTACTACGTTTTGCTCCTCATGTGGCTGGGAATGATAAAGCTGTAGTTGATCAGTTCATCAGCGGATTGAACCCTGAAATATCTGCATTGGTAAATATGGAATGACCCCATTATTTTGCTGACGCCTTGAATAGGGCAAAGGGAGCTGAGGCAAGTTTGATGCAACAGCGAGGAATGTCGTATGTTGCTCACCCACAGAAACACCGACCTACAGCTCAATTCTTGCAATCCCCGTCTAGATTTGATAGTGGCAGTAGTAGTGGGGAAAAGAAAGATTTCCTGAAAGCTCGAAAGAAACAGTTTAAGAAATTATGGAGTGGTTCCTCTAGCTCCAGTGGTTCTAGCCCAAGTTATACGTGAGTGTATTGTAGCACTTGTGGAGGAAGACATTCCACAGAGCAATGCCGAGGTGTGTTTGGTAGTTGCAACGTTTGTCGTCAGCCAGGACATTTTGCTAGAGTATGTCCACTGAGAGGTTCCCGAAGATCTCAGGGAGCAGAACCATCTAGATCGGTGGCACCGCCTGATAGACAATCACCGGTTGTTCACTCCTTCCAACCACCGACGACTCCTCAATCACAACCAAGGCCAGGACACACCTGACGAGGTAGTGGCAGGTAATTGTTTCCTGTATAGTTATGTTGCATATGTATTGACAGATACTAATGCATTCCATACGATTATTCTTGAATGAATTGCATTGAGATATGCTTTGGTTATCGAGTTATTATATGTTGTAGTATCGATCTCTTTTCTGTTGGGGAGAGATTTTGTATCAGTGACATTTGTTAGATCTTGTATGCTACAGTATGACAGATATGAAATTGAGTTAGATTATATTGTACTTGGGTTGTTCGATTTCGATTTTATTATCGGTACTGATATGTTGACCAAGTACAAAGTTACCGTTGATTTTTCCAGAAGATTGAAAGATTCAGATGGATATGATTGATGAACGGAAATTACGGTAAAGATTCTAGATTTAGAATTCCTTGGATATGAACGATGTTGAGGACTCGATTATTACGGAAAGGAACGGAAGGATTTCTTATGTTTTCAGTTGATTTACTGAAATCGAGCCTATCATTGGCTGATTTGCCAGTGGTATATGAAATTGTTGATGTTTTCTCAGATGGGAATTCAGAATTGCTTCAAGTCAGAGAGATAGATTTCAGCATTGATTGCGTACCAGGTACAGTTCTTATTTTTGAAATACTGGACATATAGTACTGATTGAATTGAAAGACTTGAAAGACCAGTTAGAAGATTTCTAGCCTAGAGTTACATCTGATTGAGTGTTTCTATTTGGGATGCCCCAGCTATGTTTGTGGGTTGATGAACCCTGTGTTCAAAAATATTCTGATGATTTTATGCTCGTTTTATCTATGATTATTTCATCTATGATATCCTGAGATATTTGAAGCATATGACTGATCAGATCGAACATTTGAAAATTGTATTGAATATTCTGAGAATTGAAATGTTGTATACAGAAACTGTTGAGATGTGATTCTTGGCCGAGACAAAGTGTATTCGGAACATGTTAGATCCGAAGATAGTATATCGGTTGATCTTAGCACAGTTGAAGTCGTGATCAGTTGGCTGAGACCGATAGTATGGTCAGAAATTACAGTTTTATGAGTTTAGCAAATCAGTATCGATGAGTGATGTTTCGAATCTGATTGAATATTGCTGTTGTTCTGAATCCGTGTTTGAAACAGATAGTAGACAGTGGAGAATTTATATTGTACAGTCCGAACCAGAGCTGATTTTGAGAATTAAAGCAGTTCAGAAAGTTGATCAGAATGTTCAGAATTCGATATCGACAGTTAGAGCAGGGCATCGATCAGAGTAACAGGTTGGTGACAGTGTGTTATATGTTAATAATCGTTTTGTGTGCCGAATATTTCAGATTTGAAACGACAGATGTTGTCAGAAGCACATAGCAATCGATTCAGCGTTCATCCTGATGGCAGAAAATGTACAATGATCTGAAAAGATAGTTTTTGAGAAAAACAGATAAAATCAGAGATTGCAGAGTTTGTATCAAAATGTCTGAATTGCCAGCAGGTAAATACAGAAAGATAGAAACTAGGAGGACTATTACATAATTTGCCTATTCCTGAATGGAAATGGGATCACATTTCCATGAATTTTGTAACGAAGTTACTGAGATCCTCCCGAGGTTGTGATGCGATTTGGGTCGTGATTGATGGATTGACCGAATTTGCATGTGTTATTTCGTACAAAATGACGTACAGATATGATTCATTGGCAGAGATCTATGTCAGAAAAGTGGTCAGATTGCACAGAGTGCCGAAGTCGATTGTTTCAAACCGTGATTTTCGGTTTACTTCACACTTTGGACGGAGTTATAGCAAGCTCTAGGTACAAAGGACGTCTGAGTACCGCATATTATCCATTGTTGGCATGATTGATTGCCATTTTGTGAGTTTTTGTACACCTACAACTATCAGACGAGTATAGAGATGATATCGTTTGAAGCGTTGTACGGTAAGAAATGCAGATTCCCTCTTTATTGGGATAATACCTCTGAGGTTCCTGAGATTGGACCTGATATGATCAGAGATATGACAGAAAAAGTGAAGCTGATTCAGAAGAAAATGAAAGCATCTCAAGATAGACAGGCCAAATATGCCAAGGTTTGACATAGACCGTTGGTATTTGAGGTAGGAGATTGAATATTCTTGAAGATTTCACCTTTCTGAGGAGTTATCAGATTTGATAAGAAAGAGAAGTTGTCTCCACGATATATTGGGCCGTATGAGATTTTCGAGAAGATAGGAGATCGTATCTATCGACTCGTATTACCGCCTTCTTTATCGGAGATACCTAATATTTTTATGTATTGCTATTGAGGAGATATATGTCTGATACTTCACATGTTATTCAGCCAGACGAGGCCGAACTGGATGAGACTCTGAGTTATTTTAAAAAACCGATCCAGATTCTCGATCGTAAAGAAAAGCAACTCAGTACGAAGACTATTCCGCTGGTGAAAGTTCAGTAGAATTGTCATGACACTAAAGAAGCTATATGGAAAACTAAGTTAGACATGAAACAGAGATTTCCAAGATTTGTTTCACTGAGGTGAATGTTTTTATTTAGTTTCGATTCTCCATTCCTTATTGTATCTGGTGGATATTTGATTTGATATCTGATTGAATTGCCTGTGATTTCGGGGACGAAATCAGATCTTAGGGGGGGAGAAATGTAAGGCCCGAGATTTTGATTATTGTAATCTGATATGAATTGTGGATAATTAAGATGTGATTATAGACGGAACGGATCAGTCCGGAGAAGACGGAAGATGACTCGAATTATGTGCGAGGATGAGCCCTCGCGCATATGCGCGACCCCGCCGGGCGCATATGCGCGAGGTAGGCAGAAGACCTCGCGCATATGCGCGACATGGACCGGCGCATATGTGCGAGGATGGCAGAGAGTTGTGAAGAGCCTCGCGCATATGCGCAGAGCAAGGGCGCGCATATGCGCGAGCTACCGTGATGACACGCGCCGAGACTTAGTGTCTCGCGCATATGCGCCGAAGGAGGTCGCGCATATGCGTGAGACGTGCAACTTGAAGAAGTGTGCCACCCGTACTTTGCCATGCATATATAATATATAATGAGTCTCATTTCCTCAGAAATAGTAAAGAAGATGGATTAGGTTCGGGTCCCCACATTTATTTGATCAACTTATCATCAACTTAACCAACAATATCCTTATGAGATCTTTAAAATTTAACGATGTATTAACTTCGGTTCTCGGAGAAGAAAGTCGACACAAGAATAAGGAAGATATGTCGGTAACTTCGAAGCAGACAGAAGCTTTACCAATGATAAGAGGGAGATTTAGGGACCGTGACTCCAGTAGACCAAAAGCGAGGTAGATCAAAGTCAAGAAATAAGAAGAAAAATATATACTGCTTTAAATATGACGGTAAAAGGCACTTCAACAAAGAGTGTACGATTATTGAGAAGGGTTCTCAAAGAAATGTGGCATGTACTTCAAGCTGTGGTGAGATATTATTTAGCAAAGCGTGAACATTTACAAAAAGCAGACACAAATTTTCTGACACGTGGATTAAAAATTCAGGAACGACGTGGCACATGACGTCTCAGAGAGAATGGTTCGACCAGTATGAACCAGTCACTGCAAGATCTGTATTCATGGAAAATTATCATATCTTGAAAATCTCTGGGGTTGGTACTATCAAGATAAAAATTTTCGATGTCATCAATCGCACCATACAGGAGATACGACATATTATAATGTGTTGATTGAATTCTTGTTAGAAAAGAATTAAATTTTTTATTTGTATATTTTGAGTGCAAATATGCGTTGGTTGATGAGATAGAACAACATTATGTGAATGTTTATTTTCTGTTACTTCCACAAGCCCAATTTCTTTCATACTTTTGTATAGTCTGGCTGCCACAAGATTTTATTATGAATTACAATATGTAGAGGCCTTGTCGAATAACTTTCTTGACGAATCAAACACCATTAGATCATAATACTACTATGAAATGCTTAAAAAATTATATACCCTTAGATATCAAAACAAAGAATAAGAGCCGTCTACACCAAGCTAATTATGGACGAACGGGTGAAGGAGAGGGATAATATTACTCAATAGGAGAATTGTGGGAAAAAAGCCATGAGAAAAAAATAGTGGTCAGAGTTTGAGTCCAAAATTACAGTTACTGGCTTTGATGCTGATAAACTTGTTGGTAGACAGGCTATCTACAATCAACTTGCAGCTGCCTAATGTCCTTACTTTCATCAGCTTAAGCTTCCCTAATTTAATTCTGACTGGCACATCTATCTTAAGATCCAAAGGAATCCTTCCAGTCTGTTGCTGCTCTTGCAAGGCCTGAAGCAGAGTTGTCCCGTACTGATTTTGGCCTGTTAGCCCCACTTCTAGCACTGTTGTATTCTGGTGACCCTGGTAGAATCTGGGAATTGATCCCTGGCACAGCTTAGTTTCTTTATACCAAACACTAAGACGACTACCTTTCTCATAGTATATCCCAATCTTTTTGTTGGGGTTATTGGCTATGATGCTGACATCGAACCTCGCATAAAGCGTCAAGTCAAAATTAAGTGTCAAATCTGTTATCCTGAGATTGTCAACAGAGTATTTGGGAAGCTTGGGTTGGAACACAAGGTAAAGAACTGCTAAAGCAGCCGCGACTATGATGAGCAGGAGGATGAAGGTGGTGATTATCCAACAAAAGCACTTATACCAACAATTTTTCCTTTTCACTACTGGAGCATTATGTCCTGATGGATCCACCTTTACCGATGGGAACGGACCTTGAGGAGGACGTGTAGGTAGTACCGCGACCGGATGAATTCTTTGTTGATCTGCCATTCACAAGTATGTATGCACCACTGATATCAATATTTCTTGGTTTTGAAATGGTGATACTGGCATCTGCTTACGAATCTCTTACTTCTACCAATTGTTCAATGCAAAAAATATTGGTTGAATGGAGACAAGTGGTATTGAGAATGGTTAATTTATGTTTCTAATTTTGGTGGGTTAGGAAAAGTTGGTCACCTTTCTTGACACCTAATATAGTGAACTGCTACGTCAAACCTTACTACCAAGGTTTGTATAATTGAAAATGAGTATTAATTTAAAGCATGAAAGAATATGTATCAAGAAATAAGATACTATATATTTTAATTTTTTACATGATCAGTAGAATGGTAATTTAAAAATTAGAAAGGCAAGCAAAACAAAGAATTATTTTACAAAATATGTGAGAAATATAAACATAGGAGGGGTTAAGGGAAGTCATGTGCACTGATCAAGATAATCATGATATATAATTAACAACCAAGGAAGATGAATCTGGAAACTCGACAACATTTTAATCCATCATCAATATAATGGGCACTCAATAAATTTGTAATTAACAATACATAATGCATCATGCATGAATCAACTTCAATAAGATGGAATGTACAAGTCTACTTATTACAAGCAAATAAGTTATCATTCAAGGCTACATGAATAAAATTTGAGAGCTAGCTGAGATCAACAGCCTATGGTCTAGACTTTGAAGTGTGCATGAGTATCACTGCTTCTTGGAGTTCAATGCCTTATAGGATAGCTACACCAAGATGTGTCTAAATTGCTACATACTGCATCATTTTTTTCAGCATGCATTAATTCGGAAAATGAGACAGTTAAATGAAATGTGGTCGTCATACATTCATTTTCAAAATGAGATCAACAATGATACACGAAATACATACTTTTTGACAGGATATGTGCAATCCCCTCGTATCATTAAAAACAGTGATTTGAATAGCAAGCCAAAAATGTATTTCCTAGATGAGTGCAAAAACTAAAATCTTGGCACAACCTCACAAAAATGTTCTTAACTAGAGCAAACTCCATTAGCCTACAACATAATTACTGTGGAATTTGCATCTGTTTCATTGATTGTGCACAAAAAGAAAAATTGATCTCCCCTACTTAGGCATGTGCATGACACAGCGCAAGCATTGCCCTTGTCTCATCAGGTCAAATGCTTTGTTAATATCTTCAAACATCAGGTTGTGTGTGATGTACTCATCAATCTTGATTTCCTGAAGTTACAAATTACAATCTCAAAATTATTCACATCAGCATATCCCAGTTGCAAAACACATATATATTGCATTCCTAAGTCGATATATGTAGCTATAACCAGTGACAATTTTGGAAGGCAGGAGAAAAGAAATAAAACAGGTAACACCAGAATATCGCCAACCATACATATACACATGCATATGTGAAGATGATATCAAATGCAACAATTTGGAAACATATTTTATATTCTTATGCTAGCCATTTTTCACAATGACAATGACAGAATCAAGATTGTTTGGTATCTTGAGATAACCTTTTAGTGGAATGAACACTTGCCTCACATATTGCTTAAAATTAAAAGTACTAGTACTGCATGGGACAATAGACAGCATAATAATATGTAGATCATTTACAAATTTAGGTTATGCATACACAATTGTTAATTCAGGGTGTAATTTTAAATCATATACCCTTCCAATCCATTATGTAGAAACCAGGACTCGTGTTAACTGTAATTAACTTGGTACGAATTAAATATTATGGGATAATCAAGTTTTTGCTTACCTTCCGCAGGTACTTGTCAACCAGTGAAGGAAGTTCAGATTTCGGTTTCCATCCACCGAAAAGAGACCCTGTTAGTGTTCTTCCGCTGAGAAACAGTCCATAGTGAGCCGCAATCTCTGGATTCTCTTTGGGCACACCAAGGGTCACAGTCAAACCCCATCCCTAATAAATGTAAGGTTGATTAAAAATATTTTCTATTATCAGAAGTTTTGATGTCAGATGATACAGAATTTACACTGCAGCAAGACTGCAAAGCAGTGGCAATCAATCCAGTATCTCCTACACACTCAAATGCGTAGTCTGCCCCACCGTCAGTCATCTGGTGTATAACCTGAAATCGAGTTCACTTTTATAAATTTGGGAACATAAATTGTGATCATTTTATTAAACCAATTTACTTTCATTCTCGATGTATTGGTGGATTTTGGCTTTTTTGCTGGAGTGTCATCAGTTTACTTTCAGGTTATTCCTCAAAACTCAACCTACCAAACAAGGATCTTGGCCAAGGACTTGTTTGATGATTTCTAAACTTAATTTGTAAGTTGGATATTTTACCATTAAGCTTACCATTAAGCTTTTTGCTAATGGTGTGGCGACATTCGGAAGCAAGCTACTTTTTGATAAAAAGAAAGCATTTATGCACTGGAACTCTAGCACACCAACGGAGTGGTATTGCTTTTTTTTTTAAAAAAAACATGTTTCTCGCTACACCAAATGCATCTTTTGGAATTATTTTATGGTACCATTTTTTCTAATTCGTATATTATTTGCATAGACTTTGAGAACTTAGGCCAGTTGCTGGCAAATCAAAAGATGAGAACAAACCTGCTGAATCGGTTGATCGTAGTCATTTGGATTTAAAAAGTCAGTCACTCCAAAAGCCTTAGCTGTAGTGTCAAGAAAGTTAAATCAACATCTTAAAACATATTCAATGGCATTAAATCATGCACTACCTTAGACATCAATGGATCAACCATTCAGTACCTTTTTCACTCTTCTCAGGATTTATGTCGACACCAATTATGTGAGATGCTCCCCTTAGCTTAGCACCTTGAGCAACCTATCATTGATACAGTAAAACTTCCCAATCTTGATACAAATCCAGACCTTTATTTTTGCTAAAAGATATCAATGATAGTGTAATATGTGCTGATGAAAAGTTCTCACTCACAGAGAGTCCTACAGTTCCCAGACCAAAAATGACAATGGTTGATCCTTTAGAGATGTTGGCAACCTTCCAAGCTGCACCTAGACCTAGTCATGGCGCTCATTCAGATTTTCTCATCTCTATTAATGAAATTTGAAAAGGATGGTTGGAAACAAACATTAATAGAATTATAGAACGATCATATTCTAGATGGGGACACAAATTAGTGATTACTTCACAACCTTAAGACTACGGTGTAAGTGAGTCAAGTTACTCGTGATAGCTCATGAGCAACTCGATCGAAACTCGATACGAGCTCAGTTTGACCGAATACGAATAGCTCGAGTATTTTCTCTAGTCGAATTCGAGTTTCGATTATTTGTAAGGACTAAATATATATTTTTAGAAATATAAAAAATAAGGGAATTTTTGTCAATCCGAGTTCGAGTTCGAAATCAAGCTCATGATCTATATGCTAGAATTCAGACTTTCAAGCTTTTCGAGCTCGAGTAACTCGACACATACACGAGTAGAGCTCGAGCTTGAAATGGATTACTTGGTCGAGCTCGAGTAGACAAATTTTAAATCGAGTCTACTCGAGCTCGACTCGGCTCATTTGCACTTTTATTTAAGACAGTAAATAAATTTCAAGAATGCATTCACGTGTTTCAGGGAAACATGGGGGTACAGAAACAGGGGCACAACTTATGACTGGAAATATCACAAGTAAACTACCAGTGAAAAATTCCAACATGCATATGGAAATACTCAAGCATCCAATTAAAAAAAAACCACAATTTTATAAAAACAAATATTATGAACTAGATTTACTAAATAGAATCGTCTCCAACACCAACAACCACGCATAATAGAAGAAATAAAAAATAAAGATAATGACATCTATGCTCAATATGAAATGATCCTGAAATTCAAGTGAGAAAAGTACCTGCTGCAACTCCACAACTAAGAAGGCATATTTTCTCCAGAGGTGCAATTGAGCTAATCTTGACAGCACATCCAGAGTGCACAACAGTGTATTCACTGAAACTTGAAACAGCACAATAATGATAAATGGGCTTTCCTTTCACTGAGAAGCGTGTTTTCTTGTCACTGTGCATTAGACCTTGACGCTCCAACCCAAGCACTTGGCAAATATTGCTTTTCCCTGAAGCACAGTGTCTGCAACTCATGCATTCTCCAGTAAACAAAGTGAGCACATGGTCACCCTCTTCAAATTCAGTAACCTCATGGCCTACACTCTCTACAACTCTGCAGAAGTTATACTGAAAAGTTTAGCATGTCTTGCATTGTTCTTGGAATTTTGAATGAAAGAAGCGCATTTTGTAAGAGACTTTGCACTTATCTTCCTCCAAGGTAATAATGTAAAGTCCACGTGTGTGCTATCATAAAATCGATTAAAAGACTTTGGAAAGTCTATTTTCAGAAAGTAGCATCCCATATGAACTTCTATATGGCATGATATTGGAGCATCAAATAGCAGGCAGCTAAATTGGTTTTACAAGAAAATAATACTCAAGTTGGATTGATTTCATTAATCCTATTCCGCGGACGACGACAACACTCAAGTCAGACTCAAACGTTCAGATCCCAAAAGGCACCACGGCATAGGCAGAGTACGAAAAATGTCTATGTTAGATTTTAAAAAATAGAAATCTAATACTCTGAAATAAATATAAGAGAATCCAAGTAAAAATTGACCAAGAAATTCAAATAAAAAAGATGCATCAAATGTAAAAGATGTTAGAGAACCAGAAACTAGTTAGCTTATATCGCAGGCAACTGTATTAAGAAATGAACAGGCAAACAGCAATAGACAATTAGAACTCACCCTGAAGCTTCGTGGCCAAATATTCGTGGAAATAGTTGAGGTTGAGCCTGCAAAAACATTAATTAAGTTAAATTTCACGAGATTGTGAGTACGATACGCAGACCGATTACCATGAGCAGCAGGTCATGTATTAACAGTGGAAGTGGAAACAGATGCGATGAATGATTAACCAAATTTTTCTAAGGCATGAAGCAGCAACTAATCACAAGGATCAACGAATGAATTACCTCAGAGATCCAGGCAGTGAGATCGCTGCGACAGAGGGAAGTGGAGACGACTTTAATGCGGATCTCCAAGGGTGCAGGAGGGCTGAGCTGCACTTCCTCAATCACCAATGGCTCTCCGGCGGCCCAAGCCACCGCTGCTTTGCAACTGATCACGCCCCCAGCAACACCTTCTGCCGTCGAAGTGGTTGAGTTCATTATCGGAGCTGTGCTTGACCAACTAACCAACTACTTCCGTTTTTTGCTTTAGTTTTGCTTCTTCAGACTTGGCGGTAGGTAAAGCACGTGATATCACGTGAGGCTGGGCGCGTGGATCTCTCTCGATTTCTCTCTATTTATTTATTTTTTTATTATTATTAATTAAAAATAGAGAGAATATACATAAAAAATAAAAAAATATATTTTCCTATCAATATTAAATTTTTTACTTGACTTAATTCAATTTTCCTCCCTATGAAAAATAAATCTATTTGCATCTTATATTTTAATAAAAAATAATATATTTTTTAGGATTCAAAATATTTGATGCCAGTAATTTCATTCATTTTTTAAAGCTCTAATTTTATTTATCATTATGCTAATTATTTTATTATATTAAATATACAATTCCAAGACTGATATAAATATCTTTCAATTAATTTGAAAGAACTAATTCGAATTCATGTTAAAAAAAAAACTTAAACTTCTAAGTTGTTATCAATGACTTCAAGAAAATATCATATTCATTTACATAAATAGTGTTTTAATATAATTTACTCGTAATTACAATACTTAATTTACTTTAAAAATTCTAAAAATTCATATATTATATCTACAAATTACATAATTATAACAAATTTTTATTAATCAACTCGATTTATCAATTATTATGATCGTGATTCATATTCATAATAATCATTATTTTATTCGTTCGTTGGTGTCAATAAAATATCCAATACCCATTTATTATAACAAATTGGATTTATTTTTTTAGATTTTCCATAGAACTGAAGAGTGAACCTACTAACTATATGGACAATTCTAAGAATCAACAATCACTGCAGAAAACAAAATCCAGTATCATATCAATAGCAATATTTTATAAGAGTTTTGTCTCTAACTTATGGTCGATTATACAAGATGTACAACAGCAAATTTCCAAAATAAGCCTGCCTAAAGGGTGAGGGTAGCCTTACAAGAAGATCTATTGTGTCCAGGTTCCTTGCACCTCGAACAAGTGACCGTCCTTTTATCTGGATCCCATGTTTTAATCTGTTCCTTATTCTGTTGATACTGCGCAGGAGGAAGCACCTGTGCAGAACTTGAATCACCCTCTTCTTTTACCATTTGTGCACCAATGTCAGGAATAGGATTTATGGATTTCGAATATGTCATCCGGTAACTCTCAGCTGTGAAGTGCCTAGAACAATAGTCATACATGATCATCCCGGTACAGTTGCAAACGGCAATAGCATGGCGACAAGGCAGCCCCCTTTGCGTCCATTCTAAGCATGTACATTCCCATTTCTCAATATTGACGACGTGAGTAGAATCATCATGAACCTCAAATATTGTATTGGAGGAGATGAACACTCTCAGGCCACGAGCTCTTAAGGCTGCTTCTTGTAACCTTCTCTCTTTGGATGGTGTCAGTCTCGTTGTCCATGTACTCGACTCTTTTTGACGAGTATTTATCAGTTTAACCATCATGTCCGTCAGTGCTCCTATTTTCTGCATTACTGTTGATTCTCTTACTTCATCGACCAGCTTAGTGTATGGTTCTGCCACATTGTGAATAATATAGTTGTATGGTTCCCCTTTAAATGATAAACTAGTAAATTGCTCTGCCTCACTCTGCATAACCCAATCATAAGCATTCAAAGAAATCTGTTTGATCTCCTCAGTGAACTTCTTGAAACTGCTGGATCTAAGTGCACGTGCTGCATCCAAAAATTTTCCAGGTAAAACACCTCTTCCTTCTCCATGAAATGGACCCTTCAAGTTCCTCTTGAAACTTTCTAGAAGATGATACATGGAATAACCATGGTGAGCATTCTCATACACCGCATGCACTAACTTATTTAGTCCCTTTTCCCTCTCCGAGACAAAAGTTATGGGTGGGGATGTTGAGACCGCAGATTTCAGTTGCTCCAGAAACAAAAGCCAGTTGTTATCATTATCTTCAGCAACTATGGCCAGTGCAACTAGAAAGAATCCATCATCTGCATCAACTGCAGTGGCTGTCAACAAACTTTCTTGGTACTTGGATTTCAAAGATGTGGAATTGAGAAAAATAATGGGACGACAAAAATTCAGAAAGCTCTGTGTACAGGAATAAAAAGAAACAAAAAGGCATTGCAGTTGTTTCTCATCATTAGTCACCAGCTTGACAGAACTACCAGGATTTGTCTCCACCAACTTTTCACAGAACCAAGGCAACCGATTATATGACTCTTTATACGAACCCTGAAGTTGCTCCCGTGCGTCCTCCATCCCACGCCTTACTTGTGTATACTTCAGTTCAATTCCTAAGTCCTGTGAAATGCTTTTAGCAATATCATTTGGTTTGTGATGTGGGGAATCTCGTAACTTGTCCTTTATAACACTTACCAACAAATTCTTTGCCGGATGAGCATTTTTCCAAGACTCTCTTCCACAATTATGTAAATTGTTGAACTTTTTTATCCTAAATGTCTGAGAAGCAGGAACCCAAGATGCATGTACAGTCCAAGAACAGCCTTCATCAACACACATGCCACTTGCACGATTAGTGTCGTTCTTTTTTAGCTTATAAACAAAGCGGTGAGCTACAGCATACTTTTGCAGTGCCTCCCGGAACTCTTTCACACTTTTGAAATCCTGACCCACGCCAGTTATGCAATCTTTCCATGAGGCAACTAATTTTTCAGGTAAATCATCATCACATAAAGCAACAGCAGCTAGACCGTCACCATCAGTTCCATGAATAGCATCTCCTTGGCCTTTCATCTTGTCATTGACAGTTAAAGTACGACGATCTTTGATATTTTTCTTCAGCTGTCTTTGTCCCCTATCAGTATCGCTAACTGCAACAATAGTTGGACCATGGACACCAATCATCCATGAGGCAGTGCGCCGCCGTTTCTTTACAGTATCTGCTGGACTGCTATCCATTTCAAAACCAGCTGAACTCTGGGCACCATCAACTGCAGCAACTAAACGTGACTTGTAATCAGAATCATTGTCAGCTTCATTTTCAGAAGACAGGGGTGAGACTGGACATGATTGACAGTGGTTTGAGCTGTCTACGCTTTTTTCAGCAATTGCTGCAGAATTGATCGGGACATCAACTAGTTGGTTAGCATCCTCAGGTACACTGTTCTTATGGGAATCCAAAGGACCATCATGGACAACTGTATTAGCAGCAACTAAGGGTGTAGAAACATGATTTAGTGTTTCAGCCAGCTTCATACCAATATCCCTGTGGATATCATTCAAACAGTAATACGCAAACAAATTAAAAAATAACTACACAAAACAAGTTCCACAGAGTCCATGAATTGAAAGTAAAGACTAAAAAATGCTGAGAATAAAAAAAATGGTAAAAAATCAACAAAAATAAATTTTCAACTCGCGTGGTTTGATAGTAACACTTGGAAATCATAGGGCAAACGTCAGAATGCTATGTTTGAACTTTGAAGAATATGAAAATGAGATGTACTGCAATCACTTGCCTGCTAGAGTGCGCTTTTATCACAGTGGGGTCAAATCCTTCTTTTCCATCAACAAAAATATCAGCGGTAACTGAATTCACATGAAAGCCAATCATTCTCTTTAGGTCTTTTTCATTTCTCAATGTGATGAGATTTCTCTTGTTTCCTGGGAGGAAATACTTGATAGAAATTGTTGTATGATCTAAATTAGACATTTCAGCTAGCTTTAATTTGAGATCATCAAACAAAGTTCCATGGCTGATATTTACAGCATTTGCTTCTCCCCCTTCATATGACAAGTTGCCATCACCATTAGTTATTAACTCACCACCAGACTGACATATCAGTATAAGCTTTCCCTTTGCCATGATGTATATCCTGAAAAAACCAAAGAGTACAGCCTCGTCCGTTGTTGAAAACACAACCCTGCATGAAAAATTCGATGTTACGTATTAGTTCAAAATTCTTCGCGTGTAGCAGGCCCTGCCGCCAACAGAAAACAAGGAACTGAATAAAAAATAACTCTCTTTCGTGCTTTCTTTGTTTAGGGGCATAGAGAAAGTGTAAATTAAAAGTTGGGGAAAGTATAATAGTAGCAACACTATGAGGAAAAGTAGGTTTCTCATCAACTTGAAAGTGAACCGTGTTTAAAATTTCTTACAGATTATGGCAAGTAAAAGTAGTATACTATGATTCTGAATAGTGTGGCATGTATCTGCAGTGAAGAACGAGCAGAAGTGGTGACAATAACGCCAATGAACAAAATGAAATAACAAATAAACTACATTTCTGGCCCCTAAGCTGATCATGAGAACTTGCACAATCATTCCACAGGAAAGAATTGCGCAAATCAAATGTATCCCTGGGATGGTAATTTTTAAAGTAAAGAAATTTAGGTAGCTCATGCAATCACAATGCCTTTGACATAACAGCAAAGTTGAAATGGCAAAAATATTTCAGTTATTTTAGTATTACTTTATGTTTGAAGGAGGGGGGAGATTGTGTGAGAGAACCCCATAGCCAAGATCAACAACCAACTAAATCAAATACTAAATGCTGTGACATTTTTATTTTAATCTGTTTTTAGTATTATATTTTCCATTAAGTTTGTTGTGTAGTTCCAACGTCTAGACATCAGCAATTGACTAGGGTGTTTGTTTGTTTGTTCATTTTTACCAAGGTATTTATTGCCTTAATGAGTTGTTTCTTGCTTTTCTACTTATACTAAGTTATGTAAACACAATGGGAATCAGAAAAAAAAATCAATAGATATTTTAGAATTTTCCTTTCCATTTGCAATCTTCTTCTTGGGTCATTAGAATTGGTGCTGAAGCAGGATCTTGGCAACTAGTCGTGATGGAGGAATTAGAGGGTGGAACAAACTAAGGGTTGGAAGATAGAGTCAGGTGCTGAAAGAATTGGTATGACAAACAAGTAATAAGCTTACAAGAATTATCCAGCACGCCACTAATACGAATGTGGAATTTGAGCAATACAAAAATGAAGAACAAATAGTTGATGACATATTTCAGAAAACACAGATTTTTGTTCATCGTTGCATGATGTTCTGAGTAATTTGTGTATGTTACATGTCAGGTGGTTAGTTGTCGGTTCAAGGAGTTAATGTTCTGGTAAATCTCCTAGGCATGGCCAGTGTATTTGTACCCCTAATTTTTATCTTAATGATATAACCGTTTCAAATAAAAAAAATATCTTTTTATTGGAAAAAATATGAAAAAGGAAATCAGTAGATTTTGTGAGTGAATGTTGTTCTTGTCAGTAAAACAAGCCTAAAAATGCTGATTTTCCTGGCATTTTGCATCCATTACCATTACCTAAGAAAATATGGTTTCAAATCTCTATGGATTTTGTCAAGGGGTTATTTAGGTCGCATGGTAAGGAAGTTATTATGGTTGTTGTGGATAGATTAAGCAAATGTGCTCATTCTTTTTCCATTGACACACCCTCATACAGCCAAGATGTCTCTAAATTGTTCTTTGACAATATCTAAAAGTTACATGACTAGCCAATATCCATTTTAGAGTGATACAGCCAGCTCTTGCTTTTAAAATCAGTTTGGTAGCAACTTTTCACTAATTTGGGTTTGATCAATCCATCATACCATCCCAAAATTGAAGGTCCGACTTAAATATCAAATAAATGCTTGGAACAGTACTTGAGATCTATGTGCACTGACAAGCCAAGAGACAGAGACTAGATGGTTGCCACAAGCTAAATAGTGGTATAATATTTTGTTGCATTTCTTTTCTAAGGTCACATCAGTTGAAGTTCTCTATGGTTAGCATCCACCTATCTACTCAGCTAATTGTTAGAAAAACATTCGTGGGATCAGTAGATCGGGTCTTGAATGAAAGAAATACAACAGCGTGTCTTCTCAATTGTGAGAAGCTCGAAATGGAATGAAGATGTGTGCTGACAAAACCTAGACTAATGTAGACTTTGAAATTGGTGAATGTATGTGGACCTATCTCAAGTTAAAGCCTTTTAAACAAACTTTTGTAGCCTAATCCTCCAATAGGTAGTTTTCTCTTTGATTTTATGGTCCCTACTAATTCTAAAACTCATCCCGACGTTCATGTTTATTGCTCTAAATGGAAGTTGCTTGGTTGCTCCCATCTGATGTTCAACAATCACACTTTCCTTTGATCCAAGAATATCAAAGAATTTCGGTTGTTGATAGTCAGGTGGAGAAAAAGAACAATAAACCAGTTGTTCAGTGGCTCAATCACTAGTCTAATATATTTACCAAAGACGCCACCTGGGAAGATGCTTTCAAAATTGAGTAAAGGTTTCCGTAATTTCAGCCTTGATCATAACTGTTTTAAGTTAAGGGGAATGCCATGCCACATTAATTTTATCTTAGTCTACTTTTAGTATCGTCCTCATTCAAAAGTTACCATTATTTTTGTTGCTACTTCCAAAAACTTCATTTTGTTGTGTATTTCATATTTTAGATATCAACTATTGGCAATCTTATTTAACACAGTCCTGCAATGATTTCTTTTTTTTAGATTTACACAAAGTTCTGTAATCAGAATGGGCATCACAGACAAAACAAATACAACATAAATTTCAAAATTTCCATTTTCTATGGTGCAATCTTCTCCTCAAGTCATTAGTTTAAGTTCAATCATATCACTCAAAGCAACATCATGGCCATTTTAAATTCTACTTCTTGATATTAAAAGCCAAACAGATTACTATTTGCATCATGAAAATGCGCTGGGCAATAGCATACAAACATGAAATGCAGGCAGGCAAAGCCTGCGGATCACCCGTATCAATCAGCGGAACAAGCAAAAAAATAAATAAAGGGAAAATTGAATTGGGAATTTAGAATTTACCTGATTATGTGTACAGAGTGATGAGTGGAGGTTTGGGGAAGGGGCGATGGAGTGAAAAACCCTAAAAATTGTGGGCTGATTTGGAATTTGCTGCCAGGTTGCGGCGAAAGAAAGATTGGGGTACCATTATTCCTAATTACAGAAAGTTGAAGGGTTGAAGTCAGAATTATGTATATTATTTGGGTATTTTAGTAATTTCATTGAATTGTCTCTCTAAGGATGTCAATAGTACTGGACGGGGACAGGTCCGTGGAATCAAATCCTCGTAACAGTCATATTTCTGTTTCAAAAATATAAATGATATATAACAAGAGTAGGTCCGTCTCGAACCAAAAATTATTATTATCTATTATTATTATCGGAAATATTAATATTGACATTTATATTAATATTAATAACAATATTATTATTAATATTTTAATATTGTTATTATTATTTTGTGGTGGGTTCGAGGATGAGGATAATATTTTCATATTTGTCCTGAACTATTTCGCAGATTTTAAAAAATCATCGAACCCGAACTTCAACCCGAAAAAATCTAGGATCGCCGTCTCAATTTCGGGTTTTCCTCACGAGACCCCAAATCTGTGAAAAAAATTGTCATCCATGTGTCTCTTGTCAAATTTTCTCACTTGTTCTAATTTCAGTAAATTTGATTTTGGAATTAATAATATATTAAATCTTTGAGTATTGGCCAAATCCGACTAAAAATAATATAATTGATCAATTTATGTTTCAAAATTTTACATATAAGGCAATTTAGAATTGGTAAATTTTACGTGAGACTGTCTTACATATCTATATTCGTAAAATAGATAGATTGGCTTGGTTTATATAGAAAAGTAATATTTTTTGCATAAAAAATAATATTTTTCTTAAATTGAATTGAATTTAATATTTGTATCGAAAAATTGACTTGTGAGACGGTATATAGAGGTTTTTGTGATTTACAATTAATTTATTGGGTTGGCTTAATAGATTTTTGAACATAAATAATTAAAATATCTTGAGTAGATATCTTGTGAGACGGTTTCACAATTTTAATCTTTGTCAATCCTACCGATATTCACAATAAAAAGTAATACTCTTACCATAAAAAGTAATATTGTTTTATGGATGACCCAAATAAGATATCTGTCTCACAAAATACGACCCGTGAGACCGTCTCACACATGTTTTTGCCAAATATCTTATATAATTACATAGTTTAGAAAAATCGATAAATCTATATAATGATTTTTAAGAAGAGGGGTTGAAACTAAAATAATAAAATATTTTTCTTAAAACAGAATTTTCAACCAATTTACATAATAAAATAAAACAAATTATTAAATCATTAAATTTAAATAGATTAATTTATTGGAATTTTTGCACCACCATAATTCATACTATATACAACTAACGAAAGTGCTTGTGTAATGAACTCGATGACTACTGGCTTCTTACAATGGATAAAAAGTTTTCATTTGTTCTAAAGAGTTTTAAGAAACTTGTTTGAAACTATTGGATCATGTGAGTCATTTATTTTTTTATAAAAAAATTTCATTTTTAATTTTAAAAATTCAATAACAATTAATTGATCATCTTATTATGATGAATTTCACACTTTAAAAAAACGATGAGATCAATCAAATGCGCGCGCGAGCTCGATTAATTTTTTTTAGTGATGTAAGGCAAATACGAGGTATGCAGACGTTCGATTTCTCTTATAGCGATATATTTGAGGGTTTTGGGTCTGAATATATGCACAACAATTTATTCATATTTTAGTTAAAAGAATAAATACATAAATTATATTTGGTTTAAAAGACGAAAAAAATATAGAGATATTTAAGGAATTTGACATTTGTGTGTCTCATGTGTTGTATTTTTCGTACTTAATTATTATAGAGGTAAGTATTCAGGGTCGTTTCTATTAAGAGGTCTGAAAGTCATTGACTCAGACCCATTTTTTTAGGCGACCATAATTTTAAAAAAAAAAACCCTTTTAAAAAAACCCTATTATATAGTAGTGCAAATTGACTCGATATTAAATTTATTAATTTCCGCTACATCTTGAGTGCGAAAAAACGGTATTTCAACAGTGATATCAGAGCCTAGGTTCTCGTCTATATGATTTGTATTGTTTATTGTTTGAATCGTGTTGAAACGTTTGTTTCTAATCGCTTAAGAAATTCTAGAAATAAGTTGTCGTAAAAATCAGATTTTGAAAAAAATCTGAGTGTGGTTGCCTTGAACAGTTATGGTTAGCGCATGAATCATTTTCGGGCAGGGCAATACACTTCCTCACCCGAGGAAAAGGTTGCCTGCCGCAGCTACCCGTGGACCTCGGACAGGGGCGGCGCATGAGCAGCCTTAGTCCACGAACTTGAATTATTTGGTCACGAGTGCGATTTTATAATTTTATAAAAAGTTTAGATTAAACTGATATTTTGTGAAAAAATGACAAATTCATCCTTGAAATTAATTTTAATAAAATTATAGATTTTTCTTATAAAATAAATAATTACAATGTAAATTTTAATTATATATAGTAAAAAAATGTTTTTACAAGAAATTTAATTATTAACAAAATAATTGGAATATTAAATAAAATTATTTATTTTGTATTATGATGGTTAGTAAAAAATTTGTAAGATATATGATTTAGTGATAATATATGATATTATGTTTTTTATTTATATAATATGAGACATTATGTATTGCCCAAAAACTTGTATTCGTAGATCGTATGCATAATTTAATGATTAATTAATTTAAATGATTTAAATGGATTGAATGATGCATTCAACATGTTTAATTTAGCTTAAATATTTATACGTTTATTTTCTTTGGATTTAAATGTATTTCTCGAGTTTAAGATTTTTAGGCAAATATTTGATGTTTGGTTGGGGATAGGAGACTGGAGACGACTAAGGTGCAAAAATCAAATGTTATTTTTTTTATTTTAAGCCAAGAAATATTTGTTTTAAATGATTTAATAATTTTATCATTGTAAAGTCAAATTTAAATTATTAAGTGATTTAAAATATTATTAAGCGTGATATTATCAAATTTCCATAAATATGAGATTTTATTCTTGAGCGTGATTTTTAATATTTTATAAAATTATTCTAAGACTTAACAAATTTGTTTAGTTAGTATTTAATTAATTTGAAATTTTTTAAAAATATAAAAATAAAATCACACAAAACACACACACGTGTGAACACACACCAAAGCACACACAAAAAACATGAACGCTGGGATTTGGCTCCGAGTAGCCTCCTCCACTTCTCCACATCTACCTACAATATTTTGGTGAATTTTCACAAATTTTTGGCAAATAAAACGCATAGCAATTGTTCTTCGTTCATCCTCTACGTTCTCTCGCGCCGGTATGCGTTTATTCGAGTGTTTAAATGCAAAGACGTGTTCTAAACCTTTCTTGACGTATCTATCTTGTTATATACTGTTGTTTGATGATATTTATGCATGAAAAACGATTATGTACATGAAATATTTGAATCAAAACATGAATTTGTATGGTGCAATTTTCCTGCACAAGAGCCTTCAAGTTTTCACGAGTTTTGATGCGTAAGCTTCGCATGGATCATCCGGGCTGTTGCTGCTGTATATGGGTATGTATTAGGATGTGTTTAGATGTTATTTATCAGTCCTTGAAGGGTCATAAGTGGTCTGGTCGCGCGAAAAAAAGGTGGAGCGCAAGTTGCCGCCGTGTGCACGTGGGGGGCTGTTTTCGGTATTCGGCTGGTTGGGGCAGGTTTTGGCTGGACTAGGGCTCGTGGCTAGGGTATGTACTGTGTCTTATGGTGTTAAGGTAGGTCTGGTCTTGGTCGTTTATAGGCTGGTCGGGTATGAAAGTTGCTTGTGACAAAAAAGGACAGCACACGAGCGAAGCGCACGCAAGGGCATGTCACGGCCGGTTGCTCCATGACGTCCACATGCGACCTGAGTTGGTAAGGACCATATCAGTGGCTTGGTTAGGGTATATGGTCATGGTATAGGGCGGCTTGGTTAAGGGCTGGTTCGAGCCATGGTAAGTTTGGAGCCATATAGAACTCGAACATGTAAAAAAGATGCCGAATAGAGCCTAGTGTTGCTTGTCTTGTTTTGGGATGGTTTCGGGCTGTTCCAGAGGTGATTCTAAGGTTATGGACAGTTTTTTAGATTGCTGGTCAAGGTTGAGTCGAGTCCCGTTCATGGGGGTAGGTCGCAAGTCGTTTTATTTTAATTCAGGAGTTGTATGAGTAAAGATGCAAGTTTATGTGTCGTTTTGAGTTGTAAGTTTTAAGTTGGGGCAGCATACCGGGGGTCGATCCAATGAGATCCACGGCGTTAGTAAATAAATATAACGTGCAAAAACATTATTTTTTAGGTATGTATAGTCAAGAAGCCAGAGAACGTGTCCGGAAACTTTCCAACTTATCTTATAATTATCTTATTATTGGTAGTGGATATCCAGTTCAAGGACTGTGGTGATCCTTGCCAGCCAAGCGCTCTGGTGTCAGTTTGATCAAACGAATTATGTTATGGTTCTACATTTCAATGAGCAGAATTATACGCAAAATGTTTAAGTTTATGTTATGTCAAGTGAAGCAAGTTTTATGAAGAATGTTTATACATGAAAGTCACTTCATATTTATTTATGCTTATGTAATTTACGTATCAAGTATGTTTAAATTGCATGAATTTTTATTATGTGATATTCTTTATTCACGGTTTATGCATGCGAAGTCTTTAGACTCAGTAGACTTGATTGACGCATATGACGTTGTTGAGGAGGCTAGAGGTGATGATCGGTGAGGAAGGTCGGACCATAGGCAGTGCACGTCCAATGGACTTGCAGTTTATGAGTTTTATGTATGTTAAAACTAATTTAGTACTCTGATTTATTTTATAGCATTTTTTGTTGGGAAACAAATTACTTCTTTGGGTGTTCTAAAATATTTTATGGATGTCGATATAGATCATTTTTACGCCTCAAAATCATCCGTATTTGAATTGTTTATTAGTCTTTATTCGAATTTTTAGGTTTAATTATTGAAAGAAAACTTGATTCCCAACCAATTCCGAACCCTGAACCAGAGATCATTGCCAAACGAACATTCCCGGAAGAGATCATTTCTAAACAAAACATCTCTCTTGTACATATGAACATCATAGAATCTATATCAACAAAATGTGGTAAATGCTTCCAGCCCACTCATCACTTAATTAACCGGTTGTTTGGGACTTGAATATCAACATTCTACAATGGGTGACTGAAGAGACACTCCCCACAGGGTGTACAAAGAGATATAACTCGCATACCAAAAGAGAAGGTTACGTCGAGGATGAAGGGGCGAGTAAATGAAGCCTCCCCATCAGTACTATAATATGGTAGATCATAGTGCATATGTTCATAACTTGCACATCTACAGAAGTTCGATTTACACTTTCAGTACTTGAATATATATTTGCCATGCGCAAAACTTCATTCCATCTGTACAAAAAATAACACGATATGGATGTTTCATATCTGCAAATTCATACCTGATCAAATAAGCACTGAATATGCTGTGTGCGAGGACTTTCAGATCCACATCAAGAGTATATATACATCAGGGACCGCCAAAGTTTCTAGATGAAAAAGATCAGCAATTCAAGACTTTTAAGATATTGACTTAGTCAGATGATCTTGTCCTATATTCTCTGGTTTTGCAAGAAAAATGACGAGATGTAGAAACAAGTAAATCTGCAGATTTCTGCTCTACAAGCGTTAGATATCTGGGACATAACAAAGTTTTTAGACACAAGCATCAGTTGCATAATCAATCTTTTTAATATGCTGGCTCATCCCATTGACCAACTGCTATATACTGTTTGATTCATCATGAGTCACGTCCATAATAGCGAATTCATGAGATCCATCATCCAACTCTATCGAACTAACTCCAGATGGATTTTTGTCGTCTGCCTTTCGCATCTGCATTCTTGTGTTTGAGACATTTCCCCAATCTCCAGACGCAGCATATATATTTGACAACAGCGACAAATTTCCAGCATTAACTGGCTCGAGTTTTATTAATTGATTGAGTACCTTCTCAGCAAGGAATGCATCATTGTGCATTCGACAAGCACCTAACAGAGAACCCCAAATAACAACATTTGGTTCAAATGGCATGTCATGCACAAGCCGAAAAGCTTCACTTAGACACCCACCACGACCTAAAAGATCAATTAGGCAACCATAATGCTGAATCTCAGGAACAATCCCATAATCTTTTTCCATACCATAAAAATAACAAATCCCCACCTTAACCATACTGGCGTGACTACAAGCAGATAAGACACCGACAAATGTCACTTTATCTGGTGTACACCCCTCTTGTTTCATCCTAGCGAAAAGCTGAAGAGCCTTCCGTTCATATCCATGCATTGCCAGTCCATGGATCATGGCGTTCCAGGTTACTACATCTTTTCTTTCCATCGCATTAAAAACACCCCATGCCATGTGCAAGCTGCCACACTTTCCATACATGTCGATCAAGGCATTACTCACCAGGATACTACACTTACGTCTACTCTTTATTATAGACTGATGAACCCTCTTCCCTAAACCTACTGAACCAGATTCAGCACTAGCAGATAAAATACTAACAAAAGTTCCATCATCCAAATTGAACCCTCCCTCCTCCATTTTATCATACAACTCTATTGCATCCTTCAAAAGCCCCATTTCAGCATATCCAGATATGATTATTGTCCAAGGAACCAAATTTTTCACTGGCATTTTATCAAACAATACCCTAGCCATTTCGATATCACCCATTTTTGCATAGCCTGATGTAATAATAGACCATGAGATTACATCCCTCAATGGCATCCTCTCAAACAGTGCAAATGCCTCGCTCATCTTTCCAGCCTTCACATAACCATCCAATATCGTGTTCCAACTCACCTTATCTCTCTGTGGCATTTCGTCAAACATATGCTTAGCTTCACTCAACTTACCTGTCCTCACAAGCCCGTTAATCATCGAATTATAGGTAACAACATCCTTCTCATCCATCGCATCAAACACATTCCTGGCCGCTCTAATACCCACTATCCCACACTTCAAGTACGCATCAATCAATGAATTACATACAAATAAATCCAAATAAAGATTGAGTTTTTCCACATGGGCATGAATCATTCTCACGCATTCAAACCGTGAACATGCCTTTAGAAGAAAAAGATAAGTCCAGTTGTCTGGAGAAATTCCAGATCTCAGCATTTCACTGAAAACATCAAAAGCTTTCAATGAATCAGAATTTCGTAAATGAGCTTTGATTAAAGTATTACATAAACGAGCATCTGGGCAAGGAACTTGATCAAACACATTGATGGCCAACCCCGTTTGGCAGCAAAGTGATAAAGCTGAGACGAGTTTCAGAGCCACAAAGGGATCTGTATGAAGATTATATTTGTAAATGAGAGCATGGAGTTGTTTTAGTTCGTTGATGTTTGTGCATTTGTCGAGGTCTGCGATTTTTTGCTCAAAAAACCTTCGTTTGGAGAAAAATACCGGAGCTCGAACTGTGGCAGGCATCTGCATTTGTTAGTGTTCAGTGAGCAAACGTGTGCCAAAAATGGAAATAGACCAACAAAAACTTAGCAAGGGACTGTGTTTCTGAACACGCAAATCCATTACTCTATTCAATGACCAACACCCAAAATAATTTTCAAATTACATATCTAAAGTTAAATTATGTTCTTTTTTATATGCTACATATGATGCATTGCACTTTACCTTCCTATGTAACTGAAAAATACAACTGATATATTATCTCTGATATTTTAAAAGAGAGGTAACATCATGTTAGTTTCTATTTACAAGTGTTTTTAACAATATCAAAGTGCTTTTGCAAAACTTAGCCCCCCACAATGCAACCAAACTAGCGTCGAGGAGAGGTTTAAATATAAGTTAAAACTGCTCAGTGACTAGATTTTTTTGGTTAACCTACTCGAAGGTGAAACTATTGGCATAAGAATAGGGCTAAAAAAGATCTGTGAAACATAGTTGGAAAAAAAATCTGACCACCTAATTACTATAAATAAACTCATATATACACTTCAAATTTCAATTCAATTCAATGGATCTGGAGCAAGACAGAGCGATCTAAGTTTCTAACAAGCCTGAAACTCTTTTACAACAAATCAAAATCTACAAAAGTCGCAAAGGTTCAGTCTGCTGAAAAGAAACCAAATAAATACTTGATATTCCTGTCAAGACGTATTAAAGAAAAGAAATTCAGATGCACTAAAGAAAAGAAATGGGAGAAAAAAAATGAAAATCATATAACAGATACCAAATTACAAGTGACCACAAAACATGATTGATAAGTGCACTTATTTTATATGAGAATCTATTTGAATTATGTTAGTTTGGATGGAATTATGCGTGGTATTTGTTATTTTCATGTCGTGCAGGAGATGAACAACTATTGGATGATTGATAGCGACTATAGGTATTTTTGATGTTGAACTGTTGATGAACTAGTAGATGATTTTAAAGCAGACTCCCCGTTCATTAGGTAGAGAGATCACCGAGATTGCGCAGGAGAAAAAGAAGCGCTACATGTGGATTTTACGGGCGCCTAGGCACTACTCAAGCAGCGCCGCCTGCGCGGAAAGACAATTGGGCTTTAATTTACGGGCTCGGGAGAATGATAAAAGAAGAATAGGGTTTTAGAGAGGGGCAGTCGTTTTGGGAGAAAAAAGACTTGAGAGACAAGAAGATACATTGGAGAAGGAATTGGAACGTCGTGATTGATCTTAACGACGAAGAACGACGAATCTGGGGACAGAGACGCCACTTCTGATTTGTTATCTAATCTTCCGCTTTAATTTCTGGCGTTGAGATGTCTAAATCTTCAAAAATGCTTTGTTTTTGTTTAGATTTCGTTATGCGCTAACTTTTCAAATCTAGAGGATGATGTAGCTTCGTTGACACGATAATTTTGACTCAGTTGCTTATATGATTGAATTCCTATTTATTTAATTTTGTTCTCTAGTTCTTATTGACTTCAGTTTACTGGCCATAAATTGATTGTGATCAAATTAATTCTACAACTCGGGAGAAGGATTAGAATTATAGATCACTAAAGACACATCGTTAAATGTTTATACTGTTCGGAAGACGTATAACTTTAGCGGGACTTAGGTAAGATCATCGTTTGCATATATCATTTGAACTTAGACTTTTATTAGGAATGTTTGAATCGAAGTTTGAATGATACACTTTATTCGTCAGTTGGGAAAGAGGGAATAAAATAATTAAGTGTTCTTGGTTATTAAATGACTGGGCTTATTGAATATAAATTCAACTGGGAACAGTTATCGTGGAAATTAAATGAAATCATTCCTCTAGATACTTTCTCTCGTTGATTAATTCGGTGACTCGATTAATATTCATTTCATATTAATTCGTTTTCAGTAAACTATACCTCTTATTGATTCTTTTAAATAAAGTCGCGACTATTTTAATTACAAGCACTGATATACTTTTATATATACACTTCTCGTGGGAATGATACTTTACTCTCTTATATTAAAACTTGACAACCGTGCGCTTGCGAGCAGAAAATACGCAACAATGATACAGAAGATAAGAATAGCTTTTACCTTGAATATGGGTGGTTGAATGGTATTGGGATTGAAGAAACACGCCATAACACAAAACTCACGGCACTTAGCTAAGGGATCACTCCTTCCCAGATGCCGCTGATTGGAGGTGAATATTAAATGTTTTCCAGGTACAAAAGCCTGGGAATTGACTGCCACAGATTGAACATTGACGTAGTAGCATTTTGACAACAACAACAAAGATCATAACAAAATAAAATGAAGTAGATTAATTACAAAAGAGTAGATAAGGTGGATTAGAGATAATCATGCTGCAAAAAGGGGAAGGGGAAGGTGAATTTGACTTAATGGGGCAGAGCATGCTGATAGCTCCATAAGCAAAGCCATTCCCTTCCCTAATCTGCTAGTAACATCATATACTATCAGTCAGCTTCCAATTGTTTTTTATTTTAATGAATTGTTTTTCCATAATAATATAACCGTACTACAATGACAGGTAGTTTAATGCGGAGTCGCTCAGTGATCTTAAGCTAACATGGAGCCTGTTCTTGGGACAGCACAGCTAAGCTAATCATGAGTCCATCAACAAAATTTCTAACAAGAAAGAACAGCCTCACACGCCGAATTTATCCCCGAGATAGCAATTCTGAAAGTAACGAAATCTAGGTAGCCCATTCAGTCGCAATGCCTTCAACATAACATCATCAAAATACACAAAACAAGAGCAGCTTCCCATTTCTAATCAAAACAGTATAAACTGTTCTATTATTCTAGTATGCCACGATCAAGAAACCAAATACTACATTAAATGGTATAACTTACAAGTAATATTTGGAACTTTATAAAAATCTACTTCAAGATAGTAAAAGCCAAAAAGGTTACAATTTGCAGCAAGAAAATGCTGGGCCATAACATACAAACATGAAAAGCAGGCAAATAAAGTTGGTGAAATCCACTCTATTAACCAGTGGTCCAACAAACAAAATAAAAGAAGTGAAAATGGGATTAGGATTTAAAGAATTACCTGATTATGGGTAGATAGCGATGCGTGGAGGTGACGATGGAGGGGAAAATCGAGGGCCGACTCCGAATTTGCCTGAAGATGGCGATTGGGTCCGTTATCAATTTTCATTGAAGCGCCTCTTATCCTAATTTCTTGTTTGCTTTTTTTAGAGAGATTTTCTTATTTGTTTTAGCACGAGTAAAACGTACATATACATATATAACATTTATGGGGATTAGCCAAATCTAACTCAAATTAATCAATAAAATTTTGAAATATTATAATATATCAATTTATATTCAAAATGAAACATTTAACTTATTTAAAATCGATTAATTTGCCTCATTGTCACTTTGTCAAAACATCGTAAACATCTCTTTTTTAAGAAAAAAAGTGAAACGACCAGAGTAAAATTGATCGAGTACCATTGCCTATGAGACTAGGGATGACAACTTTCCCCACGGGTTTGGAGCCCCGCGGGGAAAGCCCAAAATGGGGATGGGGATACTCGATTTTTTCGGGTTTGGGTTCAGGTTCAGGTTCGAAGATTTAAAAAAATCTCCGATGTAATTCGGGGCAGATATGGGATTCCCCGAACCCGCTCCGAAAATGATATCAGTAATAAAATAATAATATTATTAATATTAATAATATAATAATATTATTATTTTTTAAATATTAATAATCTTATTATTATTAATATTGATATTGATATTAATATTATCTCTAATAATAATAGATAATAATAAGTTTTTGGTTTGAGAAAATCCTCGAATTCGTCATCGTTTTGCCATATTAATATTTTTGAAACGGGGATGAGGGCGAGGATGGGAAGCTGATCCCCGAAATTTCAGGTTTGGGGATTCCCCGAACCCGAAAAAGCGGGGATTGGGGCAGATATGGGGATGGGGATGGAATTCGGGGATGGGGATGGGGATGGAAATGGCAAACCCGCCCCCGCCCCCGCCCCGGCCCCGGCCCATTGTCATCCCTATATGAGACAGTAAGAAAAAGTACGTTGATATTATGAAGTAACGCCAGTTAGTTAAGAAAAACTATGGAACGATCCTTTTTACGAGTGAGCTGACGGTGACTTCGAACTGTCATCTGGTTTCTTTTGCTTTTAGAGGTGCTGAATCGAATCCTGCTTGTGACAAGGCTTTCGAATCTATGTAAACAGGAAAAAAAATCCTCAAAATGTCACTTAGTTGTAGTTGGCAAAATATGACAGAGGGGTCTTTTATGATGAAAGAAGAGACCAAAAAAATGGAACCAAGGAAATTAATCTATAAAATGTATCATCATTAATTTCTTTTCATTCCAAAATTTTCTCATCCATCCTATAAAGAGAGAGTTATAATTTGATATTAATGTACCGAACACCATTGTGTAAAATTTTTTTGTAAATTTGAATTTATTTATAATTTTTTCTTTTATATTAAAATGTTGAGATAGTGGTAATTAGGACTCGGGATAGTGGGAAGAGAATGCGAGAAGTATTTGAGTGATCAATTTATTTTTTTTACACCCTAATTATTAAATATAATAGAAAAATGATAAATATAAATTTGAATATCTATTAAAATTACCAAATATTGTTTCTCCGACGATGAAAACACTATGTTGGGTCGACACTGACAATAAGAGACGAAAACTAGGGGAACAAATGAGATTAGAGATACCCCATTAATCCTAGCAGTAAACAATGGATACTAGGCGCTGTGCGTATCGGCCCGTGCAGTGTTTTACCTAACACATTAAGTATCATGTTGGGGGAGTACGTTCGCAAGAATGAAACTCAAAAGAATTAACAGGATCCCACACAAACAATGGTTATATTCGATGCCTTTGGAAACACGGACACAAGTGGTGCATGTTTATCGTCAGCTCATGCCTTAAGGTGTTGGATTATATCTCGCAACGAGCGCAACCCTTGTACTTAGTTGACATCGTTGAGTTTTAGGCAAACGAGCATATCAAATACCAGCTTTCTGTCAATAATCAGTGCAAATATCTTTTAATCGAGAATCAGAAAAGTTGTTTAATTGTATCCAATAAAATTATAAATGAAGAACAAACATATAATCTGGTCTAAAACTGCACACGAAGCTATCCGGGATACACATCAAAGAACAAACGATATAAAAGAAAGGAAGCTGGGTAATTCTGGTGCCGACTTTGCGTAGACGGAAATTTGTTCCTTTCAAGTGAATGCACTTCTTTAGTTCCTATTTTAAGCAGCAGACAAGTGTGTCGGACTGCAACACACCAATATTGCAGTCCAGGGCTCGAAAGCGAAGGATTTCTTCGCCTAAAGAAAATACGGGACTCCGGTTCTTGGTCCTCGCATGTGGTTGTTCTCCTCAGTCTCAGTAAAAAACTTCACTTTTCTTTCCTAATCAAGGGGAGTGTAGAAACCGAGAATGATTAAGTTCACATGAATAATACTTGAAACAATGGTTTCCAGTTTTGCATGCTGTTAGGTTTCAAATATTATCCATTTCCATGCCTAACAATGCCTCGTTGCAAAGGAGACCTTTGCTTCAAAAGTGAATAACTTATAGCCTAACAACGTTTTGACGCACAAGGCATCCTTCTAAATATTTGCTGAAAGTTTTTTTCCCTATACAGCCTAAAACATGATTTCCCCAGGTCATTTAACAATCATAAATAGGATCTAATTTCAGGCAGTAAAATATAAGCTAAATTATTCCCTAGGTCATTTAACAATCATAAATAGGATCTAATTTCAGGCAGTAAAATATAAGATAAATTATTCAAAAACTAGTAGACAAATTCACTTTACCGAGACACAAAGACAGTAAAACATAAGCTAAATTATTCAAAAACTCAGATAAATTCACTTTACCGAGACACAAACAGACATACACAGATAAAGAGAACACCACGAGGATATGAGCCTAATACCATGTTTTCATTGAAGCTCAATATTGAAGCAACATTTCCGCAACGGTAACAATAGTTAGGGGCAGACCACACCTGCATGATACACAGACGCAAATAAAATATAAAACAAACACGAAATTCTATATTTGAGCATGGGATACAACGTCACCATGATACAGAGTTAGCAACTCACAGTCACAAGTCCTTTATCTTGAAACATATACTTTAAACCTTCTTGGACAAGTTGGTGGGCCCGACAAACTAAATCAAGTTTGTTAATATGATTGAACTGCAGAAAACAATAACTATGTTAACCTGACTTCTCATATATTGAAATGTGCTAAGCAATCCAAAGGTCATTGAGTGTTATGCCATCAAAAGTCCATAACAAGCTAATGGTCATGTGCAGCTATTTTGGCCATTTTGTCGGACATTTCATTGCCTCACCTCAGATGTAACCCTTGATCCAAAAAGCCAGCCTGCTCCTCGAGGACTGACTGCCCACGTCTCAATATCTTCAGGATCACTCCACATTAAGTCACAGAAGGGCCCTTCATGAGGGATCTCACAGTTCCGCTCAATGACACGAATCTGCCAATCAAAACCAAACAAAAAAGAACATAGCAAAACTTACTAAGACCGATAATTTACACTACAATGCATATCAGATCAGCAGTATCATTTCAATATAAGTGAATGTTAGTTATGACAGGATCAGATTTTGATTAACAAAAGCAAAAAAATATTGTATAGTCATGACATGCTCAACTCCTTATTCTCCTCGGAGAGCATATCGTCACAATCTCATCTTATATCTGAGCTTATCATTCTGTCAATTTGAGATTTTGATGCATATGCACAAAAATAATATTCTTCAAACTGATGTTGATCTAACCTGATCAACAGTTCTAATATCTGGGGATAAGCCACCATGCACGCAAAGTACCTGGAATTCCAAAAAGGTGATACTTACTACTTACTACCACCAGCAAACATAGGGTGCATGAGAATAACAATAATGCTATTATAAGTGGATCTTCTGAGTATAATAAACCTTTACATTCCATTTCAATCGATTTTGAAAACCCTAAAAACTAGGTTAACATGGTACCAATATCGGAAGAAAATAGCAATTCAATGGTTTAATTTTTTGCAACTTTCAAATAATATAATATTTCTCTTGGTGGTGTTACTATTACTATTATTATTTTATTTTTTTTTAATTTATTTATTCCTTTTTTTTTTTTGGGGGGGGGGGGGTTGTGTGTTGGGGGTGTTGTAAGGCAGTGTGGATTGAGGTTGTAAGGGGTCGACTGGGAGGGGGTAGATGCATACTGTGCCATCTATAATTGCTGACAGAGTGAGATAGTCAAAAACATCTGTGCAGTATCGCCAAGCGTTAGCATTCCCATATTTCCTTGGACATTCATCATAGAATCCATAAACCTGCAAAAACAATCATGTGAAAACCAGAAAGCACACAGCAGTTTCCTGTCATGATGAATAATTATCTTGAGTAAAGGCTGTTGTTAGTTGATGCAATCAGTAAATGTCAAATTGTGGTCTCGCGATTTCTATCTAAAGAAAACTTCTAGATGTAAATATGAATGAGGATTTCATCACCAGCATATACAGTTCTTTTATAAACTTAAATCATTGAACTTAGTAATCATTACAGATGATGGCCAAATTTACGACATCAATTACCTGTGTTAGTTGCCTGCTCTCATGATTTCCACGTAGAAGAGTTATGTTAGCTGGGTATCTGGTAGCTAAGGAAAAAGGATGAAAATAACCATCAAACTGGAGGAAAAATATGAGCTCAAAACCATCTAAATTTACTTCAAGGCTTCTGGCTATTAACTAGCTCAAAAATAGAGTCCAACGTGGTTGGTAATCCAACAAGTCAATAGACGAAACAGAAAGGCTGCAGAATTCTATTAACTACAAAGGCACGTTGAATACAGAGGTTTCAAGATATCCCTAATAGTGTTTTGTTAAATAAGGATTAAGGTCGCGACAACAACTTTAGGAAGTTGGTTTCAATAAAAGGAATAAGAAGAATTCCAGTTTGAGTTATACATTTGAAAAACTACGCGTATTTTATTTCTAGAACAGAAAGAGCAGTAACCAATATCAACCAGCAAGTCAACTTTGAAGATCCAGAGATTTCAAATAACATAATGCTGTTGACATATGTTCGTGAAAAGTTCTATATTAAATCAATCAAGTGAGCCAAATGCTTGATGATTTCGGAAAAACAGCAATCTTTAAAAAAAGGTTGTGAATAAACTAGCAAGCAGATTAACAAATGCATGTATGATCTTGACAGTTAAATTGCCCAGCATTTTACGCACCTTGCTTTGAGAAGCAAAAGAATTGTGAAAACTTCAAGACTATTATAACCACGATCAACAAAATCTCCCTGCCAAAAAAATGCAGTAAGCAAAGTGGGAAAAAATTGACATATTGCTAAAAAACTCCAATGGCTTACCATAAATATGTAATTTGTTTCTGGTACATGACCTCCAGTTTGGAAAAGTTTCATTAAATCATGAAATTGTCCATGGATATCCCCACAAACGGTAACTGGACTATTGACTGGTTGAACATTTGACTCCTCGATCAATATCTCCTTCACCTGAAAAAGGCAAGAGCAGCTTAAGTTTAAGAAAACTTGTATAAGCACTCAGCCCAAGTCCAAAGTTGTCGAAAGCGGTCGCCTCGGTCGCTTAAGCGCAAAGCGACTCGAGGCACAAGGCCTGCACTTCTGAGAACTCGGAAGCGCAGGAGGTCTACAAAGTGCACGCTTCAGTGCGCTTCGCTTGGGGGCGAAAGACGATCGCCTGTGCTCTTTATAGAAGCCGCACAACCTCTCTTTTTTTAAGTTTTTTCAGACTTAAAATCGCACTTTAACTTAAAATCGCACTTTCAAAGTGCAATTTTAAGTATGCCTAAGGCCCTAACAATTTTTAAAAACAAAATTAAGCCCAACCTATTTAAACCATCGGTGTCTTGCTTCTCAAATCTCACCACTCTCACTGCCTTGTTGCCGCCTCGCCTCAGCGTCTCTGCCTTGTTGCCGCCTCGTCTTTGCCTTGCTGCCGCCGCTATTCCGCCGTCCTCTTCTCTTTTGCTGCCCAAAATTGGTAAACCCTAATTTTAGGAATTTTTGTAAAAAAAATTAATTGTATTGTTTTTTTAATAATAGGTGATTGTTATTTATTTTTCAGTTATTTAACCATGTCAAACAAAACAATTCCATTTGATATTGCTCGGAATTATGCAACACTTCCGGATCCTAAAAATCCAAATATTGTAAGTCTTTTTTGTGGTAAAATAACAAATGTTTGGATATATCGGCACAAGCTACATTTAGTTGAGGGTAATAGAAATGTGAAAACTTGCCCGAAATGTCCAGAGAGCATGTTAAAGAAGAAATTAAAGAGTTTATGCAAAAAAAAGATCTTTGAAGAATCAAATGGATGTATTCCTCATTTAGATGATATTGTTGTTTTGGAAGAAAATGATGTTCAAACTAAACTGAAGGGAAACGACAAATATCCGGTTCAAGTGTCTCTCCTACGGTGCAAAGTAAAAAGTGTAAACAAACAGGGCCTATTGACCTTTATTTTGTGAAAGACAGAGAAAAAATTGTCAGACAAAGGCGTGCAAAAAATAAAGGCCAATATGATGAAAATAAGAATAAATTGAGAGAAGATGTAGCTAAAAAATTTGTTACGTGGATGTATGATACCGGAATTCTTTCCAATGCCGTTAAATATGATTTTTTGCAGCCCGGTAGTGATGCTATTGTGACTTTTGGAGAGTGGAAATGAAATCATCATCATATGTAACAGTTAAGTATTTGAAGGAGGAGTTGACAAAAACGAACTTGCTTCTCAAATACCACGAAGAAGATCATGCTAGATATGGTTTCACAATCATGGCAAATTGGTGGATGGATAAAAAAAGTAGAGCTCTTATAAATTTTATGGTAAATGGTCCTAAAGGAAGCATATTTGTTGAATGGCTAAATGCTTCGAGTTATTCTCACACAGCCAATAAGATGTATGAGCTACTTTCTAAATTTGTGAATCAAATTGGAGAACAGAATGTGGTTCATGTTGTAACAGATAATGCAAATCGCAATGTTATAGCAGGTAATATTTAATTTGTAAATTGAATTCCAAATCAGAGAAGTGGGCAAAAAGTCAATATTCTAAACAGGCACAAGAAAACATGTAGCAGAAGTAATATTGATGTCTTCTTTTTGGAAACTGCAGTTTTTGATTTAAAAGTTGGTGGCCCATTGCTGAAAGTATTGTGCCTAGTAGATGGTGAAAAAAGGTCCTCTGTGAGTTACATCTATGAGGCAATGGACAGAGTCAATGAAGCTATCGCTGCCATTTACTAATAATGAAGAGAAATATGGTGGTATTTTTTAAATCATCGAGAAAAGATGGAACATTCAACTCCATCATCTTTTGCATGCGGTTGGAATATTTTTAAAATCCTGAGTTTTTTTACTCAAATCGCGACATAGAAAATGATGAAGAAATGTTGAAGGGTATGTATAAATGCATAGCTAAATTGGTGTGAGGCGAAGATTTAATATATAAGATCACAAATCAATTGGAGAAATACAAAAAACAAAAGGGATTTTTGGTTTACACATGACTAACATACAAAGAGCTTCAAAATCACCTGGTAAATGATATTTAGTGCAATATCAATTTATTTCTCAAGCATTACTTATAAATAGTTACAAACATTGGATGATAAGAAATTTAATATTATATTTTTTTGTGTTTCAACTTTCAAGCTGATTGGTGGTCTTCTTATACTGCATCAAGACCTGAATTAAAAATATTTGCAATGAAGATTTTGTACCTCACATGCTCTTCTTCAGGCTGTCAACGTAATTGGAGTGTATTTGAACATGTGAGTTATAGTTTTTTTATAAATATTAAATTTTATATTATGAAGTATTGACGTAACTTCTTACTATCTAATTTTTTGGCAGATAGATTCTAAAAAAAGAAAAAAATAAATAAGTTGTCTAAACAATGATTGAATTATTTGGTATATATCAAATACAATAGAGCGTTGAAACGGAGATATATCATGAGAGATAAGATTGATACTATTTCTTTTTCAGAAATAGATGATAGTAATACATGGTTGTTGGGAAACTTGAATGACATTGATAAAGACAATGATGATAACGATTTGTCTATGAAGATGATAAGTTGCGTTGGAGTGATGTAGCACAAGCGGCTGGGGTTTGTGTTTCGATCTCGAAATGCCCCTACTTCAAAAGGCGCATCACCATCTACCTTAGCAAAAAGAAAGCAATCTTCTGCTCGAGCTAGTCTAGTGGATGAAGAAGACATAAACATTGATGATGAAACTGAAAAAGATGACAACGATGGATACAAATCAAGCGATGAGGCTGATGACGTAGATTTGGAAGATGAATATGACAAATATTATGACATTTGATATTTCATCCATCATATTTTCAAAGACTTATTATTATTATTTTATTTTTATTTTTTTGATAATATTATGTTTATTGTGAGCGCTTCGCTTCGCGCTTTAAGCCCCAACACACCAGAGCGCTTTTTTGTGCCTCACGCTTTTGACAACTATGAGCCCAATACAACACAGTAGGAGATTGAGGCCAGAAACAACTATGAGTTCAATACAACACAGTAGGAGATTTGAGGCATTTTGAGCAACTTATGAATCACCACGAATCTGGAGCTTGAGAGAAGCATGGTGGACATCTCAAACGACCTTCTCCAATAAAATTCACGAAAACCCATTACCGAATTACAATATTCAGACCTACACTGTTTAACTACTTCCAACGATAAGGCCATACAACAAAAGGCACAACCTAACCACGAAAACCTAAATACGAAGCTATTCGAAAATGAAAAACCAGCTCCCAATTCTTCCCTTCCATTCAGGAAGAATTTCTTCAAAGCTGGAAGGTTAATAAATTGGAGGAAAAAAACGCTTAACCACTACACACAACAAAAACTAAAAAGGAGAAACTTTAAAACGTACGTATTCGCAGAGAAGTTGAAGCTCATCCTCAGACAAGTTCTGACCATCTTTCACCTTTGTTATCCACTGGTCCAATTCCATACCCTTCTCTTTAAATTGCAGTCAATTAACAACAGCAAGGATATAAATACACAATGTGAATGTATGTATCGAATCAATCTAGCGGTAATCGAGGTAACAGCGGGTGCCGGCCGGGAGGTAAGGGAGGCGATCGTCGGAGGGCGGGGCGAGCGCAGGACTTGAACAAGTTAGGGGCTGTTTGCCAGCCCAATCACACAATCTATTTATTTATTTTTCAGTTATTTAATTTAACTTTCTTAAGGAAATAACTGAAATTTAGTATTACCATATATTAAATGATACGTCAAATTTCACTATTTTTATTTTAAAAAATACACTCGTAAAAACACAGAAATTTTGTAATAGCATAAAACTATATCAATTTTATCTAATTGTAAATGTAAGAAAATTTATTTAAATCTTATCTAAATTAAATCACAAAAACTACTATTAAATCAATGATATAGATTTTCGACCACTAAAATATTATTATTTTTTATATCAAAATTTAAAAATATTACATTTTACTGCTGGTTATTGTTGGATATTTTAAGCTTAATGAATGAAAATTAAGCAAAGACGGATAGAAAACTCGAAACAAAAACATTGAAAGGAAAACCAAAACTTCCAAGTAGCGGAGGCACCTCCTTCGTGCCTTGGAAATTCCAGGACAGGGAGAGAGGCGCCTAGGCGCTCGTTAAGCGGCTCCCGGAGGCATTTTTTTACCAAGAGTCGCGAGTTCTCATGGACCAACAATCTTAAGATGAATTTTGATATTCTTTGGATACTTTCTTTTTTGGTTTGCAACTTTGAAGATGTATGACAACGAACATGAACTACTTCAAATTATGCAGTCTCACGGCAATACATCGACTTCTGGATCTGAGTGAATTAACACAATGAGAGACAAAATAACATCAACTTTGAGAGGAAACAAAGAAAGAGCATTTTGAAATTCTTCTTTTAAAAAAGGAGTTTACTTCATTTTATGATTACAAAAAGTTATAGATTGAGTCAACCTGTCTCACGGATATAGTGCTACCGACTCACATACTTACTCAATTTAAATAACAAAATGAGACATGATCTAAATATTATTATAAATTTTAAAAATATATATATTTGGTTAGAAATTGTTTTGTCTTATAAAAGTATTTTTGCTAAATAAATAATGTTTTGTGGGATTTCTTTATATATATATATAGCTCTACATTATATATATATATATATATATATATATATATATATATATATATATATATATATATATATAAATTAAAAACGAGTAGTAGAGCTATCAAAATAGGTTAGATTCATCGAGTCAACCCGTTCCGCCACATAACATAAGTTGATTGGATTGCTCAATATTCCCTTGATTTGTTTCAAGTTATTTAGGGGGGTGTATTTGTAAGGACCGTGTATCGTATTATCGTAAATCTTATGTGATTATCGATAATTTATGAAATTGTCATGTGATTATGTATTTGATGTATATCTTGACAATGGAATTGAGAAAATAAGTATTTAATACGAATTTGACGTTGTAAGAGCTCGAGTGGAGAACCCGGACGCCAATAAGTACAAAATCGATATTTTGTAAAGAACATCTGGCGCCCGAGCGGTAGAAGATTACCGCCCGAGCGCCAGTATAGCATATGAGGGTGTTCTTGGACAGAACATGCCGCGCCCGAGCGGTAATATGTGACCGCCCGAGCGCGGTACAAAAATAGCTCGGGGACAGAATGTCTCGCGCTCGGGCGCGAGAATTCTACCGCCCGAGCGCCGAAACTGTGGAGATAAGAATAAGCCTTTTCTTCTTTCTTTCTTCACTTTTCTTTCAGAAAGTTCGAGAGGCACGAGAAATTTTGATTTTCTTCCGTCCAAATCGACTTCGAAACGCTGTCTAAACGCGAAACAACTTATATATTTGTGATCTTCGCGTCGAGGGCTTCTGACTGAGGTAAATTCTTCTGGTTCCAGCAGCTCTAAATATCAAAGTGCTGGAATAGCATGTATTTGAAGTTGAAATTCCTATATGTGGTACAATAACCGACAATAAACTCATATTCGAAGTCGGAATTGAATTATGATTTGATTTGGATTTGATATGAATTTTTGAAGTTTCAAATGATATTTGAAACTCATATTAATGATTTGGAGTATGTTATTGATTGGAATTTGTATGTTATTGATGTAGATAAAGTGTAATATCAATATCTTCAGGCTACATCAGTTGGAAACGAAGAATTGAGGTATGTTGCGACCGGGTAACATACGACAGGTATCCGTATTATATGATATATGTCGGATTGATTTGATTGATTGGAATGAGAATACATGTCTATATGCCTTATTTGTTGATTGATGTGGCATACATGACATTGAGATTGAGATATCGATGTATAAAATAAATGTTTTGTTAACACACATCGTTTGATGCATACATCGATACATGACATGCACGTTGAGCTATGATCCTTGGATACCCTGATATGATTTGATTGGATTCTGGGGTTTGTGAACATAATTGCTATGTTTGGTATTATATGACCCTTAAAACATAGACATTTGTGGCCCCGATGATTGGATATGAGATTTGGGATTTGATGACGCTTCGTCGACGCTATCATACGAGTATCCCTTATTGAGGCCGGTGTGCCAGCTCGAGCATTGATTTGATAGCGATTCGATTGATTCTGACATGTGCTCAGTGGATGGGCATTTGACCCGATACCTCCACGACATACATGCATTGCATACCATATATCATTGTTTAGATATCTGTGGTATATATTTGATTGGTTGTTCCATACGGAGCTTTGCTCACCCCCAAGGGGGGGCTGTTGTTGTCTTTGTGTGTGGGCAATGGCGCAGGTACTCCAGGATATCAGGAGACCGGAGATGGTACTTCTAGAGGGAGCCACAGCTTGGGCTGAGGTTTTATGTTTATGTCTTGTTCCCAGTATATATGTATATGTATCTATATACCGAGGCATGTCTCGAGGATATGAGATGTTTGTATGTGATTGGTTTTGATTACGTGTGGGCATGTTTATGATGTGAGACTAAATACTATTTTTAGTATTCAAATAAAATGATTTGGGCTCATTGTAAAGAAAATTTAAACTCGTTTTCCGCTGTAATTAGTTAACCCTAATCAGATTGCATTGTAATAACAATTAGGAGCTAAGGGCCCCACACAGAGTGGTATCAGAGCATAGCTGGGAATGCTCGATTGAGTTTTGTGTACACTTGAATAGGCACAAATGAATTGTGCGCTTGTGTTTGATTTATTTGTATTACTTGCTCCTACTTGATTTGATTCGAGTAAGTATTTGATGAGATTGATGATATGAGATGATGAGATTATGAAATTGATATTGATTTGTGATATTCATCTTTTGATTTGTAGATGGATCCCACAAATGAAACTGCGAGTAGCAGTACTGAGAGAATAGTTGGGCAATTTGAAGGATTGTCCATGGATGTAGTGATGGCTGGATTCCAGGATCTAAAACCACCGAGGTTCTTTGGCACTGAGAGTGCTGAAAGAGCTGAGGCTTGGTTAAAGGATATCGAGCACTTGTTTAATATTGTTGAGTATTCCAACGCTCGGAGACTGAAACTTGCTCTCTATCAATTGAAAGACCGAGCTAAATCTTGGTGGGAAGCCGCTGAGATTGGATTGAAAGAGGAAGGGATTGAAGTCACTTGGGATGTCTTCAAGGCCCAGTTTTTGGAGCAGTACTCTCCTCCTTCTTATTATATTGTCCAGGAGAATAAATTTAATAATCTGCAGCAGGGAACGATGACTGTTGCAGAGTATGCTTCAAAATTTTCTACTCTGTTGAGGTATGCACCTCACGTAGCTGGGAATGCGAAGGCAAAATATAACAGGTTTGTAAATGGATTACATTCTGTTTTATATACTTATGTGGTTTCTGGATTGCCTACCAGCTACGCAGAGGCATTTGAACGAGCTAAGGCAGCCGAGGCTGGACTTAGGAGAGAAGGTCCACAGTATACTCTTCCACCTCCGGTGTCAGCTCAGCAGCCTACTTTGCGGCTGAGGGGTAAGAAGTTTACGAAGACTGGTTCTGTTTTTTCGTCTTCTTCGAGTTCGAGTGGATCACAGAGAGGGAGTCATGTGATTGCTCCTTACTGTAGCCATTGTGGGGTTAAACATACTATCGAGCAGTGTCGAGGTATGTTTGGTACTTGTTATCAGGGCAGGAAGGCCATTTCTCTCGTGTATGTCCGAACAGGGGTATGACTTCTTCCCAACCCCAGCCAGGATTTAAAGGTGGCCCCAGTATGATGAGACCTACTGTTCTTGCTCCATCCTTTCAGCAGTCGAGTGTCCCACGATATCGAGGACCGGGTGGTCAGAGTGCCCAAGTCCTCCTCAAGTGAGAGTGTATGCCATGACTGAGGATCAGGCGAGAGAAGCTCCTGGTGGAGTGATTGCAGGTATTTGCACGCTTTGCGATTATCCTGCACGTGTTTTATTTGATACAGGAGCATCTCATTCATTCATATCTCATGCATTTGTTGCATCTCATGATATTGAGTGTACCCCATTGTATGATACTTTGTCGATAGCCACGCCAGCAGGGAAGATTATTTTGTCTGAGAAAGTTGTGCACAATTGTGTATTGATATATGAGGATAATGTGGTATTTTTGAATTTGATTGTCCTCCCAATGCATGACTTTGATTGTATTGTTGGCATTGATATCTTGATGGCAAATCGAGCTACTGTTGATTGTTGTCATGGAGTGGTTCGATTTCGACCGATTGATGGACCCAAGTGGAATTTTTATGACAAGGGTTCCCAAGCCAAAATTCCATTGGTATCTTCCTTGGAAATGTCTCGACTTTTGACTAGCGGAGATGAGGGTTATCTTATCTACGCTATTGATATCTCTAAGAAGGAATCTTCTTTATCTGAGATTTCTGTTGCGAATGAGTTTCCAGATGTATTTCCCGATGAGATTCCTGAGTTTCCTCCTCATCGAGAAGTTGAGTTTAGTATTGATCTTGTGCCGGGGACTGCGCCTATTTCTAAAGCTCCTTATCGCATGGCACCTCTGGAATTGAAAGAATTGAAATAACAATTGCAGGATCTTCTCGATAAGGGATATATTCGGCCGAGTGTATCGCCTTGGGGAGCTCCAATTTTATTTGCTCGGAAGAAAGATGGTACTATGCGAATGTGTATCGATTATAGGCAATTGAATCAGGCTACTGTGAAAAACAAGTACCCACTTCCTCGTATTGATGACTTATTTGATCAGCTTCAGGGTACTTCTGTATACTCGAAGATTGATCTTCGTTCTGGGTATCATCAAGTACGAGTTCGAGACGAAGATGTGCCCAAAACTGCTTTTCGTACGAGGTATGGCCACTATGAATTCTTGGTTATGCCTTTTGGTCTCACGAATGCTCATGCTGTCTTTATGGATTTAATGAATCGTGTCTTCCGAGATTATCTTGACCGATTCGTTATCGTGTTTATTGATGATATTCTTGTATATTCGAAATCGAAAAAGGAGCATACTGAACATCTGAGACTGGTACTTCAAACTCTTCGTACTAGTCATTTATATGCTAAATTGTCCAAATGTGAATTTTGGATGGACAAAGTGGTATTTTTAGGCCACGTCATTTCGAGACATGGCATATCTGTTGATCCTACGAAGGTCGAAGCTGTATTGAATTGGCCGAGACCTACGGATGTTCCTGAGATTCGTAGCTTCATGGCTTTGGCTGGATATTATCGTCGTTTTATTGAAGGATTTTCGAAAATATCTAAACCTATTACTCAACTGACGCAGAAGAATCAACGATTCATTTGGTCAGATGAATGTGAAGCTAGTTTTCTTGAATTGAAGACGAGATTGACCACAGAACCTGTACTTACTATTCCCTCAGGTACCGGAGGATTTGTGGTATGTATAGATGCGTCTGGTAAAGGTTTGGGCTGTGTTCTGATGCAACATGGCAAAGTGGTTGCTTATGCGTCTCGTCAATTGAAATCTCATGAAACTCGTTATCATGTTCATGATCTTGAACTGGCCGCCATTGTGTTTGCATTGAAGATTTGGTGCCATTATTTGTACGGAGAAAAGTTTGTTATCTATTCAGATCATAAAAGCCTGAAATATCTCTTTTCTCAATCTGATTTGAATATGAGGCAACGCAGGTGGATGGATCTCCTGAAGGATTTTGATTGTGAGATTCAATATCACCCTGGATTGGTGAATATTACTGCGGATGCCCTTAGTCGAAAAGTTTATGATTCTGTTCTAGCATCTGTTTGGTTCACCAAACTACACGAGGATATATGTACTTCTGGCTGGACTTTTCACTCGAATTGGAATTCTGTCACTGTCTCAGCATTGCAAATTGAGCCGAACTTGATATCGAAAATACGAAAGGCCCAACGAAGCGATGCTCAGATCCAAAAGTCGAAAGAACTTGTATCTGCTGAACATCAGTCTGGATTTCAGATTTCTTCTGATGGTTCTTTACGACTTAATGGTCGGCTGGTAGTCCTTAATGATTCTGATTTGAAATATGCCCTTCTTCGAGAAGCACATTGTAGTAAATACAGTATTCACCCTGGATGCCGAAAGATGTATTTGACATTGAGGCCTCAATTCTGGTGGAAACGTATGAAGAAGGACATTGCTGAGTTTATTTCTAAATGTCTTGTCTGTCAGCAAGTGAAAGCCGAGAGAATGAAACCGGGAGGATTGCTCCATAGTCTTGAAATCCCGAAATGGAATTGGGAACATATTGCTATGGATTTTGTGACTCATTTACCTCGTTCGCCCAAGGGCTGTGATGCTTTTTGGGTCATTATTGATCGGCTTTCGAAATCTGCGCATTTCATTCCGTATGAACGGACTTATCCTTATAAGAGAATGGCCCGTTTATACATTGAGAATGTTGTGAGGCTGCATGGTGTGCCAGTCTCAATTGTATCTGATCGTGATCCAGATTTGCTTCTAAATTCTGGGGTAGTTTCCAAGAAGCGATGGGTACGCGTTTGGCTATGAGTACTGCCTATCATCCTCAAACTGATGGCCAGACCGAGCGTACGATTCAAACATTGGAGGATATGTTGTGTGCTGTTGTGATGGATTTCAAAATGGGATGGAAAGATGCCTTACCATTGGTAGAATTTTCTTATAATAATAGCTTTCAGACGAGTATCGGTATGGCACCGTTTGAAGCTCTATATGGGAGACGATGTAGATCACCGTTATTCTGGGATGAAATTGGTAAGAGACAATTGACTGGACCTGAAATGATATAGGAAATGAACGATAAGGTTCAGTTAATTCGGCAGCAGATGAAAGCTGCTCAGGATCGTCAAACAAGTTATGCGAACAAACGAAGACGACCCTTGGAATTCCAGAAAGATGACAGAGTGTTTTTGAAAATATCTCCCTTTAGAGGCACTGTTCGATTTGGCATGCGAGGGAAATTATCTCCTCGATATGTTGGTCCATACGAGATTCTGGATCGAGTTGGCGATCTTGCTTATCGATTGGCATTGCCACCAGCTCTATCTGCTATTCATGATGTGTTTCATGTTTCTATGTTGAGAAAATATGAACCGGATCCATCACATGTACTTACACCTGATGAGGTTGAACTGGATCCTTCTATTTCCTATGTTGAACAACCTGTTCGCATTATGGATCGAAAGGAGAAGATATTGCGAAATAAATTGATTTCGTTGGTTTGAGTACAATGGACACGACATGGGGTGGAAGAGTCGACGTGAGAATTGGAGAGCAAGATGCGAGAATCATATCCGCACTTATTTGATTCTATTCCACATGCTCCATTGTATTCAATGTATTCTGATCCGTTTACTGATTTTAGTTTTGATATGTACTATAACTGGTAACATATATATGTTTGCCAATGTTATGTATATAGAGATGTTTGAGATTTCGTGGGCGAAATCTTTTAAGTGGGGGAGAAATGTAAGGACCGTGTATCGTATTATCGTAAATCTTATGTGATTATCGATAATTTATGAAATTGTCATGTGATTATGTATTTGATGTATATCTTGACAATGGAATTGAGAAAATAAGTATTTAATACGAATTTGACGTTGTAAGAGCTCGAGTGGAGAAGCCGGACGCCAATAAGTACAAAATCGATATTTTGTACAGAACATCTGGCGCCCAAGCGGTAGAAGATTACCGCCCGAGCGCCAGTATAGCATATGAGGGTGTTCTTGGACAGAACATGCCGCGCCCGAGCGGTAATATGTGACCGCCCGAGCGCGGTACAAAAATAGCTCGGGGACAGAATGTCTCGCGCTCGGGCGCGAGAATTCTACCGCCCGAGCGCCGAAACTGTGGAGATAAGAATAAGCCTTTTCTTCTTTCTTTCTTCACTTTTCTTTCAGAAAGTTCGAGAGGCACGAGAAATTTTGATTTTCTTCCATCCAAATCGACTTCGAAATGCTGTCTAAACGCGAAACAACTTATATATTTGTGATCTTCGCGTCGAGGGCTTCTGACTGAGGTAAATTCTTCTGGTTCCAGCAGCTCTAAATATCAAAGTGCTGGAATAGCAAGTATTTGAAGTTGAAATTCCTATATGTGGTACAATAACCGACAATAAACTCATATTCGAAGTCGGAATTGAATTATGATTTGATTTGGATTTGATATGAATTTTTGAAGTTTCAAATGATATTTGAAACTCATATTAATGATTTGGAGTATGTTATTGATTGGAATTTGTATGTTATTGATGTAGATAAAGTGTAATATCAATATCTTCAGGCTACATCAGTTGGAAACGAAGAATTGAGGTATGTTGCGACCGGGTAACATACGACAGGTATCCGTATTATATGATATATGTCGGATTGATTTGATTGATTGGAATGAGAATACATGTCTATATGCCTTATTTGTTGATTGATGTGGCATACATGACATTGAGATTGAGATATCGATGTATAAAATAAATGTTTTGTTAACACACATCGTTTGATGCATACATCGATACATGACATGCACGTTGAGCTATGATCCTTGGATACCCTGATATGATTGATTGGATTATGGGGTTTGTGAACATAATTGCTATGTTTGGTATTATATGACCTTTAAAACATAGACATTTGTGGCCCCGATGATTGGATATGAGATTTGGGATTTGATGGCGCTTCGTCGACGCTATCATACGAGTATCCCTTATTGAGGCCGGTGTGCCAACTCGAGCATTGATTTGATATCGATTCGATTGATTCTGACATGTGCTCAGTGGATGGGCATTTGACCCGATACCTCCACGACATACATGCATTACATACCATATATCATTGTTCAGATATATGTGGTATATATTTGATTGATTGTTCCATACGGAGCTTTGCTCACCCCCAAGGGGGGCTGTTGTTGTCTTTGTGTGTGGGCAATGGCGCAGGTACTCCAGGATATCAGGAGACCGAAGATGGTACTTCTAGAGGGAGCCACAGCTTGGGCTGAGGTTTTATGTTTATGTCTTGTTCCCAGTATATATATATATGTATCTATATACAGGGGCATGTCTCGAGGATATGAGATGTTTGTATGTGATTGGTTTTGATTACGTGTGGGCATGTTTATGGTGTGAGACTAAATACTATTTTTAGTATTCAAATAAAATGATTTGGACTCATTGTAAAGAAAAGTTAAACTCGTTTTCCGCTGTAATTAGTTAACCCTAATCAGATTGCATTGTAATAACGATTAGGAGCTAAGAGCCCCACAGTATTGGTTATAGACTTTTATGGAGTTTAAAAGTCTAGATGTATTCAAAATAGACTTTTATATACTCCATAAAAATTTAGTGGTATTCAATGTAAACTTTTGTAGAATTTAAAAAGTCATGTGATATTCAAACTTAACTTTTAAAAACTCTACAAAAGTCTATAGGTATTCAAAATGTCAATAGACTTTTAATGACTCTATGGAATTCTATTAAGTACAAGAATTATAGCCTAAGGTACAACAATAAAATGTCAACAAAAGTCTTTGATTCAACCTAAAGATTTGGATGTACATTTAATTGAGAAATATCCAAATTCAATACAAACTTTCATTCTTTTCTCATCTATTTATTTTTCTTTTATTTGTACTTTTTAAAAACATAATTAAAATTTAAATTTTTTATTAATTATTATATAACATTTTATTTTTAATTATTTTCTTTATTTTAGTTAATCTATATATTAAATTATTGTATAAGCAAATTCATATCGATACTATACCAAAATTTTCGGTATACCGAACCAAAAAAACCTTACATTTTAAAAAAATTTATAATTTATTGTTTTAAAATATTATATATTTTAAAATTTTGTATATTTTTCCGGTATTTCGGTATATACCAAAATTTTCAAATTGGATATCGTTACCGTACCGAAAAATTCGGTATTGTTACCGTACCGTATCGAAATCTTCGGTATACTTAAAATTCGGTCAATTCAATATTTTTTTGTTATGATAATCTCGGTATACCGAAAATTTGGTATTTTTTCTCACCCCCTAACGGGGCTTGTATTGGCATGTGCTATATTACACAATTTTCTTTGAAAGAAGTGTCAATTTGATGAATTTCAAATTGAACTAGATAATGAAGCTCAATTGTCTCCATCAGCACAAGTTTATGAAGGTGACGATTTTAATCAGTTATTTAATACTCAAAAACAACAACGAGCAAATGCTAATGCATGGAGGGATATCATAGCCAATGGAATGTAGAACGATGTTGATCAAATTGTCAGTAATGATTAGATTTTTTTTATAAAAGACTACTCATTATTTTGAGTGTTCTTTTAATAAAGTTTTATCATGAACTTATAAAAATATTATTCATTAATATGTTGAATTGACATAAAGAATTGAAATTTTGATTTCAATAAATTGGATAGTTCATTTGTCGTTTTTCACAAATTAAATTGATTTAACTTTTAAGCAAGTAAAATTCATTTAAATAAAAATAATAATTTAAAATTGAAGAGATTATCTATGTCCAATAATTATTTTAAAAAAATTAATAAAAAATAAATCACAATTATAAACTACAAAATTCACATAATTCTATTAAAAAGTTTACAAAAATCTTGAAAAAAAGTCTATAAGAGTCTATGAAATTTGTTTTACAATTCTATGAGATTCCATAAAAGTCAATAAAAATCTATCAACTCCACAAAAGTCTATCATTTAAAAAAAGTCATTAAAAATCTTTGAAAGTATAGAATGAATACACCCCCCTTAATCGCAAATTATCATCAAAAATGGAAAATTTAAAGGCACAAGGTAAAGCGTGCCAAAGGACAAAATTCTAATAATTATCAGTTTACTTACCAAGTATTGAAAATGTATACAAATTCAAACAATAAGCAAATAGATAATCCAATAACTAAATATTTGCAGTAGGCAAAACACTGATTTATGACTCTTTCTATCATCCTATCTCTATCTGCTGTGGTACCGTTTATTCAGCTTCAACACCATCACTCCTCTCAATTTCTTCCACACACAGTCCCACGGCTTCAACTATCCTGCTCACCCATTCCTTCAAAGGCTCTTCGTTTAAATCGAGCCTCAGGAGACCCGCAAACATCCCTCCCACGAAAGCTACGGGCTCCTGCAAATTATTCAACAATATAGAAATTCGTTTAAAGGGAAAAAAATATCCTCCTATTTTGCTGAAATACTCGGCATCTCGTGCATTGGAACCCATGGTCATGGACTCGAATCCGTTAGTATAGAACATTCTCTTTTACAAGTAAAATCCCCGGCGAAAAATGAGGAAAAGAAAATTCCAGCGCCCAAAGAATGGTATGTATACCAGTGTCAGTTATGAAACTTTAGTACAAGAAGCAGAGAGAAGGAATATTCTGTCTGTAACTGTTTACTAGGCTTTAACGCAGTACATTCTTCAGTTGGTGACTGAAGACGGACTCCTCGCGGGGGTGTACGAAGAGATTTTCCAGGAAGGTATTGTAAAGGACATATAGCTAGTTTAGTCGGTGCTAGAATGTGCTATTACCATACATGCAGCTTACTACGAAGATTCACAACTTTCAGGTCATGATTATATGTTGTGTGCATGGTAAACTTCTGACATAGTATGTGTTTCTAGCTGCAAATCCATACCAGATCAAATATGCTCTATGGACACTGGGCGCGCATGGACTTTCAGATCCACATCAAGAGTATATATATATTAGAGACTGACAATGTTTCAAGATAAAAACGTCTGGAATGCAAACAACGCTATTTAAGGTACGGGCTAAGTCAATCAGATGATTCTCCGCTATATTCTCTGGTTTTGTGAGGAATCTTACAGGATTGAGGAAGTAGTAGAACATCTTATTCTTACAGGGAAGAAATGGAGGCCGAGGCAATAGATTCAAGGATTTTCTGCTCTGCGTGCATTTGATATCCGGGACAGGCGCTCTTCTTAATGAATTTTTCTTGTCTACAATTCACATTTGCAATCTTGTATTGGAGACATTTCCCCGATCTCCTGATCTACCATTAATGCTTGATACAGAAAAAATCCCCCCAGTCAGTGGCTCAAATTTACCAATCGCTTGAATATCATGCCGGAGAGGAAAGAATCATTATGCATTTGGCAAGCACCTAAAAAGAGAAGAGCAATTGGTTAAAGTGCCATATCATGCTCAAGGCTAAAAGCTTTCGCTTAGATGCTTCCCACGACCTAGAAGGCCAATTACGCAACCATAACGCTGAATCTCGGTGATATTCATATAATCCTTTTCCATGCCATTAAAAATCCCCCCTCCACCATGATTCCAAGCAGCTAAGTCAACAAGACAAGTCCTTTATCCGGTGCATATCATTCTTGTTCCATCCTAACATATCAGTTTTTTGGGGGTAACATCCTCAAAGGTGAAATCATTGTCTTTAAAAACAGTTGAAAATAAGTTCTGAACACCTAAAAATAACTAAATAAATTCAGACACTTCAAATTCAATGAGGTTGCGCTTGGATCGATTAATTTGATTTGAAGAAGAATTTGTGATATAGATTTCAAATGACACAAATCTTGAATGCATTTGAAATCCATCGCAATTATCAAGGTGTTCATCCAAACAATATCAGATGCATCTATCCAAGCACAACCTTAATTTGTCACACCCCGAGACCGGGTTTAGTTGACACCGGCGTTGTTTTACAACCACACAATTGAAAACAACCAGCCTCGTAGTACAATATAAACCAAAAACCAGTTTATTACTCATAATCAATCAAAAGATTGTCTTTACAACGTAGATTCTTAAAATGATAAAAATAATATGCGGAAGCTTTTACAACTTACTAAGCCAAAACTAAAATAAACTTCTTGAATCATCTTATTATCAGCCTCAAAACTGGTCTTGCTCATCCTCCTCGATTTTCTTTTCTGATTTATCTGGGGAGAGTAAAGTAAGGGGTGAGTGATATGGTCGTCACTCAGCAAGTGGGGGCCGTTCGAGCACAATATAACAACATGCATAATTTCGAAAATCACATGACTTGCACTTACATGACATCATTCATATCACATGCATAACATTTACCAGCACTGAGATTCATCCACTTTCTATGGTTTACTGATATCAGTCCCTAATTTTTACTCCTCTAAGGGGGCGAGGCCTTATAGCGGTTATGTCCCCCACCGCGTAAGGGTACGTCATGATTGGGATTTCCACCCATATACAGTCGAATCCTCACAGTACTTAAAAACGAATGACAACAACACAAGAACGGAGTAGAAGAAAAACGTACTCGACCGTATTTTCAAAAAAACGAAATAAATATGCATAAACGAAAGTTTAATCTTTAAAACAAGCCCACTTACCTTAGACTGGAAGAAAACGTGAAGAACTCTGAAACTATAGAAGAATCATGCAACCAACCCCTCGAAAACGCAGCAGCACATCTACCGAAAAATCAGCCGTCTTGAAAAATTCACTGCGCATTATTTAACCGTTGGATCGGACTCAAAATTTTACAGTACGTTCAAAAGTACGTTAAATATATTATGAACGATGAAGATCGGGTTTGGAAGTCGTTTAGGCTTGTTCATATAGAAAAATCGTAGGTATGCTGAATTCCCGCCTAAAATCTGAGCAGTTTTCTTTCAAAAGCAATAAACGAAAAACTAACCGTTGGATTTTGCTGAAATTTGGATATGTTATGCGAAACATACCGAATCATATTCTGAACTGTGGAGATCAGATTCTGATTACTCGAGCAAGAGAAACGAATTTCTGAACTTCAAATGAATTTTGACGACTCGTGCAGAATTTTTGGGAGGAATTTCGAAAATTGAAGAGCAAAATTTCGAAATTTGCTTGCTAGAATGAGGGGTGAATTTTGAATGAGAGTGTCTTCTTATTTATAGGGGTGATGTAAAAATCCTACCATAATTCGATTGATATTTCTTCCATAATTTCGAGATAATTATTCCATAATTATCGAGATACTCATTCCTTAAATATTAGGATGCTACCTTGTTGAGAAAATCTACCTTGTGTGTAATATTTTCTTACAAATTTAGTAGATGTCCAGCCTTAATTTATCGTGTATCTTGCACCGGATTTCGATTTCCATGTATTATTTATATTTTTGAATTTATTATAACTCGAAAATAAATTCTTATACATGTCTATATTTAATTAATTACGTGTCCAAAAATTTGGGTTCTCACATAATTAATACCACAATCAGTGGATTTCGAGCAAGACAGAGCCGTGCAAACTTGTAACAAGCATGAAACTATTATACTAGAAATAAAAATCTGTAAAGCCACAAACTTTGACAGCAGCAAACAATATTAAAGTAAAATAAAATAAAATAAAAATAACAAAGAAAGAAAGAACCACATAACAACCCAAAAATTGACATGAAAGATAAGAAATGAATTTATCTTGAGAGCTTCCTTGCGAATGAGTGGCTGGATACTATTGGAATTGAAGAAAGACGCCCTAACTCCAAATCCGCCACCACACTTAGCTAACGCATCATCCCTTCTCGAATATCGCTGGATTGGGATGTGGATATCAACTGTTTCCCAGAAACAAAAGCCCGGGAATGGCACTGCCTCAGATTAAACGTTGACAAGTAAGGATTTCAACAACAAAAAATGGAGAAAATTACAAAAAAATAAAAAGGTAGCAAAGGAGAATTGGAGATGATTATGCTGCGAATATGTTAGATGGTATGAGTGGCCAAACTTGATAAAGTACCAAGAAAAAATCTACTTTATTGGCTCTACGTTCGAGTTAATGATTTGGGCACCAATAATACTAGAAGGTTTTGAAAAAGAGGAAGACGTTGATAGGTTGGATTTCGGTGAAACACATGCGTACGGCCAACCGGCCTGCTCGGCGCGACGCGGCGTGCTGAGGTCTTTGAATAATATTAATCTTTTTGGATCAAATTTATTTGGAAAATAAATTTTGTTAACAGAAGCACTCATGCTAGTGCAACACTATTGAAAATTTCAACCTTTCAAAAATAACAGTAACCATATACCGGATGAAAATACTATAATTTAAAAATAATACAAATGAGAACGTCTATCCAGTCTTCGGCGCCTCCAGTCTCCTCATTGATATGATCACCTGCATCATTCACGCGTAGTGAGTATACAGACTCAACACACCAAAATCGTTATAACAAGTACTACATATACAAAACATGAAACACTGAATACTCTACTTAAAACAAATTTCATGATCTTAAAAGCGTAAATATAAACATATCGTAAAAGCATAACGTGTTAAAACATCTCATCATATCATCATACATTTGTTCATTTTCTTTAATCGAATTCAGTTCGTTAGTTGTGACTTTCATATCAGCTCTATTTGATGGATCTATCTACATATAACCGTGGTACTCGGCGGCGGGGACATCAGCAACACTATTACTCATTCACTGAGCCTTGGCCTTACAGCTCATCGTATACATATATCGTCAGTCACAACCAAGTCTCATCCTTCAAAAACATCATCATTTTCATCACTTATAAAAATCATGCATATACGTAGTTTTTCCTTAAAATCAACCATGCAAAGTATTTTCATAATTACATAAAAATCATATTCGTGATACATAACATTTAAAAACATGATAAATTTGTGATCAGGGAAATGCCATGACTAAAAACTCGACTCGTGTGCAAAATGACCATTTTGTCCCTAGAAACACTAAATGACCATTTTACCCCTGGACCTCAAAATTTCGACCTGAAGCTAACCAAACTCCTTAAAACACCTCAAAACATAATAGTAAGCATTTCTTAGACGTAAACTCGAGCATGTTCTAAAACTTATACGATTCGTTTTAAAACTTGGACCTGGATCCTCATTTTAACCCGAATCAACTCGAATTTCAACCAAACTTTCCCAACTTGAAATATGACTTAAATCTACAAGTCCAGACCCTAAACCACACGTTCCAGACCACATATGACCTACGATCCACGCCCAAAGGTTGCTGAAAATTTTCAGTGTCTCACGAACTTCAACCATAGTCCACCAAACGTGCAACCCTTAGACTCTAGGCCCTACCAGCTCGTTCCAGCCTTGGATAAACCCTTCATAGCCCACGTTAGGACCCTCTTGGACCGACCTAACCCAAGCTCACAGCCCCATGCACACCGCATGACGCATATGGCCGCTAGCCACCCACAATGCCCCAACCGAGAACAACATTAGCACCCTTCGCTCAAATGACCTGTTCACTAACTCCAGCCATGTTTGAGCCATACTAGGCCATGGCTCAAACCCACCAGGGTCTGGTCCAGGACTAGGGATGACCCTTGCACAGCCGGCGCACCACAACCTCTCGATCTAGTCTCCTAGTCGCTAGGGTATTCCAACCAATCCGCTCGGCCCTCACCTAGACCAACCAAGCTTCGACTCCATTACTTAGACACCATCTTACTTGATGTGTACAGCCCCTTAGCAAAGTAACTCGACAGTCCCCTTGCATAAGAATCATAAAAATGTGAGTTGTATGCGTAAACATGCGAATTTCATGACAAACCAAATGCATAAACGATTTAACATGCAAGAACTATGAAACCTTCATACATGGCACGCATTACAGTATATTTACATCATGAAAGGAAGATACATAGCATGTCTTAACGTTTATATGCTCAAAAACTCGAAGATACGCACGTAGGACTTGCACCGGAGAGGCGGGGAAGAAGCTTTCTTGAAAACTTAAAGAGGAAAAACCGAAATGCTGCTGGTTTTACGTGAGGATGGAGACTGCTGAATGAGGGGCGGGGGCGGCCACTAGAGGGTATTAGGTTTAGGGGTTTAATTAATTAGGTTTAAGTCAAAATATAATATACTAATGGGCCTCTAATTAGAATTAAATGGATTAAAAGGGTTTTAGGCTCATTAAGTACTAAAATAGACTCATCAAGCCCAAACACACCCCCGAAAAATATTTCATTTTGGTACATTTTTGAAAATATTGTATGAACCCTCAAAAGGTCTTTCGAATCGTTAAAAATTGTGTATCGATTAAAAATATGACCCGGCGAGTAAAATGTCCAACCAAGGTCCATTTTCAAAATTATACTTAAATACACCATATATTAAATAATTAAACATAATTATTCAATAAAAATATTTTTCCTGATTATCCCCGGTCTCCGTTACTCATTCGAGCGCAAAATGAAATTTAAAACTCTAATGCATGAAACTTTAATAACCCAGTAATTAAAACACATTTTTTTCAATAAACATGCATTTAATGCATTAAAATAATTTAATAAAATACATAAGAAATTTGGTAATTTGCATGCATGTGGTTCACATGGACCTTCAAATTTTTGGGACGGACCACATCATTCACTTCAGTGGCTACTGCTCCCGCTCATGGCGAAAAGCCGCCCAAAATTTCTGGTGCTGACTTCAAACGTTGGCAACATAAAATTCTCTTCTATCTCACCACACTAAGTCTGTCACGATTCCTGAAGGAGGATCCCCCTGTTGTTGCAGAAGGGGACACTGACACCCAGCGAAGATATGTTGTTGATGCCTGGAACCATAGTGACTTCCTCTGCAGAAACTACATACTGAATGGACTCGACGACATATTATACAGTGTCTACTGCTCTGTCAAGATAGCCAAAGATCTGTGGGACTCTTTGGAAAAGAAATACAAGACAAAGGACGCATGCATTAAAAAGTTCGTTGTTGGAAAGTTTCTGGACTTCAAGATGGTGGACACCAAAACAATGATAAGCCAAGTACAAGAAATTCAAATCATTCTTCATGACTTACTGGCCGAAGGAATGGAAGTGAATGAACCTTTCCAAGTCACAGCAATCATTGAAAAATTTCCGTCGCTGTGGAAAGACTTCAAGAACTATCTGAAACACAACCGCAGGGAACTAAAACTCGAGAATCTGATCGTCAGACTTCGAATTGAGGAAGACAACTGGAACAATGAAGCCAAGACATACAAAAGAATAACAAAGGTCGAATCCAAAGCCAATTTAGCATAATCAAACACCAGTCATAAGAGAAAGCGCCCCTCCAATGACAAGAAACAAGGGAAATCCAAGAAATTCAAGGAAAGTTGCTACAACTGTGGCAAATCGAATCACATGGCCAAGGATTGTTGCCTTCCAAAAAGGGACAGTAAAAAACATAATCAAAGGCAAGCCAACATCGTCGAAGAAAAATATGTACCAATTTACATTTCGGAACTTGATCTATCCGCTGTTGTATTTGAAACCAACTTGGTGGATAATCGAAAAGAATGGTGGATAGATACAGGCTCTACAAGCCATATCTGTTTTGAGAAAGAAATGTTTTCATCCTACACTCCCGTCAGTGAAAGGAAAAAATTTATGCGAAACTCTACTACTTCGGAAGTCCTAGGACTCGGAAAAATGGTGTTAAAGATGACTTCTGGCAAAGAAATAATGCTTAAGAATGTACTGCACGTGCCAGACATTCGTAAGAATTTAGTTTCTGGATCCCTATTGAGTAATGCTGGTTTTAGGCTTGTATTTGAAGCAAACAAGTTCTTGTTAACCAAAAGTAGCGTATATATAGGTAAAGGGTACCAAGACAATGGTCTCTTTAAATTGAATGTAATGAATATTATCCACCAAGAGACGAAGAATAAAGTGATTAATTCTGTTTACTTGATTGAAAGTTCTAATTTATGGCATGAAAGATTAGGATATGTTAACTTCAACACCTTGCAAAGACTTGCAAATCTAAATATAATACCAACGTTTAAAATAAATCAACAAGATAAGTGTGAGATTTGTGTTGAAGCGAAAATGGAAAAAGCTCCATTCTATTATGTGACAAGAAGTACTACGCCACTTGAATTAATTTGCACTGACGTATGTGATTTAAAACTTGTACAAACTCGATGTGGAAAAAAAATATTTCATAACGTTTATTGATGACTGTACTAGGTTCTGTTGTGTCTATTTATTGAAAAGAAAAGATGAAGCCTTCGAAGCTTCCAAGAAGTATAAGAATGAGGTTGAGAATCAACTAAATTCAAAGGTCAAAACGATTCTAAGTAATTGAGGTGGAGAGTATGTCGCTCCATTTGAAGAATTTTGTACTAACTCTGGTATAATTTACCAAACTACAACACCATACTCACCTCAATCCAATGGAGTTTCAGAACGTAAAAATCGTACTCTTAAGGAGATGATGAACGCGTTATTGATAAATTCTGGCTTACCTCAAAACCTGTGGGGGGAAAGCTATTTTATCTGCAAATCACATTCTTAATAAGATACCACACAAGAGAAAGATGAAACTCCATATGAACTATGGAGAGGTCATAAACATTCTTACAAATATCTCGAAGTGTGGGTGTGTTTGTGTTGGAACTTTTCAAGTTCACAATCTTGATTTTAATATTAAAAAAACTTGTTATTGTGTTTCTAACATATTTACTCAAGTGTGAAGTTATTAAAACAAGAAGCAAGCCGAAACTGAATTCTTCACAAACTGAATTTCTGGCAAGCTTCGGTATTTTGATGATATCTCTCAACTGGATGATCCAAATGACAATCCGCCAACTATAATGATTAGAAAACTCAATTTGGAACAAGTCGTATCTCACGTTGGTTTGGCAAATTCGGATGTTATCATGGTCTAACTGATCGCTTAATTACCGAACTGATCGCAAGAAGACAGCAATCAGTTGGGTTTGAGCAGCTGCGGTATTTTGGTCATATCTCTCAGATCGGTTATCGAAATGAAGCGATTCAGTATGCGTTGGAAAGATAAGACAATGATCTACAAATCATCTTCAGAAGTTAAAGTCTGAATCGAAGCTTAAGATGCTGATAAATGACGATGAAGTTACTGGTTCTGCGCAAATTGAAATCAGTTAGGCTGATTTCAGCACACCAGCTGAAACTGAACCAACTGAACCAGCTGCTGACCAGTTGAACTGAACCAGCTGCTGACCAACTGAAACTGAACCGAACCAGTTGAACCGAACCAGACCAACTGAACCAGCAGAACTGAACTGAACCAGCAGTTGACAAACTGAACCAGCTGCTGACCAGTTGAACTGAATGACCAGTTCTGTTGATCAGTCGGGAAAATGTCCAGCAAGACAAATTTGACCGTTGCAATTCCAGAAACAGTACAGAAACTTTCCAAATGGTCATATTCTTGTGTCTAACGTATATATCAGTGTTGAAGCCTATAAATACAACATATTGAAGATCAAACAAGAGCTTTGGAAGAGGATTCAAAGCATGGGCAGTTAGCATGAAGAAATCAGCTAGTTGAGAGCACACAAGCCCTTGTGTGAGGATACATTTGAGATGTACACTGTAAATGATAAATTCCTCACACACAATCACTCACACATATGCAGAGAGTTTGAGCTGAAAAGATTAGTTGAGTGAGTCTTGCACAAAGACAATAAACTTGTGTATGTAGTCTTTGCATATGAGACATTAAACAATATGTTGATTGTGAGGTGCTGCCTACAATCTTGAGTGCTAGGAGTTCAATTTAGGCAGTGGTGTAAGTCCTAGCTGAATGAGTTTGTACAAGGTGTTGTATAAATCAAAGTCTTCTAGTGATTCCTTCCCAAGGGGAAGAAGGGGTGACGTAGGAGCATTTGAAATCTCCGAACATCCATAAACAAATTCGTGTCTATTTGTTTATTGCATTTACTTATCATTTTCATAGTTTTAAAGAAGCAATATTCTTGAAGCATTATATATGTTCTTCAAATACCAAAATATTGCATACCAAGTGTTTGATAAAATGCTTCCACCAAAATATTTCTACTCATTCAACTTGCATATATTTTAAATGCTTTACAAAATATTTAAACAGTTTCTACGAAGGATTATTTCGATTATTTTCCGCTTGGTTTGAACATCAAACTCGATTTAATTCATCGGTGTTCAATATTTCAAGAACCGAGCTATTGTAGCTCAACGGTGATCCTCCCTAACCGATCCTATCAATTGATATCAGAGCGGGTGTTCTTGAAAGAACATTGAAACTGATTTTGATGTTTAAAATTCAAAAATTTCATATTTTTCAAACATATATAGGCAAAACTGAATTTTCGTGCAGCTTGCAGCGACCGTAGGAAAAAAGGCATATCTCCTTGCTCGAGTGTCCAAATGACAAACCGCTTTTTGCGTTGCAAACTAGACTCATAGAGGTTTACAGCGGTATAAAATTTGCAGCCTAGTTATGCTCGAGAAAGTACAGTTTATTCGTTGAAGGCAGAGCATATGTGCTGTGACAGAAAATGAGTCATGGACAAAATTGGTTAGTTATCCCTCTTCTTTTATAAATTTCAAATTTCCAAAAAATATAGGGGGAGAACTCATTATAATTTTAATGAGTTGATTATTTTTAAATATTGAGGGGGAGAAAGTTTTGTTTAAAATGTTTTAAAAATATGACTTTTTGATTCACACAAAAAGGGGGAGAAATATGTTAGTTGAGTTGATTGTTTATCCAAGTTTTGTGATCATCAAAAAGGGGGAGATTGTTGGAACTTTTCAAGTTCGCAATCTTGATTTTGATGTTAACAAAACTTGTTATTGTGTTTCTAACATATTTACTCAAGTGTGAAGTTATTAAAACAAGAAGCAAGCCGAAACTGAATTCTGCACAAACTGAATTTCTGGCAAGTTTCGGTATTTTGATGATATCTCTCAACTGGATGATCCAAATGACAATCCGCCAACTATATTGATTAGAAAACTCAATTTGGAACAAGTCGTATCTCACGCCAGTTTGGCAAATTCGGATGTTATCATGGTCTAACTGATCGCTTAATTACCGAACTGATCGCAAGAAGACAGCAATCAGTTGGGTTTGAGCAGCTGCGGTATTTTGGTCATATCTCTCAGCTCGGTTATCGAAATGAAGCGATTCAGTATGCGTTGAAAATATAAGACGATGATCTACAAATCATCTTCAAAAGTCAAAGTCTGAATCGAAGCTTAAGATGCTGATAAATGACGATGAAGTTACTGATTCTGCGCAAACTGAAATCAGTTAGGCTGATTTCAGCACACCAGCTGAAACTCAACCAACTGAACCAGCTGCTGGCCAGTTGAACTGAACCAGCTGCTGACCAACTGAAACTGAACCGAACCAGTTGAACTGAACCAGACCAACTGAACCAGCAGAACTGAACTGAACCAGCAGTTGACAAACTGAACCAGCTGCTGACCAATTGAACTGAATGACCAGTTGAGTTGACCAGAGTTGACCAGTCGGGAAAATGTCCAGCAAGACGAATTTGACCATTGCAATTTCAGAAACAGTACAGAAACTTTCTTAACGGTCATATTCTTGTGTCTAACGTATATATCAGTGTTGAAGCCTATAAATACAACATATTGAAGATCAAACAAGAGCTTTGGAAGAGGATTCAAAGCATGGTTAGTTAGCATGAAGAAATCAGCTAGTTGAGATCACAAGCCCTTGTGTGAGGATACATTTGAGATGTATACTGTAAATGATAAATTTCTCACACACAATCACTCACACATATGCAGAGAGTTTGAGCTGAAAAGATTAGTTGAGTGAGTCTTGCACAAAGACAATAAACTTGTGTATGTAGTCTTTGCATATGAGACATTAAACAATATGCTGATTGTGAGGTGCTGCCTACAATCTTGAGTGCTAGGAGTTCAATTTAGGCAGTGGTGTAAGTCCTAGCTGAATGGGTTTGTACAAGGTGTTGTATAAATCAAAGTCTTCTAGTGATTCATTCCCAATAGGAAGAAGGGGTGACGTAGGAGCATTTGAAATCTCCGAACATCCATAAACAAATTCGTGTCTATTTGTTTATTGCATTTACTTATCATTTTCATAGTTTTAAAGAAACAGTATTCTTGAAGCATTTTATATGTTCTTCAAATACCAAAATATTGCATACCAAGTGTTTGATAAAATGCTTCCACCAAAATATTTCTACTCATTCAACTTGCATATATTTTAAATGCTTTACAAAATATTTAAACAGTTTTTACGAAGGATTATTTCAAGTATTTTCCGCTTGGTTTGAACATCAAAATCGATTTAATTCATCGGTGTTCAATATTTCAAGAACCAAGCTATTGTAGCTCAACGGTGATCTCCTCTAACCGATCCTATCAGTTTGGCTAAAGTAGAAGTATCTAAGCCAAAACAAATTAAAATTGGACCTAAAACAGTTGACTGCATTTTTATTGGATATGCATATAACAGTAGTGCTTACCGATTTTTGGTGCACAAGTCAGCCATTCCTGATATAAATGAAGGAACAATCATTGAATCAAGGAATGCTGTATTTTTTGAAAATAATTTTCCTTGTAAGGAAAGGAAGGAAACAAATTCAAAAGACTTCATGAGACTACAATTGATTTCACTCAAAGCCAAGAGGAAACAAGACGTAGTAAAAGAGCAAGAGTTAATAAGTCCTTTGGTCCTGACTTTTTAACTTATATGTTAGATGATGAACCAAAAACTATTCAAGAAGCTTTATCCAATCCAAAAGCTCCTTTCTGGAAAGAAGCAATAAAAATTGAAATGGACTCCATCATGCATAATCATACTTGGGAGTTGACTGATGTCCCCGGGTTGTAAGCCTTTAGGATGCAAGTGGATCCTTAAAAAGAAATACAAAGAAGATGGATCTATAGATAAATACAAAGCTCGATTGGTAGCTAAAAGGTTCAAACAAAAGGAAGGATATGACTTCTTTGACACATACTCTCCAGTCACTAGGATTACATCCATTCGTATTCTCATAACCACTGCTGCTTTGTATAATCTTGAGATTCATTAAATGGACGTAAAAACAGCCTTCTTGAATGGAGAATTGGAAGAAGAAATATATATGGAACAACCCGAGGCGTTTGTCGTACCCGGACAAGAAAAGAAGGTGTGCAAACTTGTCAAGTCACTATACAGACTTAAACAAGCACCTAAGCAATGGCATGAAAAATTTGACACTACAATGAAGTCAAATGGTTTCAAAATCAATGAAGGTGACAAATGTGTGTATATTAAATGTACTGCAAATGCTTATACAATTGTCTGCCATTATGTAGATGACATGTTGATTTTGGGAAGTAATCATGAGTTGATTATGAATACCAAGAAAATGTTAAAAAAATATTTTGATATGAAAGACTTGGGGTTATATGATATTATATTAGGGATTAAAATCTCTAAGACACCTGATGGAATTATCTTATCACAAACTCAATATATTGAAAAGGTACTTGAAAGGTTTAGTGCCTTAAATAGTCGTCCTGCTAGAACACCTATAGATTTAAGCGTTCACTTAGAAAAGAATCGAGGAGAACCTATCTCACAACTCGAATATGCAAGGATAATAGGTAGTCTAATGTTCTTGACTAACTGTACTAGTCCAGACCTTGCATATATAGTGAATAAGTTAAGCAAGTTCACAAGTAATCCAAGTAAGGATATTTGGAAAGCCTTAACGAGAGTGCTTGGATATTTAAAATATACATTGAACTATGGTTTGATATATACAAAATATCTTGCAGTCTTAGAAAGATATTGTTGCTTTAGATAAAGCTGTGGAAAAAGCCGAATGACTGAGAAATTTTCTAGAAGATATTTCTTGTTAGAATAAGCCAGTGCCTTCTATGATTATTCATTGTGATAGTCAATCAGCAATAGGAAGAGACAAAGCAGTATATACAATGGTAAGTCTCGACATATTCGCCGAATACATAATACCATAAGATAATTGATCTCGAACATGGTTATTTCTGTTGAATATGTGAAATCAAAGGAAAACCTGACGGATCCATTTACTAAAGGGATAAACAGAGATCAAATGTACAAATTATTAAGAGAAATGTGCTTAAAACTCACAAAATAAAATATTTATGACGGTAAACCAACCTTGTGAATTGGAGATCCAAAGACCTTGGTTCAATGGAAAAACTAAGTTATAAATATTAATCTGAGTACTTGGAATCAGTTAAGGCTCATTCCTATAAAAAAAACCAAGTATAAAAAAGACCTACAACATGTGGTGAGGTTAAGTTTTCTTTTAATGATTCTAATACATAAGAGGTAGGATATGACAGGATACTCTAGATAGGAGATCACCTATATAAGTGAGAAGTAATGACCACTTCAATGAAAAAACACTTATAAATCTAAGATATGGTCCAGGGCCGAACTGGACACAACATGAGAACAAGAATATGTTAGAATCATTGTTGTGTAAGTACTATTGACTTGGTTTACATAAACGGTTGGCTAGTTCAAGACATCACGTCACTACACAACTAGTAAATCCAATAGTATATTACTAAGGAAGGTTCAAAGTCAAAAACTACATATCCTGATACAATAATAATTCACAAGAGCTTTCAAGTGAATCTGCATACATGCATTAATTTCATTCACGAGGGGGATTGTTAAATGGTATGAGTGGTGAATGAAACTTTGAAAAATATTTCTTCTCCCACATTGGAAAATGTGCCAAGAAAAATCTACTTTATTAGCTATATGTTTGAACTAAGGGTTTAGGCCCCAAGGGACACCATAATTTTTTGGAAAGGGGGAAGACGCTGATAGGCTGGGTCTTGGTGAAATGCCGACGACGTGGCATGGCACGGTGCGGTGCGGTGCGGTCTTTGAATAATATAAATATTTTTGGATCAAATTTATTTGAAAAATAAATTTTGTTAACAAAAGTACCTGCGCTAGTGCGTGCCAGGAATACCGCCCCAACACGCCTTCCACTGTCACGAAACAACGTGTGCGTCCTTTCTCGAAAGTTGCCTCTACTCTAGGTTGTTGTTTGCACCAAAAAAATATGTCTCTTGGCTTATCACGAAAGAGTGTGTCCCTGGGCAAAAAGATGTGTCTTCTGGACAGAAGGGTGTGTCCCTTGGCTTATGAGACTCACTCTATAAATAGTCCTCTACAGACATTCATTACACGCTTTTTTTCATCCGCATTTCGCTTCATTCATTTCTTTCCGAAAATTGAAAAGTTCAGACATACTGTTGTTCGCTGCCATCCAGAACCTGTCGTGCTGCACTTTCTGGATTGAGTCATTGTATCTTAGAGACGATTGCCGCTAACGTAAAGCACTGGTATATGGGCAATTTCGTCTTGCAGACAAAGGATACATTCTTACCTCGACTTACTGTTATTCTTTCCTGCAAATTATTTCCGTCTACGAGATTCATAGTAAAGACAGAATATAGGCAGGAGGAAGAAGGCGAATTCGACTCACGGGAACAGAGGAGACTGATGGCACCACAAGCCTACTCCGCTAGGAATATTTGGGGTTCTTTAATTATTCTAATATTTTTATAAAATATTTTTAAATTGAATAAATTGAGTTTCTAAATAAATTTATATATATTTACATTCAATTTTTTTACTAGATTTTTTAAAATAATTATCATATTTTTATTTTTATTTTTTGAAATGAAATAACTTGTTTTTTAACCACATCAAAACCTGCCAAACTTTTTCATGAAAACAAACAAATTGAACGTTCAATTTGTTTTTATTTGTATCCTACTTCATAGAATTTTTGGGGAATTTTTTTTAAAAAGATTTTACAATTAAAAAAATCAAATAAAGATTCAATATAAAAACATTGAAAGTTATTAATAATTGTTTACTTTTATTTATCAAATATACACACACATATATATACATACTCGAAGTTTGCTCGATCTCAATTCGAGCTTTTGTCATTAGGCTCGAGCTCAGCTCGTTTGAAAATTACAAAGCTCGCGGATAGCTCGAGCTCGGCTAGTTAACAATTCGTTTATCATGTTTAACGAGTCTGACTCGAGCTCCGCTTGTTAAACTGGCTCATTTTTTTAGCTCGTTAATCAAGCTCATTTTCAAGTTTTTGAACATTATTAACCAAAATGCAAACTGATATATAAAACTTTGTGGGTTTCTCATTTTATAACGTTCACATGTCATCTCTTTCAATAAAACTTCAATGTAAAACAACAAATAAACAATGCATGTTGCTAAATTCACGACCCAATAAAACTAGCCCAACAAAGTAGTCAAGTTCGAGTTCGGGCACATAAACGAGCTTGAGTTCGAGCTCGCGAACAAGCTCAGAAGCTTACGAGCCCGAATATTTTTAAGTTTGAGTTCGAATCGATGAAATTAACTAATGATATCGAACAAACTTTTTACCGAGTCGAGCTCCGAGCAAAACAATTTCATTCGTTTACATCCTGCCCCTCAATTAATAAACGATATGTTATGTATTTTTTTAACCAAAATATGAGCTAAAATATCATTTATCAAATGACAAAAAAAAATTCAATTTAAAATATGTCATATATTTGGCTCTTAAAGAATATAGCTCTCGTACCTGGTATTTGATGTCAGGTCTATCCTGTACCTGGTTTGACTCGTACTAGCATATAGGATTTGCGTCGAAGAGCCCACGCATGCGAGTACGTGTCATGATTCCTGCATTTCATCTCCCAAGTGTCCAAATATATCATCCCTTGGCGTCTCTGTGAAGCACCATCTTCCATCTCTATCGGTTACTTCTGCATCATCCACCATTTTCAAAATTCTTACGTTATTTATCATACTTCGAACAAGTAATTAAGAAGCAAAGTTGAACACTATACAGCAAAGCAAGAAGGTTAGAGATATGCCTCGCAGGTATGATTTTGGGAGGGCTGAAGAAGCCACCCACCCCGACTCTATCAGGGCTACCTTGTCTGAATTTATCTCCACTCTCATCTTCGTCTTCGCCGGCGAAGGCTCCATCCTCGCTCTTGGTATATATAATTATTTTCATGTTTTTATTTCTGAAATTTCTTGCTCGGCCCCCTTCTCGTTGATTACCAGTCTTTCGATAGTGCATCAGTTTGATTTGGTGCATGGATGCATGACAATGGTAATCATTTGATCTACATGTCGTATATTTTCAGATAAGATGTATGGCGATAGGACATTAGGCGCGTCGAGTCTGCTTGTTATCGCACTCGCCCATGCGCTGTCGTTCTTCGCGGCTGTTGCTTCTAGCATGAATGTGTCCGGTGGACACATAAATCCAGCCGTAACTTTCGGTGCACTCGTGGGCGGAAGAGTCTCCTTGCTGCGCGCCGTTTACTACTGGATTGCACAGCTCTTAGGCGCCGTTGTCGCTTCTCTTCTCTTGAGGCTTGCGACTGGTGGCATGGTATATTCTATGCAACTCCAACATTTTTTTTTAAAAAAATTAATGTTTGGTTCGTATTTTGTTGATCATTTTTGCATGCAGAGACCTGGTGGGTTTTCGGTGGCATCCGGAGAAGGATCTCTGAACGCGCTGCTAATGGAGATAATAATGACATTTGGGCTGGTATACACTGTGTTTGCAACTGCGATCGATCCAAGAAGGGAGACGTTAGGCACAATCGCCCCACTCGCGATCGCCTTCATAGTTGGTGCTAACGTGTTGGTGGGAGGACCTTTTGATGGCGCATCGATGAATCCGGCTCGAGCATTCGGGCCGGCGCTGGTGGGGTGGCGGTGGAGATATCACTGGGTGTACTGGCTGGGTCCCTTTGTGGGTGCGGCAGTGGCGGGTCTGATATACGAGTTTGGTCTCATACAACCGGAGGCAGACGTACGCCACATCGGCCATCACCAGCCTCTGGCTCCGGAGGATTACTGAGCTAGCGCGCTCTAATTTCTGCTTGAAACCGTCGCCTTAAACGAACGAATAAATGAGACTTGTTCATGATGTTGATTGTGTGTGGTTTAATTTTGTTTCATTTGTGGTGTGTGGGGTTGGAGCGGCGGCTCCTGATGCATGAATGTAACTTTGAGTTTTCATGGTGCTTCTACATAAATTCTTCAAAGAACCAAAAGTCGAGACAACTGCTCAGTTTGGATTTTATATATATATATATATATATATATATACTATTATAAATATATGACTTTTATTTGTGAGCTTATTATTTTACCCTTACAAATTTTCATGTTCATGAGATTTTTTAAGTCATTTTCATGTTGGTATAATATAATCATTAATATTGTGCTTAATCATTTGTGAGCTTAATATTTTACCTTTTTACTTGTTTTACCATTTTTTATGTTCATGAGATTCTTTTTAAGTCATTTTTATTTTGGTTTACTATAGTCATTAATAGTGTACTTAACTCAAATAAGATAGTTATTATTTTGATTTTACTTTCAAATTTAATTTAAATAGTTTACTTTAACTCAAAAAGATAGTTATTATTTTGATTTTATTTTCAAATTTAATTTAATTACTTAATTTTTTACCTATGGAAAATCCTTATCATAATATTATACGTTTAAAAAAATTGCTAATATTATTAACATATTGTGGCGTCTCAAACCTCGCCACGTAATCATACAACATGTGACGTTATATGTATAAAAATTTTCTTTTCAATGACGTTATAATATAATGTATATACGACAAAATAGTGCAATCATCACACTATCTACATCAGTGCAGCATAAACAGTATAATAAATACATATACACAACTCAAATAAAACAATAAACTATATTGTCTCTATCTACTATAAACTACAGGACTGTTTGACTAGATACACCTAGTCCTTCACTCTATCATGTCTCACGGCATAATCTTGTAACATGTCCAACAAAAACAGCCCCCAAAGGGTGAGCATATACAACGATCATCATCGTAATACATAACAGTTATATTAACAACAACATAAGATATAACTGAAATGATAACAGAAATATCCCATTTCCCATTTCTGGACAATCAGCCATCAACAACCTCAACAACATCACACTGCAGCAATAACATCGACGATACGTCACACCCCAACTCCGGCGACAGCAATATCGTTGAACGAACATCAACGTGACGTCTCCCAAAAACGACAGCCAACAACATCAACAATAATAAACAATAACAATTATAATATCAAATCACCCATATCCAGTGATTTACCATCGTTCAACACAATAGTATTCATCAATACTAAACAATAACAACATATGCTCGTACGTCAACACGTACCTGATAATCGAGTATATATACAATCTGGCTATTTCTTTGATCCTGAGGCGTGTGATTTATCTAAATAATTCAACAACAATTATCAGATCATTGTCACCGTATCAACATAATCATAACAGCCTCAATATATAACATCAAATAGCCCAACAACAATCAATTCAACAAAATATAAAACTCGATTATAAATTATTATCGCTCAACAATTTAATATTCTGGTGTATTTAATTCACAATACTACTATCAAATACACCTTAATTAATTTAACATCAAATAATATGCTATTTTACAACATCCGTCAAATTACGAAAACTTTATATCAACGTGTAGCCTATACTTCGTAGACTCCGAATATATAATCAGAATTAATAATAACTGACAAACAACTCTCCAATCTCAGCCCAACGATTAAAAATCCCTAATTATAATAAATTAGGAATAATTCAAAATAACACCACTATAATCTTCTCTACTTCGTTAAAATCATACATTATTCAACAATCTTCAATTTCAGTATGATTTAACAATTTAACAGATTTATTCCAGAAATTGACAAATTTCAAACATCACCAAAACTTTAAAATTTATACCTCAAATCGAAGACCTCGTGTCAACGATCCCAGAACTGAAGTCGGTTCATCGATTGGATAAACCGATAAGTCGCATGATCGAAAATAAAATTTAAAATTGTATACTATTTTTTCTTCTCTATGAGCCTCGCTTTCTGTTGCTTCCGCGGTGGAATTGATAGCCTCAAGTTTTCAATTTTCCTCTCTTTTTTTTTTTAATATTATATTATATTATATTAATAAAATAATATAATATAATATATAATATTTAACATTTTAACATCGGTATATCTCTTTGGACCAGTCAAACGATCAAATTTTTCAAAACTCAAAACATGACACTTCTATATCTTTGAGTTTTCTACGTTATATCCAAATCTCAAATCATTTGGACTTCATATGACCAACATATGTCATATTTAAATCTTTAAAAATCGTTAATTATTTAGTAATCTCACATTACTACATCAATACTCGTGATATTTACTTCAGGCATTACATTTCTACCCACCTTAATTGAATTTCGACCCCAAAATTAATCAACAACAGTAATAACATATAAAAATAAAGATACGTCATACCATCAGAATAAGTAGGGGTAGAGCTCCCTCATATGTCGCTCTGTCTCCCAAGTGGCCTCTTCGACACCTCTAAGCTCCCACTGAACCTTCACCATCAGTATAAGCTTACTACGAAGCTTCCGTTCAGATCGATCCAAAATACAAACTGGTCTCTCAACATAAGACACATCAGGATCTAACTGAACTTCAGAAATATCCAACACATGTGAAGGATCCGGCTCATACTTCCACAACATCGACACATGAAACACATCATAAATACCAGATAAAGATGGAGGTAGAGCCAATCGGTAAGCAAAGGTGCCTATCCGCTGCAATATCTCATACGGTCCAACATATCTCGGTGCTAACTTTCCTTTCATACCAAATCGCACTGTGCCACGAAAAGGAGAAACTTTCAAAAATACTCGATCGCCCTGCTGAAACTCTAAGGGTCTTCGTCTTTTATTGGCATAGACGGCTGTCTATCTTGTGCTGCTTTCAATCGTTGCTGTATCAACTTTACTTTCTGTTCCATCTCATGAAACATATCAGGACCGGTAACTACAGCTCGATCAACATCATCCCAGTATAACGGAGATCTACAACGTCTCCCATACAATGCCTCAGATGGAGGCATCTGAATACTACTCTGATAACTATTGTTATATGCAAACTCCATTAATGGAATAGATGACTGCCAAACAGATTTAAAATCCATAACATAAGCACGCAACATATCCTCCAGCGTCTGAATAGTACGCTCAGTCTGACCATCTGTCTGGGGATGATAAGCTGTACTCAATCTCAACTCTGTACCCATCGCAGTCTGCAATCCTTCCCAAAAATGAGAAGTAAATCGAGGATCTCTATCAGATATAATAAACACTGGAATCCCATGCAACCGTACAATCTCTCGTATATACAACTACTGAAATCCCATCTCTCGATATAACATGACCCAAGAAGACCACTCAATCCAACCAAAACTCACACTTACTGAGTTTGGCATACAACTGTCTATCTCGCAACACCTGTAACACTGAACGCAAATGCCCTGCATGCTCAGCCTCACTCCTGGAATATATCAATATATCATCAATAAACACAATAACAAACTGATCGAGATAAGGCTAAAATACCCTATTCATCAAACTCATAAACATAGCTGGAGCATTTGTCAAACCCAAACGGCATAACCAAAAGCTCATAATGCCCATATCTGGTCCTGAATGCTGTCTTTTAAATATCCTCCTCTCTAACTCGTATCTGATGATATCCTGACCTCAAATCAATCTTCGAATATACTGAGGTTCCCTGCAACTGATCAAACAAATAATCAATACGAGGGAGGGGATATTTATTCTTAATCGTTACCTTATTCAGCTGTCGATAGTCAATACAAAGCCGCATCGTTCCATCTTTCTTTCTCACAAATAAAACTGGTGCACCCCAAGACGATACACTAGGGCGAATGTATCCCTTGTCCAACAAGTCCTGCAACTGGGCTTTCAACTCTCTCAACTCTGCTAGTGCCATTCTGTAAGGAGTACGAGAAATAGGGAAAGTACTTGACATCAATTCAATCCCAAACTCCACCTCACGGGCTGGTGGGAAGCCTGGAATCTCATCAGGAAATACATCGGCAAACTCAGCAACTATAGGTATCTCCTCTATTCCCACCTCCTTCTTCTTCTCTGTCACATCTACAGCATAAATAAGATAACCATCATGCCCATGCTCCAATAACCGAGACTCCGGATGGCAGATACCAACGAAACACGGGGACGAGAACCCTTCCCATAAAATGTCCAACGCTCTTTCTCATCTGTATAAAAATATACTACTCGCTGATAACAATCAACAGTCGCACAATATCTCCTCAGCACATTAATTCCCATAATACAATCAAAATCAGTCATCTCTAGAATAATCATATCAGATCTCAGCTCATAGCCCTCATAAGAAATAATACCATTTGATATCATAGATACAATTGATATATCAACTCCAGAAGTTGTCGAAACAGAAAGAGGCATAGACAATGGAGACGAGCGCATATGATGCTCAACCACAAACCTCTTCGATATAAATGTATGTGAGGCACTTGTATCAATAAGAATATAAGCAGGATAAGAATACAAATAACACTTACCCGCTATCATCTCCTCTCGTGCCTCCTCTGCCTGCTCCCGGGTCAAAGCATACACCTGTGCCTGAGGCGGACCAGCTCCCTGCATACGTGGCTGTCCTCCAGAAGGTCGCGGTGTAGACTGCTGAGGTTGTCGTCCTCCTCTCCCTGAGGATCTACCTCTATCACTACTGGGCTCTCGATGTCCCTCACGACTAGAACACTGTCTGGCTATATGGCCCACACCGCCACACTCAAAACAGGTGATCTCGGTCTGTGTACACTGTCTGATCAGATGAGGTCCCCCACAACGAAAACATCTCATTGCTCTGGACTCTCCTCTCTGCCCCTGAACAGACTGAGAACTGCCCCCACGACTCTCAACACGTCGTGAATCAAATCGACGCTTCCCAGATGATGCCAAAGAAGAAGATGAACCCTTCTGATATTTAAAAGACTGTCCCTTTGGTCGCAATGTCTCCCTAGTCGGCTCTGATAATCGTCCCTGAGCCCATACTCCTGCATCACCAACTCAGCCATCTCAGCTCTCATCACTGCATCCTCAAATGATACTGGGTTGTTCGATTGCACACGATCAAATAACTCTAACTTCAACCCTTTCAAGAAATGCCTCATCTTAGCATGAACATTCGTAACAATATGTGGCACATATTTCAGCAATGCAGAATATCGAGTCTCATACTCAGCAACAGACATACTACCGTGTCTCAAATCCTCAAATTCTTTCTCTTTCTTTTGTCTGGCTGCTATAGAAAAATATTTATCAAGAAAACGAGACCGAAACACATCCCAATCAACAGTACGGCCCAGAGCTCTCAATCCGGCCTCAGTCGTCTGCCACCACAATAGTACATTGCTCGAAAGCTGAAATGTAGCCAATCGTAACCAAGCAGACCTAGCACACGGAGCGGTCACAAATATCTGCTCTATCCTCTCAATTCACTCCTCGGCTCGCTCACTAGTCTCAGAACTATCAAATCTCGACGGAAGATAACTGCTGAAGTGTGTCAAAGTCAACTCACCAGGCAATAAAGGCTGATCTGCAGGTGCCTGTCCCATAGGAGGAGGTGGAAATTGATTCATTTGTCCAAACCCACTGTCAACCTCTTCTGTTTCCTCGGGTGGATGTACCTGTTCTCTAGCTGCCATCACTGGAAATCAAATTGTTAATCATAACATTTAACAATTACAATCCAGTAATCATCATCACACCTTTCGCACGAAAGCACACGCAACTAAAGAACAATCAATCATATCGAGAAATCATCAATAACAAGTCAAATGCACAGACACACGCAGATAATATCGCCATCCAACTCCCTCATCACAAACCCAACTCCTAACCATCCCAGACATCTAACATATGCTCTGATACCACCAAATGTGGCGCCCCAAACCTCGCCACGTAATCATACAACATGTGACGTCATATGCATAAAAATTTTCTTTTCATCGACGTAATAATATAATGCATATACGACAAAATAGTGCAATCATCACACTATCTACATCAGTGCAGCAGAAACAGTATAATAAATACATACACACAACTCAAATAAGACAATAAACTATACTGTCTCTATCTACTATCAACTACATGGCTGTTTGACTAGACACACCTAGTCCTTCACTCTATCATGTCTCACAGCATAATCATGTAACCTGTCCAACAGAAACATCCCCCAATGGGTGAGCATATACAACAATCATCATCGTAATACATAACAGTTATATTAACAACAACATGAGATATAACTGAAATGATAACAGAAATACCCCCTTTGCCGTTTCTGGACAATCTGCCATCAACAACCTCAACAACATCACACTGCAGCAATAACATCGACGATACGTCGTACCCCAACTCCGACGACAGCAATATCGTCGAACGAACAACAACATCGACGATATGTCGCACCCCAACACCGGCGACAGAAATATCGTCGAACGAATAACATCAACGATACGTCGCACCCCAACTCCGGCGACAGCAATATCGTTGAACTAACAACATCAACGTGACTTCTCCCAACAACGACAGCCAACAACATCAACAATAATAAAAAACAACAATTATAATATCAAATCACCCATATCCAGTGATTTACCATCGTTCAACACAATAGTATTCATCAATACTAAACAATAACAACATATGCTCGTACGTCAACACGTACCTGATAATCGAGTATATATACAGTCTGGCTATTTCTTTGATCCTAATGCGTGTGATGTATCTAAATAATTCAACAACAATTATCAGATCATTGTCGCCGTATCAACATAATCATAACAGCCTCAATATATAACATCAAATAGCCCAACAACAATCAATTCAACAAAATATAAAACTCGATTATATATTATTATCGCTCAACAATTTAATATTCTGGTGTATTTAATTCACAATACTACCATCAAATACACCCTAATTAATTTAACATCAAATAATATGCTATTTTACAACATCCGTCAAATTAAGAAAACTTTATATCAACGTGTAGCCTATACTTCGTAGACTCCGAATATATAATCAGAATTAATAATAACTGACAAACAACTCTCCAATCTCAGCTCAACGATTAAAAATCCCTAATTATAATAAATTAGGAATAATTCAAAATAAAACCACTATAATCTTCTCTACTTCGTTAAAATCATACAATATTCAACAATCTTCAATTTCAGTATGATTTAACAATTTAACAGATTTATTCCAGAAATCGACGAATTTCAAACATCACAAAAACTTTAAAATTTATACCTCAAATCGAAAACCTCGTGTCAACGATCCCAGAACTGAAGTCGGTTCATCGATTGGATAAACCAATAAGTCGCGCGATCGAAGATAAAATTTAAAATTGTATACTATTTTTTCTTCTCTATGAGCCTCGCTTTCTGTTGCTTCCGCGGTGGAATTGATAACCTCAAGTTTTCAATTTTCCTTTTCTTTTTTTAAATATTATATTATATTATATCAATAAAATAATATAATATATAATATTTAACATTTTAACACCGGTATATCTCTTTGGACTAGTCAAACGATCAAATTTTTCAAAACTCAAAACATGAAACTTCTATATCTTTAAGTTTTCTACGTTATATCCAAATCTCAAATCATTTGGACTTCATATGACCAACATATGTCATATTTAAAAATCGTTAATTATTTAGTAATATCACATTACTACATCAATACTCGTGATATTTACTTCAGACATTACACATATATTACTATTATAAATAAATATTAATAGGTGGACTAAAAAAATTTGTAGGTTTAGGAGTCCTCTTGTGGACGACAAACATGGATAAATTGTTAAAAGATACAATATCCAGTAGATTTTTGGCATGCAATTTTGTTCTAATTCAATGATTCTAAATTTTAATTATATTAGCAGTTAACGCATGCTTTCTTGTTGCTAGATATATTTTGTCAATTGTCTAATATTTTTCTTTGGCTTAAGAAAAATTGCGTGACTTTATTTTATATTTTTACGATTATTTTTCTTAATGGTTTTATTAAAGGATTTTTTCATGATGATTTCGAGGCACCATTTTTTCGTTTGTGTGTTTTTTTCCTAAAAAAAAAAGATGCGGAATATCTATGAAATAATGACGTTAATAAGGCGCCTTCTCTTTATTTGAAAAATATTGGAAAATGTATATTGTGAATAATATGAGTTATGATTTAATTTGAGAATGATTTATGCTTTTTGTTGCCCGTATATACTTCCATTTCTTTGTTATTGTACTAAATAAATTATTTTTAAACTTTGAGCTATCATTTTTCTCTTATCGAGGTTGTTTGTGTTATGGTTTTTTTATTAGTGTTGGCGATCGATCATCTTTATTTATTATTGAATGTTATATTATGATATATATGTGATATATAGTAGTATGCATGCATGTATATTATTAAATAATATACTTGCATGAATCCGGCAAACATACAAACTCATGGCACGCGATTTTAAATTAAAATGATCAGACAATTTTAAAATTAAAATTCCTCATTTTGAATAAGATTCAAAATTTATATCAAACCACAGAAGTAAAAATTAAAAGAGTTTAATTTATTCTTTTCTTCCATCAACCGTGGTTGCATGTTGATCGCTACCCGCGGACAGTGTCTGGCTCATATTATTGGGGAGGCCTGAACGCCGGAAAGATGTGACTTCCACCGGACATATGATGTGAATTGAGTGGAAGTCCCATTTCGGCTCATATTATTGGGGGAACTCATGGCGACCGTCCGCTACAATTCAATATTGATGGGTCGGTTTGACACGTGAAAATAAACGACGTCATATTATTGGGTCCTTATTAAACGTGAGGCAAAACACACAGAGGTTGCATAGGGATGCAATTGAATTCTATCTTTTAGAAATTATGATTGACTGATATTATTCGGGATTATAGTTGGCTAATTGGACTCTACGTGCCCACTAAGGAAATACTATTTTTCTTTTTCATCAGAGGGTGGTGGAAATTTAAAAATAGTGGGAGGGAAATTTATAAAATAAAATCCATATTTTATATCTTAGAATTATTTTAAAATAATCAGCAACTATTATTCTGTTTCTATATCAGTATATTTTCTTTCTTGGGAGAGCCGAAAGTTCAATGTCTATCAATCATAAACTTTCGGATGCTTTTTTATTTAAATAAGAATGAAAATCCTTTCATTTGCGAGCTTATTATTTTACCCTTTTACTTGTTTTACAATTTTTCATGTTCATGAGGTTCTTTAAGTCATTTCCATGTTGGTTTAATATAGCCATTAATAGTTTACTTAACTCAAACAAGGTAGTTATTGTTTTGATTTTACTTTCAAATTTAATTTAATTACTTAATTTTTTACATTTTCCTCAAATTCATGGAAAATCCCTATCATAATGTTATATATTTAAAAAAATTGCTAATATTACTAACATATATTATTATTATAAATAAATATTAATAGTTGGACTAAAAATATTTGTAGGTTTAGGAGTCTTCTTGTGGACAACAAATATGGATAAATTGTTAAAAGATATAATATCCAGTAGATTTTTGGCATGCGATTTTTTTCTAATTAAATGATTATGCATGATTCTAAATTTTAATTATATCAGCAGTTAACGCATGTTTTGTTGTTGCTAGATATATTTTGTCAATTGTCTAATATTTTTCTTTGGTTTAAGAAAAATTGTGTGACTTTATTTTATATTTTTACGACTATTTTTCTTAATGGTTTTTTCATTAAAGGATTTTTTCATGATTATTTCGAGGCACCATTTTTTTGTTTGTGTGTTTTTTTTCTAAAAAAAGATGTGGAATATCTATGAAATAATGACGTTAATAAGGCGCATTATCTTTATTTGAAAAAAATATTGGAAAATTTATACCAATTGTGAATAATATGAGTTAATATTTAATTTGAGAGTGATTTTATGCTTTTTGTTGTCCCTATATTGTAGTGCCCAAATTCAATACACGTATAACCCATGCATTTATTTAATTATTAAAGCATTTATTTAAGTTTAAATTGAGTTTTAGCCATGCATGATTTATTTAAATGCATTATTTTAAATTAATTATGTTTATGAGATGCACGTTAAAATGTTTTCGAGTTTCATGTTTAAGGCGATTACTCGAGGCGGAATCGAGGAAAAGACCGGTGACGATTTTTGGGTACTTTAAAATTGGGGTATTTTAATTTTTTGTCAAGAATGGGGCGTTTTAGATAATTTATTAAGTTTTAGTATTTTAAAGCCTAAATTATTAATTTAGGGATTTAGAGTTTTAAAACTTTTAAGTTAGCATTGCTTATTTTATCTTGCATATTAGAGAATTTTATAAATGAGTGTGTGTTTAATTTTAATTAAGGAATTGATTATAGTTAGAGGTGTATTAGCGTTTTTAATTAAATTGATAATTTCTAAATGAGCAAATTTTAGTTCCTAATTATTTCAAAACTCACGCTACACACACACACAAACAAACGTTTTCACACGCCTCAAACACACACACACATATTTGCAAATCAGTTTTATTATGTTTGAGAGAACAAAACTAGGGTTCTAAGAGAAGAATAACAGCCGCCCCTTCTTCTGGAAATCCTGCGAGATTTAGTCGAGTTTTCTTCAAAGAATTTAGTGCCACGCTCGTCCCGGATCAACCTCGCTTCTTTCTCCGCTTCGGTATCGCCGTTTCGGTAAAGTTTATCATCAAAAGACACGTATATTCTGTTATTTCTGCATCGATCTCGTCATATTATGTGTCGTGTTATTTTTATGCGTAAAATTTTATGTGTGACGTTCGTTGTTTGAGCGGAAATTGGTTTGGATCAGTTTTGAAATAGTTTCTAGATCTGAAAACTCGTTTTTACTGTCTTTTTAAATACTGCGACTTTTCGATCGTGATTCTGAGAAAAATTTCAACACAAAAATTGTAGAACTTTTCGATACCTTCGATTTGACAGTAAATTCAAAATATTTGGATAAAAATTGAGTTAGTTATGACGTTTTTTGTGGGACTGCTCAAACTGCGTTTTTCAGAAAATTATGTATTGATGCGTTTTTGAGATTTTATTGTTGCAGGATTCGTTGGGAATCGATGGGTGATCATTGCTATGTCTAGGTATGATCAGTATGATGTTGGGTTGTTATTTGACATGTCGTTCGGTGTTGATAGGCACTCGAATACACTAGAAGTCATAGGAACCGATTTGGTGTCAATTGCCACGTTTTTGAATTGTATGTGTCGTAAGGTGTACGTCATTGCTTTGGGTGCTTGTATGAAGTTGGTTTGATGTTATGGCATGTTAGGATGTGTCTCGAGGTGTCGGTTCATGGTCCGTACGAACAAGTCTAGAATGTAAGCAGGACATGTACAGGATTTTCGTGAGTTCGCGTCCAACGAGAGTACACGGACCCTGGCACGGGGTCCGTGTCTTTGTTTCTTCTTGACTATCCTTTTTGCGAGAGTACACGGACCCCCACACAGACCAGGGCACGGGGTCCGTGCCTTTATATCCTTCGTATTGTATTTTTACCGAGTCTACACGGACCCGGAGCCGGACCAGGGCACGGGGTCCGTGTCCTTTCCTTTTTTGGTACCTTCTTTGCGCACATACACGGACCCAGTCCCGGGGTCCGTGTACCTCATATATTGGGGAAAACTTAATCGTTTGTTTTGGGATTTCTTGTGATGGTTTAGTACATTGATTTAAATGAGGTCAATTCCCGAGTGTCTTAGAACGCCTTAAGTGTTGATGGAGTTTGGTGGTGAGCATGTGTACCTACGTCTAAGCAATGCAAGTTAAGCATGTAAATTCATGATTAGTATGTGCAACAACGGCCCCGATCGAAGTCCACCGAATCCCTCAACGCCAAGTAAGTATGTTCGACGTGCAAGAAAATATTTTTAAAATTTTGAGATATGCTAAATGTCTTGTGACCAATTTATGAATGGGTTTGGAAGTCGGTGAACGTGGCCGAGGACCTCTCCACCCCGTTAAATCATGAACGGGTTTAGATCGTGATTGGAAAGCGTTAAATCATGAACGTGGACCAATCAGCCCGTTAAATTATGAACGGGGATCTCATGTATGTGGCAGTGGATACGTCCCTATCATCCCAGTACTGTGGTTTAGTCTGATCAGGCGATTATGATATGGGTCACTTGCTTTGAAACATTCTCTACGCAAAATTATGAAGTTCATGTATGTTCAAGTATGTACCAGTATGCAAGCATGTTTATGAAAAGTTTTCACGTTATGGCACGTCTATGTAATGTACGTATGTTCAGTTTAGTGCAAGTTCAAGTTTCAAATATGTATGTCCTATTTTAAAGTTGCATGTGGTTTTATTACGTAATACTCGTTATTTCCAGTTTATACGTGTTGAGTCTTTAGACTCACTAGACTTGATCGATGCAGGTGAGGATGTTTATGAGGAGACAGGAGGTGGGGACCAAGGAGCAGGCTTGGAATGAGCGGGAGGCTAAACCCGAGGACCACCCACGTTATTTTTACGATTTTTATACAGTTTAAAATACTCTGATTTGATGCAGGTTACGATGTTTGAAACAAGAATTTTGTCAGCAAATTTTTATTGGTGAACGGACGATGTAGTGACGACCGTATTGCTTTTATTTTCGTATTCCAGAAAATTTTTAATTCTTCCGCAAATTTTAGTAGTAAAAAGTACGGTATGTTACATATATACTTTCATTTCTTTGTTATAATAGTACTAAATAATTATTTTTAAACTTTGAGCTATCATTTTTGTCTTATCGAGGTTAATTGTGTAATGGTTCTTTTATTCATTTTGATTAATATTGTTGACGATAATTGATTTTTCTGATATTATATGATATGCCTTGTTGTTTATATGAAAATAAGTATGAGAGTACACCAATCAAAGCCACGTATTTTGGGTTTTTTGTCCTACGAAGAGGGTAATAAATGCTTTATGTGAAATATATAATTTCTTGGTTCTTCATACATATAGTCTACGAAATGCGTCAAATTTTGAACAAAAAAGTTAAGACAAATATTGGATGAAAAAAAGATATGTTAAATAAAAAATAATATTTTGTATTACTATGTCCTAATTTCTGTATTATATAATTCAAGCACATTTTTTATAGATATTAGAATTAGGTTTAACTAAGTAACATGAAACATATACATACATATTAAATCGTATTTAAAGCAAAAATTAAATCTAACTAAGTAACATGAAACATATAAATATATATTATGTGGGGACCCGGACGCTAATCATATTCTTAATCATCATTGGGACAATTCAATTCATTATAATAAACATGGTCTAAATTTTTTTTTTAAATGCAGAATGTAATGGAATTCAATCTAATATACATATCAGTATAAAGGTACAAGTCTTGTACAACAAGCATCAAACTCAAACTAAGGTTCAACAACTAAATGTCAAGTGTTGAATCCTATCTATAGCGAAGTCAAAGTCCGTAGTCTCCACTCTAATCACGATCACTTATCATCTCCTCGACCCTGATCCTGTCCCACTTGTTGCCATGCACACATACAAACACGACAACAGCCGGATAACTCCGGTGAGAATAAAATCCCAGTATAAGTCAATGAAACATGCAATCATATAAACAATGTAAAAAATGTAACAAATATCAGTAATATGTATCAAATCAGAAAACATAACTAATATAAAATCGTCAATAAGACTCGTGACTCCATGTCTCAGACTAGACTCAATCCTAGTCTAGGGATCCCGGTTTCCAGACGTTGGTATTCCATATCGAATATCAGTAATAGAAGAAACTCCAATTCTATCCACTTCGATATAACCAAACATCCGATGTCTTGACCTATCTGTCACAGATTTTGGCACTATCGCCAACTCACTATCTTGTGACAATGTGCAATGTGCCAGTGACGATTCCATCACTATCGGCACTTATGTCACAAGATCACTCGTCTAATACATGCTTTCTATAAATCAATAGAACAAGCATATTAATTCAAATCAATGTACATAATAACAATAAGTATGTGATTTAGGGAAACTCAAGTATATCCTACTCGAGTCGTTCTCCTTGTACCACATTGACTTCTACCTTTCTTTCTGTAAATCTGATTCTGTCGAAGTCTATCAATACTCAATCTGGCAATGACAATATCAAGAAGTATAATATCAATATATTGTTCAAATCAATACCGAATCTGATCAATGTGAATCTAATTCAAAATCAACGGTATAACGGCACAATCCCGATATTCCCGTCAATACAATATCAACAGATGTCAATTACAAATCATAACCCATATCCGATATAGTCTGTAATAAATCCATAATTCAAATATGTCAAATTTCAATCGATATAATCAAAAATTCATAACAATTTCATAATCAATCTGTTCTTCGATCCGACTTCGATTATGCAATGTCTAGTATTCCCAGAACACATAATAATGATCAAATAATAATTTCTCCAATATCATAATTTGAAATGATATCAGAACTCAATAAAACTTACGTCCAGTTGAAGCCTGTAACGCGAGGAGTACAGAAATATGTTCAGATCAAAATTCTGATAACCGGATACTGCACACTCAAATTTTGAAACCAAAATGAAGCTTGAGGGATTTCAGCTATGAACTCTCGGTCTTCTCTCTTGCTGGAAATCTAAAGGAAATCATTTATATACATGGTTCCATGCATGGCAAGACAAGTGCCCTCAAATCCCATAATTGCACTTTAGCCCCTGCATTCTTCACTATTTGCAATTCAGCCCTCAATAACTCTTTTTAATTCAATTTCAATCCCATGGAATTGTAAAACCATGGAATATGACTCAACATTCCAAAATTCATCAATTAAATAATCTCGGATTAAAATGATATAATCTCGGGCCTTACAATTCTCCCCCTCTGAGACATGATTTCGTCCTCGAAATCGTAGGCAGTCAAATCATATCCGATTAGAAGATATAACAGAAGCTAAAATAAAATACTCACATCATTGAAATAACTCTGGGAATTCCTGTCTCATATCTGATTCAATCTCCCAAGTAGCTTACTCAATGCCATGACGAGTCCACTGGACTTTCACAAGAGGAATAATCTTCGTTTTGAGTTGTTTTTCTTTACGATCAATAATATGGATTGGTTTCTCGATGTAACTCAGAGATTCATCAAGTTCTGCCTCGTTTGGCTGAATAATGTGAGAATCATCAGGGAGATACTTCCGCAGCATAGATACATGAAAGACATCATGTATTCCAGATAGAGAAGGCGGTAATGCGAGTTGATAGGCACGATCTCCTATCTTCTCGAGAATCTCGTACGGCCCAATATATCGTGGAGACAGCTTCCCTTTCTTGCCAAATCTGACAACTCCTCTGAAAGGTGAAATCTTTAAAAATACTCGGTCTCCTGCCTCAAATACCTACGGTCTACGTCGAACATTGGCATATTTGGCTTGTCTGTCTTGAGCTGTCTTCATTCTCTTTTGAATCAGCTTCATTTTTTCTGTCGTATCTCTAATCATATCAGGTCCAAACTCAGGTACCTCAGAGATATCATCCCAATACAGAGGGGATCTGCACTTCTTACCGTACAATGCTTCAAACGGAGCCATCTCAATACTCGTCTGATAGCTGTTATTGTACGAAAACTCACAAAGTGGCAATGCATCTTGCCAACTAGTGCTAAAATCAAGCATTACAGCTCTCAGCATATATTCCAGTGTCTGGATAGTCCGCTCTGACTGTCCATCGGTCTGTGGATGATATGCGGTACTCAGATGTAACTTTGTACCTAGAGCCTGCTGCAAACTCTGCCAAAAGTGCGAAGTAAACCGAGGATCACGGTTTGATACAATCGACTTCGGAACTCCGTGCAATCTGACCACTTCTCTGACATAGATTTCTGCCATTTGGTCATATCTGTACATCATCTGATACGGAATGAAGCATGCAGATTTGGTCAATCTGTCAATCACGACCCAAATCGCATCACAACCTCTGAAGGAACGTGGTAACTGCGTCATGAAGTCCATGGAAATGTGATCCCATTTTCATTCAAGAATCGATAAACTGTGCAGTAGACCTCCTGGTTTCTTTCTTTCCGCTTTCACCTGTTGGCAATTCAGACACTTGGAAACAAATTTTGCAACATCAGTTTTCATCTGTTTCCACCAAAACTGTCCTTTCAAATCATTGTACATCTTTCTGCCACCAGGATGAATGCTAAAACGACTGCTGTGCGCTTCTGCCAGTATCCGCTATCTCAATTCTGAAACATTCGGCACAACAATACAATTTTTCATATACAGTACATCATCACGTACCTGATACTCTGATCGATGACCTGATCTGACCATCTCAATTGAGTTCTGTACATTCTGATCAATTTTCTGAGCCGCTTTAATTTTCAAAATCAGCTGTGGTTCGACTTGAATAGCATACAATCTCATAGGCTGACATTCTGTTTCAAATGCTAATCCAGACAAACAGCAATCTTCTATCAAATTTGAAACACCTATTGTCGATAAGGACAAAGAACATACCTTACGACTCAGTGCATCAGCTGCTGCATTGGACTTTCCAGGATAGTACTTGATTTCACAATCGAAATCTTTCTGCAAATCAAGCCATCTTCTTTGTCTCATATTCAATTCAGACTGTGAAAATAGATATTTCAAGCTCTTATGATCAGAATAAATTTCAAATTTCTCACCGTAAAGGTAGTGTCGCCATATCTTCAAAGCAAATACAATGGCAGCCAATTCAAGATCATGAATTGGGTAACGAGTCTCATGTGGCTTCAGTTATCTCGAGGCATAAGCAATAACATGCCCTCGCTGCATCAGAATACAACCCAATCCTCGGTGAGATGCATCACAATATATAACAAAATCACCAGTACCTGACGGAATAGTCAACACCGGAGCACTGGTCAATCTCTTCTTTAACTCAACAAAACTGGACTCACAGTCTTCAGACCATACAAACGGAGCATTCTTCTGAGTCAACTGAGTAATTGGCTTGGCAATGCTAGAAAAATCTTTAATAAATCGACGATAATATCCTGCCAAACCCATAAAACTGCGAATCTCGGGTACTGATGTCGGTCTCGGCCAAGAAATCACTACCTCAACCTTACTGAGATCAGCTGATATACCGTCACCGGATATAATATGCCCCAGAAATACAACATGTCTCAACCAAAACTCGCATTTTGACAGTTTAGCATACAGTTTCTCAGCCCTCAGAATTTTCAATACAGTTCTTAAATGCTCGGCATGGTCAATCATATTCTTCGAATAAATCAAAATGTCATCAATGAATATAATAACAAAATCATCAAGATACCTCTGGAATATGCGGTTCATCAGACCCATAAACACAGCTGGAGCATTAGTCAAACCGAACGGCATGACAATAAACTCATAATGTCCATACCTGGTTCTGAATGTTGTCTTCGAGATATCAGAATCCCTGACTCTCAGCTGATGATATCAAGATCTCAGATCGATTTTGGAATAGACAGAAGAACCCTGCAACTGATCAAACAAATCATCAATGCGAGGCAAGGGATATTTATTCTTTACCGTTGCTTTGTTCAGTTGCCGGTAGCCGATACAGAGTCTCATCGAACCGTCTTTCTTCCTCACAAACAGTACTGGAGCACCCCAAGGAGACACACTCGGTCTGATATACCCCTTGGCCAGTAAATCATCCAACTGTTCCTTTAACTCTTTCAACTCAATCGGTGCCATTATGTACGGAGCCCTTGAAATCGGAACTGTACCTGGAATCAACTCAATACTGAAGTCTATCTCTCGAATCGGAGGCAAACCAGGAATCTCTTCTGGGAAGACATCAGCAAACTCACACACCACTGTCAAATCCGCCAATGATGGACTCGATTTCAGTAAATCAACTGAATAGACAAGGAATCTTTCCGCTCCTTTATGCAATAATCGAGTCATAGACAATACGGATATGAAAGGAATTCTAGATCGAGAACCCTTACCGTAGAATTTCCACTCATCAGCCATATCCGGTCTGAATCTCACAATCTTGTAGAAACAATCAACAGTAGCTCTGTACTTGGTTAACATATCGATACCAATAATACAGTCAAAATCAGACAATCCAAGTACAATGCAATCTAACTCAATCTCATGCCCATCATACCGCAGCATACAAGATCTAACAGATGTCACTGATATCAAACATGTCCCCATTATGTGGGGACCCGGACGCTAATCATATTCTTAATCATCATTGGAACAATTCAATTCATTATAATAAACATGGTCTAAATTTTTTTTTTAAATGCAGAATGTAATGGAATTCAATCTAATATACATATCAGTATAAAGGTACAAGTCTTGTACAACAAGCATCAAACTCAAACTAAGGTTCAACAACTAAATGTCAAGTGTTGAATCCTATCTATAGCGAAGTCAAAGTCCGTAGTCTCCACTCTAATCATGATCACTTATCATCTCCTCGACCCTGATCCTGTCCCACTTGTTGCCATGCACACATACAAACACGACAACAGCCGGATAACTCCGGTGAGAATAAAATCCCAGTATAAGTCAATGAAACATGCAATCATCTAAACAATGTAAAAAATGTAACAAATATCAGTAATATGTATCAAATCAGAAAACATAACTAATATAAAATCGTCAATAAGACTCGTGACTCCATGTCTCAGACTAGACTCAATCCTAGTCTAGGGATCCCGGTTTCCAGACGTTGGTATTCCATATCGAATATCAGTAATAGAAGAAACTCCAATTCTATCCACTTCGATATAACCAAACATCCGATGTCTTGACCTATCTGTCACAGATTTTGGCACTATCGCCAACTCACTATCTTGTGACAATGTGCAATGTGCCAGTGACGATTCCATCACTATCGGCACTTATGTCACAAGATCACTCGTCTAATACATGCTTTCTATAAATCAATAGAACAAGCATATTAATTCAAATCAATGTACATAATAACAATAAGTATGTGATTTAGGGAAACTCAAGTATATCCTACTCGAGTTGTTCTCCTTGTACCACATTGACTTCTACCTTTCTTTCTGTAAATCTGATTCTGTCGAAGTCTATCAATACTCAATCTGGCAATGACAATATCAAGAAGTATAATATCAATATATTGTTCAAATCAATACCGAATCTGATCAATGTGAATCTAATTCAAAATCAACGGTATAACGGCACAATCCCGATATTCCCGTCAATACAATATCAACAGATATCAATTACAAATCATAACACATATCCGATATAGTCTGTAATAAATCCATAATTCAAATCTGTCCAATTTCAATCGATATAATCAAAAATTCATAACAATTTAATAATCAATCTGTTCTTCGATCCGACTTCGATTATGCAATGTCTAGTATTCCCAGAACACATAATAATGATCAAATAATAATTTCTACAATATCATAATTTGAAATGATAGCAGAACTCAATAAAACTTACGTCCAGTTGAAGCCTGTAACGCGAGGAGTACAGAAATATGTTCAGAGCAAAATTCTGATAACCGGATACTGCACACTCAAATTTTGAAACCAAAATGAAGCTTGAGGGATTTTAGCTATGAACTCTCGGTCTTCTCTCTTGCTGGAAATCTAAAGGAAATCATTTATATACATGGTTCCATGCATGGCAAGACAAGTGTCCTCAAATCCCATAATTGCACGTTAGCCCCTGCATTCTTCACTATTTGCAATTCAGCCCTCAATAACTCTTTTTAATTCAATTTCAATCCTATGGAATTGTAAAACCATGGAATATGACTCAACATTCCAAAATTCATCAATTAAATAATCTCGGATTAAAATGATATAATCTCGGGCCTTACATATTAAATCGTATTTAAATCAAAATGTTAATATCAAGAATGATTCGGATTTAAATTTCAACAAATTAAAGCACAATGAAGAAGAAATTGAAGAATTGTATGTGTATGTTAAGTGTTATGTAGTGATTATATTGCTACTTCATAGTTTGTGACATATGGATTCCATATAAAATGTCAATACTTCTAAAAAATAAAATCGTTTTTCATAAAAAAAAAAATTTTCATTCAGAAAAAATGCATGAAAAACAAATTATTCATAATTCTCATTCTATTTATAATGATATGAGAATAATTCTAAAGCTTTGTAGACACAATAGATCAATTTTGTGCATTTTATGGAGACATTGAGCCAGTTTTACTTTATTTCCTCTAATATTATCTCGATATATTTCGAGGTGGCTAAAATGTTGTTTTTGTCTCTTTATTTTTAGTTAAAGTGTCTAACCAACTAATTCATAAGATATATGATGCTAGCATAGAAAACTTCTAGCCAGATAAATTCACTTAGCCAAATATTGAAATTCAAATAGAATTCTACAATATTTCATAAAATTAATTTTGACTATCATAAAATGCTTATGAAATATAAACAGTTGTATTATTATATGAGATATTGAACAAGACAAATACTTTGACATATATTTGAATGATAAATATCTCATATGCATATCTTAATTACGTTATTCGTATCTTTTCTCAAGATTTTTAAAATACAATAATTAATTTTGTATGTCGTTCCACAAGATATAAAATATTTAAAAACAAAATGTAAACTCAATAGAAAAAAATTTGTTTTGTTTCAATAAATAATATAATATTATGTTCTAGACACAACAAATGAGATTGAAACTATATCATCCTCATGACATGATACACGCAATCATTGTTCCAAAGCTTTCAAAAAATAACCACCGAGATGACTTTCCTGAATTGCGTCAAATTAAACGAGGATACAATTATAAGATATAGTCATTTGAAGTTCAAGTATTTTTTTATCACAGTGATTGAGAGATAGTTGTTAAAAATTTATTAACCTTGTAGTTATATGTTGATAATATTGATACTAAATATATAAAAACGATATCACAAATATCACGATGTTTGAAGAAGGTGCAACATCATTCATTGGTTGTGTACTTTTGAAGAATATATAGGTTATGCATACTTTTAGTCACAAGTAAAAATTTATCACGATTACAAGCATTTTTTCTTCAGAGTTATGGTTGATGATTCTTAAGAGTTATAGTTGATGATTGTCAAAAATTGAAAAATCATTTAACAGCAAAACAAATAGTCGAAAAAACAAGATTATCAGATAAAAACAATGTAGAAAACCGAAAAAATGTCGTGATAAGGAATCTAGCTACGAGCATGTCAGATATTAGATTATGATTGTAAATAACATAATAGATGTTAAAAACGATAAGATACTTGTTGAGTATACCAAAATGGTTATATTCATATTATAACAAACTACGACAAAGAGTTGTTGAGTTGTCAAAATCAACCAAGAAGCATATTGAAAAGTGTGTTAAGTGGATAAGATAACTTCTCCGATTCATTTAACGTCTATGGTCATGATTTTTTTATTTTTTTTTGGCTTGGTTTGTTTCAATTGGCAAAAGCTATTAGCCATGTTTTAATTCATTTAATATTATCAAAATTCCGTACATATATTTTCAACAGTTTAGGTTCTCACGTGCAGCGCACGTGCACTTTTCTAGTATATATATATATATATATACACACACGAGCCCTGTGAACTTGACTTAAACTCGACTCTTGGTTTTCTTATTAATTATTAGTCAATCCATTGCTAGTTATTTTTCTTTTTTAAATCTTCCACTATCAAATAAATTATTCCGATCATAACTACTAATAAGATAATACAATCAAATATTCAACACTTTATATTAAATCCTAACCTCAACCATTTGTTCTAATTTATTCATTGAAAAAACCTGCCAATTCTACTTCTTCTTGGCCATCTTGTTCATTGAAAAAACCTGCCAATTTTACTTCTTGGCCATCTTGTGTGATGTGATCCGGGTGAATCGGTGAGCTGAGTCAGGGTCATCTACTGAATCTGATAAAAGTTTTGTTTGAAGGAAAAAATGAGGGAGATATATCTTGAGGGAAAATATATTTCTGCAATGTGGCTATAACAGTGTCCTGCAAATAATTCGTTAATGAACGTCGGAGAGATATTCAGTGTAATCATTCTGATATTTAAGTCTGTAGGTGAAGATGAAGATAACCAGTGTGAGTATGGTATGATTACCGAGGCTTCCCGAGCAGTGAGTCATCATCTGGGAATTCACCCAAGAGGCTCGGACCTATGGTTGCTCGGGTGAATGACTTCCCGGACACTTACTTTCTTGGAAACTTATGAGCCTTTTCTACAATCCTACCATGATCCAGGCTATTCGTTTACTTTTTCGGGTCATCCATGACCCGGCCTTTTCCGAGGTATCATTGTGATAGACTTTTTCTCTACTTTTTGGATTGTGCTCAAAACTGCTTCTGTATATTTTTTCTTTTTGTATTTAATCCTTTACAGGTCACCTTCGGCTTTTGTTCTCTCTACGATTTGTTTCTCTGCCCAGTATGCCTCTTCTGCGGACAGCTTTGCTAAATGATTAATGAGGGAGAACAACATGGCTGCCAGCTTAGCTCCCTCCGATCGGCTCGGCTGAGTTCGACACGATGGCTCAACTCGGCTCGGATCGACTGAGTTCAGCTCTGTTCTCCTAGCTCGGCTCGGCTGTCTCGAATCGGCTCGGCTGGCTGGGCTTGTTGGCTCGGTTGGTCAGCTCACTCGACTCGGCTCCGCTCAGCTGTCCAGTCTCGGCTTGGCTCAGCTCGACTCGACTCGGCTTGGCTCGGCTCGGCTGGCTCAGATCATTGACTTAGATCGGCTCGGCTATGATCGGCTCGGCTCGACTAAGCTAAACTCGACTTGGCTCGGATCATATCGGCTCGGCTCGGCTCGGCTAAGCTAAACTCGGCTCGGCTGCCCATTCATATGCGTTTCTGTAACGTCGATTGAAACGCATTTCTGAGTAAAAATGTTTTCATTATACTTATTAAAATAATTTCACAAGGTTCATGAAAATGTATTTTTCTAAATGCAGCTTCTTATTGAAAATATTAGTAGAACGAATCCTAATATCACACATTTATTGCTTGAATTTGATATTTAAAATTTATTTGGTGTGTAAAAATTTTAAGTTAACAAGTATGAAATTTTTTTTAACAAGTAAACATTTTTTAAGGTCGGAGTAGAATTTTTTCCGTGATATGAAAAATTTGTTAACAAGTAAAAATATTATTACTGAGATAATAATATCTAATTTTAAATTAATTAATTAACTTAATAGAAATAAATTATATACATTATTTCATATAACATAAATTCAATTATAATTTAATATATATAATTAAAATTTTAAACTTTAATTAAAATTTTCTAGTTTAATTTTTTAAGTAAAATTACTCAATTATTTATCATTGAATTATTTTTTGATTTTTTAATTTTAATAGTAATGCAATTTGGGTTGTATTTTACAAGCCCAATAAAAACCAAACCCAATTTAAACAAAAAAATAAAATAAAAAATAGAACAGCACAAAGTGCTGTTGTCCTCTGCACAGCAAATGAACATTTTTTGTTTTTTCAAAAACTCAATATTTTATGTTATATTTGAAGTATTTCTCCTTGTATGCTCAAATTTTAGTCCTCTGTAATCAACATATAAGTCAATTTTTATAAAAACTTGACAGATCTTGATGACCTAATGATATTGAAACAGAGAGGTAAACGTCAGAAGTAATATAGACTATCCATTTTCGCAGACCCAAAAATGCATGCTTTTTGGTAAATTTTGCGGCGAATTTAGCACTTTTACCTTGAAAATAGTAATACTTTGGAAGGTGTCAGTGGCCACGTAGAAGCTGATTGCAGCACGAAAGCATTAAAATAGAGCGAAAGGTCCGAAGGCGTGAATCGAAAGAAGAAGGCTGATTTTGGTTACGTTGCGTAGCTGCTGCGGTGACCAAATTGAGGAAGAAAACAAATTAACACTTCATGGACGTGGGCAAGATATCACATTTCAAATGGAATGTGAATAGCAGCGGAGTTGGAAATATTGGGCTATCCGAGTTAAAATTAAATTTTGTAATGTTTTAATGTTTTAAGGTGAGTTAGTCGTACTAATATCAAATTAATCCAAAATTTTTTAAAATTAATACAATAAAGATTTTAAAATTTTTTGGAACACCCGTCAACATACGAGTATGTCTCTTGTGAGACGGTCTCACGAATCTTTATCTGTGAGACGAGTCAACCATACCGATATTCACAATAAAAAATAATAATCTTAGCATAAAAAGTAATATTCTTTCATGGATGACACAAATAAGATATATGTCTCACAACCCGTAAGACCGTCTCACACGAATTTTTGCCTCAACATACATACATAGCTCCATTGAATGTGAATATTCATCAATTGGAATAAGCTATTTCAACAAACTCAAGGTTCCCAATCTTAGCATTTATGATGTTTTAGTAAGAAAAATCGACAATTTTTAGCATTTTATATATATTTTTAGTCATGTATTTTTTTTTTCAATCAATTATAATCTTAAAAATATGTTCCGACAATCAATTTTAGTTAAAATCATATAAAGAACCGAGTAATATCATTTTTATAATTTTATAATTACATTGTTAAATACATGTCATAATATTTTTGGCAAAAGCTTGTGTGAGAAGGTCTCACGGGTCGTCTCTTGTGAGACGGTCTCACGAATCTTGATTTGTGAGACGGGTCAACCCTAACGATATTCACAATAAAAAGTAATACTCTTAGCATAAAAAATAATAATTTTTCATATATGACCCAAATAAGAGATCTGTTACTAAATACGACCCGTGAGACCGTCTCACACAATTTTTTCCCTATTGATAATTTAAATACATGATTTTGATGAGAATTAACATAAATCGATCATCGAACATAGTTATATGATTATAAGCGATTTAATGAAAAATAAAAAAAAATAAAATATTACACAACAGTATAATACATACAAGACAATTAGTCGACTAATATTTATGCTCAGAATTCAATTTTTTTTTTAAACATGTACTTTTATTAATCAAGGTAACAACAAAATTATCACTGGTCTCTTGGTTCAGTGACACCAAAAGTCAAGATATGAGACATGCCCACATCTTATGACTATGGCTGCACTACTCCCGATGTAACATAGTTTTGCTTGACGGATTTAGATTGACGAGGTAAATTCGATTCTAGCAGATGGATATAAATCAATTTATTTATATGGACATGTGAATAATTATGTGTTGTGCGTTATCTATTAAGTTGAGCCCAAAATAAAGTGATCAACTATTGTTTCGGGTTATTGGGCTTTAATGTATCTAATGGACTGTGGGCCTTTAATGTATAGAGACATAAGTGTAATTTATGTCTTTATGATGGGCTAAAACAGAAATATCAGAAGATATTGATAAACATTATCTATAAATATGGGTCATGGTCCCCGAATCTCGCCTTATCACTTTCACCATTCTCTCTCCCATTAAGAAAATAATTCTGAAGAGAAACTAAAGAACTATCTCAAGGAAAGAGCGCGTAGATTTGGAAGATCAAGACACGTTCTAAAGAATTCAGGATTATGGCTTCAGGTACGCTTCCGCTTAAGATTTCAGTCAAATTCTTAATGATTTAGTATGATGGATTATGCGGTTTATGTGTTTTCCCCAACAATTGGTATCAGAGCCATTCATGTTTGATCATTGAGATTTGTTTAAAGTTTTGCATATTATTTGAATCCAGATCTGGAAAAGAAAATTTTGTTTAAAACTTTTCTGTTATGGTTTTAGATCTGAAAAACTTTTTGATATGGCTCAGATCTGGAAAAATATATTGATATATTTTCAGATCTGAAAATATTTTGATATGGTTTCAGATCAGAAAATTATTTTGGTTTAGATCTGAAAATTTTTTGATATGGTTTCAGATATGGAAAATATTTTGGTTGAAAAAGATTTGGTTGAAAATTTTAAGGATTTGGCATAAGATTTCGATTTTCCTTCCAGTTTTGTTCAACAAAATATTTTAGATGAAAATCGAAAATTTGGATTAAAATTTTTTAAAAAAAATCAGGTACGGTTTCGGGTTGGGTCGTACGGACCCGGGTTGACCCGACCCGTACAGATTCGGGTCGGGCCGTACGGAACTTCCGAATTTCCGAATTTTTTTAAAAAAAAAATTTTCGGTTCAGGTTTATTCGGTTAAATATTCATTAATTCAAATAATGAAAATGTTATATATATTTTTAAAATTGATTGATTGAAATAAATTGTAGGCAAAGTGACCTCTTTTATGAAAATTAATTTTATTAATATTTAATATAATCACATATGCAATTGTGGTGGTAAACATGTGATAGTTGTTCGGTTTTTCATGTGAATAATAAATCGGCCCAAAGGAAGGTTGTTATTTGACATGATAGTTACTATCAGTGTTTGACTGCTGCGTCAGGATATCACTTACAAGTTAGTCTTTTGTCCAAAGATGAAACATTAATGGAGTGCTCGATATTCTGTTTATGGGGTTTACATTATTTGAATTTATTGATTATTTTATTTGGATATTTGGTTGAGCATGTATGTTTTTTTTTGTTCTCTGTTCAGATTTGACTCCTGCAAATATTCATTCCAACATAAATTCTATTCCTATGTTAAATGGCTCGAATTTTAAATCGTGGCAAGAGAATTTATTGATAGTTCTCGGAGTCATGGATTTGGACCTTGCGATAAGGATTGACTCTCCTCCCGCCATTACGGATAAGAGTACCTCTGATGAAAAGATGGAGTTTGAAAGGTGAGAGAGATCGAATCGCATGTGTATGATGATCATGAAGAGGGCCATTCCAGAAACATTCAAGGGCACAATGTCTAACGACATTGCTACGGCTAAGGCTTTCCTTCAAGACCTCGAAAAGAGGTTTGCTAAAAGTGAAAAGTCTGAAATTGGTTCACTTTTGGCAAGCCTCGTTTCAATGAGGTACAGGGGTAAGGACAACATCAGGGAGTACATTATGGAAATGTCCCATCTTGCTTCAAGGTTGAAAGCACTGAAGCTTGACCTCTCTGGGACTTGCTGGTGCATCTTGTTTTGATATCTCTTCCTCCTCAGTTTCACCAGTTCAAGGTGAGCTATAACTATCAGAAAGAGACTTGGTCTCTGAATGAGCTCATCTCGCACTGTGTCCAGGAAGAGGAAAGGTTGAAGCAAGACAAGACAGAAAGTGCTCATTATGCCTCTACCTCGAAGGTTAAATGAAAGAAACGAAAGGATAAGGAAGCTGCGGATACACAGCCTCCAAAGAAACAATAGAAGAATCCTAGTGATTCTCAAAGTTCTGGTTGTTTTTCTGTGGCAGTGATGGGCATATGAAGAAGCAGTGCAGTAATTATCACGCTTGGCGTGCTAAGAAAGGTATGCTTCTGAATATGGTTTGTTCTGAGGTTAATTTAACTTCAGTGCCTAGACACACGTGGTGGATAGATTCTGGTGCAACAACTCACATCAGTGTGTCTATGCAGGGTTGCCTGGATTGCCGAAAATCAAGTGATGCTGAAAGATTCATCTATGTTGGTGACGACAACAAAGTTGAAGTTGATGCAATAGGAAAATTTAGATTATTGTTAAAGACTGGAATATATTTGGATCTTTATGAAACATTTGTTGTGCCGTCTTTTAGACGGAATTTGATTTCCATTTCTGCATTGGACAAATTTGGTTATTCTTGTTCTTTTGGAAATCGAATATTCAGTTTGTTTCTCGATTCAAAATTTGTTGGTTCTGGTTCTTTATCAGGATACGATAATCTCTATTCTTTGGATGTTATTGTTTCATTTAATGAATCCCTGCAAACAAGTAAAGGCACTAAAAAAAAATTAACCGGTGAGAATTCAGCTGCGTTATGGCACAAAAGATTGGGTCATATCTCTAAAAAGAGAATAAGGAGACTCGTGTCAGACGAAATTCTCGAACCTTTAGATTACACAGATTTTAATAATTGTGTTAATTGTATAAAGGGAAAACAACCAACAAAAGGAGATTTGAAGCCAACAGGTGTTCAGGCGTCTTAGAACTTATACATACTGATATTTGTGGACCATTTCCTTCGGCTTCTTGGAATGGTCAACAGTATTTTATAACGTTCACAGACGATTTTTCAAGATATGGCTTCATTTATCTCATTCATGAAATGGCACAGTCATTGGATGTGTTCAAAAACTATAAACCTGAAGTTGAAAATCAACTTGGCTTAAAGATTAAAAGCGTTAGATCTGACCGTGGTGGTTAATACTATGGTAGATATGACGGTTCAGGTGAACAACGTCCAGTACCTTTTGCTAGATTCCTGGAGGAATGCGATATCGTCCCACAGTACACTATGCCGGGTTCGCCCACTATGAATGGTGTTGCTGAAAGACAAAACAGAACGCTTAAGGACATGGTGAGGAGTATGATAAGTCATTCTACCTTACCAGAATCACTCTGGGGAGAAGCACTAAATACCGCAGCATATATCCTTAACAGGGTTCCAACTAAAGCAGCGACCAAAACCCCTTATGAACTTTGGACGGGTAAAAAGCCCAGTCTTAAGCATCTGCACGTTTGGGGATGTCCAGCTGAGGCAAGGCCTTACAAGCCTAATGAAAAGAAACTGGACTCAAAGACGGTTAGTTGTTATTTTATTGGATACTTTGAAAGATCCAGGGGGTACAAGTTTTATGATCCCATGAGTAAGTCGATTTTTGAGTCAGGAAATTACAGGTTCTTTGAGGATGTTGAGTTTGTGGGGGGAGATAAAGTAAGGGATATTGTCTTTGAAGAGGAATATGTAAATATTCCAACAGGTGTCTTGGACATTGATCAGGATCATATTCCTCACTTTGACCAAGACACAATACAGGAAGACAATATTAGATATCCTCTCATTCCAGATGAACAAACTCAAGCACCTCCAGAACCTATGCCATTAAGTAGATCCACTAGAGAGCGGAGAAATGCAGTGCTAGATGATTACATTGTATTTCTTCAAGAACATGAGGCAGACATTAGATTGATGGAGGATGATCCTATTAACTTCCGTCAAGCCATGGAAAGTTCTAACTCTCAAAAGTGGAATGATGCCATGAATGATGAGATAAATTCCATGAAGGACAATGACGTATGGGATCTTGTACCATTGCCTAAAGGTACGAAGCCCATTGGTTGCAAATGGATATTTAAAACCAAGAGGGATTCGAAAGGCAATGTGGAAAGATATAAGGCTCGTCTTGTCGCTAAAGGCTTTACACAGAAAGAAGACATTGATTATAAAGAGACTTTCTCTCCGGTTTCTTCGAAAGACTCTTTAAGGATTATAATGGCTTTGGTGGCGCATTTCGATCTTGAGCTTCATCAGATGGATGTAAAGACTGCGTTTCTAAATAGTGACATTGATGAAATGATTTATATGGTGCAGCCAGAAAATTTTGTGTCCAAAGACACAAATAATATGGTTTGCAAATTAAAGAAATCCATCTATGGGCTCAAGCAAGCATCTCGACAATGGTATTTCAAATTTCATCAAGTGATCATCTCGTTTGATTTTGAGATGAATTTGGTCGATGATTGTGTGTACCATAAGTTCAGTGGGAGTAAGCATATTTTTCTAGTTTTATATGTTGATGACATTCTGCTCGCTAGCAACGATATAGAGTTGTTGCATGAAACCAAGAGATTTCTAGCTAAGAATTTTGAGATGAAGGATCTTGGTGATGCATCATTTGTACTGGGTATTCAGATACATCGGGATCGTTCTCGGGGTATTCTTGGATTATCTCAGAAAGGCTATATCGAGAAAGTTCTCAAGCGATACGGGATGCAAGATTGTAAACCAACAGATACCCCTGTGGCTAAGGGAGACAAATTTAGTCTCAAACAATGCCCAAAGAATGATTTTGAGGAAAAAGAAATGCAGAAGGTTCCCTATGCATCTGCAGTGGGGAGTCTGATGTATGCTCAGGTTTGTACACGTCCAGATATTGCGTACGTGACAGGAATGTTGGGACGATATTTAAGTAATCCAGGAGTGGAACATTGGAAAGCAGTCAAAAGGGTTTTACGGTACCTACAGAGAACAAAAGATTACATGCTCATATATCGGAAGTTGGATCAGCTTGAGATCATTGGGTATACTGACTCCGATTTTGCTGGATGCCAATATAGTATGAAATCTACGTCGGGCTACATCTATCTCCTTGCTGGAGGTGTCATTTCCTGGAAGAGCGCTAGACAGTCTCTTATAGCTTCTTCCACCATGGCAGCTGAGTTTGTAGCGTGTTATGAGGCATCCAATCATGGAATGTGGCTGCAAAATTTTGTCACGGGACTGCGCATTGTTGATGGCATTGAAAGGCCACTAAGATTACATTGTGACAATAAATCAGCAGTTATGTATTCCAATAACAACAGGAGCTCGACGAAGTCAAAACACATTGACATCAAGTTTCTGGTTGTTAAAGAAAGAATTCAGAGTGGAAAGTTGTCTATTGAGCATATCGGTACAAACTCCATGGTTGCGGATCCGCTTACTAAGGGACTACCACCCAAACAGTTTTATGAGCACACTGCTAGTATGGATGTTATGTCAATTGAGGAAATTCAGTTTTAGTGGGAGTTTGTTATTTTAAATACTTTTCAGTTGTAGACATTTTCAGTTACAGTTATGTAAATTTATTTTCTGCAGAAATAAATTTCAAGTTAAGTCACACCCTGATTATGATTTAAAGTTTGATCTCAATAAGGTTAAAGGGAGGACCAGTTGGAAATAGGCATGTTACGGTCACATTGCATGAAATTTCCATGCTACACATCCACTTCATGATCCATGTCATTCAGTTGTGTTGGCATATGTGACCATTGATGAGTCTAGTTACCTTGAGTGTAGCGAAGACTGCTTTGATCCTATGTTGATGTGATTGATGGACCGGATTGGTTATATATACATTTCGGAATGACAACAATTTTGAGCTCATAAAATTATTTTCACAAACATAATTATAAAGTTGCACATATAGCCCAAGTGGGAGATTGTTGGATCAATTTATTTATATGGGCTTATATGTGAATAATTATGTGTTGTGGGTTGTCTATTAAGTTAAGCCCAAAATAAAGTGATCAACTATTGTTTCGGGTTATTGGGCTTTAATGTATCTAATGGGCTGTGGGCCTTTAATGTGTAGAGACATAAGTGTAATTTCTGTTTTTATGATGGGCTAAAACAGAAATATCAGAAGATATTGATAAACATTATCTATAAATATGGGTCATGATCTTCAGATCTCGCGTTATCACTTTCACTATTTTCTCTCCCATTAAGAAAATAGTTCTGAAAAGAAACTAAAGGACTCTCTCAAGGAAAGAGCGCGTAGATCTGGAAGATCAAGACACGTTCTAAAGAATTCAGGATTATGGCTTCAGGTACGCTTTCGCTTAATATTTCAGTCAAATTCTTAATGATTTAGCATGATGGATTCTGCGGTTTATGGGTTTTCCCCAACAATAATATCTCATGTGTTTTCATATACAGTGGTGGAGCCACAGTCCTTGCCAAGCTCGGGTGGTCCTAATTTTTTTAAAAATTTATATGTAAATTTTTGTATGATTTTGGATAAATTTGATATTAGTCAGGGTAAACAAATTTAAAATATTAAGGAATTTTAGAGTTTAAAATTCTAGTTCGGGTAGAGTCGTCTTCTTGGTTCCGTCACTGGTCATATAAGACTGATCAACATTGATCGGACAAAGGTGACCACTGTTGATCGGATCAGTGTGTCATCGATTCTACCCTCGGGTAGATAGTACTCGGACGGCAGGATCGAATTCACCAGGTTGACAGATGATGGGGCTAAGTGCAGTGGGTGTTCCCAATAGAAACCCCATCGCACATGCCTACCATACAAATATTAAAGAGTATTCATGATTTCTTGGCTTGTGCTTGTTGGTACGTTCGCAAAACACGCACACATGCATTCCACCGATGGATCATTAATTACTCACACCTCAGCTATCCCAACCTCCGTCTTCTGATATACCCGAATGATCGATCCATCCCTACGCAATACTATGACTCTTATACATCAATGCTTTCCCACGTTTCTTCTGATCAAAAGTCAAGAAATTAGCGTCGGGTTCAATGGTGTTCAAGCTCAATTTGGATACTACAAAGTGTAAACAGCTATCATTTCATTATATATATATATATATATATATATATATATATATTTGTCTGCTAGTATTGGAATTATGCTAGTGTATTGTAGCAAGAAATTTGCATTGTTTTCGACGTCGTAGTCGTGATCCAACTCGAGCAAGAAACCTCATCCATTTTTCAGCTTGGTGTATTCTGTGTCAGTTATAAATCATTGTGACACTTTTGTCTTTCTCTCTGTACCGATTGGAGACATGGGTTGGAGATTTGCTGATGATCATGGTTCGCTGTATTCGTCGAAAGGACGAGGATTGCTTTTGATTGTTGCATTATGGTGCATTGGGATTGTGTCATCGGCTCGAGAGATGAGGCACGTGATCAAGCCACATCGGGAGGAGGGAGAGGTTCGACAGAAGCTTTTGGAAAATGGGCTTGGACTAACTCCTCAGATGGGGTAAGATTCATTCATCCCCTTCGAATTCAGTGGAGAAAAGGGCTAGTTTGAAATCTGACCTTCAAACAAAAAAGTTTTTAAATTTAAGAACAGAGAGCCAATCTCCAAATTTTACGGGGTTTGCGCTTGTCGACATGTCAAGCTTAGGAAACATCAAGGCAGCAGACATATTTGATAATTTAAATCTTATATTTTCTGTATAATATAAGATATGTATAGCCATTGAATATAATGAGATTTTGGTTCTGTACATCATCTTCATCGATCAGATGGAACAGCTGGAACCATTTCCAGTGCAACATTGAGGAGAAACTGATCAGAGAAACAGGTGACACCATTTCTTGAATCTTAACCAACAACGGATCATAAATTTTGTTGTCTTAAAAACAATCACAAGTTACATGTTTCTTCCGACAGCCGACGCGATCGTGTCAACTGGGCTTGCTGCACTTGGATACAAATACATAAACCTTGGTACGACAATCCTTCGATTACCCATCGATACGTTGCTTATTTTACGACGAGTTTCTTGGTGATTTTAGATGATTGCTGGGCCGAACAGAACAGAGATTCTCAGGGGAATTTGGTCCCAAAGGCCTCCACGTTCCCCTCTGGAATCAAAGGATTGGCTGATTATGTTCATGGTAAAGGATTAATGCTGGGAGTTTACTCCGACGCGGGGTAAATTTTGTTTCCGACACCGATAATTTACATCAAGCAACATATCACATGGACTCTTTTGACAGCAAAATTTACATAATTTGCAGGATTCAGACATGCAGTAAACAAATGCCAGGGTCCCTAGGACATGAAGAACAAGATGCAAAAACTTTTGCTTCATGGGTACCACTAAAATTATTATTATATATAAAATTATATACATATTATTTCTTTTACGCTGCGTTTGGTTGGGGATAACGTGGGTTTATTAATTTTTAACTCACTTTATCTCATGTTTGGTACGATTTTTATTTAACCAAGTCAATCTCTAATATGAATGATTATGTTATATTAACTGGGATAAAATAATCACTCCTCACCCCCTAGGATTATTTATCCTACTCTTAATCCATCCTATTTTTTCAATTTTACCCTTCTCCTAAATCCAAATTCACCACCACTTCCCTCCACTGACTGCCCGCCGACCACCTCGCCGCCGGATGCAGCCCGCCGCCGACCACCGCCGGCCGTCGCCCGCCACCGCCGCCTCCGCTGCCGACCACCCCCTTCGACCGTCGGCCGACAGCCGCCTCCGCTGCCGACCACCCCCTCCTCCTGCCGGTCGACCGCCGCCTACGGCCGTCATTCACACCGCCGGCCGACCGCCGCCGCAAAAGTGGAAGGGCAATTTTGTCAATTCATCAAAAGATTATTATTTATCACATTCTTAACAATCATACCAAACATAATATTATTTTATTATTATCTAGTTCAATCATTCTTTTTAACATTTCTCTTTTAATCATTTCATAATTTTATCTTCCAACCAAACGTAGCCTTGTTGGTTTCTCTTAATTTCTAAACTATATCTCATAAAACCTATATTTTAAAGGAGATTATATTTTATTAAAAAAAATTTATTGCCTCTTTCACTTCATTGTATAATATCTTCTAATGATTTTTCAGAAAATTTAAAACAAATAATATATACTTCATCAGTCTAATATATAAATCTGTTTAAATGTAGTAATTATCTTTAGGAGAAAAAAATTGTTGGTTATTTATGTTTCAATATTAATTTACTCAATAAGAGATGTATTAAAGGTCTCTTTATTCAGCATTGAATATTTCAAGTGATATGTAATTGCTTTAGTAATCTTTATAAATCAAAACGATATTCGAGTCAAATTTTATTATAAAAGATAAAGATATAGCGAAATTAACGAAAAGCGGAATGTAAATAATACGTCTCGTATATTTATTTGCATGTATGCTATCTGTTTGAGAAATTGCATGATATGAAGAAAGAATCCAACCAGCTGATCATGTAATGCATCAGTTTATTTTCAAACTAAACAGGGAGTAGATTACTTGAAGTATGACAATTGTAACAATGATGGAACCAGCCCTAAGCAAAGGTACAATTTCTACTCGCTAAATTGAATATTATGTAAACGTTCCGCCAGGGATGTAAACGAATCAAGCTGCTCGCGAGCTATTCAGAGCTCGGCTCGGTAAAAAGCTCTTTTGAAATCGTTCTTTAATCTTAAGCTTTGCTCGTTTATTGATTTAACAAATAGAAATATTAGTACTAGCATGCTTAACGAGCTTGAAAACGAGCCGAGCTCGAGCCAGACTCGTTAAACATGATAAAAGAGCTATTAACGAATCTTAGTGATTTCAAAACGAGCTGGGCTCGATAATCATGTTAAAAGCTTGAATCGAGCTCGAGCTCGTCTATATAACTTAAACGAGCTCGAGCCCTGATACATCTCGGCTCGTTTACATGCCTATTTTCCAACTCTATATTAATTTAATTTAAACTTAACTAAAAAATGAATTTTATATGTTTCTAAGAGAGATAATTTGGATTTGTGAAATAGATATCCTGTCATGGCAAAGGCTTTACTGAACTCAGGGAGGTCCATCTTCTTCTCCCTTTGTGAATGGTCAGTAATCTTGGCTATTACGATTCAAAATTTCTGAGTGCAAAGTTTACCGAGAGGCAAAATTTGGGACTACAATTCCTAATAATTGCTCACAATTTTCATGGGCCAGAACTCACGTGCTATTTATCTTATCTGCGAAATGTAGGGGACAAGAAGATCCTGCCACATGGGCCAAATCTGTTGGGAACAGTTGGAGAACAACCGGAGACATTCAGGACAACTGGGACAGGTGAAATTAACAAATTTGGACTCTTTTCCATTATCCTCTTTACTCCATTTTAATGGTTAGTTTCATAACCTTTGATTATGCATAACTACTGTTCAAATAGAACTAGAGCTGAGTTAGAGCAGATGCTGCATATACCAGATGAACTAATGCAATTTTTTATTTTTTTTTTATTTAATAGTTTTACTTTTGATTTACAGCATGACTTCTCGGGCGGATATCAACGACCAATGGGCATCGTACGCTGGACCGGGCGGATGGAATGGTAACGTTGCAATCGACCCCTAAGTCTTGTCACATAACGTCCGATACTAAGAAACTAATACGACATTTGTTTCCATATGTGATAGTTTGAAAAATGACATTAGTCGGACGTTTTTTTTTTTGGTCTGATGCATGATTTTTGCAGATCCGGACATGTTGGAAGTTGGAAACGGCGGCATGACGACCGAAGAATATCGGTCGCATTTCAGCATATGGGCGCTAATTAAAGTAAGTGACAATACTAGCTACCTGGTCCAGAAAACAAGGATAAGTTATACTAAAATGGGCATTAATCTTGATATATCTTTATGGCATTAGGCGCCTCTTTTGATCGGCTGCGATGTTCGATCAATGGACGATGTAACTCGTGCACTGCTGGGCAATGAAGAGGTCATCGCAGTAAACCAGGGTGAGTGTCTATTGCTTTTGTTTCGTCTGATCAAAACATCAATTTTGACAATTATTTGGCACATCTGCCAGATAAACTTGGTGTTCAAGGGAAGAAGATCAAGAAAGATGGAGACTTAGAGGTTAGAACATGTCACACCCCATCCCCTATGGGTTAACAGACTGAACTACTCAATCGACTTTTATTAATCATATATCTTTGCAAAGAGAAACAAAAAGGAGACCTTTTTTGGGCTTAAAAATGTAATTTTCTTGATATAGAAGTCTTGGTTTCGAGTCAAGCCGGGGCCTCATTTCATTCTCTACATGGGAATGAGTGTACTGAAAAATCAGACAAGTTGCTCCCTCGCTTGGCAGCGACGGCATCTGTCTTTTGAGTTCAACTAAGTCATTTCCTAAGACGGCCCCCTATTATTCTACGACCATGATTTGAATGATGTAGCTTATAAGTAAGTAGCTTCTCAAAAGGGTTCAAATCAACAAATTGAGTTGATTATGAATGCAGGTATGGGGAGGAGCTCTGAGTGGGAATAGAGTGGCAGTTGCTCTGTGGAACAGAGGATCCTCCGAAGCCACCATCGCAGCTTACTGGTCAGACATCGGACTCGACCCATCAACTAAGGTTGATGCAAGAGATTTATGGAATGTAAGAATCAAACATCATTTTCATTATTCTTTCTATTTTTTTTTCAGAAATAAAAAAGAAAAATAAGACTTAACCATGTTTTTTGCCTGTGCAGCATTCAACAAGCTCAGCGAAAGGAAAAATCTCGGCTAGCGTAGCTTCCCACGACTGTAAAATGTATGTTTTGTCTCCAAAATGAAATAGGGAGGAGTATTGGGTTTAAATGCAAATATAGCCTATGCCCCTTTGAATCATTCAAATCAAATGTAATAATCATTAATAATTAATAACCACGCCTAGGGTTACTCTCTTTTCTTCCATAATGAATAACTTGGTCAATGGTAAATTGTTCAGTTTTCTTTATCAATATTTTTCGGATAAACTTGTTGCACATGATTTTTCAGTGCGATTTATCTGATTAATAATCAAAACATTAATTATTTATATCACATCAATCCAATCATTCAATTAAAATTACAATATTATCATTTATATAATTTTCAATTTATATTAATTAATTATTAGAAAATGATAAAATTATAATTTATCGCTTTATCTCAAATTTAATCAATCAAAAGAAACATATTATCCAATATTATTTCACATCGCACTCAAATATTATATTAATCACAATGGATAAGTCGTTATGCATTACCAAAATTGTAGTTTTTCTCATTAAGTAGAAGTATTAAGTACATTCGAATTTTCCAATAAAATGTTGCAAAATTTTGTGTGAGACGCCTCACGAGGTCATATTTTGTGAGACAGATCTCTTATTTGGGTCATCAATGAAAAATTATTATTTTTTATGCTAAGAGTATTACTTTTTATTGTGAATATCGGTAGTGTTGACCCGTTTCATAGATAAAGATTCGTGAGACCGTCTCATAAGAGACATACTCTAAAATGTTTTTGCTTTTGTACGTAGAAAATGTCGTGTTTCTTATTTTCTGTTAAAATCTATAATCTTTAGTCTTAAAATTAATCTTTTCTTTAAGCGGCATTCGAATTATTTGTGTAACTTATTATTTTTTAATCTGTGTAAAAAAAAGGGACAAATCTATATATTTAAATGGATATTAATATATTATACATCCAAAATTAAGAATAAAATAAAAAAATATAGATAACTTTTATTAATATTTTCTCGATGTAGACCAATATAATGCTATGTTTTGTGTCACGTAGTCAACAAAAATTGAAGGACAAAAATGTATGACTTTTTGTGTGTCTGAATTTAGAAGCCGCATATTTTGAAAATAAATAAATAAATGATTTATTATTATTATTATTATTATTATTTTTTATGAAGGAAAAAAATTGAAGTTTAACTACGTTTCTATTTTTAAAAATAGCTTAGAAAATCAAAGTCAAGAATTTGTGAAATATCCTTTCCCTAACTATATCCAAATATAATAACGATTTTATTTTTAAAAAACATACTTAAAAATTTATTCTGAATAAGTATCAAATTAATCGGTTCTACATTTGTTTTTCGATATTTGGGAATAAACTCACTTTTTACTTTTTTTAAAACAAAAATTGGTTTAAAAAATTTTAAAATTTTTTTTTCCAAAAAAAAAAAAAAAATTGGTGAACCTGAATTAGATGTTATATGTCAACTCTTACGTTACATAGTTGAACAGTAATGTCAGATAGCTAAAAGATGGGAATAATGCAAGAAAATGTTATTGGTCAACTCTTGCGCATTAAGATTGGATCAATCAAGTTACGATGATTTAACAAACTGAGTTAAACTGAATTGATAATAAACAAAATTGATAATGAGTTAAACTAAAAGTATTATAAGACAAATTACGTTTGAAGCTTAACTGATATCTAGATCTACCGAAGTGATAGCTGAAGACCAATTAGAGTAAATATAGTTGAGTAATTGAAGAAACATTCTTTGAAGAATTATTAAGATTACTCATAGTTACAAAGCTAAATTATTGAGTAAAGTCTTTCGTACCAACTGTCTCTTACTTGTCAGAAATTTGTGATCACTACTTACAGTGTATAAATTGACAGAATGGGCAGTGACGTGAGAAAGACATGATTAACGGCTATCATATTTGGAACAAATATAATATTTGATCTCACTGACCGTTAGATCTAAATCTATAAATAGAGGAACTTGTAAATCAGTTAGTTACTCTAGAATAATCACATAAGCTCAGATATTCAAGCTTTCAATAGTTCAATTGCTTTCAAGGCTACTTAACACACTTAAGTATTATATCAGATAATTGAAGATCAATTTTTTTGCTTAATATTTTTCATTTGGAAATACTTGTAAGATGACAGTTTGTGTATTGTTCAATGTTGTTTAAGTAAGTTAAAATTAGAGTTTCAGATATGCTGTGATAAAGCCTTATTGAATCGGGTTGTTACAAAAGTGATAATTTCCAAAGTGTTCTAGTGAACATCATATCCACAAAGAAGAAAAGGTGGCATAGGAGTTATTCAAATATCTGAACATACATAGAACATTTTTGTGTAATTTACATTTCAGTTAGCATACTCTTAATTACCCAACTATTTTTCTTACTTAGCCATTTTTAGTGTTCAATATGTCAGTTTAATTTCAGTTCGTGCAGAACTTAACTGATTAGTTAACTGACATTGACTTGACGAGAATGACTAAATTCAAAGTTGTTATTCCAATTCGGACAAACTAGTGATTTTTTATTCAATCGCTTTCTAACCAATCAACTGATCATAACATATTATTTTAAATGAAATATGATAATTATAATATAAAATATATTTCATGTCACAAATATAAATATATATATCATCTATTATCTATTATTATATATATAAATACATATGTGAATTTTCATTTATCTCCTTATTAATTGATTGTTTTAAATGTGTCTATTTTTTTCTTTATTCATGTTTTAAATATGTGTGATTATTAGTATTTAATTTTTTTTTATGTTTACCCAAATTATAATATATTATTTTTTTATCCAATGATTTAGTTTTTTTTGTTTTTCCTTGTCCTCGTTAATTTTTTTTTGTGACGTTAGCTATAACTTACGTGTTTAAAAAATATTTTTTGCAAATATTTATATTTAAAAATTACTTTAATATGGTCAAAAAATTTATTGTTGTATATAGTATTTAATTTTTTTTATGTTTACTCAAATTATAATATGTTATTTTTTAATCCAATTTTTTAGTTTTTTTAGTCTTTTTCTTGTCCTCATTAATTTTTTTGTGACGTTAGCTATGACTTATGCGTTTTAAAAAATATTTTTTGCAAATGTTTGTATTTAAAAATTATTTTAATAAAATATGGTCAAAAAATTTATTGTGATAAATCCTTTTTATGAAAAAAGTTTCTAATTTTTAAATTTCTTTGTTTGTGGCCGTTGGTTATAATTAATGTATATAAATAAAAGTTTTTTTCAACCAACATTTTTTTCAGTTTATATTTATAAATTATTTGAATAAAATACGATAAAAGATCGTTGTGATTATAACCATCAATTTGGGTTGGGTCCGTCGGTTTGGCTCACACCGAATATACAAAGTCTGGGGCGAAACCAGAATTATGCGATAACTGGAATTAAAATATAAATAATAAATTTTTAGTGAATTTATCGATATTAAAATCCATAAAAAATCTTATATCATAATATATAAAATTTCAACCTTATAAATAAAATAATCAAACACATATGAAATATGCAAAATTTCATTATTTGTATTTTATTCTACAATAATTCTTGTCAAACACAGTGTGGATTGAACATATATTAAATCAGCAACTAGAGAGCGGGTCAATCAAACTAATTGAGTAACCACTTATTCTTAAATTTTCTGATTAGTTTTTATCTAGATAATTTGTTTTATTTAGTATTTTAAATCTTAAGACACCGTTACTATAACTAAAGACACAATTCTTTTTAAAAAAATGTTCATAAGGACTCAATCACTAACTTATACGGAAAAACAATTATCAACATACTATAAAAAAATGTTCATAGGGACTCAATCACTAACTTATACGGAAAAAAAATTATCAACATACTATATTGAAAACATTCTAATTATTCTGCACATATGCTGAAATTTTTTTAATTATTACAAAAAATTGATTTACAATAATCATATTTAGTCTTTTTGGACTAAAATCATTTGTTTCATAAGATATTCAACATCATTATTTATTAGTATGTTAAACTTTAAATCTGAATTATGATGTATATTTTTTCTTCTTAAATAATGATTTATTATATTTATTTGACACTTCAATATTAATATTTTAAAATATATTAATTTTATATGTACATTGTATGTGTGCAACACTTCTAATCCCGATTATAAAAATTCTAAAAATGAATTAGGTTAGACATAAAAAAATTATAGAATTAAACAAAAGACAGAAAATAAAAACTAAATAATTATCAATTACCTATAAATTACTAATATCGATTTCTAACTATTGAAGTTGGTGAGAGTAAAGGTCATTATTTACTAAAAAATCAAAAACTAATGTTTGAATGAGTCACACTGATTGACTATCACACTGCAAAGTTAGTGAAGTAAAAATGAAGGACAAAGCAGGTTAATAAAAATATTATAATGGGCTAAGCTGAATGAAACTCATACATATAAGTATCTCACTTGGTATAACTAGTTAACTCAACTTATATTTGTCATTGCACAAAGTGAAAGTTTATGTACTGTAGTGTTCTATATTTTCTTAATTTTTCTCTTGATTTCAAATTTAATTCCATCATATATTGGTTTTTAGATATATCTTAGAGTTTTTTCTAAGCACATAATCCTAAATGTGATTAATTAACCAAATAATTATTATACTTTGTATACAACAATACATAAATTAATACATTTGAAGATAGAAAAAGTAATGTATTGACAACAATAAAAATAGAATGTTAGAATTAACACTATGATTATCTAATGTCAATATTAAATTTAACATCCTACATTAGAAAATGTGTTTATTTAGATAAAGATTATGACGATAAACTAAAAATAATAATTTATTTTTCATTGTAACATAATAATAATGTGATCGTTGTTTAGAATAAAAAAAGCGTATTTCGATTTTTTCATTGAATTGTATAAACAATTCTCTCAATATTTTTAGTTGGATAAACATGTTAAATCTATTAAAATTAAATATTAGAATTTAATGAAGAGAAGAAATGTATTAATTCAACTTTCGATTTGGGTTTCCGGATCTTGTTAACACGCTACGTATTTTTTCTAATTTTCCTTTTATTTTGAAATATAATTTGTCTAATAGATGAAAATAATTTTTTTCCTACTACTTATATGGAATATAAGTATATATTCTACTCAAATGTCTTATAAATTCGTATGATAAAGCAAAAGGTTATTTGCATAAATTTATTTGTTGGGTACAATAAATGATAATATTGGGTTGAGCAATTGACATGTTGCACTTGAGTCGTTGTACTATTTAAAATATTTGAGTTGCACAGTTACCATCATCTATAGCTTTTGGTAAAATAATAAATGTTTGATCCTACAATTGGTATCAGAGCCAAGGTCACGATTTTGATTTTCATTGATAGCAATTGGTACAATTATTAGGAAATAAATTGTTAGGTACAATAATTGTTCCTACTGGGCATTGAGCTGTTGTATAATTTAATTGATTTGACTTACATCGTTACCATCAGCTATAACTTTTGGTAAAGCGGCAACGCTTGTTCTTACATTATTCGACTGTAAAAGTAGAAGAAAAAAGTTGCATCAACTTTTAGTTTTGAATTGGTCCCTTACATTCTCGATTTTTAAATTTAGAAGCATTATTCAGTTTTCAGATATTGTTGTAGATTGAATTATAATTGATTCTTTTCAAATTGAAAAAATACACAATAAAACTCATGAAAGTATTATTAAAAAAAATTTAAATGAAATATTGGATTTTTCGATCATCAAAATAAAAAATAAACAAATTTTGATCATTCAGACGATATAATCGCCACAATAAAATAAATTTTTTTGCAACTAAATATTTATAAATCCTATATGCATTTATCACTTTATTTTGCAACTAAATTTTTTTTAAAAAAATTCCACCTATTATTTTTATATCATATTTAAAATAGTTATAAATCCAAATTTTCATTATTTTGAGTTGCACTTTGTTATGAAAAATCATTGTGAATAAATTGAAATTGAAAATTCTTATATTTATGTATCTCACATCTTAATATACTAGCCTAAATCCAGGTAATAAAAAACTACAAAATGAACTTATTCATATTTAATATACACAAATTATATAATGAAGATATATGTCGATTAAGACAATGAAGTAGAGTATATGTTCACATATAACAAATATATAGACAAAAAAACGATAAATAAAAATATTTTTCTTGACATGAATTTTTTTTTGTTTTTAAAACTTTCTAAAGTGAGATGGAGAAGATAAAAAGACAAAAATATTAACTCTTTTGAGTCACACACAAAATAGAAATGAAAGAAGAAGTGTTGTTTTTCATACAATGAATCCAATTTTCAAATTAAATGTATTATACTATAAAGTTGTATTTACTATTCAAACTTTATAAATTCAATGAATTTTTCTCAAAATAAGGATAAATAAATTATCCCGTGAAGATATTTAAATAATTTAGAAAATTAATGATATTATTTTCTAGAGATAATATCAATATGACATTATTAATTTAATTGTGCTAATTATACTTATGAGTTAATATGAAATATTAAAATAGATGTCATAAATCAGTAAAAAGATGCTTTAATTATTGACAAAAATATTATTATTATTATTATTATTATAAATTGCAAATAAATGACAACATTAAATCAATTTTTTTTACTAGTACGTCAATACTTTTTTATGTAATAATAGATTGTTATAATAATATGCCGTTTATATGTTATCAAATATAAGTGTAATAAATTAAAGGTGGCAAGGAAAGTAGAAACATCCAATAACAATTATTGTCAGTTTACATTAAAGAGAATGATAGCAAACAACATTGTAAATAAAAAATTGCAGATCATTGACTGTCCAAAAAATTGTAATAATTGAATATTATAATAAAATATATGCATTTATTTAGAGAATATGCTAAATAACAAAATAATACGATATGATAAAAAATATTTGAAAAAAATTTGAGTAGTCCAAATCTATTTTTAAAATTAAACAAATATGTTTTTTTTTTTCCAAATTAGTTACAAATGCATAATGAACTTGAATTATGGGTAGGACTATGTTGTTAATACATACATACACATATATACATGCGTGCGCACGTTATGTGTGTGTGTTTTTTCAAGAGTTGCATATGACGGCACAAGCAAGCTAATATAAATGACAGGGTGTAGATTACTTGAAGTATGACAACTGTAACCATGATGGTACCAGCCCCAAAGAAAGGTGAAATTTTTACTTGTTCAATCGAAGTTTAATAAAATTTTCTTATTATAAATGGCTCATCTAACTAAGGGTGATTTATGGCTCGGTGAAGTAGATATCCTGTTATGGCAAAGGCTTTAATGAGTTCAGGGAGATCCATCTTCTTCTCCCTCTGTGAATGGTAAGTTATGATTCTTATGACAGCAATGAAGGACTGACTATTAATATCGAAGTTTCTCTGATATTACTTGGTTATAACATGACAACAGGAAGAAGCTAAGTCGTTTGGCCATGAGGCCTAAGCGACGACATGGAGAAATGCTGATTTAGGTGAAAAGTAGGAAATATTCATATTAAATTCGCGAAAGTCTCGTAAAAGATGGATTTTTATAGCATCTTTGATTGATTTCTTGTAGTCACATTTATGATACAAAATTTGATTAAAAGCTTCTTACCATGAGATACCAATAGTTTATAGGCAATAAGAGGTAACAATTCTCATGGACTTACTTGGAACAGAACTCATATATCTTCGAACTCCAAATCGCAGGGGACGAGATGATCCTGCAACCTGGGCCAAGTCTCTAGGGAACAGTTGGAGAACAACTGGAGACATTAAAGATATCTGGGAGAGGTGAACAAACTGTTTTCTTGTTACCCTTTCAACTCCACTTAATTATTTTCATTGCCTTCTATGATGCATAATTACTCAAGAAAGCATAATGGACCTGAGTCATAGCAGATGGTAAATCAATATCATTTTCTGTGATTTAATACTTGTGCTTTTACAGCATGACTTTTTGGGCAGATCTTAACGACAAATGGGCGTCATATGCTGCACCGGGTGGATGGAATGGTAAACTCACGCTCAACCCCTAAGTTGTGTCATATGGCATTCAATACTAGGACAAAACCAATGATGTATAAAATTGTTTCCTTTGTTATGATACCACACAAGTAATTAGAATTATATGGTAACTATGTATCTCATATAAAGTGGGGAAACACGAACAACATTTATCCTAACAAGAATCTTGAAGTTCTGAGGAAAGCATTTGGCTGCATGATTTTGGTAGATCCTGATATGTTGGAAGTTGGAAATGGCGGCATGACAACCAAAGAATATCGATCACATTTCAGCATATGGGCATTAATGAAAGTAAGTGACAACACTAGCTACCTAGTCCACAAAACAAGGATAAGTTGCACTAAATGGACATTCTTGATATATTTTTTTGGCATTAGGCGCCTCTTTTGATCGGCTGTGATATTCGGTCAATGGACAATGTAACTCGTGCAATTCTAGGCAATGAAGAGGTTATTGCAGTCAACCAGGGTGAGTAATGGAGAAAACTAGTTGGAGGCTATTGCTTTGCATTGTCTGAGCAATCAAACATCAGTATTGACAATTATTTGGCATATTTGCAGATAAACTTGGTGTTCAAGGGAAGATGATCAAGAAAGATGGAGATTTAGAGGTTAGAACATGTCACACCCCATCCCGTATGGGTTAACAAGTGAACCGCTGCTCGATCAAATTTTATTAATTATCTTTGCAAAAGCAAGGACCAATACAAAAAGGGTAGTTACATTTTTTGTCCATATCGGTTGGGACCAAGATCATTTTCTAATACAAGGAATTAAAAATGATTTTATCCTTAAACAACAAAGATTCAAAATCATTAACGGCCATAATTTGAATGATGTAGCTTATAAGTAAGTAGCTTCTCAAAAGGGTTCAAATTAACAAATTGAGTTGATTATGAATGCAGGTATGGGGAGGAGCTCTGAGTGGGAATAGAGTGGCAGTTGTTCTGTGGAACAGAGGATCCTCCGAAGCCACCATCGCAGCTTACAGGTCAGACATCGGACTCGACCCATCAACTAAGGTTGATGCAAGAGATTTATGGAATGTAGGGATGTAATCGAGTCGAGCCGAGCCGAACTCTTGAATGTTTGAGCTTGGTTCGTTTATAATCGAGCCGAGCTCGAGCTTTATTTAACGAATATATGCATGGCATACGAGCTTATTCAAACCTTTATCGAGCCTAAACAAGCTTAATAAATATGAATTATACATTTAAATTTTTATTAAATTAATTAAAAAACAAATTATATATTTAAAGAAAAATATATTATTCTTATTAAAATTTGTAAATTTATTATAATAAATAAATTTAATAGATTTTTCTATATATTTCATAAATAATATGCAAAATCAATAAATCAAATATCAAAACTATTATTTTTCATCTAAAAGATTACTCATGAACTTACCAACGAACATGTTCACGAGCTAACGAGCCGAATAATGTAAAGCTTGAGTTTGGTTTGTTTATCTTAACGAGCCTCATTAAACAAGCTCAAACGAGCTTTTATCGAATCGAGTTTCGAATAGCTCACAAACGATTTGGTTCATTTACATCACAGGTGGAATGTAAGAATCAAACATTATTTTCATTATTCTTTCTATTTTTTTTTCAGAAATAAAAAAGAAAAATAAGACTTAACCATGTTTTTTGCCTGTGCAGCATTCAACAAGCTCAGCGAAAGGAAAAATCTCGGCTACTGTAGCTTCCCACGACTGTAAAATGTACGTTTTGTCTCCAAAATGAAATATGAAGGAGTATTGGGTTTAATTTGCAAATATAGGTCCTTCCTTTGTTACGAGTGATTCACGCAAAAGTAACAAATTTGGTTTCTGCCTTATTTAATTAATCTATATTAATTTCACACTTAGTCTATTAATTAGTAATTAAATACTAATTAACCTCATTTTATGGTTTCATTACATATATTGATTTATTTATTATTTTAAAATTATATTTTATATTACTATGAAAGCGTGGATACTTGAAATATTTTTCAATTGTGAACGGACGTAATTACCCTTCACATTTTTTCTTATTTCAATTATCAAATAACATACGTATTAATTTCACACTTAGTCTATTAATTAATAATTAATACTAATTAAACACATTTTATGGTTATGATTTTGTGCTTTTGAATTTTTCTCATATCTTTTTTTCATTATAATATTTAATTATGTCATATTTCATTATTAAAAAAAATATTTCATTCTATATACATACAAATGTGTGGATGTGTTTACTTATTTCCATTATCAATTAACATATGTGTGGTAATTTCACACTTAGTCTATTAATTAATAATTAAATACTAAATTAACCTCATTTTATGGTTTCATTACATATATTGATTTATTTATTATTTTAAAATTATATTTAACATCGATGTAGTTTATAAAAGATCGATTCTGATATAAAATTAATTATCTATGATATAAAATTCTAAAAGCAAAAGATTAAAAAATTATTTAGGTGTTCAAATATTATTTAAATGGAATATTATGAGTTATATTTTATTATCAATATTATTATTTCATTAGGTTTGATATTGTTTTGATGAGTTAGTCACGATATTTTAAATTGATAATTATTTATCGTTAGTGTGCTTAATTATGTATATTATGATTATGCATTGATAAAGTCCATAATTTGATTGACTTTTAGTTTATTATGCCTTATACGTGATGGTTTGATATATATTTTTAAAAAATTTGTTCCGATTCATTTGGTTCTATATATTGTGCTAATTATAATTTATTACATAACATAAAATTAACAACTTGTATTTTAATTTGACAAAAAATTGGAAAGTAAATTTTATAAGTTCTTGATTAATTTATTCGTCTAATATAACAAAAAATTAAAATAAAATTAATAACAAAATGATTCAAATTATTTTTTTAGAAAATCAATTTTTTAATTTTTATCATATAATTAGTACTCATGCTAGTGATATTAAAAAAAATGGAGTTACTCTTTTCTCTGTCTCCACCAACTTAGCAGCGTAGAGTACTCGATCCAAATGCTAAGCAAAACTTCGGGTATCCTTGATTTTTACAAGGCTCCTTATTATACCAGTATTCAACATGAAAAAATGGAGGAAATTATGATTCCTTGTATAATATCATATCAATCACATGCCAAGGACCAAGAAAGAAAACTCTAGTGATATCTAAGTCATCCATTGCTAAAAAAAAACACTGTAGTCGGTGCTATACAAGTTTGATGGAGCATCTCTTAAGATCAAAGGCTTTTCTTTTGCGCCATTCACTATTCAAGAAGCTAAATTTGAACAGCTCGATCTCAAAGCGGGCCAGCCAGCAATTGCATTTAGGATCTTAAACTTCATCCTCATGGTGCCCTCATTCTCTCCACGAAATTTCGGCCCTTCTCTTCGATGTGACGCCTCCTCACCTCAAGTTTTTCCCCCATTTTCTTACCTAACCCAAGCATTCGCTCTTTTGTACCAAATCTTCTAGGTCTTGTATCATCTTCTTCTGTGTTATGAATATGTTGTCCCTCTAAAAACTCATGTGATTGGGACATAAGAGCATCTGGCTTATCTTCTATGCTCTGAGGAACAAAACCTTGCAGTCTATCATTTTTAACTAGAGGGGCTTTAAGTTCTTCGTAAGAACTATCTTTCGCTGTCAAGTCGTGCATGGGGCTTGATGAAGCTGCAAGAGGTTCCACAGATTTACTAGTTGTTGCTGGGACATGACCAACATTTTTTGATTTTTCCATGTTGGTTTCTGATCTAGGGGGAATTCCATGATTGGCTTCTACGTTGTGTGTTGCTTCCCCAGATTGGAAGCTCGGTACTTCTCGTTTTGTGCTATCAGTAACAGAATCTTGATTATTTTTATACCAAATGAATGGAGCGACATTCCTAGGGACCCAGTCATCTTTCTCGGCTAACATCCAAGGAACGCCAAGACTCTCACGGTTAGGAAGAACCAAGGTTTCACGAATAGCCACCTGAAAGAAAGATGTGGAGATAAGTCTCGGATTCCTGATGATCGTGGGAAAATCAAACTAATCCAGGGAAAGCTAACTCCCATTATTTTAGTGATGCATATAGAAGATCAAGAAAAGTGCTCAGTGGCAAACAAGCGCATGACATGTACATATTGATGCATAAATCTCCATGATTTTACTCGGATCAAGATGAAATCTGTAAGACCGAACTTTTGCTACTTTACCAAAATCTATAGCTGGTGCTAATTGTGCAACTCAAATCTTTTAAACCGTACAACAGCTCGAGCACCATGTTTCGATTGATCTACCCAACAGAGACAATTATTGCATCCAACAATAATCCTCCCAATAATTGCACTTTTTGCAATCAATGAGAATCGAACCCGTGAATTTGACTCTAGTATCAATTGTAGGACCGAGTGTTATCGCTTTACTAAAAGTTATAGCAAATGTAATTGTGCATTCAAATATTTTAAATCGTACAACAGCTCAAACACCACGTTTTGATTGTTCTACCAAGCAGAGACAATTATTGTACCCAACAGAGTATTTCAAACCGTTTGGAGATTCAGCATATGCTACTATAACAATAATAATGCTATGACTTCAACTCTTAGATTGGGTGGAGAACATGTACTTGAAAAGGAATGTCAAATTTCAAGTGGTACGAATAATGGTTTGGATGAAAGATCATGGTAGATATTGCCAAGATGACCAAGTCACTTCCATAACACCATCATGTACAGTTCATTACCGTTCCATGCATATTTTTTGTCAAACAAATAAAATGTAAAAAATAGCAAAACATATATTATTGCAACTATTATCCAAATTATTTATTTACGCTATTGAACCATTAAACATCAAATGTAGTGAAAGTATGTGTGCTGAAACAATTTAAAAAATACATCTGTATAATTCCTATAAGATATCAATTAATGAACTCCAGTACCCATGAAAATATTCCATTTCCGTGCTTGTGTTGCTTACAGTGTTAATCTAACGTAAATTCAACGATATAATATTAATATAAGAAAAAATGCTCGTTTGGCTAAGTGTATTGACGAGACCGAACAAAATCATACAATATTTCATCTTGGGAATCACGTATTATCAATATCACTGAAAACTCAATAATCATGTTGATTAATCAATTTACCACTTGTGAAAGAAGAATGATAATTAAGGTGTTGATACATGAGGGTAACAAATCTATGGTTTTTTTTCTAAATCTTTCCCGTGTTCATTTATTATATTTTGTATATAATACTCGCCATATATTCGTCATTCCATGCCAGATGCAAGGTCCATCTCACTGCTTTTTCTATTCCATGCCAAAATGGGCAACAGAGCCAAAGGCAATACGTGATGTTTAAAAAAAGTGGCCCTCAAGCAAAATATAATTTTTAAATGAAATATGAACCACCATATGTACAACAAGTGGAACGTTCAAGTTTTTGGATTTGGATAAATAGGTATGATAAGGAAATTGGAGAAACTATAAAAATAAGTGAGAAAGTTACCACAAGATACACGAAAATTTACATTTATGAAAATAGTTACACGTAGAGATAAGACAATAAAGAAATATTATTAGCAAACAAAAATCTGACCTTAAATCGACTAATCAGCAACAGGGCAAGGTGCCCACTTGTGATTTTGCGGTCTCCAACAGAAGAATCCAAGTTAAAATCAATATCAGGCATAGATGTGAACCCAAACCAAATTTGATCTGACGGTGGAGGCTTCACGTACAGTCGCATGGTTCCACGAAGAGAAGAAATCTTGATCCTTAATGAGATAGGAACCTTCACCCAATAAAGAATAATAAAGATAGAGACGAAATTCCACATTTTGTTGCAATTCATGGCTTCGTAGAAACAAGCATTTGTGACACTATCCCCAAACTATGGAGGTTAAAGGAACTAAATGACAACAGAATTGTCCAAAAGACCACATTTGTGCATCTCCTGGAATACCAAACTACCAAAACCCCCATAGTTTGAGGATAGTGTTCAAAAAGGCCAGCCAAAAGGCAAACATTAATGAATCATTTCTTTATTAAACACCGGATGGATGAAGTGAACAAAATAAGTCATATAGCCTCTTGTAGAGCAGGCATACTTGTTAAATAAGACTATGACAGGCAATGAATCTGATATAATCTGAAATCAATTTCTACTATATTCTATTAGCACATATTTAGTGACTGATTAAAAAGGATTATAAATATTTGAACATGAATAGTTGGAATTAAGCTATTATGATCAATCTGATCATCGAAATCTGGATATAATAAATTAAACAAATCTAATTTTTTAATAAACTTGCTCCATCACATTTTCACAATCTCTTTCGAGTTAAACGAAAAATTTATGGGGAATTTCAAATATTGCAAGTAGCCCAAAATTGAATTCCACCAAACCGAGGCGCGCTGGACCCACAAATTCACCAAGTATACACCGCATGATGAAATCTTAAGGAAGAGAAAACGCATTGGCTACAGTCTAATGCCATGTATCTAAACATAATAGCAGGTCCGTTTCAACATGAAATTGATTGATTGATGGATGAAACACCTACAGAAGAAAGGAGGCATTTACAGACCTGTGAGACCTGTCTGGCGATAGAATGCAGCATAGACTTCCATCTAGACGTTTGAGATGATACATTTTGAATACTTTTGGGATTGTCATTCTCACCTGTGAATTTTTAAAGGTAATATAAATGACAAATGGTGAGAAAAGTAAACAAAATACCTTCGACGAAAGCCCAAGACGATTATGATACAGTTTAAGGAAACAACATTTAACAAAACTGTTAATTCAGATGACAAAAAGATTCTATTTCTTATTATGCTCCAAGTCAATTATGATACTGTCTAAGGAAAAGACATTTAACAATTCAGCTCAGTTGACCTCTAGTACAGCATCGAACCAACAATTGAGAGAAGGTGTAGGGTCTATAAATTATTTTAAACGCAGGGCTGGATTTTCAGGTACCCAAAAATTGACCAATAAGATGCTAGGCCACAATTAACGAACACATTCAAAACTCATGCTTCTTTCAAAAAACTTATATGTGTTTCAATAATTTTGGAGTAACTATCAATATGGTCACAAGATAACTCAATTGTCATCATTGTTCAGCATAGCATAGTACGTCATATGATACAACACAAGTCAAACTGCACTGAATTAACAAAACCACCTGGCCCAGGTTTTGCTTCATCTTTTTGTTTTGCTTCATCCATCACCTCTTCAGAATGCTTCAGTTGTTCTCCAATACTTTCAAAATCTGCAAGGATACCAGATGTGACATCACCAACCTCATTTGTCTCCAACTGCATTTTTTCTCCTTCCAATTCCAGTTCTCGAACTTTAAGCCTTGTCTCAAAATTAAGAATTGTGCCTCCTAAATAATCTACATCAATTTCCAAGGCCCACATCTCAGTCATATTTGAGGGATGGACCCTCATAGCAAGAATTCGTGGAGGCAGAGTACCAGGATCCATAGCTGTACATGTGACTTCACCGATGTAATTGGGCATTCGCATGTTGGATAATGCTTTCTATAGCATTGCATGGTACAAAAATTAGTCACATACACGAAACATACTCATAGACTAATTTTAGCATCAGTGTATGAACTGCATGAATACATACCTTTCAAAGTAACGTCCTAATTTTTTGATGGAACAATTTTAAACTCATGATAAAGGAAAAAACAAATAAGAACCCAAATATTTTCTGTTTTCATAACTAAACCCCTTGCCACTCAAATCAACAGGTGTTCTTGTTGAATCAATGTAGAAAATATTTTAAGTGTTTATAGAAAAGATTTTAATTGTCTATATTTTTTAAATATCGATTGAGATAGAATTAGAAGATTTGATAGGATATTTTATACTTTTAGAATGATACGATAATATTTTCTTGTTTCCTTAATTAATGAGATTGCTTCATACTGCAATCTATAAATGATGTAACATAATATCCATCAATAATATGCAGAATTCAACGTCTTCCTCCGCGTTTTTATGGTACCGAGAGCCTGAGGCTTTTTCACTCAGTTATTTCACATCTGGTACAACCATGTCGACAGATTCAAGAAAGTGTGATTCCTCTGATTCCTCGAAAGTGGCTGTCAGCAACAGATAAGCCATCGCTATCTATGGTTCCAGACAGAAAAAGATGTTTGGGACGCAGCCCCTAGCATGTACTCGGGTCTCGGAAATGCATCTCAAATAATTGAAATTCGGTCCAAGCTCAAAAAAATGAAACAAGGATCAAAATCTGTAAACCAATATTTCGCTGAAATTCAAGATCTGTGGCAGGAGTTGGACCTTTTTCTTGATGATCAATCCACCTGTGTTATGTGCAGCACCAAATCCAGAAAAAATCTTGAAAAAGAAAGGGTGTTCGATTTTCTGGCTGACCTTAATCGAAAACTAGACGATGTTCGTTGCAGGACTGTTGCCCATTATCCTTTCCCCTTTCCCGAAGATGCATTTGCAGAAGTTCGACGTGAGGAAGTTCGCCGCAAGGTGATGCTTACTGATGATATATATCCACCTCTGTCAGCCCCTGAAGCATCGGCTTTAGTGTCCAACAAACAGCCTGCACAAGGAACACGATCAAGCAAACGTCTTGGTGTGAACACTGTAACAAACCAGGCCATACAAAAGACAAGTGCTGGGACATCTATGGTAAACCAGCTAATTGGCAACCTCGGAAAAAATCTGATGGCCGAGGATTTCACACTCAATCCAGCCAAGAGAACACTAGTCCAGCTGGTGTCTCTGCCCCATTTAGCAAATAGCAGATTGCTCAGATCGAGGAATACTGCCGGCTCATCATTTAGGGGTCGATAAATCCTCCATCCAGCTCCACGATCGGGTCATGCTCAGTTACTCAATCTGGTAAATTCCTTCGTCTTCATTTACTCCTATTACAGACCCTTGGATCATTGATTTGGGGGCCTCGGATCATATGACAAGTGATTCCCGTTTATTTTGTTCATATTTTCCTTGTTCTCGTCGAACCACTGTGAAAATTGCTTATGGGTCTTTTAACTATGGTTGCTGGCATTGGCAATATCCAATTATCTCCACATATTACTCTCAGATCTGTTTTTCATGTCCCTGCTTTGAAATGCAATTTGATCTCTGTTAGCAAAATCACACTTGATATGGGACTCTACTACTTAGGATACTTCATTAGGCAGTCCACGGTCCTTGATGTTTTGCTTATTCCAATTCTATTGACAGGAAAATAATGTCATGGCATTACAAACTTGGCCATCCTAGTTTTTCCTATTTAAAGCTTGTGTTCCATCTTTGTTTAGTAATAAAACTCCTAATTCATTCCAATGTGAAAATTGTAAGTTAGCTAGGCGTGCTCATTCTTATTTTCTCCTATCCCATATACTCCTTCCTTATGCCCCATTTACTTTAATTCACGATGACATGTAGGGGCCATCACAAAGCACCACGTCCCATGAAAAAATGGTTTCTCACTTTCATTGATGATCATACACTGGTTATGTGGGTTTATCTTCTCCGTGACAAATTTGAAACTAGCCAAACATTTAAAGCCTTTCACAAAATGATACAAACCCAATTCCAAACCAATATTTGCACTCTTCGCACTAATAATGGAAAAGAATATTTTAACTCAACCTTAGGAAACTATTTGTTGGAACACGGAATTATACACCAAAGTTCATGTGTGGATACTCCCAACAAAATGGAGTTTTTGAAAGGACGAACCGTCACCTCTTGGAAGTAGCTTGTTCCTTCATGTTTACCATGAACGGGTCATGCTCAGTTACTCAATCTGGTAAATTCCTTCGTCTTCATTTACTCCTATTACAGACCCTTGGATCATTGATTTGGGGGCCTCGGATCATATGACAAGTGATTCCCGTTTATTTTGTTCATATTTTCCTTGTTCTCGTCGAACCACTGTGAAAATTGCTTATGGGTCTTTTAACTATGGTTGCTGGCATTGGCAATATCCAATTATCTCCACATATTACTCTCAGATCTGTTTTTCATGTCCCTGCTTTGAAATGCAATTTGATCTCTGTTAGCAAAATCACACTTGATATGGGACTCTACTACTTAGGATACTTCATTAGGCAGTCCACGGTCCTTGATGTTTTGCTTATTCCAATTCTATTGACAGGAAAATAATGTCATGGCATTACAAACTTGGCCATCCTAGTTTTTCCTATTTAAAGCTTGTGTTCCATCTTTGTTTAGTAATAAAACTCCTAATTCATTCCAATGTGAAAATTGTAAGTTAGCTAGGCGTGCTCATTCTTATTTTCTCCTATCCCATATACTCCTTCCTTATGCCCCATTTACTTTAATTCACGATGACATGTAGGGGCCATCACAAAGCACCACGTCCCATGAAAAAATGGTTTCTCACTTTCATTGATGATCATACACTGGTTATGTGGGTTTATCTTCTCCGTGACAAATTTGAAACTAGCCAAACATTTAAAGCCTTTCACAAAATGATACAAACCCAATTCCAAACCAATATTTGCACTCTTCGCACTAATAATGGAAAAGAATATTTTAACTCAACCTTAGGAAACTATTTGTTGGAACACGGAATTATACACCAAAGTTCATGTGTGGATACTCCCAACAAAATGGAGTTTTTGAAAGGACGAACCGTCACCTCTTGGAAGTAGCTTGTTCCTTCATGTTTACCATGAACGTCCCAAAATATTTGTCGGGGGATGCCATCCTTACAGCTGCCTACCTCATAAATCGCCTTCCAAGTCGCTCACTCTTTTTTCAAATACCTCTCTCTCTCCTCCAAAATACATATCCACATCTTTCCCGATCCCATAACCTACCTTTAAAAAATTTGGCCGCACAGTGTTTGTACACGTTCACGCTCATCATCGCAGTAAACTTGATCCTCGAGCTTTAAAAATGTTTTCCTCGGGTACTCTCCAACTCAGAAAGGTTATTGTTATTATTGTCCTTGCACCAAAAAAACATGTCTCATGCAATGTAACTTTTTCGAAGACACTCCCTATTTTCCCTCAACTTCACTTTAAGGAGGGAATAATCCATTCATGACGAAGCTCGTTGTTCTTGGGACACTCTTCCCCTACTTGATACTACTATCCATAACACAGTTATTCCCACAGTCATTTATTCGTGTGATCACCCTCAAACCCATGATACTTCAACTGCAAACAATTATTCCAATCCAAATCACAATGAAGAATCGAAAACAGGGGGAGTTTCAAGGAGTCAGCAAGAAATTCAAGTATATTCATGAATAGTCAAACCTCAAACTGATAGAGAACTTGTGAATCCTTGTTAAAGTCAGGAAGAGGAACCGGTGGTATATCATCAGCCTCTAGAAAAATCAAGTATTGTTCTTGATCTTGACGTACCAATTGCAGTAAGAAAAGATGTAAGATCGTGTACCAAGCATCCTATCTCCAAGTTTGTGTCATATTATAATCTCTTACCTTAATTTCGTGACTTTACCTTGAAAATAACCAATATATTGATTCTCAGGTCTATCATGGAGACATTATCCATCCCTGAGTGGAAAATTGCAGTTCTCAAAGAAATGTGTGCCTTGAAACAAAACTACCTGGAGCTTGGTAGAATTACCTCCAGGAAAAAATAACGTGGGCTGCAAACGGGTCTTCATAGTCAAGATAAAGCAGATGGTTCTGTTAAAAGATATAAGCTTCACTCAAACGTATGAGATTGATTACACCGAGACTTTCGTTCAGGTTGCCAAATTGAATATTATCAGAATACTTTTATCTCTGGCAGCAAAACTTGAATGGCTTCTGCATCAAATTGATAAAAAAAATGTATTTCTAGATGGGGAACTCGATGAAGAAGTTTATATGATTCAGCCTCCAGGATTTGAAGAAATAGGGGTAAAAACAGTGTGTAAGCTCAAAAAATCACTATATGGAATGAAACAGCCTCCTTGTGCACGGTTTGACAGATTCTCCAAAATAATAAAGGGGATCCGATACATTCAAGGACAAGACGATCACACACTCTTTATCAAACCGTCTACAAAGGGAAGCATCATCATTTTTATAGCCTATGTCGATGACATCATTCTAACGGGAAATTACGGTGAAGAAATGGAGAAAATCAAGATGATGGCAAGAGAATTCGAAATTAAAGATCTCGGAGCCCTGCGGTATTTCTTGAGAATGGAAATTGCTATAAGCAAACAGGGTATCTCAGTTTCCAAAGAAAATACACATTAGATCTATTACAAGAAACAGGTATGTTGGAATGCAAGCCAAGCAAATCCCAATTGAATTGGGAGATAAAGCAAAACTTATTGAATGAAGACCAGTGGACAAAGGAAGTTATCAACGCCTAGTAGGAAAACTCATCTATCTCTCACACACTCGTCCTGATATTGCCTTTGTAGTAAGCTTAGTAAGCCAATTCATGCATTCACCATGTCAAGGTCACTTCAATGTAGTATATCGAATCTTGAGATACTTGAAGCAAACTCTTGGGAGACTATTAATTTTTGCAAAGACTAATGATCGAAGTGTGAACGCTTTCACCGATGCAGATTGGGCCGGCTCCATCAATGATTGAAAGTCAACCTCTAGGTAGTGTACGATGATATGGGGGAATTTAGTAACATGACGAAGCAAAAAACAGTCGGTTGTTGCAAGAAACAGTGGTGAAACAGAATCTAGGGTTATGGCTCATGGGTATGCAAACTGATCAGGATAAAAAAAGGTGATGGACAAGTTAAAGATTCAGTTTGAAGGTCCTATGAAACTGTATTGTGATAATAAGTCAACAATCAGCATAGCTCACAATCCAATTCACCATGACCGAACCAAGCATGTTGAAGTAGATAGACACTTCATTAGGGAAAAAGTGGACAAAGGCATCCTTTGTATTGAATATGTGCCTACATCCCACCAACTTGCAGATCTTCTTACAAAGGGATTAACTGAACAAACTCTTGAGATTCTTATTGGCAAACTTGGCCTCATCAACATTCATAGTCAAGTTTGAAGGGGAGTGTAGAAAAGATTTTAAGTGTTTATAGAAAAGATTTTAAGTGTCTATATTGCAAATATCGATTGAGATAGAATTAAAAGATTTGATAGGATATTTTATACTTTTAGAATGATACGATAATATTTTCTTGTCTCCTTAATTTATGGGAGTGCTTCCTGCTGTAATCTATAAATGACGTAACATCGTATTCATTAGCAATATGCAGAATTCATTGTCTTCCTCTGCGTTTTAATTAATTATGTATTAAATTGGCATTTGACCAACTCTTTTATCTTAGGGTATTGAACCCGATTATAGTACTTAAACAAATGACCTATACAAGCAGTACTTGGATTCCCATCTGTATTACCAGTTGAAAACACTTACACTTGCTATACAATCGCAATTACTCAATCAAAATTCTTTCTATTTTTCATAAGTCTCACTATGTTCATAACCTATAATTATCCTTTAATAGCAAGATCATGTAACGGATACCGGAGATATCAACTGCAATTTCACGTTCTATATGCAAGTTAAAATATGCTCTTACATTATTATGGATGTATAACTTGTGGCACATTTTGTCAAACATGGTCTAATGCGCTTCAGCATATGGAACTAGGAACAAATAGATATCACAAACCTGTATCCTTTGTTGCATTGAATCCTTAATCTTCGGATTATTTTTTATGTCAAAGAAAAGTCGTGAAATTAACAGGTTCAAACACATTGTTCCTTCATCAAAATCTGCATCAGATATTCCAGATAAATGGTGTCTGCTTCCTGAATCAGTTGATGTTGAAATTGATGATGACAAACAAGTATCATCAACAGAAACATGCAGAGGCTTTTCTATTGAGGCAACTTTTCGTGAACCATAGGAAAGAATCGAGTCTTGGAATGAGCGAGATTTCACACTTAATTTTTTATCTTCGTGGCCTGATATTGAAGTGCCACCAAGTTTATATTCTTGCTCTTTTTTAGAAGCCTTCTTTGCAAGTTTTTTCAGGAACTGGCGAACTTTTGATGAAGAATTGTCAACTTTTACCGACTTATCAAGTAATTCAGCACCGAAACCTGCAGAGGGCCTCAAAACCGAAGGGCATCCCACATTTAGTGCTGCTAGGTATTTCTGAAACTCCACATTCAAAATGGAAAACCACCTATTTCTGTCGTCATCATCACATGAAGCAAGACGAAGTGCTTTACACCAGGATTCCTTTTCCCAAGATGTCTCAAGATATAGGTAAACTATGTTATATCCCTTATATACAACTGAATCCTTGCTCTCCAATTTGATTGGGTACCTTTTAGCCCTGTTACAAGAAAAGGAAAACTAATCTAAGTTACAAACTCTTCCAGAAATTGAAACATAAAACATTAGAAGAAGATATAAGTCAATTGAAAATTCCAGAACAATAAATTTCTGCAATCCAAATGGGATCCAGGAAACTAATAAAGTAAGTTGAAGAATTTTATTTTGGAGACCCATGAAAAAATAGATATAATTTCAGAGTACCCATGAAGATAGATAAACTCCTAAGAAAACTGAAAACTGTATCCTTTTTTATTTACTGTATTATTGCCATGAATATAGTCTTATCATCACTTAGATTTCTGATAACAAACTCACATATCCTTGAAGGCATGAGGCAAAATAAAAATCCTTACAAGCAGAAAACATCAAGTCAATAACTAGATAAGCCAAGCCATTAATTTAACCAAGATCAGTATTATCCACGAAATGGGTCTTATTTTCCTATAAAGTATGTCACTGAGGAAGAGTCTTGTTGGTTTACTCATTGTTCGATAGTCATATTCAAAATCTATAGCTGACCTATTTATAGGAATTTTTTTTGAGTCTATAACACTTATATGATCTATTTGGTTAGATTAAGCTCCTTATTAGAAAACAGTGTGGTGTAAATTCTCGCAAACTGGCAAGTATAAATGTTTCTTGTCTATATTTTAGCTCAAAAACCAGGAATATGTCAAGTTCTTAAGGATTACTGCTTGAAGCACTCAATAGCAGAAACTAGAACATCCAAGAGCTCAGAACCAGCCAAATTATAACTGTACTCATAATCAAAACAAGAATTTTGTTCTTCCCCTTTGAGTCAGAACACATTCTACTCACTGATTATTAGTAAGGTACTCTTTGAATGAAATAAAATATAAAAAACCCAACAACATGCCCATTAATCCTCTACAAGGAAAGGCATAACAATCACAACATAATATACCAAATGTCGTATCAATGTGACTAGGTTCTGATGTCGTATCAATGTGACTAGGTTCTGAGTCATCAGACATTTTTAAGTTCATTGAAATGTGTCTAGAAAAAATAAAATCACCATTTTTTTGAGGACAAGCTTGTTGCAGAAACAGCAGCAATTTTGCAGCACTTGAGTGAAATCTTCGCCTGGGAACCATCGGGCTCGGTTAGAATCAGGCAACGATCTTTAAGTTTTGCATATTTTTTTACAGGTGAAACCTCCAGGATATCTTTTCTCTGCCTTTGCTCCACAGGCAATTTGCCATCACACCAAGATTTTGGAACTTTTTCTTGTTCTAAAACCCATAGAGCCCCCTGGACAAAGTAACAATTCAATGAAAAAGAACACGAAAACAGGTTAAATATGGTAAAGAAAATTAGAAATTTTCTACACAGCAAAATTTCTAACTAGTGCGAAGGCCAGACACGAGTATAGATATAAGAGGTTTAAGAGGAAGTCGAAGAACATAATGCAAACAAAAGGGGCACACTATGATGTGACAATTTGTTACTAAAAGAAGAATGATAAACTAATTTTACTGTAACTCCCCCATCCCATGGTTTTTGCTAGATTTCAAACGGAAAACTTTACTGTTATCATAATGGCATGTCTGTGACGTACCAATTGCCTCAAATTGTTTCGAACAAGGTGTCGTAACTAGCCCAAGAAAATAAATTATATACTAGCACAAATCAGATTAATAAAATCAGTTTTTGGTGCAGTTGAAAGGAAGATGTCAACCATCAAATCCCATGAACAATGAAGCCGAGGTTGGGACATCCATGGACTGTTAATCTTGCCTCAGATCGAGTAACAGAAGTTGGGTCTTCAGCATGGATATAAACCTAATAGCTAAACCAATATTCGCTTGAATTTCAACACACATGATCCCCTGTGATGGGAAAGAAAATTTGGAAGTAGGAGAGCATTCCCACAAAGATTTTTTCAAGGGGCAAAGGCATATTTACGAACTAGAACAATGCATTTGAACAGAAAGATAATCAAGAAAAAACACGATATCTTTGCCGCAAAGCCAAATCCACCTTGAATATCAGCCCCATAAACTGTTCGCATCATTTATTCACATTCCGCATATACGTCATACATACGGCTTCATTTTCATCATAATCGCACAATCGCCTAACTCTAATTCAAGTAAGATTGATATTCCACCTCATGATTCTTCGTTTCAGAGTCAAAACAGTAACGGAAACGACTACATCCTAGAGACACAGACACATAATTGTATAAACCCGACATCTAAAGATGATAAACAGATAAATAGTCAATTCACCAATAAAAACACAACACAAATTGCCATGATTGATCACCTGCTTTTCATGTAAAGATGAACTGAGGTCGTCATACAGAACGGACGCCGCATCCTTGGCCCTGATTTCTTCTCGCTCAACTTTCCGAGTCAAACGGCGCAAAAAAATCCAGAGCCCCACCGCCTCCATTGCGACAACGGTAACCGCTCCGAGAACGAAAACCGCCAGCAGAAGCAAAACCATTGCTACACCACCACTTGGTGATTCACTCCGAAAACCGCAACCGAATCCCGTTATCAAAACCAATTGATTCGAAGAGCTCGATCTATTGAATCAGATCTGGTTTGAAATGAATAACAGCGAGTCAAACAATTATTTATTATTTTAAAAATAAGTGCAAACCGCCGCATGAACATGGATAACTAAGATTTCATATAAAAATGAATTTTTTAAAATATACTAAGTGAGAATGAAATGGCATTGATATGACGAAGAAATAGCGCGAATTAATTTTACGAGATATATATTCAACTCGATTTATTAATGAAAATTATTGTTTTTTATATAAAAATATATTATTTTATTGTAAATATAGATTCAGTCAATTTATCTTACGAAAACAATCTCACATGAGACTTATTAATTATATTAAACTCATCTCTCACACTGAAAAAATATAATAGAATGACTTTAAAAATATATTATAAATTTAATATTCAAATTTACAAATGATATACAAAATATTTTGATAGATTATAAGGCTGACATATAAATTTTATAAAATACTCAATTAAGTCATTTAAGTTATAGAGTCGATCTCTTGTGACACGGTCTCACAAATCTTTATATGTGAGACAGGTCAACCTTATCGATATTCATAATAAAAAGTAATACTCTTAGCATAAAAAATAATATTTTGTCATGATGACCTAAATAAAATATTTGTCTCACAAAATACGATTCGTGAGACCGTCTCGCACAATTTTTTGACTAAGTTATAATGTTTGGTTCTTTATCTTGTCAAATTTGTGTTTTAGTTTTGTAACTTCACGTTTTGTTGGTTTTTAGTCTTATTTCGTCGGAACACTAACTTGTGAATCAAAAAATAATGATGTGATAAAAGAAAAACTGACATGTCGACGTAGAAGAAAGCATGAAGAAAGTTTTCTCATGTTTTTTATAACTAGGAGAAATATTTGAAAAATTGGACACGAAAACAAGTCCTGGTCATGCTCTCTAGTTCTATCTACATTAAACTCTATATTCTCAAAAAGTATTTTTACGAGTTAGGTGCATTGTTCTACCAGACTTTTGGAGAATTTTTCCCCAGGGACCGAAACGAATGGAGTATTATCTAAGTTATTTCAATTTAAAATTATAAAAAAAATGAGTAAATTCACTTAAAACAAAATTTCGCCACATATCGATAAAAAAAATCGCGATATCATAATTATAAATGCCGATGTAACGATATATAAATATTTATAATTATTTTTGTTGTAATTAAATATAGAGTAAGTTTCTTGTGAGACGGTCTCACAAATCTTTATCTGTGAAACAGGTCAACCCTCTCGATATTCACAATAAAAAGTAATACTTTCAGCATAAAAAGTAATATTTTTCATAGATGAACCAAATAAGAGATCCGTCTCACAAAATACAATCGGTGAGACCGTCTCACACAAATTTTTGTTTTATATATATATATAATTTAAATACCACTATTTCTAACCGACTTATTTAGGTAGGACTCTACAGCTAGCATTATAACATGAATATTTTAAATGTTGCGACCTGTCCTCATTGAATGAATTTAATTATTACATAAAGTTTGTTTTCTTCTGATACACTGAAATTTATTAAATCAGTAATTTGACATTTATTTTGATATTAAAATATAATTTTATCTTGGAAAAAATTGGAATTTGAGAATTGTAAATGAAGAGTACGTTGATCTTGGGATAATGGTTTTAAAATTAATTGGGTACAAAATTAAATAATAGGCAAAATTTTGTGTGAAATGATCTTACGAGTCGTATTTTGTGAGACAGATATCTTATTTAAGTCATCCATGAAAAAATATTAATTTTTATGCTAAGAGTATGACTTTTTATTGTAAATATCGGTAAGGTTGACCCGTCTCACAGATAAAGATTCGCGAGACCGTCTCACAAGAGACCTAATATATATATATATATAAACTCCATATTTATTTTTTAAAAATGTTATCATTTCAATTTTTTTTTTGTCCATGTCTTCATGTAAACTCCATATTTATTTTTTAAAAATGTTATCATTTCAATTTTTTTTTTGGTCCATGCCTCCATTAATCACATGATCGTTTTCATTGAGATGAAATAAAATCTTACATCTATAATTTATTTTTTCTATACATTATTTTAAATAACAAAACACTAATAAAAAATTATCGCGATAAAAAAATTTATTTTCGATTTGTGCAATAATCTTTATCTTGTTTAAAAAAATTGAAAATTTTGAATGAGGGTGTCACATATAACTTGTTTAATGTGTTTTATCTGGTTTATATATTATTATATTAGTTCAATGATTTATTTAGTGCACGTCATAGTTTTTTTTTTTTTTAAAAAAAAGAGAATTCAATATGAAGTAAACTTGTTGCCCACTCGTAATTAATGTAATTAAATGTAATTATTTGGTAGGTACTTTACGTGTAATTCCAAAAGTTCATTCGTACAATCATACTAAAATATTTAGTTGAAGATGTTTAAATTAGTCATATTTTCTTCAAAATATTAAAACAGGGGTTATAGGTTTAATTTGTTTATAAATATTCACGTATTTTAAATATATAAAAATATACACATTTTCTTCAATTTTATAAAACAGGGGTTATATTTTTAATTTGTATATAAATAATCATTATTTAAATAAATATATATATAATTTTGTTATGATGCACATCTACCGTTGTGCAGATTTATGTGAGCTACAATAAAGTGACACTCATATATTAGATATGATGAAACATAAAAAAAAGTGTGACATCATCGGTGCTTATTATCGTGACCAAATCTAACGATATTCATCTACCACAATTTTTTTATCCATCATGGGATCGTTACTAGCGACTTGTTCCGACCTCAATTGAATTCGAGTCGAATTGAAGTCATTCAAGTACCCGTTTTAGCTTAATTATCATCTAAGGCTTACACACAATTGTTTTTTTATTATTATGAAGATGTATTCTGAGTATCATTTTATTCGAGCTCGAATTGTTTTTTCAAATTATTCTGAAATTGTGATATTATGTGGTAGAGATTGAGTGAGACATATATAGGAGATACCAAATTTTTGAAAAAGATCTTTTAAGAGAATAATGTCCCGACGACTAAAAATAGACACTCTAAAATCATCACGCAAAAAAAAAAAAAAAAAAAAAAAAGAAAAAAGCATCGACTTAGTCATTGACCACAAAACAAGTAAAATTAAGAAAAATTATCTTTCAAAAAATAATAACAATAATAATAATTATTAAAAATTCTCCTCCCAAAAAAATAATAATAAAACATCAATTTATTTGTAGAAATATAAATATTAGACCGGAGACATAAGAGTCTTCCAAAACGTGTTGGAGTAAAAAATGAAATAAAAATACGTTTAATAAGAATACATTAAATTAAAAATATATAAATACTATTTTGTGGGCTCATATAATTTAATTAATTATATATGAATAAACTATCTAATAAAGGATTTAATAAAGTGATTTAATTAATTATGAGCTTCCAAATTATTGAATAAATTGATATTTTTGGGTACAATAATTGTCCCTGCTTGGTAGAGCGATCGAACCGTGGTGCTTGAGCTGCCGTGCGATTTAAACGATTTGAGTTGCACCATTACCACTAGCTATAGCTTTTGGTAAAGCAGCAAGCGCTCGGTCCTACAATTGGTATCAGAGCCAAGGTCCCGGGTTCGATTCCCATTGATTGCAAGGAGTGCAATTATTGGGAGGGAGATTGTTGGGTACAATAATTGTCCCTGCTTGGTAGAGCGATCAAACCATAGTGCTTGAGCTGCTGTGCGGTTAAACGATTTGAGTTACCGATTTGAGTTGCACAATTACCACTAGCTATAACTTTTGGTAAAGCGGCAAGCGCTCGGTCCTACAGATATGATCTACCTTATGTGTAGAAACACAATCCAATTAAGTCTTCTATGATGGGTCGAAGACTGCTAATGTTATATAAGGTTATGGTGTCCAATGCACATAATATGTACGGCACACATATTCCAGACCTCTCTCATTCTCCCATCTGAGACAATAATAACGTGATCAATTCTTTGTTGCTTTGGAAGATCCGTAGCTACAACGTTAGATCAATCAATTGATTCTGGTACGTGTTTACTGTTTTTTGTATTTTCTGATAATTCAACATGAATTCATGACTTGTTGTGATATGTATTCAATCACATGATTTATAGATTTAATTTTATTAAATCTACAACAAATTTCTCTTTCAAAATATAACAACAACAATGATAATCCTAATAGTAATTAAAAATTCTTCTCACAAAAAAACAATAATAATAACAAAACCTCAATTTATTTGTAAAAACATAACTATTAGACCGGAGACTAAAGAGTCTTCGAAAACGTGTTGGAATAAAAAATGATATAAAATATGTTTAATAAAAACACATTAAATTAAAAATATATAAATACTATTAATTAAATGAGAGATTACTATAGACAAAATATCCAATTTATGACATTTTAGCAAAACAATTAATCGATAATTCTGAAGTGGGGATTGTGTCAATGTTCGAGTAAGAACACCAATTATAGCAAAACTTCGATTTATTTATATTATAAAGTAACTATTAGACTGGAAATAAAAGAGTCCTAGAACATGTGTTGGAGAAGAAAATAATAACTTATGCCTAAAAATATATGTTTAATAAACCAAGTTGAGTTCATTTAAAATAAAGACAAAAACTTGTGTGAGACGGTCTCACGGGTCATATTTGTGAGACGGATCTCTTATTTGGGTCATCCATGAAAAATATTACTTTTTATGCTAAGAGTATTACTTTTTATTGTGAATATCGGTAGGGTTAACCCGTCTCATAGATAAAGATCAATGAGATCATCTAACAAAAGACCTACTCATAAATAAATAAATAAATAAACCAAGTTGAATTTAGCACTTATATATCGACTTTGGGGAGAGTACATGTATATACATCATCATCAATTTCTTTTTACAAAATTATTCTTTAAGAAATATAAAAATTTGTTATTTTCGAAGCATTAAAATATTAAGATTAAGTTTTTGTGAGATCGTCTCATGAATCTATATCAATAAAGATAGGTCGATTGATATGTTAATTTTCTCGTAAGAGTTTTTGTAAAATATTAAATATTGATTAAAATCGACTTTATTTAAAATAAATAAAACATGGAAAATTTTCAATCAAATTCAATAAGAACTTAACAACTTCTTAAAGATATATTTAATTTACGATTTGAACAAAACACGTGCATACAAACACTCGAAAATGTCTATAATACTGTCCCAGTGAGAAGTTCGTGAGATTGGATGGAATGAAAGTTGTAGAATAATATATTTGCATATTATAAATGTGCACGAAAATTGAAAAGCCCATAGATGAATGAACTAATGATGACAAGAAGAAAGCTAATATTGATAATGTGGCTCATGACATTCTGTGCAAAACTTTTGACAAGAACACATTGAGAAAAATCAAAATATGCAAGACTGGAAAAGAAATTTGAGAAAAATTGATTCGGTTGTGCGAAGGTAATGAACAGACCAAAGAAAACAAACTCTTTGTGGTCATATAGAAGTTTGACAATATTAATATGAAACCCAAAGAATCAATGTTTGACTTCATGAGATAGTCGATGGAATCTTGATTGAACTCAGTGCACTTGAAAAAATGTACATCAACCGAGAAGTTATCTTGAAGGTGATCAGAGGACTCATAAAAAAATGGGATGTCAAGATCATAACAATATGTGAATCCAAAGATTTAAGTAAGATGGAACTTCATGATTTCTTTGTGGACTTAAAAGATTATGAATTCGAATTGCAATCTAGAGAAAATGATCAATCTACCTCTCAATTGTCTAAGGCTCTAACTACTGTGAAACTGGAACCATCAGTTTCAAATGAGAAATCCGCTGAACAATTAAGCAATGATGCCGTGTTATTGTTTGTTAAATTTTTTGAAAAGTTCCTAAGGAAGAATCATGGATCCCACAGAAGATTTTATCAAAAGAGGGAGTGAACTAATGACTCCAATGTTTATTTCAACTGTGGCAAGAATGACCACTTCATACCAGGCTGCCGTAAACCTAGGAAAGATGACAGTAGGTCATCTGAAAAGGCAAAAGATCTATTGACAAAAATAAGAGATCCAACGATGAGACAAAATTTTCAAGAATAAACATGACCGGAAGGTATTGGTGGCCGAGGATGATGAGGAAGGGAAGTGCTTGATGGCCACTGATACTGAGCTGGAATATACCAGTGAACATGTATTTGGTTTTAGCTCAACTGATTTTACACGAGAGGACCTTGTCAATACATTTTATGACATAGTTAATGAGTATCAAAGAGGTTCTCTCTCATTCGAAGAAGTTAATGCTAAGCCAACTCATCCGTTGGACAAAAAAACTGAGCATGACTAGGAACAATCTAATGAAATTTTGAGTCTAAAGATAGAGATTGTTAAACTAAAAACTAAGAATGAAAGAATACATGATGAGAACCAAATGTTAAAATATAAGAATATGGAGCTAACTGAACTAGTTTCATCCTAAAACAAGTCTTCAATTTCCTTAACTAAAATGCAAGAGTTGCAGAAACCATATGGAGACAAAAGTGGTATCGGTTTCAACAACAATGAAAACATTGCTGAGATAAGTACTCAACCAAAACTGGAAATGTGCAAATGAAAGTATATTTATTTTTTTAAATCCAGTTTGTTATATGAACAAAAATAACTTATCCCTCAAGTTGCGAAACTTGTTGAAAATATGAGTAAAGACAGAAAGTTTGGTGTTGATTATGTGCCTGAGAATTCCAATGCTAAGCCAAACTGGAAGCCTAACCGAACCAGTTTAGCTAAGCATAACTCGATGAAAGACAAGCCTAACGATACTTTAACAGCAAGCATGTTAAGATAAATACATGAAAATAATTAAGTTTAAAGGGGAAAAAAAATTTGTATCTACTTCACATAGAACATACCACACACAACAAGTTTGGGTTCCAAAAGGACTAATCAAGAAGTCAGTTTGGTACTTGGACAGTGGATATTCAATGCACATGACTGGTGAAACTAAACTGCTAACAAACTGAATCAGTTTACTAGACCTAAGATTACTTTTGGAGTTGCTTCTCAAGGTAGAATCGTGAGCAAGGGTAAGCTTATTCATGTCAACATTATTTATTGAAGATATATTACTTGTTGAAAATCTAAATATAATTTGATTAGCTCATGTATTTGGTTTTAGCTCAACTGATTTTACACGAGAGGACCTTGTCAATACATTTTATGACATAGTTAATGAGTATCAAAGAAAATCTCTCTCATTCGAAGAAGTTAATGCTAAGCCAACTCATCTGCTAGACAAAAAAACTGAACATGACTGGGAACAGTCTAATGAAATTTTGAGTCTAAAGATAGAGATCTTTAAACTAAAAACTAAGAATGAAAGAATACATGATGAGAACCAAATGTTAAAATATAAGAATATGGAGCTAATTGAACTAGTTTCATCCTAAAACAAGTCTTCAATTTCCTTAACTAAAATGCAAGAGTTGCAGAAACCATATGGAGACAAAAGTGGTATCGGTTTCAACAACAATGAAAACATTGCTGAGATAAGTACTCAACCAAAACTGGAAATGTGCAAATGAAAGTATATTTATTTTTTTAAATCCAGTTTGTTATATGAACAAAAATAACTTATCCCTCAAGTTGCGAAGCTTGTTGAAAATATGAGTAAAGACAGAAAGTTTGGTGTTGATTATGTGCCTGAGAATTCCAATGCTAAGCCAAACTGGAAGCCTAACCGAACCAGTTTAGCTAAGCATAACTCGATGAAAGACAAGCCTAACGATACTTTAACAGCAAGCATGTTAAGATAAATACATGAAAATAATTAAGTTTAAAGGGGAAAAAAAATTTGTATCTCCTTCACATAGAACATACCACATACAACAAGTTTGGGTTCCAAAAGGACTAATCAAGAAGTCAGTTTGGTACTTGGACAGTGGATATTCAAGGCACATGACTGGTCAAGCTAAACTGCTAACAAACTGACTCAGTTTACTAGACCTAAGATTACTTTTGGAGTTGCTTCTCAAGGTAGAATCGTGAGCAAGGGTAAGCTTATTCATGTCAACATTATTTATTGAAGATATATTACTTGTTGAAAATCTAAATACAATTTGATTAGCTCATGTATTTGGTTTTAGCTCAACTGATTTTACACGAGAGGACCTTGTCAATACATTTTATGACATAGTTAATGAGTATCAAAGAAAATATCTCTCATTCGAAGAAGTTAATGCTAAGCCAACTCATCTGCTAGACAAAAAAACTGAACATGACTAGGAACAATGTAATGAAATTTTGAGTCTAAAGATAGAGATTGTTAAACTAAAAACTAAGAATGAAAGAATACATGATGAGAACCAAATGTTAAAATATAAGAATATGGAGCTAACTGAACTAGTTTCATTCTAAAACAAGTCTTCAATTTCCTTAACTAAAATGCAAGAGTTGCAGAAACCATATGGAGACAAAAGTGGTATCGGTTTCAACAACAGTGAAAACATTGCTGAGACAAGTACTCAACCAAAACTAGAAATGTGCAAATGAAAGTATATTTATTTTTTTAAATCCAGTTTGTTATACGAACAAAAAGAACTCATCCCTCAAGTTGTAAAGCTTGTTGAAAATATGAGTAAACGCAGAAAGTTTGGTGTTGATTATGTGCCTGAGAATTCCAATGCTAAGACAAAATGGAAGCATAACCGAACTAGTTTAGTTAAGAATAGCTCGATGAAAGACAAGCCTAACGATACTTTAACAGCAAGCATGTTCAGATAAATATATGAAGATCAATTAAGTTCAAAGGGATAAAAAAAATTTGTATCTACTTCACATAGAACATACCACACACAACAAGTTTGGGTTCCAAAAGGACTAATCAAGAAATCAGTTTGGTACTTGGACAGTGGATATTCAATGCACATGACTGGTGAAACTAAACTTCTATCAAACTGACTCAGTTTATTTGACCTAAGATTACTTTTGGAGATGCTTCTCAAGGTAGAACCGTGGGCAATGGTACGCTTATTCATGTAAACATTAATATTGAAGATATACTACTTGTTAAAAAAACTTAAATATAATTTGATTAGCATAAGCCAACTGTGTGATCATGGCTACTCAATTGAGTTCCATATTGTCAAAGATATTTTTGGATGCATTATAATGACATGTGACAGATGTGGCAATACATAACAAAATCAGTTAAACTACTAAACCAAGTGGATCAGTATGCTTCATTGCTTCAAACTTACCAAAGAACTGGTTGTTGTATAAGAGGTTAAATCATCTAAATTTCAAGGTCATTGCCAATCTGAACAAGCATAACTTGGTCACTGCTTTAACTAAAATTGAATTTCTCAAAGATAAAGTTTGTCCATCTTGTCAGTTTGGAAACAAATTAGATCATCTTTTAAGAACAAAGTGTGTAACTCATAAATCCAAAGCTTAGAACTGTTGCATATGGACTTGTTTGGTCATATCTCAGTCACAAGTTTAGGGAAAATGGAATACACTCTAGTTATTGTTGATAATTTCTTAAGGTTTAGTTGGGTAATCTCTTTAAAATCAAAAGATCAAACTTCTGCTCAAGTAATCATGTTTGGGACTATCAAATAGAAAGAAAATGCAGGTAGACTTAAATGTAAATTGGCACATGTATATTTTTGGATGTTCGGAGGCTTCAATAATCCTACGTCTCATTTTATTCTTTGCAAAAAGATTACATTCAAAGACTTTGATAATTACAAAAAAATGATGTCACTCATTTCGGAGACTTCAATACTCCTACGTCTCCTCCTCTTTCATACGGAAGGATTATACTAAAAGACTTTGATAATTACAAAAGATTTGAAATTACTCACTTCAATATGACTTATCACTGCCTAAATGAAACTCTATAAAAATTCAATCTTAATTAAATGACCGGTTAGACTCTTACTCTCAATTACAAGGATTTAACAAAGAAATTATAAACAAAAATTGTTCCTAAGTTGATTACATTATAACTTATCAATGTATGCTTGTTTTTATCAGTTTGGATCACAGAATTCATTTAAAGAAATTAAGGAGTTATAAGAATCCAAAGAGTTTTAAAAGCTTATCTAACTGTTCTATTTATAAACTTCATATGCAACAGTCATATTTTAAAATCATATATCTCTTTATAAATACAGATGTCATTATTGTCGTGTCATCGTCCTTTCGGACATATTCTGGTAGTGAATATTAATTTTGACATTCTGTTGGGAATCAATGATCGTTAATACGAACAATTTTATTCGATATTTCAGCTAGATTCTGATTCTTAATCACTAAGTATATTGTTAATCTTCAAAAAATATTTGGATTCGGGCTGTTTAATTGACTGAAAATACAATGCTAGTAGTTGGGCTCCATCAGTTGTTCTTTGATTAATTTTCTCTCTTGATCAATCTACCTCTATGTTGACTAAGGCTCTAACTACTGTGAAACTGGAACCATCAATTTCAAATGATAAATCAGCTGAACAATTAAGCAATGATATCGTGTTATTGTTTGTTAAATTTTTTGAAAAGTTCCTAAGGAAGAATCAAGGATCCCACCGAAGATCTTATCGAAAGAGGGAGTGAACTAATGACTCCAATGCTTGTTTCAACTGTGGCAAGAATGACCACTTCATACTAGGCTGCCGTCAACCTAGGAAAGATGACATGAGGTCATCTGAGAAGGCAAAATATCTATTGACAAAAATAGGAGATCCAAGGATGAGAACAAAATTTTCAAGAAGAAACATGACCAGAAGGTATTGGTGGCCGAGGATGATGAGGAAGGGAAGTGCTTGATGGGATGCTGAGCTAGAATCTACCAGTGAACATGTATTTAATTTTAGCTCAACTGATTTTACACTAGAGGACCTTGTCAATACATTTTATAACATGGTCAATGAGTATCAAAGAGGTTCTCTCTCATCCGAAGAAGTTAAAGCTAAGCAAACTCATCTGCTAGACAAAAAAACTGAACATGACTGGGAACAATCTAATGAAATGTTGAGTCTAAAGATAGAGATTGTTAAACTAAAAACTAAGAATGAAAGAATACATGATGATAACCAGATGTTAAAATCTGAGAATATGGAGCTAAATGAACTAGTTTCTTCCTAAAACAAGTCTTATATTTCCTTAATTGAAATGCAAGAGTTGCAGAAACCATTTGGAGACATAAGTGGTATCGGTTTCAACAACAATAAAAACATTGCTGAGACAAATACTCAACCAAAACTGGAAATGTGCAAATGAAAGTATATTTATTTTTTTAAATCCAGTTTGTTATACGAATAAAAAGAACTCATCCCTCAAGTTGTAAAGCTTGTTGAAAATATGAGTAAACGCAGATAGTTTGGTGTTGATTATGTGCCTGAGAATTCCAATGCTAAGACAAACTGGAAGCATAACCGAACTAGTTTAGTTAAGCATAGCTCGATGAAAGACAAGCCTAACGATATTTTAACAGCAAGCATGTTCAGATAAATATATGAAGATCAATTAAGTTCAAAGGGATAAAAAAAAATTGTATCTATTTCACACAGAGCATACCACACACAACAAGTTTGGGTTCCAAAAGCACTAATCAAGAAGTCAGTTTGGTACTTGGACAGTGGATATTCAAGGCACATGACTGGTGAAACTAAACTGCTATCAAACTGACTCAGTTTATTTGACCTAAGATTACTTTTTGAGATGCTTCTCAAGGTAGAACCGTGGGCAAGGGTACGCTTATTCATGTCAACATTAATATTGAAGATATACTACTTGTTAAAAAAACTTAAATATAATTTGATTGGCATAAGCCAACTTTGTGATCATGGCTACTCAATTGAGTTCCATATTGTCAAAGATATTTTTGGATGCATTATAATGACATGTGACAGATGTGGCAATACATAACAAAATCAGTTAAACTACTCAACCAAGTGGATCAGTGTGCTTCATTGCTTCAAACTTACCAAAGAACTGGTCGTGGCATAAGATGTTAAATCATCTAAATTTCAAGGTCATTGCCAATCTGAACAAGCATAACTTGGTCACTGCTTTAACCAAAATTTAATTTCTCAAAGATAAATTTTGTCCATCTTGTCAGTTTGGAAACAAATTAGATCATTTTTTAAGAACAAATGGTGTAACTCATAAATCCAAAGCTTAGAACTGTTGCACATGGACTTGTTTGATCATATCTCAGTAACAAGTTTAGGGAAAATGAAATACACTCTAGTTCTTGTTGATAATTTCTCAAGGTTTACTTGGGTAAAATTTTTTAAATCAGAAGACCAAACTGCTGCTCAACTGATCAAAATTTTCAAAAGAATTTTAAATGAAAATTCAAAATCAATTGAAAAATCAGATCTAATAGAGGAACTGATTTTTCAATCACACTTTGTCTACTTTTTTGGAAAATCATGGAATCAGACATGAGTTTTCAGCAACTAGAACACTCAGAAAAATAGAGTTGACAAGAGAAGAAATAAGACCTTTAAAGAGGCTGCTAGAATAATAATACTTGCTGATTCTGAAATTTCTCAGAGATTTTGGGTTGAGGCAGTGAACACTGCATGCTATACTCAGAACAGATAAATGATTAACAAGAAACATGACAAGACACCATATGAGATCAGGTATGGCAAACAACCTGTGGTATCATACTTCAAAATTTTTGGTTTGCAAATCTTTTATCCAAAACAATAATAAAATTCATTTGACTGCATTTGATGCTAAGTCAAATGAGAGTATATTTCTTAGTTATTTTTCAGTTAGTAAAGCTTATCTAGTATTTAACAGAAGAGATTTAAATGTCGAAAAATTTGTGCACATTGTTTTTTATGAAACAATGTCAATTGATCCAGGTGAACTGACCAATCGACTTGAAGATATCAATCTGGAGGATAAAAGTGAAGATGAGGACTATATCAAAAAAATGACATTTTTATCTCCTGAGCCTGAGCTGTTTGATCAATCAGTTGATCGAGATGATGCTCAAATTGAACATTTTATTGATTCACAAAGATCCGATGAGAATTCAACTAATGCAAAACAAACTATTGTCATCTCAACTGAGAACCCAAACGACCTAGTTCCATAGAAAAACAATGATGAACCATATTATAGATGGAACAAGAATCATTCATCTAGATTGGTAATAGATACAAGATCGGTGTACATGAATAAACTAAATGAATATGGAACTATAATAAGGAACAAAGCAAGACTAGTTACCCATTGATTCAGGCAAGAAGAAGAAATTGATTATGATAAAATATATGCACAATTAGCTAGACTGGAAGTCATCCATCACTTTAAAAAAAACATTATATAGTTTAAAACAAGTTTCAAGAGCTTGGTATGAAACATTTTCTAAATTTTTAATTGAACATGACTTTGTTATAAGAACTATTGATAAGAATTTATTTAAATTTACCAAAGAAGATAACACCTTATTAGTACAAATTTAGAATGATGATATTATTTTTGGGCCAACTAACCCCAAACTATGTGAAAAGTTTGTTAAACTGACGCATGCCAAATTTGAGTTAAGTATGATGAGTGAACTTGAATTATTTCTTGGTCTGCAAGTGAAAAAATTAGATAATTGTACTTTTATCAGTCAAACTAAGTACACAAAGGAACTACTCAAGAAATTTGGCATGGAAACATGTTTCGCAGCAGCAACCCCAATGAGATCATCAGTTAAACTAAACGAAGATGAAAGGGGAATATGAGTTAATGTAACCATGTATCGAGACTTAATAGGGTCTTTATTGCACCTAACTGCAAGTCGACTTAATATTGTTTTTTCTGTCTGTATGTATTCTTGGTTTCAATCTGATCCTAAGAAATCTCATTATTTAGCTGCCAAGCGAATTATTAAATATCTTAAAGAAACGGTGGATCATGTCAGTTTTTAGGAGAAGCCGATCTCTTGGTTTAGAAAGAAGCATACTTCCATTGCAACATCTACAACTGAAGCAGATTACATAGCTGCTAGAAGCTGTTGTGCTCAAATGTTCTAGATTCAACAATAGTTGAGAGATTATGTGATCATTTCACATGAGTCACCAATCTTTTGTGACAATACAAGTACTATAACAATCACCTACAATCCAATTCTAAATTCTAGGACCAAATACATTGATGTCAGACATCACTTCATCAGAGATCATACATTGAAAAAAGACATAAGAATATAATATGTCTCAACTGATCAACAAGCAACGGATATTTTCACTAAGCCAGTACCAGAGACTTAGTTTTCTTACTTTATAAATATTTTAGGACTTATTGATTTATTTTAATGCTTAATTTAGGGGGTTATCTATTGTTAATAAGGTCAACTGATAAGATAGAAAGTCAACTAATAAGACATAAGTGAGTTTACCTCGAGGATTATGAAATTCCTCTAAATGCAGCAATAACTTTCCACAAACTCAGGATGCTGAATGCACAAAGCATCATGGCTTTGAGGCCCAAGAATATTTCATCGGCAAGACTGATAGAGGTTAAGAAAGATATTGGAGGGGAGGTAGCTCGAGCTAAGAAATCAAAGGATGTCAAGTGCAAAATCAGTTTAGCTCCCAAGATAAAAGCCAGGAGGAAACTGATCACTCATGAGAGTGATTTTGAGACAACACCTCCACCACCAGTCAAGAAATCTAGAACCACCAAGAATAAACGAGCCTCATCACTAAGTAAGCTAGCACCATTGTCTGTTGACAAGAAGGAGAATAAAAAGACCGAAGTGAAGGAAATTGATGCGCTTTTGCCCAAAAATGATGCTAAGACAGCTACTGCTAAGGCAACTGACGAGAAAGTTTATGCTAAGCTTGCAGAAACTTTGACCTTGTTGGGAGAGTTGCTCCTCTGCTAACAGTTGCTCTACCTACTATTCTACCGGCAGCAAAGCCTAAAGATGTGATTACTAGGATCCTATTGAGTGTACCAGGTCTGGACTGGATTCAAGATTCTCCTCAAAAGAAACAAAGGGAAAATAAAAGGAAAGTTGGTAGAAACTGAGGATCCTAAATCACTTTCTGCAGTTCAAACTTAGATAGATTTGTTGATGGACGAAGTGAATGAGTACACAAACACCAAAATTAAATATTATGATCAATGATATCAAGTTAGGATAGTTACCCTTGCTCGCAAACTGAAATAAATGAGACCTTGAAGAAGGTCATTGCTCTGGATAAGATGGTGATGAAGGCTGTGAAAGCAGTATCAGTGGCTCATGCGTTGGAGAGGAGAGATTATTTATTTGATCCAATGCAAATTAAGAAACTAACCCTGATTAGTGAAGAACTGGAGAGGAATTATGATCCAACCTATCCAACTGCCCATGATGATATATGTTCACTCAATGGGATGTAGATTTGAGCTAACTATAAATGAAATGGACCAACAGTTGTTCATTCCGTTTGACAACAAGAGTAAGAAATCTACCAAAGAATCAACTGAACTGAATCAAGAGAAACCAAAGAAATTAAGAAAGGATTCATCAGTTCCATCTTCCTGTTTGGCTGAGCAAGTTGTTGGCTCAACCGAATGTTTAATCAGTTTAACCACAGAAGTGCAATTGTCAATTGAACCGGTTGAGAAAGCACCACTGATTGATGCCGATGAAATTGTAAAGACACTGAGTGAAAACATTGTAGAAATTGAAAGAACTGATGCAACTGTAATGAAAACCCGGGAAATAACAATGATAGAATCATCTCAAATTACTGAAGTTGTAATTCCTGAGATATATTTCATGTCTGAATCTTTGAGGAACTAGCTTGCTACGAACTCATCAATAGTTGAAGAATCAATTGCAATAGCAAACCAGATTGAATTTCAAGAAACTGAAAAAGAAGTTGTTCAGGCAGTTGAGCAAGTTGATATTGTTGAACCAAACAGTCAGTTGATTATCTTTCCTTGTCCAAAAGCTCATAGTATTTCTGAATCACAAGAATTAGATCTTGGAGATGATCTTCTGGTATATCATATTATTTCGAGTCTGACTGGAATCGACGCTCTTCTTTCACTGGTCAACACAAGCCCAAAATTGACTACAACTATTGTTGAGAATCTCAAAGACAAAGTGTTTAAGGACATCTCATGTCTATCAAGAGATGTCAACACATTGTTTATCAAGCTGGAGTCCATTAAGAAAAATTGTGCTCAACATCTGAACTATCTAGTTCTCATGGTGCTCTTACACAGAAGATGGATTCCATGCATGACAGTTTAAATTTGATGATAGATTCAATGCATACCCTGCTCTATGCAAAATTCGACAATATGTCAGTTAAGCTGACTTCAGTTGTATACATTCTGAAAAAATATGTTGCTCCCCTTTGTGTTGAAAAAAAAAGGATGACAAGTATATCAAGTCTAATGCTGAAACTGCTTCAAAGAAGTCAGAGAAAAAAGGGTGAAGACAAGGAACAAAGAATCCATATTCTGAAAAAATATGTTGCTCCCTGTGGTGTTGACAAAAAAAAGAAGATGACAAGGTTATTGAGTCTAAGGCTGAAACTGCTTCAAAGAAGTCAGAGAAAAAAGGGTGAAGACAAGGAACAAATAATATAATAGGTTTTTTTGTTTATTTTATCAGTTTTCATAGTTTTTCAGAAGTTATCAATTTATCATATATTTTCTTATCAGAACTTTCGGTCTTTGGCTTAATTTTGTCAAACACAAAAAAATAAAAATTGTTAGAACAATTATGCTTTGGTGTTAAGAAACATTTTAAGGCAAAACCGATCGAAGCTAAATTGAACTTAACTAAAACTGAGTCATCGAACCGAACGGAATTGACTATGTCTACAAGCTAAACTGGTTTACTGTAACTGGACTAGTCAAACAAAACTGGCTCGGACCTAAACTGAATTACATCAGAGCACCTTTTATCAAGTTCAGTTTAAAAGATCATCATTCATTTTTAAGGACATCAGTTTACATCATAGGGCTAAATTGATTATTGGATAATTTTTTATGTACTCTATTAAAACCGCACTACATTTTGTACGGATGTCAGAAAATGATGATGTGGACAAAAGACAAATCCACATAAATTTTTATGTGGAACGGGTTTTTTTGAAACTCGATACTGTTGGACTCAGAGTCTACAAATAGAGCAAGAGTTCAGTTTGGTAAAACTCTACGACCTTTGCATAGATTCAAGCTTTTAAGTTTTTGCGCTAAACTTAGTCAGTCGAGCACACTTTACAAAGAATTGTACTTGATCATTGAATATCATCAAGTGCTAGGATAATTCATTGTATTTGAGAATGGTTTGCATATTGTTTTCTCGTTCAATTGAGTAGACCAGGAGTTTCAATTTTTGTAGTTTTAAGTCCAAATTGAATTGAGTTTTAACAAATTGTATGTAAAGATTAAAACCTTCTAGTGAATGCCTTCTCAATAGGAAGAATGGGTGACGTAGGAGCTTAAGTTCTCCGAACATCCAGAAACAAACTTATATACATTTTATTTTCAGTTTACGTATCCAATCCATTATTTGAACTGTTTTAATATATCAGTTTGACTTCTTTTCGCACATATTTTGTTACTCAACTAACATTGACAATCGAGAATACTAAGTTCAGTTTCTAGCCAGACTGAATTATCAATAAACAAAGAAATTTTTAGTAAATGTCTATTCAACCCTCCTTCTAAACACTTCAATCAATTCTATCAGTTTTGTACTGATTTTTATTCGAAAAAAATGTGTCATTAATATCACTATTTATTATAAATGTTTGGTACTCAAAAATCTTATATTAGCACCAGATCTAAAACATTTGATACTCAAATATCATATACTAGTACCATATTTTTAATTTTTTGTATCGATTTTCATCTGAGAAAAGACACGTGTGCTCAGGGAATGCAAATACATTTTGTTGTGGATCCGAAAGTACAAACACATAAATTTTCTACCAGAGACTTAATGCAAATCTAAGTGGTGATTTAAATTAAATTTACCCTTGTGGATAATCCAAAATATATAACAAATAGCCGGTGCATATTATGAAAATATCAAATAAAATCACTAGTTCTATACTATATTATTACATCGGGATACCTAAAATGACAAATTTTGATGTCATGATAAATTTTTCAAATACCAACAATGTCTTCTTAAAATTATAAAATCGGAATTTTTTCTTTTAGTTTAAAAACAGGACCCTTCGGCCCGCATGCTATACAGATAAGTGTCTAATAAAGACTTTGGCACATGCGTACGTACGCAACGCAGGCTGCGGCAATGGGGCATGCAATGCAATTTATGTGCTAACCAACTAAAAAGGCTAAATTCAAACGGGCCGATGCGTATTCAATGCGCTCACCAACACCCACCAGCAACCATTAATTCGTAGCACTTAACCATGGAGAAAGGGATAGAATTAATTAAACGGTGTCGGAGTCTCCTCTTCTTGCCTAGCAGCTAGACTCGTTATACGTGCTATTACACATGGTGGGTTTTTGGTGTAATGAGTAGAAGTTAGCTGTCTGCGGTGTTGCAGTTGCGTTTTCTTGACAGGCTCCTTTTGCGTGGGAATGGGATTTGGCGTTATCGATCCATGTTCATGATCGAACTCCTGTGCCCCCAGTCAAATTCACAAGTTTTGCGTCTGTGTTTGATAATATAATAAATATATATACTTCACTGATTGCTGGAGCTTGGGATATGTAGAAGAGAGGGAAGGAAAAATGGCAGCGACACGGAGCTCGGAGGCGGACGATGTTATGATGGAGATCGAGTCGAGTAAGCCGCAGGGTAAGGGAATGATAGTGGGGGGATTGAGCCCTTTGAGTGAGAGCCTGTGGAAGGAGAAAGCAAATACGGAGTTCGTGGGCGATGTCTCTGCGAGGCTTACATGGAAGGATTTGACTGTGGTGGTGACTCTGAGTAACGGGGGCACGCAGAATGTTCTGGAGAAGCTTTCGGGTTATGCGGAGCCGGGGACGTTTACGGCGCTCATGGGGCCGTCTGGATCCGGGAAGTCTACGCTTCTTGATGCGCTCTCCGGAAGGCTTGCTGCTAACGCGTTCATGTCCGGGATCGTTATGCTCAATGGCCGTAAAGCCAAGTTGTCATTCGGGACTGCTGTAAGTAATTTTGACACCCATTTTCGTTCTTGCTAAAGAATTTAAGCTAGTTTGTGTAGTACAGTTAGACAACTCGAAATAGAGTTCAAAGGTCCAGAAGATTACGTTGCTCTGTAGTTGATTTCTCTGCTCCAAGTTTAAAGATTCTACTACAGTCAAGAATGGAGATTTGTACTGTTTGTTTATAAAAATTACATATAAAAAACAGAAATGTTTTTGTTTCTAAAAAAGATAGTTACCAGAATAAGCTCCTCTGCTGCAAATGCAGGCATATGTTACTCAAGACGACAACTTGATCGGCACTTTGACAGTTCGAGAAACGATTTCCTATTCGGCTCGATTGCGCCTCCCAGATCGAATGCCTTGGTCGGACAAGCGGGCGCTTGTGGAGAGCACCATAATCGAGATGGGGCTTCAGGATTGCGCGGACACTGTTATTGGAAACTGGCACTTGCGAGGCGTGAGTGGCGGAGAGAGGAGAAGGGTCAGCATCGCAATCGAGATCCTGATGAGGCCAAGATTGCTTTTCCTCGACGAACCAACCAGTGGACTAGACAGGTGATAAAAAAAGTTCCGAAATTTCCTCACTCAAAAACTCTTCTTGATCGCATATTTGTCTGATGAAACTCATTAAATCTTCTTCTTACTCGCGGCAGTGCATCGGCATTCTTTGTGACACAAACGTTGCGAGCTTTGTCCAGAGACGGGCGCACTGTTATTGCCTCCATACACCAGCCGAGCAGTGAGGTTTTTGAGCTGTTTGATCGATTGTACCTGCTCTCTAATGGGAAAACAGTGTACTTCGGCCAAGCTTCAGAAGCTTACGAGGCAAGAAATCTCATCATTAAACGGTACATTTTCTTGTGGGACTTACATTTAGGATAGAAATCTCATGTTCTTGATGTTGAATTTGCAGTTTTTTGCACAAGCTGGCTTCCCATGTCCGGCTCTCCGAAACCCATCAGACCATTTTCTACGCTGCATCAATTCTGACTTTGATAAAGTTAAAGCAACTCTCAAAGGATCCATGAAATTGCGGGTATACCATTCTTGACTCTTGTCTTCGGCACCAATGGATTAGATATCATCCTCTCATTTTCTCGTGTTTTATTCAAATTTTATAGTTATTTGAGATAAAAAAAATAGCTATATTATTATGACAAAAACTTATGTGAGTGTATCTCACGGGTCGTATTTTATGAAACAGATCTCTTATTTAGGTCATCCATGAAAAAATACTACTTTTTATGCTAAGAATCATACTTTTTATTGTGAATATCGGTAAGATTGACTCGTCTCACATATAAATATTCGTGAAACCGTCCCACAAGAAAAGAAAATTTTGGGTACATTTTTCGAATTGGAATTTGAAAATTTTTATTGTGGGATTTATATATATATATATAAAGTTTCCTAAGAACTTATGTGATCGAAGAGTTATTACATGCACAAATACGTTATCGTTGAATTTTTAGAGAGCCATTGTTCAAGATAAAAAATGACCTGGATCCAATGAAAATTCATGATACACAATTGATTAGGTGAACCACACTTGTTCAAGATAAAAAATGACCCAAAAAAATAGTCCATTTGCTAGCTAGGATGGAAGAATTGGATTTGACAGAGGGATTTTGATTAGAGTGTGATGACTCGCAAAATGAATTTTAAATACCTTCAATTCTTTACAATTACTACTAAATTGAAAGGAGATGAATTTGAATTTATCTGACTCTGATACTCTAGAAACTTTGTTGTTGAAGTATGATACTTGGGACATACGTCTCTCGCATATGCAAGAAACTCGTGTTAGTTCCATTTGCAGTTGTCATTTAATCTTTTTTTGACTCCTCTCTCCCATGTTTATCCGATCAGTTTGTGTCGGACGACGATCCTCTAGATAGAGTGACAACAAACGAAGCAATCCGAGCACTTCTAGACTCATATCGTACCTCAACCTACTGTTACTCAGCAAAAGAAAAGATCGAGGGGATGTCGAAAGTTGTGAGTGTCATTTTTTCCCACTTGTTCGAGTTTAACTTGATCCATTCATCAGATTATATGACCTGATTCGAATATGACTTGCTATGATATGCGTTGATTACAGACTGGAACCGTGCTGGATTCTGGAGGGAGCCAGGCCAGTTTTTTCATGCAGGCTTACACCTTAACCAAACGCTCTTTCGTGAATATGTCGAGGGATTTCGGCTATTACTGGCTGAGGCTTGTCATCTACATCGTTGTCACGATTTGCATTGGAACCATTTACTTGAATGTGGGAACTGGATACAATTCGATCCTGGTAACGTTTATTGCTGATGCATTTTGAATCTTCTTAAACTATATACCTCGTCTGAGTTTAAGCTAGTCCAAGTCCTGATGATATTAAAAACCTTGGGAGTATTTACCTGTTGAATTTACAGGCTAGAGGTGCATGTGCATCATTTGTCTTCGGGTTCGTGACCTTCATGTCCATTGGTGGGTTTCCTTCGTTTGTGGAAGACATGAAGGTACATCACATCGATTGGTGAATTAATTCCTGCGAGTAGAAAAAGAAGAGGATGAAATTAAATAACTTGTTCTGTCTTGTTACCCCAGGTTTTCCAAAGGGAAAGGCTTAATGGGCACTACGGCGTGAGTGTTTTCGTGATCAGCAATACTTTATCTGCTGCGCCATTTCTCATACTGATCACCTTTATTTCCGGCACTGTGTGCTACTTCATGGTCCGCCTCCACCCCGGATTTTCACATTATCTATTCTTTGTCTTGTGCCTTCTCGCGAGTGTCACCGTTGTTGAGAGCCTCATGATGGCCATAGCCAGTGTTGTTCCTAATTTCCTCATGGGAATTATCATAGGTGCAGGAATCCAGGTTGTGGATAGCTGACAGATCAATTAAACTTGAGATAAAGCAGAAAATAGACTCAACTGACTGGTTATATGCTCTGCGTTGTGTATGTAGGGAATATTCATGCTTGTCTCCGGTTACTTTCGACTCCCGAATGATATCCCGAAGCCCTTCTGGCGTTACCCAATGTCTTACATAAGTTTCCACTTCTGGGCTCTGCAGGTAAAAAAAACGCCATAAATGTAACGTCTCTCTTTTTAAGTTTAGGGTAATCTGACACACCTGAAAATACTAACAGGGGCAATATCAAAATGATCTGAAAGGACTGATTTTCGATAATCAGACACCCGACCTTCCGAAGATTCCAGGAGAATATATTCTAGAAAACGTGTTCCAAATTGATGTGAACAGATCGAAATGGGCTAACCTGAGTGTTCTTTTCAGCATGATCATTATCTACCGCATCATCTTCTTCATTATGATCAAATTCAGCGAGGACGTAACCCCATGGATCCGTGCGTGCATTGCGCGACGTAGAATACAAAAGAAAAATGCAAACCAGAATAACACTGTCACTCCCTTTGGCCTCACTCAGTCACCTTCTCTGAGGAGCTACGCCCAAAATCGTCCTGGCATTGGCAAGAAGTAGAATATATATAAAGCTTGTGAGAGACAGACCATAAAAGGAAACTTCCACTGTCTATTTCATGCAGTTTCTTAATACATATCGCATAACATGGAAATTTATTTTATATGCTGAGCATGTTATGATTTCTTGAGTTAAAATTTGTGTGTGAGAGAGATTGCTGTGTAAACCAAGATGAGTTGCTCGAGCAATCAAAGTTCTTTCAGTTGACTACACAAAAAGTAGAAGTATATTTTCATTTTGGGTTGAGATTCCATTTGCATGATTAAACCGCTGTAACTACTTATTTGTTTGTATCACTCAAAATGTATTCTATTTAACATCTTATATTATTTAACTGCATTACTATATATTCTTATACGACAATCCAAGTTAGATGTGCAAAAAATATAGCTTCATTACAAGATGTTCATTTTTTTAGGAATCTGAATGCCAGCTCGCTTCAGAAGAACATTTGACACATTCTTAGCCATTATCACAACTTCTTCCTGTCGAGTAAAAAAAATATTTTTCATATATTAAACCAATCGATATTCATATTATCTCTGGTCACTAATTCAATGGATGAGCAAGAAATTGTTCCAAAATCTAATCTTCTGAGGGTATATGTATGATACCTCGTTTAAGGTTGTGATCTTCTTATCCACCATTATCCAGCGACCGTTGCACATGACAGAGGTGATGTTTTCCGTTCTCATGCAGTAAACAAGGCAGGAAATGCTGCATAACAAGAAGAAATGTTACCTTTGAAGATATGTCATATTTGCAATTATAAATCTTGAGAAGGAACCTTATTGTAAAACGCCTTCACAGAAACTGAGTCATACCAATCATGAACAGGCATCATCGACCAGTTTGACGGATTGACGACAATCATGTCCGCCTGCAGATTCAGATCTCAGGCTTAAAACTTTAAAAGAAAACGATACAAAATATGAAATTGTAAGAAGATATATGCATTGAAACTGGAGTATTTTAAGCTAACATATACCAAGATAAAATCTTGAATCGATCATGGAGGCTTGACACTAGTTAACACGTGGACCTAAGAAACATATTTAGTTAACCTTTGACAGAAATTAGTGTACCTTTTTTCCAACCTCGAGTGATCCTATTTCATTGTCCCAGAGTACAGATTTTGCACCATTTATTGTTGCCATTTCAAGAATGGTTTCAGCAGGAAGAACAGTAGCATTTGTGGTTCCTTGAGTAAAAACTTCCCGTCCTTTGTTGATTAGAGAAGCAAGGTACATCTCATCAACTACGTAGAACATTAAAATTACTCAAAACAATGTGCTATAAGATAAAAAGAGACATTTAAAAGATTTTTTTCCAATTATTTTGGATGACAAAATCACTATCGATGTCCCAACCATTAATTACTATTGAAGACAAGTGCTAAACCTTGAAAATTCAGACCGCTAGGTTGGTAAATTCAAACAAATAATTGTTGAAAAGAACGTAATTTTCGTAAAATTTAGCCAGCTGCTTTAGTATCAAATGAAGTTTTGTATGTGATATTTATTGAGTTTTAAATATGTTCCACCATGACAAGGAACTGCACGAGAAGTACTGAAACCAATATGTTTGTCACAAGAAGAATGGAATATAAATCTTTGCAAAATTAAACACCAGATAATAAACTCAACAAACAAGTAGCAATACTGAAACCAATATGTTTGAGAATTCTTGTTACCGATGCTCATCCTATTATTGGAAGGTGCACCATCTGTTCCCAAAGAGACACAGACACCTGCGGCTAGCATTTCTTTAATTGGTGCAAATCCAAGCATACGCATAGCAGCAGCAGGACAATGAGACACTTTAACGCCAGCTTTTGAAAGTAAATCAACCTGAAAAAAGGCATATAAAATCGAACAAATTTGAAGATTTCAAGTTTTATGGTAAACAGGACTTAAAATTACAGGGAGAATATTTGGCTCGATAATTATTTCAAAATACGAGCTCAGTTGGTAGATCAAGAGACACGCACGAGATTACCTCATTATCATTGACCCAAACAGAATGAGCAGCCAGCAGATTGTTTTGTAGTAGCTTGATTTTCTCAAGATATGTTACAGTCCCATGTTCAACTCCTTGGACTGTCACCACAAGTTTGTTTTCATATGGTATCTCCGCGACATGCTAGAAAATGAAAAGATACATAAGAACATTTTAACACGATAAAACATCAAGTGAATGACATAAAATGCCATTCAACTTAATAAGATCAAGATCTGACCATATGGATTCCAGTTTTGAGTTCATTAGCGGCATCTCTTGTTCCAGTAAGTAGGCAATCTGTTGAATTCATAATTTGCCTTATCCCAAACCATATTCTGATGCGTCCTTCAGCAGTATTATGGTGCTTTTTGTGCAGATCCATTTGAGACTGCCCTCACAAATAATTAATTGTTACAGTAAGCTAACTGACATAAAGGCAGCCTCAATGGAATAAACCACAGGATTAGATAAACAAATCTGTGTCGTAAAAACTAAATAAGAAAGTGAAGATATACATGTCGTTAGATTAAAGATCTAACAATTTGAGTTAATGAAACAAAAAACTTCAAGAACCCAAATCTTACAAAGATACCCTCAGAGATTAAATATTGAGAGATTAGCTAGAGGTGAGACCAAATTTCACAGGTTAACACGGGCTTTGAAGATATGACAGCTGATATTTTCTTATTCATGGAATGTTATTTACATATCTGCCTTTTCACTGAATACAAAGATAATCACAGTAAACTTTCAAGGACGATATTCATTAAATCACTTTCAACAATGTACAAGACTAATTGTCATAGGATTAAAAAATATTTTTAAGAGACATATTGAGCTGTAATTTAATTACCGATAATTGGAAACGAAAAGAACCTGAATACACTCCTCAGCAGTCCTTTCGGTCCACGATGCAGGAAGTCCTTCACCAGCATCCATAACCGATTGTGCCAGACATGCACGCAAGCCTAGCAATTCAACGGCCCTTGCCATTCCAGATACATGCTGCCCTCCAGCTTCAGCAAAGCATGTAACCTATCACACGCATTACCAGCAGCATATCTGATATCTTTCCATATATAACTGGACAAAGCAATACCAGGTACCCACTAAAAGGTGATTCTTTTCTACTCAGGTATTAGCACTCATACTGATCAAGATTCTTTATATGAGAACAAAATTGGCATTATAGATTAGTACTACAAAAGCAACCTGCACTTGGTAAGCGACAATTCCCTGCAAATTATTTAAGTATAAAAAACAATGTTGGCTCTCTTCATACAACCTCAAATTTTTTGGGAAAAATAATTTCTAACATAGCATCAGTGACAATGTCACAAGTTAAAAACTACTAGTACACAATATCATACACATTTCATTAACTCTATCTTAGCTAATAATTTGTGGGCCTTTTTTCCCTACAACCAATGTAAACTCATACATGTTAAATACCATTTCTGGACAGATATCAATCGATCTTCGACTTACACGTAAAACCTGTATATTATATGAACTCGAGCTTTAGCAAAATTTGCTTCTATCAGATAATACGATAACACCACGCAAATAACACTTACACCTGAGTGAATGAGCTCAATCCCGCAGAGTAGAGTAGATATGTAAGAGTCATCCTCAGTCATCTCGGCTTCATACGGCCAGATGCGTTGGTGAAGCCACGTCAGCAAGTCCACGTCGTCAGCAATCCCTCTGGCCAACTGTTGTGAGGTGTGAACGTGGGTGTTAATGAACCCTATGAACAACAACAACACAAGCAAAACCAATCCCAGTTAACCCAGAGTCACAGAAAGCCCACTAAACAACGAAATTCAATGCATATCCATACATCAAGGACCAAATAAACAAAGACAATATCACGAGCATAGTTTCCACACAAAAATTGACAAAACAGCACTACCACCAATAAAGACAATAAATTCAAGATTATTGCATGCCTGGGAGGAGAAAATTCCCATGGAGGTTGATGATCTTAGGTGAAAGAGGCAAGAACTGAGAAACTACATCGTCAGAGTGGCCGATTGCTATAATGGTGTCGCCTTGGATAGCGACTCCGCCGCTGCTAAAAACACGAAAATCTGAGTCCATGGTTACGATCAAAGCATCGTGGATTACGAGGAGCGAGTTGCTTTCCGCTATAAACGAGCTTTTTCCTCCTCCTCCTCCTCCTCCTCCTCCTCCTTCATCCATCGCCGGTTGAGTGTGCTACTACTGTTCAAGACTCGGGAGTGTCAATCGTTGAGTTTGACTTGGACATGAAAAGGCAGTTTTGGCTAATAGCATTTTAAGCCCTCATAAAAATATAAAAATAGCATTTAAGCCCTAATAAAATATAAAAATTCACGAATTCCCTGTAAAAATTCACGAATTCCCTATATATATATATATATATATATATAGTCATTTGGAATGGATCTTATATCTTATTCTTAAAAATACAGACTTTTAAATCCAATTGATTTTAGAAAATGGTTTTTCGTTTTCTAAAATTTTCAGAGGGATGCTTATGCAATTTGTCCCCGATTTATTTATAATTTAATCGCATTTTTCTCCATCAATTGTGGCTATTTCTATTCAAGATCGGATCAATAAGGTGACACTTGTTTATTTTATATGATTCATCACATCCAATAAATCAACATCATCTCATTGATGAACATAGATGTGTGCACGGTTGGTGAGCAGCATAGTAAAACTATATATATAATTAGAATAATTAATGAGTTGATAAATTAAAATAATTATTTATACCAAATAATTTTTGAAGATGTGTTAAAAATATGTATTTTAGGATATCAAAGTTAATATGATATAAAATACATATAGAGACTTAAATAACACACGAGATCAATTAAATGCAAATTCGAGATAACTGAGCTCAAGTTACTACTTTTAATAAACAAATAATACAATACATATATGCATACACTCGCCAGCCAAAAAGAGAAGAAGAAAGAAGCAACCCACTCGCGTAAACCCATCTCTTTTCCCAATCCTCCTCGAAGCCACTATAGCAGCTGCCGTATAATCGACATAATTCCTTCGTTCGAGCTCGAAACTTAAAAATTCTTAAATGGTTGTGTTCCTAACATCCTAAGATTCGATTCAAGCCATAAATCAGTAATTTTGAGCAAGTATTCAACTTGATAGAAGCTGCTCATTTCAACTCGTTTCTACACAGTTCTTGTCCGATTTGGTGAGCTTTTGCTTCTGATTTTCGGGTTTATGTGTATTGTGCACTAATAATTTCGACTTGTGGTTCAAATATAACTTTAGAACTTCGTTAGCTTTCTATAGCCATTGGAAAAATGGAATTTCAATTAGAAATAGATTTGATATGATTTTTCTACCAAATTGTGTCAAAATCAAACTCTGTGTTTGAGATGTGTAGAATGGCTACTGTAATTTGAGGTTTTGACTTTTTTCAGTTGGATTCTGGATCTTTTGTTGAAAGTTTTAGATCTATGTGTTATCTTTCGAATGAGATTTTAATCGTTAAATTCCATTAAGAATTGAAAAAGTTATGCATGTTTTACTAAAACTGCTCATTTTTAGATTTTTGTCCGCGAATTTCATGAGTAGCAGCAAGTTCTTGCTAATTTTTGGATTAATCTACTGAGATTCTGAAAATGGTTTCTTCTAGGAAAACTTAGATAATTGAGTTTTCTTTCATTTTCAATTGGCGGATATTGATTTTAGTCCAAATTGAGTGAAATATGAATTTTAGCTCTTAAGTGCTAAATCTGGAACTGTAAATGAAGGTAGTTTCATGGTTTCTGTTTTTGGGCATTTAATCGCGTCGAAATGATCAAACTCCTTGTTGATTTCTTCCGGTGAAATGTGGGATTATTCGAGTTATTGTTATGTGTTTTAGGCAGACGAGCTTTAAAATTGTGCATTGATATTCGTTAGTTGGTATAAGTATGTTATAGTTTGGTAACACTTAAATTATGTGTTTAAGCATATTTATGTATTGTTATTATTGCTTATGTAATTATGTGAATTGTTCGAGTTGTTAAATGCCTTATTGAGTTATATGTTCAGTTATATGCCATTTAGTCTGGGGCATACTTTATGATATACATCTTGAGCCATATCGTTTTTGTTGACCAATTACTATTATTCATTGTTATTCGGCACATGTTGTTGTATAACTCGGGAACAGAGTGTGGTTGATAGGCCTATATTGATACACATGAAATCGTAGTTAAGATTGATCGATTCAGTTGTTAGTGTAGCCCTCGAGGTGAGCGCTGAAATTGTGATATCCAGTTCTGGTTGTTTGTGTCATTCATGTTATATATCGTTACAGTTATATGGAGGTCGAGTTGGGGGTGTTGATTGGCATAGCTTGGCATACCTCGCATACTTGGTAGGGCGGTTTAGCTACATGACGATGTAGCTCTTCTGTGTGTTATTCGAGCATTATTCTTGTGGATCGTATCGTTTGTTTGGCTCCGTTTACCCTGTTGATATTGAGCCATGTTCATACATTTCACATTTCATCTATATATATATATATATATATATATATATATATTGATGCATGGTTTATGTTATTATTATATTTTTGAACTGTTTCATACCTGAATTCTAACATCAATTGTTTACTGGCGGGCTGCTGTGGTTGATTTTGGGCACCATGGTAGATCTCTCGAGTGGTTTTGCAGCACCAGACAGAGCTCATAGTTGAAGTTGGATTGTTTGGTTTTGGTTCGTTGGAGTCTCCCAGCTAGTCTTTATGGATGTATTGGAGTTTGTGTCAGTTTTATGTCGTATTTTATATTGCCGGAGAGATGCCCTAGTATCTGTATGGCATGTACTCAGTTAATTTACAGTTTTAACAAATTAATTTGTATTTTTTTCAATCTAATCTTTAAGTGAAACGTTGATGTGACATTGAAGACGTACATTGCATACGTCAGCGATATCATATGTTATGTCGACAGTTTTTATATCACATCATCATTTATCAGTTTAGTTCAATATGTCTTAAGGATATTACCCTCATGTTAATTAAATCCAACAACCATCGTTGCATAAAAAATGTTTTTACGTGAGGTTAGTACCGTCAGATGTAGAATGAGGGCAGTACCCGCGTTGTAAGATTTCATTAACCCATATTATGGTGTAACATATTAGTCACCAACAACATGTGATGCAAACGTGGTTGATCAAGCACCAAAGAAAGCATGAGAGTCGTTGGAGTTGCCCGAAAGACCTATAACGAGGGGACGTAGCAAGAAGTTTAAAGAAGCACTTCAAGTACTCATGATGAACTACCAATGAGGATCTACAAATTGGGTGACTAAATTAGAGGAGGTTGGGAATCATGGGAATAATATTGGAGGTTTTTGGAATATTATTCAAGTGCAATTGCCGAAGGTCCAGCGCACCCGCGCTAAAACAGGGACCGCACCCGCGGTCCAATGGCCGAAGGACCAGCGCACCCGCGCTAATAAAGGGACCGCACCCGCGGTCCATGATAATCAAATTTAAGAAAATTTCCCGAAGCTGCACCGCACCCGCGGTTTGTTGCCGAAGCTACACCGCACCCGCGGTCAAACAAGCACCGCACCCGCGGTCTTTTGGCGCACTTCCGTGTCAAAGTTGCTAGTTATCTTATTTATGACTTTTCACACAACTTTTCTCGTATGTTATTGTTTATTTAATGCTTATAATCACTATGAACGAAACATTATTGAATGATATAAGAAAAACTTGAGGTTCTCTCAATTTTCAAAGCTTTTAGCTTTGTTCTTCACAAGAAGAAAACCAAATCAAACTTATCAAAAATTGCATCTTTGTGGCGTTTGTCGATTGTTTTTCGCTCGAATTGTCAAAACAAGATCTTTGAAGGTTCGTTTGAAATTCAATTGTTTTATCGTTGATATTTGTTGCTAAGTTTTAATCGCTTAGAGGTGAATACCACAAAATCGTTACTTGTTTCAAAAGATCGGGACAACATAATCGTTCCTTGTTTGTTATTGAATTGAGGGTGTGATTTCTATATTCGTGCTTGCCTTTCATTCGTACGAGGATTCGTATCATTTGGTATCAGAGCTTTGGCTCATTGAATTCAAGTAAGTATCTTGTTCTTCATTTTCAGATCTGACTAAAAAAATAAAAATAAAAAAAAAATCGTTCTGTTATCAGATCTGTGTTATCCTTTCGTTTCTATTTTCAGATCTTTATAAAATTTCGTTGTGTTTTCAGATCAGTGTTATCCTTTCGTTTCTGTTTTCAGATCCGTGTTATCCTTTGTTCTGTTTTCAGATCTGTGTTATCCTTTCGTTTCTGTTTTCAGATCTGCGTTATCCTATCGTTCTTAGTTTTTGTGGATCTGTGAATTTTCGAAAATTCTGTGTTTGTTCCTTGGAATTTTCGAGTGCACCATATATTTTCGAGTACAATAAAAAAATATATCAAATTTCTTGGCTTTGCACAGTCTAAGTGAGACAGTTGCGAGTGTCCACGAGTTGAGTCTGATTGGTTTGATATACAAGTACAAAGCTTGAGCACATCTTAGAAAGAACTATCAAATTTGAGTGAAAAACACTTGAGTGCGAGCGTTATTTCTTTGGAGTGACCGGTGAGTATTTTGTAGTGAAAAAAAAAAGAGTCGAGTGAATTTTTCATTGGAGTGACCAGTGAGGATTCGTGGTGAGAAAACTTATTCTTTATTATTTTACTAACCTTTTCTTGCAGGTATAATAGTTGACGAATGTCAATTTCAAACAATGTTGAGAGGGTTGGATAGAATATGGGAGAAGAAGTTTAAGCCTCTAAGTGAGAGGTATAGGCGGAGTGAAGAAGAGGAAATACATGATAGGCAATATGATGAGGATAGGCGACGTAGAAGATTTGGAGGGAATAGATCATTGTATTTGCATCGTGATGATGATAGGGGATGTGAGGAGAGTAGTGGGTGTAGCAACCGGGGAGAGAAAATCATTGCTAGTCCAATGGAGCAGTCGAGATGTGAAGCTAGCAAATATGAATATCAAGGTACAAGTAAAAACTCAAATTCTAGTACTTTTGATATTATATGTTGTTGGTGTTTAAAATTTGGGCATAATACTAGCCAATGTCAACGTATGGAGCTGACAGTAGTAGAGTCGTTGGTTGAACTTAAATCTCAAGTGGATGTTGAGATTGTTGGAGAATTTGAACATGAAATTGAGGTTGTAGAAGAACCTGAATTTGAAGTTGTGGTTGAGAAAGTTGTTGATGATAGTATTCCACTAGTTGATGATTCGAATGATGTTAAATTGTGTACAGTGGAAGCTGAATCATTGAGTGGTGAAGAAATGCCTAATTTGTCTACTATGGAGGAGGAAAGTACGCAAGGAGAAGTTATTGTACATAAATTTGTTGAGGAACCAAATGTTTCATTGGTTCAATTGAGTCCAAGTATTCTTGAGGATCAATTGAAATTTATTCTTGAAGTGAGTGAAAAAGAAATTAAAATGGCCGAAAGAAAGAGAGAACAAAAGAGTGAGATGGCCATGAAGAGAAAAAAAGATGAAAAATATGATATTAAAGAAAAGGAGAGAGAAAAAGAGGCCAAAGGAAAAGAAAACGAAAAGAAATATAATTTGAAGGCCCAAAAGAGTAAAAAGAGTGAGGTTGAGACTTATGTATTTTTGAATAAACCCTTTAAAGTACCTTTGTACAAAGTGGTTTATTGTCATTGTGATGATATAGCCGGTTCAATCCCGAGCGATGTTAATTATTCTTTGCAGGATTATTGTGATGACATGATGAAGAGAAAAGCAAGTGTTGATAATGTGAGAATACCATGGGATGATCCATATGAATTCAGGATCATTCGAGATGAGGTAAGGTTAGTTGCCGACGCAACAATTGGGAGGTATGATTTGCTTCCTTACTTTAATTTTGTGTTGTATTATTTTCAAGATTTTGTAGAACAGGTTGAAAGTGTTACATTTAGTAAGCATGACTGTGGTTTGATAATTTTGCCAAAGTGTCATAGAATTGAAAATGGCTATATATTTTGTGAACTAAATTCGAATGTTATTGATTTGGAGTGTTCAGAGAACGTCAATTTGATGTGTTTTTGTCATGGCAATGAATTGTATGCATTAGACTTAAATCCGTGTGTTGTGTTAAAGGATTGTATAGATAGTAAATTTAGCATGTTCTATTGGCATGATTATTATTTGTTTGGTGATATTAGGGAAAAGAGTATGAATGAATGTAACAATTTCTATGTTCATGATGAATGTATTTATAAGGAGAATAAAATGTTCATGTTATATTCATTGAATGAATTATATGATGGTGAAGCATATTGTAGTGGTTATCATCAGATTAGGATGAAGGAAGGTGATGAGTGGAAAACAACATTTAAAACCAAATATGGGTTATATGAGTGGATGGTAATGCATTTTGGTTTAACAAACGCTCCTAGTACCTTTATGAGGTTGATGAATCATGTCATGCGTGCTTACATAGGGAAATTTGTTGTGGTTTATTTTGATGATATTCTTGTGTATAGTAAAGATTTAGAAGAGCATGTTGAGCATTTGAGACTTGTACTGACAACACTTAGGGCTGAACATTTATATGCTAATCTTAAGAAATGTGATTTTTGTACAAGCAAACTTGTTTTTCTTGGTTTTGTGGTAAGTTCACATGGGATACAAGTGGATGAGGACAAGGTAAGTGCTATTCGAGATTGGCCAACGCCTGCTAATGTTAGTCAAGTTCGAAGCTTTCATGGTCTTGCAAGCTTCTATAGGATGTTTGTAAAAGATTTTAGCACACTGGCGGCACCGATGACGGCAGTGATTAAGAAGAACGTTCCATTCCACTGGGGCGAGGAGCAAGAGAAGTCTTTTAATATTATTAAACAAAAATTAATTAATGCGCCTTTACTTGTTTTGCCTGATTTTTCTAATACTTTTGAAATTGAATGTGATGCTTCAGGTGTAGGTATTGGTGGGATTTTGATGCAAGGAGGACGACCAGTGGCGTACTTTAGTGAAAAACTCAATGGAGCAGCACTAAACTATCCAACATATGACAAGGAGTTGTACGCGCTTGTGAGGACCTTGGAGATGTGGCAACACTACTTGAGGCCTAAGGAGTTTGTGATCCATACCGATCATGAGTCTCTAAAGTACCTTAAGGGACAACAGAAACTGAACAAGCGGCATGCTAAGTGGGTGGCATTCATATGTACATTTCCCTACATAACCAAATACAAACAAGGTAAGGATAATGTAGTGGCTGACGCACTATCACGGAGGTACGTATTAATCTCTACCTTGGAGTCGAAAATCTTGAGATTTGAACATATGAAAGAGTTGTATTTGTTGGATGAGGATTTTAAGGAGATATTTGAAACATGTATGCATGGTCCACATGACAAATTTTATTTGCATAATGGGTTTTTATTTAGAGAAGATAGATTGTGCATTCCTAAGTCATCAATTCGTGAGTTACTTGTGAGGGAGGCACATGGTGGTGGTTTGATGGGGCACTTTGGTGTGGCTAAAACTTTGAGTTGTTTGCATGAGCATTTTTATTGGCCACATATGAAACGTGATGTTGAGCGTGTTTGTGAAAAGTGCATTACTTGTAGACAAGCTAAGTCTAGAACACAACCACATGGATTGTATACACCACTTCCTGTTCCTAGTGAAACTTGGATTGATATTTCTATGGATTTTGTTTGAGGTTTGCCAAGGACTAAGAAGGGAGGGATTCAATATTTGTTGTTGTTGATAGATTCTCTAAAATGGCACATTTTATTGCTTGTCATAAAACCGATTATGCATCCAACATTGCAGATTTGTTCTTTAAGGAAGTCGTTAGGTTGCATGGTATGCCTAGGACTATTGTATCTGACCGTGATGTTAAATTTTTGATTTACTTTTGGAAAACTTTGTGGGCTAAGCTTGGCACTAAACTGTTGTTTTCTACTACATGTCATCCTCAAACGGATGGACAAACTGAAGTTGTTAATAGAACTCTAGGAATACTTTTGCGTGCTATACTCAAAAATTCCTTGAAAAATTGGGAAGAATGTTTGTCATTTGTTGAGTTTGCTTATAACCGTAGCGTGCATTCTACTACGAATTATTCACCATTTGAAATTGTTTATGGTTTTAATCCTTCAACTCATTTGGATTTGATGTCTTTGCCTGTGAGTGAAAGGTTGAACATGGATGGCAAGAAGAAAGCTGAATTCGTTAGAAGTTTGCATGAGAATGTCAAGAATAACATCGAGAAGAAGAATTTACAATATACGAAGCAAGCCAACAAGGGGAGGAAAAAGATGGTTTTTGAAAAGGGAGATTGGGTGTGATTGCACTTAAGAAAAGAAAGATTTCCAGAAAAGCGACGTTCGAAACTCTTACCTAGGGGTGATGGACCATTTCAAGTGCTTGAAAAGATCAACGACAATGCCTACAAATTAGACCTACCAGGTGAGTACAATGTCAGTTCTACTTTTAATGTTAGTGATCTTTCGTTGTTTGATGTAGGAGATGATCAAGATTTGAGGACAAATCCTTTTCAAGAAGGGGAGAATGATGCAAACGTGGTTGATCAAGCACCAAAGAAAGCATGGGAGTCGTTGGAGTTGCCCAAAGGACCTATAACGAGGGGACGTAGCAAGAAGTTTAAAGAAACACTTAAAGGACTCATGATGAACTACCAAGGAGGATCTACAAATTGGATGACTAAATTAGAGGAGGTTGGGAATCATGGGAATAATATTGGGGGTTTTTGGAATGTTATTCAAGTGCAATTGCCGAAGGTCCAGCGCACCCGCGCTAAAACAGGGACCGCGCCCGCGGTCCAATGGCCGAAGGACCAGCGCACCCGCGCTAATAAAGGGACCGCACCCGCGGTCCATGATAATCAAATTTAAGAAAATTTCCCGAAGCTGCACCGCACCCGCGGTCAAATCATTAGCGCACCCGCGGTTTGTTGCCGAAGCTACACCGCACCCGCGGTCAAACAAGCACCGTATCCGCGGTCTTTTGGCGCACTTCCGTGTCAAAGTTGCTAGTTATCTTATTTATGAATTTTCACACAATTTTTCTCGTATTTTATTGTTTATTTAATGCTTGTAATCACTATGAACGAAACATTATTGAATGATATAAGAAAAACTTGAGGTTCTCTCAATTTTCAAAGCTTTTAGCTTTGTTCTTCACAAGAAGAAAACCAAATCAAACTTATCAAAGATTGCATCTTTGTGGCGTTTGTCGATTGTTTTTCGCTCGGATTGTCAAAACAAGATCTTTGAAGGTTTGTTTGAAATTCAATTGTTTTATCGTTGATCGCTTAGAGGTGAATATCAAAAAATCGTTACTTGTTTCAAAAGATCGGGACAACATAATCGTTCCTTGTTTGTTATTGAATTGAGGGTGCGATTTCTATATTCGTGCTTGCCTTTCATTCGTACGAGGATTCGTATCAACATGTTAGCGTTATGATAAAATAGACTTAATATTGAAATAAAATGCAAATAAGTTAACTAAGATTGTAATTCGACCGAAAACATTATGTAATTTTTTTAAAAAAAATTGAGGCATCAATATATAATTTATCTTAAAATTTTAAATAAATAGACATAGGTGCAAGCATGTATAACACAAATATTCTTCCATATATAAGTAAATTGTTAACTCAAAACTTCCAAAATATCTTCTCACTTTCGTTATCCTAACCACTCTCATTACCCTAACATTATAATCAAATTCAAAGTTAATTCCAAATAATGTGTATATTTTATATATGCAACGCTTGTGTATTATGATAATTACATAGAAATAACTGAAAGCAACGGATAAACTCGGCCCTTAAACCAAACATAAAATCAACTGCTCGGACCAACACATGAGCAGCTTGATTCGCTGATAGACTGATAAAAACAAAAGAACATGACTGGTTTGTAAGAAAAACGCGACACATATTAAAAGAAGTAGCGTGTACAAATTGATATTGGCGACGACCAAGAAAATTTAGATGCGTACACGATTCTCTTTCTGAATCTCGGCTCCCGATAAACTCATCGATGGTATGAGAAACGCCTATAAATAAGCGATTGAGGTCCCTAAGCATACACATACATCATCTAAAGAGAGCGTGCAGTGCTTAGAAGGCTTCAACCGAAAAAAAAAGCAGAGAAATCAAAAATTTTCAATGGCCGGAGGTAATTCTCGATTAAAGCTTCCACATATTATATCATGTTTATAAATACATAGAACCATGATTTTAAGAAAAATATTTAACATTTGGTATCAGAGCAATGATACTTTTGCCTTGAAAATTTTTTTATTTGCGTAATAAGCTTGAAGTTTGGATATGAACTTTAAGAAAGTTTACGTACCTGAAAATTTCTTTGGAAAATTTCTTCACGTTGCACTTCGGAGTTCTCGGATGAGATCTTGAAAATTGTATAAAGTTTTTGAATTTGAAAATTAAAGGAGAAATTTGATATATGGAGAGCAAATTTTTCCGAAAGAAAATTTGCGAAAGAACAATTGCAGAGAACAGATGAAATGAAATGTTATACAATCAATAATTCAACGTTCATTGCATTGTAATAATTGAACGAGAAGGGTCTAATTGAATGAGAGAAGACCCACATGCAAGCTAAGTCTTCAATTATAAATCTCTTCAATTGATTGATGGAGGTTATTAAATTTTTTTAAAAAAAATTAATTAATTAAGTGGGACCCACATATATTGATTGTGCATGTGTGATGTGTCAGGTTAAAATATATCTATATATATATTTATTTATTTTATTATTTTTAATAATAATAATAATAAATAAATAATTAATGTGTAATTAAGTTATATGTATAATTCGATATACATGTAACATTTGGTTAAATAATTTATACACATTAAAATAATTCCAAGTTCGACGTAATTTCTAATACATGTTTAGAAATTATTTTTGCATGTTAGATAAAATGTCAAATATTATGGATAAGTGTTTGATGTGTACATGCAAATTTAATATTATACTTGCATTTATTTTTTTTAAATGCAAATTGTATTGAAAAATATTTTGGAAAAACAATATTCACATTGTGTTCATATTAAATTATATTAAGTTGTTTATAATTTGAAATGAACATATCAAGTAAGATGTGAATATAATAAAATATTTTAGATATTCACAAACGAACAAATAATCCTCACTTTATCACTAATCTGATAAAAGAGAAAAACTGATGAGGAGACAACATTTTTATGTAAATGTGATCCTCACTTTATCACTACTCTGATTGAAGAGAAAAACTGATGGGGAATGTATTCGTTCATATTAAGTAAAAATGTGAATATAAAGTTATTTAATGAAAAATTTTGGCTTATAAAGATTCACATAAATGTGGATAATTAAAGTTGAATAATAAGTATAAGGTGACGTAAGAAAACATGATCTGAGGGAATTCTTCATAGATCGGTTTAAACTACCTTGATTAGCCACTGGTCTCCTTGAGGAACGTTGTTCTGTCTAGGAGTTGGGTATTTAAAGGGCCTTAGCACTACCTATCTTTCCTGGGAGCACTCTGGGAAAGTGTTGATTGCGAAATAATTATTATATAAAGCATTAAGTAAAGTCAAAATTTTGTCCAGCGAACCGTATAATTTTAAATAATTGAGGAATAGCCACAACATCCTTAATTATGAAAAATTATGCATTAAGTGGATTTGGATCACATAATGGACATCAATTGTAATTAATTATATAAACATAATAAAATTTACTCCACATGGATTTTTATTATATTTATATAACTAATTAGGTTAAAATATCAAATTATATTTTTCCTAATTTACCCACAGGAGTTAAGAAAAATACATTTTGATAGTTTTATCATAAAGTTACAGAAAAATCTTATTGAATTAAAATTTTAGCCCACAGGCAAATTTTATGTCACTAGATTTTTAAAACATGAATTACATTAGTAAAACATGATATTGTCTCAAAATTTTAAGCAGATGATATTTTGTGCAGTTATGCAACCTGCGACTTTTTCTGATATGAAATGTGACATTCCCGATCTAAAGGGCGATAATTATAAAATTTGGAAAGAAAGAATTCTTCTTCAATTGGGGTGGATGGATATTGATTATGCTATACGGAAAGACGAACCATCTGCTATTACTGAAAACAGCATTCCGGATGATGTTGATCTTTATGAAAAATGGGAGTGATCTAATCGACTCTGCGTAATGTTCATAAAGACCAAAATCTCTGCTGGCATGCATGGTTCTGTCGACCAGCATAATAATGTCAAAGAATTACTGAAGGCTATTGATGAACAGTTTCAGTCTTCAGATAAGGCTCTTGCAAGCACCCTAATTATGGAATTCTCTTCATTAAGGCTCACCAGTGTGAGAGGTGTGCGAGAGCACATCATGAAAATGCGGGACATAGCGGCTCGGCTCAAGACACTTGAAGTAGAAATGTCTGAGACTTTTCTTGTGCACTACATTTTATGCACTCTTCCACAACAATATGGACCCTTCAAAATTTCCTACAATACACATAGGATAAATGGTCGATTAATGAATTAATAACCATGTGTGTTCAAGAGGAAGGAAGGTTGTTGATGGAAACAAATGATAATGTCTTTATGACCACACAAGGAAAGTATAAAAAGCAAGCCAAAGTCAAGGGTAAAGGGAAAGAAATAATTCCACCTCAACCTGACATCAAGAAAGAATCCAAATGTTTATTCTGTAAAAAGACGGGACACATTAAGAAAGATTGCAATAAATTTAATGACTGGCTTGAAAAGAAAGGTATTCCTACTTTATTTGTCTGTTATTAATCTAATAAGGTTGATATGATTTATAATACATGGTGGATTGATTCTGGTTCTACAATCCATGTTACAAATACCTTGCAGGGTATGCAAAACCTAAGGAAGCCAATAGAAAATGAGCGAAGCATCTATTCAGGAAACAAGATGTCTTCGCATGTGGAGGCTATTGGGACTTGCTGCCTAGTGTTGAATAGTGGTTATAGTTTAAAATTAGAAAAGACATTTTATGTTCCTAGTTTTTCTAGGAATTTAATTTCAGTTTCAAAACTTGTACCCCTTGGTTATTCATTTCAGTTTTTGGATAAATCAATAAATTTGTTTTATAAATCAAATCTTATTGGAAATGGTACAATGGTTGATGGTCTTTTCTCTATTTATTTACAAAATAATAACACCACTATGCATGTTCAAGGATGTATTAAAAGATGTGTTATAAATGAAGATTCATCTATATTATGGCATCGGAGATTTGGACACATCTCCATAGAGAGAATTAAAAGATTAGTAAATGATGGAGGACTTAGTACTTTAGATTTTACTGATTTTGAGACTTGTGTGGACTGCATTAAGGGAAAGCAGACCAATAAGTCTAAAAAGGGTGCCAAGAGAAGTACAGAAATATTAGAAATCATACATTCAGATATTTGTTGTCCAGATATGGACATGCAAAGTCCGAAATACTTTATCTCTTTCATTGATGATTATTCACGATACATGTATATCTACATGCTTCATAATAAAGACGAAGCACTTGAAGTCTTTAAGGTTTTTAAGGCTGAATTGGAGAAACAATGTGGAAAACATATTAAGATTGTGAGAACTGATAGAGGTGGAGAATATTATGGTAGATACACTGAGAATTGACAAGCACCTGGTCCATTTGCGAAGTTTCTCGAAGAACATGGGATTGTTGCTCAATATACTATGCCTGGTTCTCCGGACCAAAATGGCGTAGCTGAGAGGAGAAACCGAACATTATTGGACATGGTGAGGAGCATGTTTAGTAGCTCTAAACTTCCTAAATCCTTGTGGACTGAAGCTCTTAAGACAGCTATGTATATATTAAACCGAGTTCCAACTAAGGCTGTCCCAAAGACGCCATTTGAGTTATTTAAAGGTTGGAAACCGAGTTTGCAACATATACGCGTTTGGGGTTGTCCTTCAGAAATAAGAGTTTACAACCCACATGAAAAGAAACTGGACCCAAGAACTATAAGTGGATATTTCATTGGGTATGCCGAAAAATCCAAAGGGTACAGATTCTATTGTCCATCTCACAACACTAGAATTGTGGAATCAAGAAATGCAAAATTTCTTGAGAATGATTTGATTAATGGGAGTGATCATTCAAATGACATAATTTTTGAGAATGATCACATTAATATACAACCCTCTTATTCAAATGACAGATTGGTAGTTATTCACACCCCTCAAGATCAAATGGGTGTTAGACAACCAGTTATTGAAGTTCCACAAATCGCTGATGAAAATCCAGTAGATCAAGTTGTAAATGAAGAACAACAAGAAATTGTTGATCAACCAAACAACCTTAGGAGATCTACTAGAATAAGGAGATCAGCAATATCTAGTGATTATGTTGTGTATTTACAAGAATCGGATTTTAACATCGGAGCCGAAAATGATCCTGAAACGTTTTCACAAGCCATGAGTTGTAATGAGTCAAAACTATTGTTTAATGCTATGAAAGAAGAGATGAATTCTATGGCAGTTAATGGAGTCTGGGATCTTGTTCAGTTGCCTGAAGGGGTCTTCAAAACAAATAAAGACTCATTAGGAAACATTGAAAGATATAAAGCAAGACTCGTTGCTAAAGGATTCACTCAGCAGGAACGAATCGATTATAAGGAGACTTTTTCTCCTGTATCTAAGAAAGATTCTCTTCGTATCATTCTAGCATTAGTTGCACATTTTGACTTAGATTTACAACAAATGGATGTGAAAATGGCTTTTCTCAATGGAGAACTAGAGGAAGAGGTTTATATGAAATAACCTGAAGGATTCTTCTCTAGTAATGGTGAGCAATTGGTTTGTAAGCTTAAGAAATCTATATATTGATTGAAACAAGCTTCCCGTCAATGGTATTTAAAATTTCATGATGTTATCTCTTCATTCGGATTCGTTGAGAACCCCATGGATCAATGTATATACCAGAAGGTCAGTGGGAGCAAGATTTGTTTTCTTATTCTATATGTAGATGATATATTACTTGCAACCAATGATAAGGGTTTGTTATATGAGGTGAAACAATTTCTCTCTAAAAACTTTGATATGAAGGATATGGGCGATGCATCTTATGTCATTGGCATTAAGATACATAGAGACAGAATTCGAGGAATTATAGGTTTGTCTCAAGAAACCTATATAAACAAAGTTTTAGAGAGATATCGGATGAAATATTGTTCACCAAGTATAGCTCCCGTTGTAAAAGGCGATAAATTCAATTTGAGCCAATGCTCAAAGAATGATCTAGAGCGGGAACAAATGAAAAACATTCCTTATGCTTCTGCTGTCGGAAGCTTGATGTATGCTCAGGTTTGCACTAGACCTGACATTGCATTTGTTGTTGGGATGTTGGGAAGATATCAGAGTAATCCAAGTTTAGACCATTGGAAAGCTGCAAAGAAAGTAATGAGGTACCTTCAAGGGACCAAAGATTATATGCTTATGTTCAGACGAACTGTTAATTTGGAAGTAATTGGTTACTCTGATTCAGACTACGCTGGCTGCATTGACTCAAGAAAATCCACTTCAGGATATATTTTCATGCTAGCTGGTGGAGCTGTATCTTGGAGAAGTGCAAAGCAGACATTGACTGCTACTTCCACTATGGAAACTGAGTTCGTAGCTTGTTTTGAGGCAACCTCACATGGTGTATGGTTGAAGAGTTTCATTACAGGGCTTAGAATTATGGATTATATATCTAGGCCATTAAGAATATATTGTGACAATTCAGCTGCTGTTTTTATGGCTAAAAATAACAAAAGTGGTAGTCGAAGCAAGCACATCGACATTAAGTATTTAGCCATACGAGAACGTGTTAAAGATAAGAAGTTACTTATCGAGCACATTAGCACTGAATTGATGATTGCGGATCCTTTAACTAAGGGCATGCCACCATTGAAATTTAAGGATTATATAGAAAGAATGAGACTTGATTTCTTTATGTAATTTTGTTGTAAGAACAAATTTAATGAAACTACGATGTGATATTTTCTCATATTTGTTGTGTACACATTCATTGATTTGAGAAATATCAATAAAGTTGGACCTCGAATAAACATTGGGTTTATTCATTAAGTTATACAGATTTGAGAGACATAATGCATTGTAATACATGGAAGATAATATTCGTTTTAAGATGACCTATCGCCATGATTCATGTATTTTGTTTTCTCCTATGGTAAATGAGATATATGTGTCAAGTGGGAGAATGTAAGAAAAACGTGACACATATTAAAAGAAGTAGCGTGTACAAATTGATATTGACGACGGCCAAGAAAATTTAGATGCGTACACGATTCTCCTTCTGAATCTCGGCTCCCGATACACTCATCGATGGTATGAGAAACGCCAATAAATAAGCGATTGAGGTCCCTAAGCATACACACCTCATAAGAAATATATACCATCTAAAGAGAGCGTGCAGTGCTTAGAAGGCTTCAACCGAAAGAAAAAGCAGAGAAATAAAAAATTTTCAATGGCCGGAGGTAATTCTCGATTAAAGCTTCCGCATATTATATCATGTTTATAAATACATAGAAACATGATTTTGAGAAAAATATTTAATGTTTTTACATTTATCAACAATCGAATGCAAACTAGAAGAATCATTAACATGATTGTTCAAAGCATTAGTAACCAAAAAACGCATCAGATTCGACGATGATGTTTGAAAGATTAGGCTCTCTGATCCAACTGAGTGTCTCACAAATACACAATGCTTCTGCTGTAGATGGTTGAAAACTTCCTGGGAAGCTACGTTGAGAGGCTGATAACACAGCTAGGCACATTGTTTAATAATATATAAATCAATAAATTTGATGATGGTGGCATCCCATAAATTCATTCATAATATGGAGGAACATGATTATAAAATCAACAAGAAATCTAAATTAAAAAACCAAAAATAACATCAACAAAATCCGGACGACGTGTGATTTATAGTTTATCTAACATCAAAAACTCATATTTAGAACGGCGTGTCGGATTTGATACAAGAAAAGAGAATACTCCATCCATGCCACTAAATTAAAAAGCTATTTTCCTTTATAATGAACAGACCACGTACCAATAAAAGAGGGATATTTATAGACTTAAGCGCTAATTAACTACACTTAGCCAATTAGCTATACTAATTACTAAATTAATACTCAGTAATTAGTTTAAAGCCAGAGGGCCCCAACTTCCTTGAGGAGTGGAACCAAAGTGCCATTAATATGCGAAGCCATAACTCTGTCCATAGCGCCGACGAGTTTCCCGCCGATGAATACGACGGGAACGGCGGAGACGACGCCGAGCAGCAGCATCAGGGCTCTCTCGATCTCTTTGCCTCTGGGATCTTGGTCGAGCTCGAAGACAGTAGGGTTGACTCCCATCCCGCAGAACAGCCTCTTCAGTGCATGGCACATGCATCAAGTGCTCACGCTGAAAATCACGATGGCGCTGCCGGAGGCCAGCCGCACCACCCTCTGCCTGGGGTCCTCCGCCGCCGCCTCAGATAGATGACGCGTATGATGTAATGTGGAGGGGTGGTAGCTGGCGTGTGATGACTTCTGGTAGTGGCGCATGTTTTGGTACAAGAACAAGTGCTCTGCGGAAATGTGTCGATTTGTTCGTATTCTGAAGCTCGAGTGAAATTATGAGAAAGGGGTGTGGGCTGAGGCTAAGGTATAAATAGAGATCGTTTGCATGGGGAAAAGCAAATCGAGGCTCACAAATTGGATGGATTTTCACATTTAAAAAAAGATCGGTTTTTGACTTTGGATTTTGGCTCTCATTTCGAGTTAATGGTCTGGCCATAGTTAAAAGTGCGTGGGAAATTGAGCCGACGAACTCATTTTTCTGTATATATCTAATAAAAGAAGGTACGTTGTCTCTTTTTATATATAACACAAATATGGAGACTAAAAGCACAAAACCAAAAGCGTGGAAGTTGGAACTAATAACAAGTGCCAATACTAAAAGTGTGGAACTGAGTCCAACTACTAACACAGACCCTCAGGATTGGTGGAGATCTCAAACACCAAGCTTGGAGAGTAAGGACCAATGCTGCCATCTGCCTAACCCTATAGTAAATAAGTCAGCAAGTTGCTTGGTTGTTGAAATGTTGACATTCTTAATGGTACCATCTTTAACCCTTTCCAGAATCAAATGACAATCAATCTCAATATGTCTTAGTGTGTTCATGATACACGAGATTGGTCGCAATGTGGATCGCCGTCTGGTCATCATAGAAGAGAGGTGTTGACCCAACAAAGTAACTTTCATGTCAGATAACAATCCAGAAATCCAAATTATTTCACAGGTAGTTGTGGCGATAGCTCGATACTCTTCCTCTGCAGAAGATCGAGAAATAGTGCTCAGCTTCTTTGTTCTCTAAGAGAACAAAGACTCCCAAGTTTGATAGAGAAACATGTTAGGGATCTCTGGGTCATAGGACAAGCCCTCCACCCAAAGTCACAATAAGCTACAAGACCCTGCAATTTTCAAACCTTGTAATTAAAGATCAGTATTCCTCAAGAAATTAATAAGAGAATTCAATTGGCATATAATTATATATGTGCATACAAGTCGAGATTTAATATATACATATGTCGTTTTGCATATAGTATAAAATTTTAGATTTTTTATTAGAATAGGCACCCATGCATATGCTTGATGATTGGAAAGTATATTTGGAAATATTAATGTTGAGATATAATGGTATTGATATGCTAAGAAGTAGTTATGCATACACATATGTATGTATATTTCGAAAATTGGGATGAAGGTTGTGCAAGATTGGAGAAGATTATACAGGATAAAAGACATAAGGAAAGTAAATAAATTAATACATGTATAGTGATATGTATCCCCAGACTTCGAATTTTTTGGCTAAACAACTATATATAGATATTGAATTAGTTGAATACATATGCAAGAATATAAACATGCTTGAGTTTGAATGTGAGGCCCAGGGCCGTAAAGGGCGGGAGGTGATCGCCGGTACCATGAGGTTGCACAGACAATCATGAGCGGCTTCTGACAGACTTCTAGGCTACCTGAACAGTTTTGAAATCCCTCTTCTTCCGGTGCCATGAGGTTGCACAGACAATGAGTGGCTCCTGACATGCTTCTAGGCTGAGGGAACATGGATGAACCGATCCTACACCAGAAGGAGAGGGATTTCAAAACTGTTCAGGTATGGGACTGTGCAGTTAAGGATGTCTTAAAAGATTTGATATGTACTACTCATATCAAGAATTTGCATCTTCTCCTCGGTAGCTCATCATATAAGAACTCCAAAGTTAAGCGTGCTTGACTTGGGGCAATCTGGGATGGGTGACCCACTGAGAAGTTTTCCTAGGGTGCGTGTGAGTGAAGACATAAGTGCCTTAAGGTTGCACGAACAATGAGCGACTCATGGTAGGCTTCTAGGCGGAGGTAACATGGATGAAAAGATCTTACATCAGAAGGAGAGGGATTTCGAAACTGTTTAGGTATGGGACTGTGCAGTTGACGAGGGCTTATAAGAACTTCAAAGTTAAGCGTGCTTGTCTTGAGGCAATTTTGGGATGAGTGACCTCCTGAGAAGTTTTTCTAGGGTGCTTGTGAGTGAGGATATAAGCACGTTGGAAAGACCCGTTTTGATACAGTGAGGACAATCGTCAAATTTAGGGCGTTACATGGAAGGTCTAATAGATGGAAACAAATCATCAACTTTTGCACAAGAAAATCGATAGGACTTGACCAAATTTTGGGCACTTAAATTTCGAACCAATCAACGGGTGACATTGAGGAATGGTGTCAACATTTTTGGTAGCTTTATAATCAGCCATATAGGGAGGGATCTTGTGACTAAAATGAAAGAAAATCGTTTGATTTGATGTAATTTGTGTAGGATTTAGGTGCCTCATTCAGCCTCTTCCTCTCACATATTTATAGTGTCTCATTCCTAGACTCAACCACACCAAAAATTCAAAAATCTAGTGCTGCATAATTTGAAAAGCTCAATAGCACACTTGATGCAAAACTATGCTAAAATCCATCCAAAATTTTGGCTAGAACGTGAACCGAAGTACAGCTTAAGCAAAGTGCAAGGATTCATCCGAGTTGAGTGCAAATTTGATGCTACTTCCGATCGTGTATGAGCAAGCCACCCTTCCATTCGACCCTTCTCGTTTTCTCCAAGGAATACAAAGGTATGTGGGTTTGTTTTAAAAATATAATTTTGGTTATGCACTTTTCGTTTTTTCGAAAATTTCGGTCGAGTGCAATTCTTATTCTACCCCCTTCATGATACGAATATCTTATATTTTATGTTTTGTCACTATTAGAATTCATCTGGATATAAGTGTGAATCCCAATATGGAATATGTTATGACCCTTACAGGGTGGGATTGCAACTGTTACATGGCCTCGCCTCCTTAAAGAAATAAAAATTAGGTACTGATTTCATTAAAGCATGGAAAGTAGAGGAATCTCAGTGCTTAGATTAAAAAAATATGCTTATTATATAAATTATGTTATGCATGGTATGTTTTTATTCGAAATTCATGTATATTTGTTATGTATATACTCGAACAGCCCCCACTTACTGAGTGATTACCATATCACTCATCCTTTACTCTGTCTTCCATAGATAAGTCCGAAGAACAGAGCGAGGAAAAAGAGTCCGACCGGTTTTGGGTTGGTGATGGACGCATAAAGACATTTAATTTAAGTTTTTATATTTAATTAAATTCAAAACGCTTCCGTATTATTTCTATCATTTTAAGTAATTCTGTTGTAAAGACAATACTATTTCTATGGAAATTATGATATAAACTGATTTTGGTTTATACTGTATCACGAGGTTTGTTGTTTGATGATTATGTGATTGTTGAACAGTGTCGGTGTCGATTAACCCTGATCTCGAGGCGTGACAAAATCCCTAAACTAGGATTGTTCTTGAGATATCTGACACTCTGACTGCTGAATCTATATGAGATTGTTTAGAAGACTTCATAAACTAACTAAATGTCTGAACAACATAACATCTGTCAGGTCTTGTAACTGTAGTAAGATAAACTAATCTCCCAATCAATCTTTGATATAAATCTGGATCAGAGAGCAAGGGGTCAACTTTACTATCACGTCATAAGGCCTAGCACTAGACACTCCCATCTCTGCAATTAGTTCGAAGGCTTACTTATGCTAAGATAAATAAATTTATTATTTAGAGTGGGCCATCTAAATGCCTAAAAGTATTTTAGAACTCTGATTTGTAGGTGATCGCTCTTCCAGCAGGAAAAATTATTGCACCCAACAATCTTCCTCTCAATAATTGCACTTCTTGCAATCAATGAGAATCAAACTCATCACCTTGGATTTGATACCAATTATAGGACCGAGCTCTTGTCGTGGTAACAGTGCAACTCAAATATTTTAAATCGCATAGAAGCTCAAGTACCACGGTTCGATCGCTCTTTTAGCAGGGAGAATTATTGCACCCAATACTATGGCAGTGACATAAAATCGTCTTCATCTAAATCTCTTTGTAGGAAAATATTTGTCACATCCATTTGATTAGTACAATTATTAACAACAAGAAGACTATACAAACATCGAATAATCATTATATTTGTCGTAGGAGAAAATTGTCATGTAAATCAACATCAAATTGTTTTGTATACGATTTTGCTACCAAAAGACCTTTAAAACATTCAATTGTCCCATCAGATTTAAACATCACCTTATAAACCCATCGGCAACTATAGGTTTGACCCCTGTGGGCAGATCAACCACATCCCAAATGTGATTAGCTTCAAAAGCTACAAGTTCTAAATCCATAGTCTCTCACCAATTAAGATCAGATATGACCTCATGATAGAACAATGGTTCCGTAATGGATGAAATGGAAGCTAAAACTCTAATATGAAGAAGAAAAATGGGAATAAGTAAGATGATAGGACAAGGGATAGAAACATGCATTATGGTGTGCAAAAGATGTAGAAGAACATACAAAGTCTCAGGTCCATATGGGTGGAATGTATGTCCTACTCGACCAATGCAATAGAATTGCGACGATATTAGAAGGAGGTAAATCAGAAACCTGATAATTAACTTGATTGTCATTGAAAAGTGGATCATTGGGTGACCATGAGGTCGAGTCCTCTGTGATTGGTTGGACATGTAAGAAAAACGTGACACATATTCAAAGAAGTAGCGTGTACAAATTGAAATTGGCGACGGCCAAGAAAATTTAGATGCGTACACGATTCTTTTTACTCTCGGCTCCCGACTTTTCTCGTTGATGGTATGAGAAACGCCTATAAATAGAGGCGACTGAGGTCCCTAAGCATACAATCTCATACAGAATAATACACCATCTATAGAGAGATTGGAGTGTTTAGAAGACTTCAATCGGAGGGATATCAGAATACCTAAACATGATTCAATGGCCGGAGGTAACACTCAATTTAGCTTCCGCATATTTGTTTATCATGTTCATATACGTACAGAAACATGATTTTTAGAGAAAATCTCTAACATTTGGTATCAGAGCCGTGATACCTCTGCCTTGAAAATTTGTTTTCATTTTTCGGATATCATGAACTTTAAGAAATTGATTTATGAAAGTTTACGTAAAAATGAAATTTTGGAATTTCTGAAAGTTTACGTAAAAAAAATTGAAGTATGGATATCATAAAATTTCTTTCTGAAGTTTTTGCGTAAGAAATTTGAAATTTAAAGGACGGACATACAATATTAAGAAAAATTACCTGAGAATTTGTTCTCGGTTCCACCTTTAAAATTTTCCTTGAAGTCTTGAAAATTGAACGAATTTTCTCTACGGAAAAAATTTTACGCCGGAGGTTTATGAAAATCTTTCGGGGAAGATGAAGAAGATTTCGAATTCTCAATTCAATTAACGTGAATGTATTGTGAATTATTAAAAAGACAATCAATTCAAAATTAATTAGTGGGACCCACGCCTATTTATAACATTTGCTCGTTGCATGTGTCGGTATATTTAAATTGTATTTATTTATTATTATTTTTATATATAATAATAATTAATGTGGGACCCACAATTAATTATGAGGGACCCACATGTTGATAATAATTCGATTTTTATTATTATTATTTTAAATAATAATAATAATAAATAAATAAATAATGATTAATGTGTTATTAAGTTATATGTATAATTTGGTACATATAGCATTTGGTTAAATAATTTGTACACATTAAAATAATTTCAAGTTCGATACATGTTTAGAAATTATTTTTGCATGTTAGATATAATGTCAAATATTATGGATAAGTGTTTGATGTGTACATGCAAATTTAATATTATGTTTGCATTTATTCTAGAAATTTAAAATGCAAATAATATTAAAAAATAATTTTGGTAAATCAATATTCACATTATGTTCATATTAAATTATGTTGAGTTGTTTATAATTTAAAATGAACATATCAAGTAAGATGTGAATATCATATTTAAAATAAAATATTTTAGATGTTCACTAATGAACAAATAATCCTCACTTTATCACTACTCTGATAAAAAAGAAAAACTGATGAGGAACCCACATTTTGATCCTCACTTTATCACTACATTGATTGAAGAGAAAAACTGATGGGGAACGTATTTGTTCATATTAAGCAAAAATGTGAATATAAAGTTATTTAATGAAAAATTTTGGCTTATAAAGATTCACATAAATGTTGATAATTAAAGTGATAATAATTATAAGGTAACATGAGAAAACATGATCTGGGGGAGTTCTTTATAGATCGGTTTAAACTGCCTTGACTAGCCACTGGTCTCCCTAAAGAATGTTGCTCTGACCAGGAGTTCGGTATTTAAAGGGCCTTAGCACTACCTATCTTTCCTGGGAGCACTCTTGGAAAGTGTTGATTGTGTTACTAAATATTATTATATAAAGATTTAAGTAAAGTCAAAATTTTTGTCTAGTGATCAGTATAATTTTAAATAATTAAGGTTTAGCCACAACACCCTTAATTATGAGAAATTATGCATTAAGTCGGTTAAGGATCACATAAAGGACATTTATATAGTGATCCATATAATTTTAAATAATTAAGGTTTAGCCACAACATCCTTAATTATGATAAATTATACATTAAGTCGGTTAAGGATCACATAAAGGACATTTATAAAATCAAAATTTATGTCTAGTGAACCGTCTAATTTTATATAATTAAGGTTTGGTCACAGCACCCTTAATTATGCAAAACATTAAGTGGGTTGAGGATCACATGAAAGACATTTATTAAGAGCATAAATATTTTAAAAAATTTGTGATTTAATGTCTTAGTGATTCGTATAATTTTAATTTATTATAGAATATCTATAGCATCTTTAATTGAATTAAAATTATAATCACATTTAGTTATAACAGACATAAATTACATAAAATTATTCATCATTTTGATAATACTTTGAGATGAATAATTATGAAGAATAAATATTTTATGTATAAAGAATTTAATATCCTAGTGATTCGTATGATTTTAATTAATTGAAGAGTAGCCACAACATCTTTGATTGAATTAAAATTATACATAACTTATGAGAATCACATTTGGTTATAAGGGATATAAATTGTAATTAATTATATTTGAACATTGAAATTTATCCACAAGAAATTTCTTTATGTTAAATATAATTAATTAGGATACAATATTGAATTATTTTCTTAATTTATCCACATGGATTAAAAATTGAATATAATTCAATAGTTATATCATTAAGTTGTATGAATCTAATTGAATTAAAAATTCAATTCACAGACAATTTTTATGTCAGTGATTCATATGTAGATCATGATTTACATGAGTAAAACATGATATATGATTTATTGCTTCATTTAATAACATTAGCATGTATTCATTAATTTTGCAACATATTTCTATTACTCTGATTTTAATTTCTTGAAAATGACTTGATGAGTGGGAGCGATCAAATTCAGAATATTGATAATTATGATGCTCATTCATCCACACAAGTTATATGTATTGATTGCTATTCACAACATCCTCCATTTAAAAAGTGTGTTGTGAAACCAATCATATAAATTCCATAAAAAGTTGGTTCAATTGCCATTCATTTTTAGATGAGTCTTCAAAACAAATAAAAGTTTCATTAGGTAACATCGAACAACATAAAGAATTCTTCTCTAGTGATGATGAAAATTTAATATTCCAAGAATAAGAAAACGATATGGATTGAAACATGTCTCACATTAGTGGTATTTCAGGTTTTACAATGTTATCTCTTCATTAAGTTTTGTTGAGAATATTGTGGGCCATTATGAATACCAGAAGGTTAGTAGGAGCTTAATTATTATCAGAGTAATATAAATATTTGACCATTAAAAAACTGCAAAATGTTTTGGGATACCTTTATGGTATTAAAGTTTTACATGCTTATGTGAGACGAATTGACAATTTGGAAAGTGATTTGCTACTTCCACTATTGAGTCAAAATTCGTCATTGAAGTACTATTGTGTGGTGTATTTTAAGGAGTTTCATTATGGGCTTAGAATTATGGACTCTATGTCTAAGCCATTAAGATTATATTACTGCAATTCAGTTATGGTCTTTGTGACTAAAGCGGTGGTCGAATTAATTATATCGACATAATGTATTTTAAACCGTTGGAGAACGTGTTAATAAAGTGGTCATTGAACACGTTAACACTGAATTGATGATCTTTTAACCTAAAGGCATGCAAATTTCAGATGTTAAAGGATCATATAGTAATTACTAATGGAATTGATTCCATAATAAATTTATGTTATATACATTTGGTTTTGATAATGAAACATATTCAATTATGATATTTCTCATATTCAATTATGTACATATTCAGTTATCTTGAGAAAAATATCAATAAAGTTGGACCTCGAATAAACATTGGGTTTATTCATTAAGTTATACCGATTTGAGAGACATAATGCATTGTGATACATGGAAGATAATAATCGTTTTTAGATGACCTATCGCCATGATTCATGTATTTTGTTTTCTCCTATGGTAAATGAGATATATGTGTCAAGTGAGAGAATGTAAGAAAAACGTGACACATATTAAAAGAAGTAGCGTGTACAAATTGAAATTGGCGACGACCAAGAAAATTTAGATGCGTACACGATTCTTTTTACTCTCGGCTCCCAACTTTTCTCGTTTATAGTATGAGAAACGCCTATAAATATAGGCGATTGAGGTCCCTAAGCATACAATCTCATATAGAATAATACACCATCTATAGAGAGATTGGAGTGTTTAGAAGACTTCAATCGGAGGGATATCAGAATACTTAAAGATGATTCAATGGTCGGAGGTAACGCTCAATTTAGCTTCCGCATATTTGTTTATCATGTTTATATATGTACAGAAACATGATTTTTAGAGAAAATCTCTAACAGGACATGGAAGACTGGATCAATTGGAGCTTCTTGATCAAAAAGTAAAATGGTTTTATGAACTAAAACATTTCGAGAAACATGAACCTTCTTTGTGTGTAAATTCATGAATTTATGTCCTTTTTGAACACTGGAGTAACCTAGAAAAACACAGGAGCTTACCCTTGGTGCAAACTTATGATTATTTTGTCAATGGCTGTGTAACAAAAGCAACCGAAGTTGTGAAGAGATTTTATTAAAGCGGCTTGCCAAAAATACATTCGAATGGAGTTTTACTATGGAGCAGTGGACTCGGAGTATGATTTATGAGTTACACAGAAGTTAAAACACAATCCTCCCAATAATCAAGTGGTAAGGAAGATGGAAAACACAAAGATCTAGCATGTCAAAAATATTTTTGTATTTTCGTTTCACTATTCCATTCTGTTGAGGAGTATAAGGACAAGAGCTTTGTAAATCAGACGAAGAGATGAGAAAAATAGAGCACACACAGGTTGAAGAAATCTAAAGCACTGTCAATTTCTAATAACCTTGATCATTTTAGAAAACTGATTTTGAACTGTGGAAAAGAATCTGCGGATCATAGCAAGGACATCTAATTTGGATTGTAAAAGATAGCTCCAATTTCCTTTAGAGAAGTCATCTATAATGGTTATAAAAATATATGCCTCCATCGTATGTGGGAGTACTAGAAGGCCCCCAAATGTCCATGTAAATGAGTTGAAAACGAGTGGAGGATTTTAAGGAGCTAAACTTGGGAAACACAACTCTAACATGTTTAGATTGTGGACAAATAGAAAAATGAGATAAAGAAACTTTGTTATCTACAAAAGGCAACATATACATTCGTGAAACTGACATGTGACCTAGTATCTTATGTCATAAATCACTATTAATGGATGTACATGTTATCAAATCTTCGTGGAAAGGCGTTTTATTACAATGAATAAAGGCAGGAGCAATTGTGATTCAAACTTTAAAGCATAGTGTGCTGGAATGATGAGATGTCAAGATGATATAGTCCACTTTTCATCTTACCAATCCCCATCATGAGGTCCTGGAATACACAAAAACATGGGTGAAAAAAGGACAGAGCGATTATATGATTGGGTAAACTTGGACACATATAACAAGTTGAATTTGAAATTTGGAACGTACAAAACACCATAAAGTTTCAATATGTTGGATAATGATACTGAACCTTTCTTTTGAATTTGAATTATTCCACCATTTGGTAATCTTTCCGAATCATTAGAATCAACTAAAGATTTAGCATCTTGCTACAATGAAGCATCACCAGTCATATGAGCACCAACACCGGTATCAATGATCCAATATGTAGTGCAGCCGAATAGTGACATACCTACCATGTTAGCAACATGCTCAGTTGAGTCATGTTGGCACCCAGTAACTTTAAAATCTTATGGCCCGGAGGATAGCCATGTATAGAATAACAATTATCCTTCGTGTGACCATTTCAACAATATTCACTTATCAACTCATTCCTTTTATTATCACTTTTATTCTGAACATAATGGAACACTGATGCAAGAGCCTCCACGGCAGTCAAGGATCTATGTGATTACTCTTGTGAAATAATGGAAAAGGCTTGTCCAACGAAAGGCAATGGGCTCATCATAAGGTTCTGACTTCGCACATGCATTTAGCTGTCATTAAGCCCAATCAAGAATTGTATTAATTTTTGTTGTTGATCATGTTCGACATACTTTCTGAAGTTGCTTCAATTTGCAGTAATAAGCTGAATTGTACGAGTGCCTTGACTGAACCTTCCTATCTCGCAGTGGATTGAAAAAATTCTCTATCCACTGATTTTATCAAACTGTTCTTTAGAATCTTACCACACAATATGAGCATTAGTAGAGCATACGATTCCTCAAAAAATTTCTCTTCATATTATGCTCATAATGTTAAAGTAGGTGTCCAGCGAACCAACTCATGGCTTGAGGTTTTATTGACTCTAATGTAAAAAGATATTTAGTTTAATAATATTTTACGATTCCAATTATGACATTATATTTTATCCGTATACCCATCGAAGTGCATAGACAAAGTCTTTGAATATACATAGGTACCATGAGGTCTGTCTCGCAACATAAGATCATGAAACTCATCAGGAACGTTTATTCTAAACAGGTTCCTAGTTGAATCAGCCGCCTAAAATGAAGATAAAGGTCGATTGAGCTTGAAACTAATATCTATGTTATAAACGTCATGTTTCATTGATAAGTGCATGAAGATATCCATTCATATAGATGGGTGATCATATGATGATGAACTGAACAACCCTCCCTCAGACGGTCCAAGTGGTTCTCATTTATCGAGTGAAATAGTCAGCGGTTATGGTTATACACATTGGTCCTTTGACTCGGGACAATGTAGAGGCTATACATACTAGCATGCACTTTGATCCGTTTATCGACTCCATTGAGAGTCTTCAGGTGGCGAGGTTGGGTGTAGTTTTAAAATACGTAAGAGCAAATACATTGTAATCGGGGATTCATCGACTGCCTAGGGGTGAAGATATCTTATGTGAACTGATGAGTTAATAGTTCAAGGAGTCTCTGACCAGAGTAAGAAATGTGCTTTAGAAAAAAAAATTTTCCTAGTTACACATATTATGCCACTATTAGTACTCAAAGATAAATCATATGAGTCCAATAAAAAATGAGTTCTGACATTCTTGATCAAGGAGTTGATGAAAAGAGTGGGGCTAATTAGGGTAAGCCCAAATAAGAATATATGTACTATATTCCTGAACCATCGAGGGTTGCACAAATATCGAATTTTGTTTTCCCATTGAGAAAGTTAAAAATCAAGGAGTTGAATTTGGCGACTATAGTTTGATGAAGATGATTGCACTTTTCTCTCCCGAATGAATGTGGCCTCTTCTTGATTCAAGATACACACCCGAGATTCATGCTGAATGGAGAGTGATTTCTGTTTCCTTAAGTTGTAAATGGAGAGTCCAAGATTGGTGCACTTCAATTCCTCCCCTCATAATGCATGGTCTTCACAATTTTTTTTACGTGATGTAAACTTGATTTTATATAATGTCACATTAAAATTTTTTTCAAGTAGGAATTGATAAAAATCTTATTTTAAATTTTTTTCTTTGTTTTTATCGGAATTTTGGTTTTTTTTACGTGATGTAAACTCTATTTTATGTAATGTCCCTGTTAGACTTAATTTAGTTATGGTGATGAGAATCAAAATCAGTAGGAATAGCAATTATCAGAAGTCAATACAAAGCAGAAGCTATCGATTCGCTTTAAAACAGTACTTTAGTTAGTACTCAACGGCTTAGAAAAACAGAAGCAGAACTAAGCAAAACTTGGCTTCACTAGAACAGTACTTAACGGCTTTTACTCGATTGCCTTAAACTTAAATGTTACCGTTTCTGTACTAAGTACGAGTACTAAATGCTTCATTAATGCTGAATATAGTCATTTAATGCGCATTACCTATTTTAGTATGAAACAAGACTGATTGTTTTGTAGTTTTTTTGCAGGAACCTTTTTAAGCAATAAAGCTGTTTCTATCAGAAGTCAAAAAAGCAGTTTTAATTATAGACGTTGGATTCAAGTTATCTATATATATGGATCAAACCCATTTATAGAACAACGCTGATTATTTTATCAATAAACATATTATCTATCCAACGTTACTTTGAGCAACCGCGAACCAATCGTTATCTTCCAAGCTCAATTTGCAGAAAACAGTACACGCTTCATATCTTACATCTGATCTTTGGAGATCATTTTGTACTGCTGTTTCTTCACCTCTTCAAGCAAAACACTTTACGATAATTTTCGAAGAAGAGTTGTAATCTGGAAAAGAGTATTTTCCAGAACCTTGTTGTATTGAATTATATTGTGTTGAGTTACTAAGAGTTTCAGTAGACAAAAGATAAGTTCTGCTGAAGTGGGTGTATACAAGTGTGTACTGTAAAATCCAAAGTCTTTTAGTGATACCTTCTGGAAACAGAAGAAGGGGAGACGTAGAAGATTTTATCTTCGAACTTCCAGAAACAACTACTCGTCTACTGCCTACTGTTATTATTGTTTTCACCTTACTCCATCGGATCGTTTCCGCACTTATATTTGTGATCTGCTAGACTCACGCTTGAACAAGAACAACTACAATCTCTAGCAGGATTCTGGCACACCCTTTGCAAAAACTATCATCAAAAGAAAGAGTTTATTCACCCCTCTCTAAACTTTACATCGATCCCCAACAGTCACATTAATATTTTTTCAAAAAAAAATATTAAGTACATACCAAAATAAAATAAGAACATAATTATAAATTAAAAAATAAACATGTGTAATGATATAATGATTATTGCATATGATTATTATTTGCATATTTGGTTCATAATTATGATTGTGAAAGAAATTTTTTTCCTGGATAATTAATAATTTTTTAGGAGAATGTTATATGATCAGAAATTGTTGTAACATTGGAGGTATTTGGAAATCCTTCGAAAATTTTTTTAGGGTTCTTGAAATAAACGTTTCATTTTCACTTAGATTCGTGGTTAATTTTTATTGGAAAACCTATTTTTTATTTATTTTTAATTAAAAAAAAAACCAAATCGTGTCCAGTGTTTGCGGGGAATTATGCACAATTTCTATGGAACTGAATTAGTCAAATGAATTACCAAATCAATTTTATAATTTGGTTCCATAATTAAGATAAATTGGTTCTTGTATTTTTTTTAAGACAGATAGAACTCGTAGCAACTACTTTTTTGTGCGCATTGGGCAAACTTCCGGGCTATCGCAGTAGCATACAAACCACTGTAGTCAGGTATTGGGCAAATCATGTTCGACAAATTCCTCCAATGAAGTGTCGGTATGAGAAATTGAATTCATGAAATTGGTCAAAGGTTCACATACTCCACCAACTCAAACACTTTGAGAGTCGATTGTTCAATAATATTGTGATACTCGTATCTCACATAGGTTAAAAATGAAAGTTAAGAACGATATATATTGTTTTACAATGGATTTATTTAGTAAGTAACTTGAATAAACTATTTTCGAAAATGAAGATGTATACAAAATAGTTATTATATAGGCCTATTATGCAGTGTCACAAGCGCGAATTCATATAAAGGAGATTATAAGTTCTCGATTTTAAATCTTTCATTTAATTTTCTCCGTGAATTTTATGAGATATTTTCCCTATACAACATGCTCATAGGCTTAGTTTAGAAGTTGGGAGATAAAATAACGGTAAATTGCTCAAAAATGTGTGAAACAAAATGTGTTTGAATTTCATGGAATCACACGTCTTTTTTTAGATGAAAATCAGTACAAAAAATTAAATATATAAAACCAGTATATGATATTTGAATACCAATTAATGCTTCAGATTTGATTCTAATATATGATTTTTCAGTACTCAAACATATATAATAATATTAGTATTAATGACACATTTGTCTTTTTCAGATGAAAATCGGTATGAAATATTGAAAATGTGTAATTAATATATGATATTTGAGTATCATCTATTTTATATATGATATAAAAGATAAAATTTTGAGTATAAAATTAAAACAACTTTGTTAATATCAATATTTGTTAATACGTATTTTGAATATTCAAAAATCATATAAATTTTTCTTTCCTTGGCTTCGTCTCCGTCCAATTTATTGTTTGGCTTCTTCTCCGTCCAATTTATTGTTGGTAATTGTTTATTTGGCCACCCAAACTACGGACAAAGGTGGCAGATCCTAGTCCGGCGTGCGGCTGAGATAGTACGGATTCGGGGCTAATTGATTTTACGCATAGTGCCACGAAGCTTCGTATATTTTAATTGAAAGTAGGTTTTTTGTGAGACGATCTCACGATCTTTATCTGTGAGACGAGTCAATCCTACCGATATTCATAATAAAAAGTAATACTCTTAGTATAAAAATTAATATTTTTTTATGGATGACACAAATAAGAGATCTCTCACAAAATACGATCCGTGAGATCGTCTCACTCAAGTTTTTACATTTAATTAATTTGCGGCCAAACAGTGATTACTTCATGTTTGCTATTTTTAACGTCTACGATTACTACTACTTAGGGGCAGATTTAAATTTTTTAAAATATGATTTCATCTAAGTCATAGTTGATATAAACAAGACAACTAATCAAAATCGATTTTCGTTTTTGTCGTGTAGATTTCACGTGACCGAAGATATTGTATCTTTGGCATATTACTATAAAAGAAATACCTTCGAAGAAATTTATTATTTTGGTTCTACAAATAATCAAATTCTAGTTTTAGCATAATACATTTTGTTCTTTCGTAACCTTACAATTTTAGTATTGGTGTGACATAAATAATTCAATAATATACAATACCAATAATTGAATATTCATTGTCAAGTTGACACTTCGCCAAAAAAACATTTAAAATTGAAAAATAAAGAATGTTATTGTCTTAGATTGAAATTTGATTATAAAAACAAAATTATACCGATGTAATGATTTTTTTTATTTTTTGATTGCAAAAAAAATATAGAAATGCGCTATTAAACTTTTATATATACTAGCGGATCGTGGCATACACGATGCATGAGTTTCGTAAAAAAATAAAGTAGTTTTTTATTTTAAAATTTTTTATAAAACATAAAGAAATTTTTTATTATAATTTAGTAAAATTACGCAATTAGTTTGATAACATGAAAGATGTTTTAGGTGTCACGCCCCGGGACGGGGTTGGTCGACACCGGTGTTGCTCTCAAATTTACATTCGAAAACAACAAGCCTCAGAAGTACAAAATTCAGAAACCAGTCTTTTTATGCATAATACGAATTAATTCATTGTCTGATACAAACTCGAATCACTAATGTTTTATAGCGGAAATGTAAAACCAACATAACATTATTTTAACATATACAGCGGAAACATAAACTAGAACTGAGAACAACAATCTTCTTCACCAGCCCCAGAATTAATTCTGCTCTTTTTATTCTAACAAAGCTTCCTCGTTCTTATCTGAGATAAGTTTGGTGGGTGAGTAATATGATCGTCACTCAGTAAGCAGAGGCGAGAATAACTCCTAGTTTTCAAAATCATTTTCAACAGAAACAGTAATACAACTAATATACAGAAACTCTTAATTTCAGAACAAGAATTAGTATTCAGAACAGAAATCAGAAATTAGCAAGTAAGTCAAAAATCAGAGATCAGAAATATATAAAACAGGAATTATCAAACTGATTTCAAGATATTTATACATAAGCCCACTTACTGTAATTTGCTATAAAGTTTCGGTTGAAGTCTGGAATCTGCTTGTTCTTGCTACTGGTTTCTACTGCTCAAAAACAAGCACTCTCTTAGCTTGAAAATTCAAGTGATAATATCAAGATTTGTGTAACAACAATTCATAGGTTTGAGGGTGTTATTTATAGGCAAATTCTGACTGTTAGCCCCCCAATTAATGACCATAACCTGATATTAACAGCTTTTATTTCATGTTAAATGCTTCAGTTATAAGTCATAGGCTGAATCAGTAACTGTCTGCTGGAATCTCGCTCTTCTGCTGCTGGATTTTACCTGTTGTCTGCTGCTGGATTCTAATCTGCTGGAAAAATATCAGCTTCTGCTTGAAATTTTGCATTGCTACTGAAATTTCACTTGCTGCTGCAAAAATGCTAGCTAGTGCTGAAAATTCGGGTTCTCACATCCCTCCCTCCTTATGAGAAGTTTCGTCCTCGAAACTTGGCTATACATGATCCTCAAAGAGATATGTGTATTGTTCTTGCATCTTTTCTTCCAACTCCCAAGTAGCTTCTTTTTCAGTGTGATTGGACCATTGTACTTTGATATATGGAATAGTTCGTCGCCTTAGTACTTGGTCTTTGTTATCCACAATTCGAATTGGAATTTCTTCATACTTTAGTTCTTCATTTAAATTTCCCTCAACCAACAGTGGTCCAGCTTCAAGAATATGACTTGGATTGGAAATATATCTTCTTAACTGTGACACGTGGAAAACATTATTGATCCTTGACATATCAGGGGGGGAAGTGCTAATCCGTAAGCAAGTGTTCTCACTTTCTCTAGAATGTCAAAAGGTCCAACATATCTGGGATTCAGTTTCCCAGCCTTATTGAATCGAATTACACCCTTTATAGGTGACACTTTCACATATGCCTTTTCGCCCACTACAAATTCCACGGGTCTTCTTTTCAGGTCAGCCCAGCTTTTCTGTCGATCTTGTGCAGCTTTTAGTCGCTCTTTGATCATAGCAATTTTATCCCCTGTTTCTTGGATTAGTTCGGGGCTCACGATGACTTTTTCCCCTACTTCATCCCAATACAATGGTGATCGACACTTTCGTCCATACAGAGCTTCGTATGGTGCCATTTCAATACTACTGTGATAACTATTATTGTACGCGAACTCAATTAAGGGCATCTCCAACCCTTGCACCAAAATGGCGCATCTCTCCCACGGAGCTGCGCTCCATTTCCCCTCTGCGCCAATTTGGCGCAGAGTTCTATCTTTTTTTTTGTTTTTTTGTTTTTATTAAATTATAAATATTAATATTAAAAATTATAAATATTATTTATATAATAATAACATATTATTTTAATAATTAGATATTTTTAAATAATAATATATTCAATAATATATTTAAAATAATTAAATAAATCAAATAAAAAAGAATATTTTGAGAATATACTAGGAATATACTTTTAGTGTAAGATGGCGTAGTGGGGGAGCTCTGCGCCAATTTGGCGTAGAGTTCTATCTTTTTTTTTATTTTTTTTGTTTTTTTTAAATTATAAATATTAATATTAAAAATTATAAATATTATTTATACAATAATAACATATTATTTTAATAATTAGATATTTTTAAATAATAATATATTCAATAATATATTTAAATAATTAAATAAATCAAATTAAAAGGAATATTTTGAGAATATACTAGGAATATACTTTTTAGTGTAAGATTTGAAGTATATGGGTTGTAGATGAATGTTATATTTGGTGCAGAAATTGCACTATTTTGGTGCAGAAACTGCACCAAAATAGATTTATGGGTTGGAGATGGCCTAAGGGAAGATGCTCACTCCAATTGTCACTGAAATCTAGAGCACATGCTCTCAGCATATCTTCTAGAGTTTGAATTGTCCTCTCTGTTTGGCCATCGATCTGAGGATGATAGGTCGTGCTAAGAGTAATTTTGGTCCCCATAGCTTGTTGAAAGCTCTTCTAAAAACGGGATGTAAACCTCGGATCTCTGTCTGATAGTATGCTAGCTGAAACTCCATGTAGTCGTACGATCTCATTCATGTACAATGTGGCTAGCTTGTCCAAATTATAGTTCATGCGGACAGGTAAGAAATGCGCAGATTTCGTGAGTCTATCTACGATTACCCAGATGCCATCATAACCTTGTCTCGACTTGGGTAAACAAACTACAAAATCCATGGAAATATGTTCTCATTTCCATTCCGGGATTTCTAATGGTTGAAGAAGTCCACCAGGTCTCTGGTGCTCTGCTTTGACTTGCTGGCATACGTGACACTTAGAAACAAATATTGCCACGTCTTTCTTCATTCCACTCCACCAGAAATTTTTCTTCAAATCTTTGTACATCTTGGTACTGCCAGGATGGACTGAAAATTTTGACTTATGTGCTTCCGACATTACTTCTTGTCGAAGGTTATCGATGTCTGGTACGCACAATCGTCCTTTCATCCACAAGATTCCTTTGTTATCCGTCTCGAAATCTGGTGTTTTCCCTTCTTTAGCTTGCTCTTTTAGTTTCACCAAAGCGGAATCTCTATCTTGACTTATTTTGATTGTCTCTCGAAGGCATGGTTGTGCTGAAAGTGATGTCAGGATCACCATACTCATATTCTTTCGACTTAAAGCATCTGCTACCTTGTTGGCTTTGCCTGGGTGGTAGCTTATCGTCAAGTCGTAATCCTTCATGAGTTCAATCTACCGTCTTTGTCTCATATTTAGTGTTTTTGAGTGAACAAATATTTGAGACTTTGGTGATCCGTGAAAATCTCACACTTGACTCCATATAAATAATGCCTCCAAATTTTTAGAGCGAACACCGCTGCAGCTAGTTCTAGGTCATGCATTGGGTAATTCTGTTCATACGGCTTCAACTGTCTCGACGCGTATGCAATCACCCTTCCCTCTTGCATGAGTACACATCCTAAACCTCCTTTAGATTCACTGTAGATGGTGAAATCTTTGCTTTCAGTTGGCAATACCAATACCGGAGTAGAGACAAGTTTCTTCTTCAAAGTCTCGAAGCTTTGCTCACATTCTTCACTCCATTGAAACTTAGAGTTCTTCTGTGCGAGCTTAGTGAGAGGTATGGCTATTGAAGAGAATCCTTCAACAAATTTTTGATAATAGCCTGCTAGTCCCAAGAAGCTTCGAATTTCTCTCACATTCTTTGACCTCGACCAATCCATGATTGCTTCTACCTTCTTAGGGTCCACGGATACTTCTGCTGCTGATATTATGTGACCCAAGAATGTAACGCTCTCTAGCCAGAATTCACATTTCTTGAACTTGACGTACAGTTCCTTCTCTCTCAGCGTCTGGAGGGTTAGACGAAGATTTTATTTGTGGTCTTCTTCATTCGAAGAATATACTAGAATATCATAGATGAATACTACAAAAAACTTGTCAAGAAACGGTTTGAACACCCTGTTTATGAGATCCATGAAGGCTGTCGGAGCGTTTGTTAATCCGAACGGCATTACTATAAACTCATAGTGTCCATATCTTGTTCTGAAGGATGTCTTCGGAATATCGTCTGCCTTGACCTTCAGTTGGTAGTAGCCTGACCTTAAGTCGAGTTTGGAAAATACTGTAGCTTCCTTGAGTTGGTCAAACAGGTCATTTATCCTTGGAAGCGGGTACTTATTCTTGATTGTGATCTTATTCAGTTCCCTGTAATCAATACACAATCTCATGCTTCCATTTTTTTTCTTCACAAACAGAACAGGAGCTCCCCACAGAGATGCGCTTGGTCGGATTTGCTTCTTATCCAACAACTCTTGAAGTTGTTCTTTGAGTTCTTTCAACTCTGCTGGAGCCATTCGGTACGGTGTTTTTGAGATTGGTGTATCATTGGGTGCTAAATTAATCTCAAATTCCACTTCGCGGTCGAGAATTGTGCCAGGGAGTTCTTTAGGAAAGACATCCGGGAACTCTTGTACTACTGGAATCTCTTCTAGTGTAGGTGTGGTTTCTTTCTTTACCTCGCTTAGCATAGTTAGGTAAACTTATTCTCCATTCTTCATGGCTTTCCAATTTTGAAAAGCAGAAAGAAGAGTCTTTCGTTCTTTTGTCTTACCATGAAATAATAGTTTCTCTTGGTGTGGAGCTTGGATGGTTACTGTCTTTGTATGACAGTCTACGAAAGCATGAATCTTGGCTAACCAATCCATTCCAAGAATTACATCGAATTCCACCATGTTTAGTTGGATTAGGTTTGCCTTGAAACTCTGATTTTCTATGAGAACATCAATATCCCGATATAGAGTGCGAGTTTCTAAAATCCGATTTGCAAGAGTTGCTACTCTATATTGTTCTTCTAAGTTATCAAGCTTAGTTCCTAACTTCTTGGCAAATCTCTTAGACAAGAATGAATGTGTAGCACCACAATCAAATAACACATACACATGTATATCATTGATTATATGGTACCTGCTACGACATCATTTTAGTTGTCAGTCTCTTCTCGAGTAAGAGCATAAACTCGAGCATTTGTCTTGTTTTCCTTAGGCTTGTTTGGAGTTGTTCCTCCTGCTGGACCATTCCTTAGATCTGGAAGAGGGCATTGAGCAATGCGATGGTCCATCTTTCCACAATGAAAACAAGCTCTAGAATTCCTACTACATTCACCAGTGTGAGCCAATCCACAAGTTTGGCACTTGACTCCCTCTTTGCTTGATTGAGAAGAAGTGGTTTCTTTGGATGGAACACTGGTAAATTGGTTGCTTGAAAACCTAGGCTTCTTGAATTGTTGGCCCGATTGGTACTGGCTTGACTGAGGACGTTTGAGTTTGTTCTCACCTTCACGCCTCTTGATGTCATTCTCAGCTCTGATGGCGGCTCACATCAATTCATCAAAACTATCGGGTTCGATAACAGCAAGGGCAGATTGAATACGGCTGTTCAACCCTTTTTTGAAGCGATGTATCTTCAGGGCCTCGTCTCCCATGATGGTTGAGGAGTAAGTTCCCAATGAGTGGAACTTGGACGAATACTCCACCACTGTCATGTTTGGTTCTTGAACCAAGCTTTCAAATTCTGACAGCTTCTGTACTCGAACTGCTGTCGGAAAGTACTGCTTCATAAATGCCTCTCGGAACCTTTGCCAAGTGATAGGTCCCGCCCTTACCATAGCTGGTGAGACTCCTTCCCACCATTTGGCTGCTTTATCCACAAGAAAAGGTGTAATTACATCTACCTTGATCCCTTGTGGAAACTCAAGTAGTCGAAGATGGTTCTCCACCTTTTCAATCCAATTCTGTCCGACCTCAGGATCGGAGCTTCTGTCAAAATTTGGGACTCTTGCTCTTCGGAGAGCCTCATAGTGCTGCTTAGTCCCATTCTGAGCAGGAGGTGGTGGTGGTTGAGTAGCATTAGGGTTGACAAACCCTTGTAGCGTGGTTGCAACAATCGTGGCTATAGCAATCAGATCCGCCTGACTGAGGCCAACTGCTGGTGGTGGTTGTTGTGCAGCCTCATCGTTGCGGTTGTTGTTGTGGTTTCCATAACGAGGGTTGCGATTGTTTCTCACAGGTCTTCCGTCCATTTCCTACAAATATGAAATTTCTAAGGTTGTTGGCAGAATAGAGACTATACAAAGGAATCAAAATGATTGTGTAATTACTCAAGAATTAAATATGAAACCAATGGATAGAAATAAATTTTATTGATTTCCACGAAAGTGCAATTACAACTGAACTTCGAAAATACTAATCAGAAATGCAAATAGAACAAGTGTTATTACAAAGGAATTACTACTGATGGTCTAATCTATCACTTCTCCAAATCCCAAATCCATAGGATCCTCTTCGACTTCTTCTTCTTCTTCGAGATCCTCCTCAGGTTCATCTTCATGGTTGGCTATTATTGTTTCTAGATGTTCAATATGACCATGCAGAACTGCATTCTGGTAGCTAAGAACTTCAACAGTGCTCTGCAACTCATGAATCTGAGCATCGGTCTGTTCATAATACTGATTATGCTGATGCACAAGTTGGTGATTTTGGTCCTTAAGCACTTGGATCTTCTCAACCAAGGTATCACGTAACTCGATTAACTCTGCAACAGTCTCTTGGGAGGTTTCGAACTCCTCTTGAGCTTTTTTATTCCCCTCTTCTGCCTCATGTAGATAATGAGCATATCGTTGAACATCACTTCTTAAGTGTTCTGCTCGACGCTCTAATTCATCTTTGTCCAACTCTAGGCAGTAGTTATGTTCCTTTAGTTTCTCTAGCTTTTTCTCTAAGCTCTTAATGTAGCTACCCTGGTCAGTCATATCCTACATCCAAAACATGAGAGTGAAGGTTCAGAAATAATCTCAAGAGTACAAGTCGAGTTATAGACAATTGCTGGAATGAACAGAATCAGTACAGCCTATAACATTCAATAGAAGAAAATAGCTCAAAATTATTCGGGCTCAGAATCTCGTGAAAAATTTACTAAAAATCCTTCACATCAAGAATATGAAGTGAACCAAATTTGGTGCAAAAATACTGAGCCGTTTGGAAATGAAAATTCCTCAAAGTTTCAAAAATTGAAAAAATTTTACGAAAATGGTGATATTACTATCTAAACGAAGGATTTTGGGGTTTGTTGGCGGTGCTAGAATGAAAGTTTGGTTCTTGATTAGGTTTTCCTCGTTGAAAGCTTTCCAACCGTATCTTTTAATAGTCAAAATTCTTCCTTGATCAAAAATTATGGCCGTTTGAAGTTTGTGCGAAAAACACCTCTACTTCCATACAATTTTGCAAGGCCTACTGCATGCGCCTATTGGAATTCACTTCCTATTGAAATTCTGATGCTACTGCTGTCAAGTCTGCTGCTTTCCAGCATTGTTGAAACCAGTGTGCTGCATTCTGATCTACTGATTTTCATCTGCTGGTTCTTGTTCCAGACTACTGGTTTTGGTGCTACTGTTTTCCGGTCATCTGCTGGTTCCGATCTACTGAAATTTTTTTTTTACTCATTTCAGTAGTCTATTACAGTAGTTTATTTTCAGTAGTCTATTACAGTATTTTATTTTCAGTAGTCTATTACAGTAGTTTATCAGAACTTATTTTTTCAGAAGTCTATCAGAACTCATTTTTTCTAGTTTCTCCTCCCCAGATTATGAAACTTGGTTTTCTCTGATACCACTTCAATGTCACGCCCCGGGACAGGGTTGGTCGACACCGGCGTTGCTCTCAAATTTACATTCGAAAACAACAAGCCTCAGAAGTACAAAATTCAGAAACCAGTCTTTTATTCATAATACGAATTAATTCATTGTCTGATACAAACTCGAATCACTAATGTTTTACAGCGAAAATGTAAAACCAACATAACATTATTTTAACAGATACAGCGGAAACATAAACTGGAACTGAGAACAACAATCTTCTTCACCAGCCCCAGAATTGATTCTGCTCTTCTTCTTCTAACAAAGCTTCCTCGTTCTTATCTGAGATGGGTTTGGTGGGTGAGTGATATGATCGTCACTCAGTAAGCGGGGGCGGGAATAACTCCCAGTTTTCAAAATCATTTTCAACAGAAATAGTAATACAACTAATATACAGAAACTCTTAATTTCAGAACATGAATCAATATTCAGAACAGAAATCAGAAATTAGCAAGTAAGTAAGCACTTAGCACGTTTGTGAATTTCATTGCTAAACTGATATCAGTCCCCTATATGTTCTCTCCTCTAAGGGGTGAGGCCAGAATCAGAAATCAGAATTCAGAAATGTTCAGAATATATATTCCTACAATTAGTTCACTAGGTTTCAGTGCTTCAAAAATCAGAGATCAGAAATATATAAAACAAGAATTATCAAACTGATTTCTAGATATTTATACATAAGCCCACTTACTGTAATTTGCTATAAAGTTTCGGTTGAAGGCTGGAATCTGCTTGTTCTTGCTACTGGTTTCTACTGCTCGAAAATAAGCACTCTCTTAGCTTGAAAATTCAAGTGATAATCTCAAGATTTGTGTAACACCAATTCAGAGGTTTCCGTTGTGGATTTTTAGATCCACCATCTTATAGACAAAATTCTGACTGTTAGCCCCCCAATTAATGGCCATAATCTGACATTAACAGCCTTTATTCCATGTTAAATGCTTCAGTTACAAGTCATAAGCTGAATCAGTAACTGTCTGCTGGAATCTCGCTCTTCTGCTGCTGGATTTTACCTGTTGTCTGCTGCTGGATTCTAATCTGCTGGAAAAATATCAGCTTCTGAATTATTAGCTTCTGCTGGAAATTTTGCATTGCTACTGAAATTTTTCTAGCTGCTGCAAAAATGCTAGCTAGTGCTGGAAATTCGGGTTCTCACATTAGGCACATCCAAAATTACACCATCACTTCATATAAGTAATATATGATGATTTTGTATTATATATAGTAATATATACTTGTGTGTGTGTGTGTGTTTTAACAAATTTCAAATTTGACGGTAGTCCATGGATATCACGATTGAAATTTAAAACATTAACATTGAATGTTATGATCGGAGATAACATTTTAGAAGGTGGTGAATCAACTGTTATATAAACTATGTCAAATAATGTTAAGCTTAAGTTGTGTTAACAGTTTAAGTCAATATTTCAATTGGACTGAGTAATTTGAGCTACTAAAATCAAGTTCTAATTTCACAAATTGTTCAAATTACTTAGGGGATATGATATAAGAATAATAACTCAATTCACGTCAATTGACTTATCTACATAGATGGTAATCTTAACAACACACTAAGCAATAATATGTAAATAGAAAAGAATTTGTTTATGGAAGTTCGAAGGCTAAGTTTTTATGTCTCATCTTCTTTTGTTTCCAGAAAAATTTCACTAGAAAATTTGATTGGTACAACAACTTGTACATCAGCTCGGTTCCACAATCCTAATTAGCTGAAGCTCATAGCATTCTTTAATTCAACTTGATATGTTCAGAACCAGGCTTCTGATAGTTACAACTGATTTCCATAATACAACAACGCTTATGTGTAAAAGATAATTGAGAATATAAAATGCACAATATCGATTCTTAATCGATCTGATGAGAAATTTATTTTTTTTAGGGATGTTGTGCTATTTGAATGCTTAAAGAAGATCGATAAAGCAATAGTTGTTCCAAGAGATCTCTTCAGTCTTGATGCATTCCTTATTTATAGGTGTTGGTTTCCAACATTAATAAATATATATGGTACTCACTGATGTACTGGATAGTCCACACTAATGTAGATATTGTCACGTGTCTTTGTTGATTGTCAAATATAGTACCAGCCAATTCAAATTTCTTAGACACTAACTGAAAGGGATAACCAACAGATCTTCTCTATTTTGTCCTTGCTGACAACTTTATTATAAATTTGGATATATAATCTTTGCCTTCAGAGAATGTTGACTGACTGATCTTCGAGTTGATCTGTTATGTTCAAACAACTTAGTTCAAGTCATGCTGATTAAGAAACTATATCAGATCGAAATATTTGAGCAACTCGATCTATCTACTTAATTTAACTTGTAACAGCGTAGATTGATCATTGTACTTGTAGTCTTGTTTAGTAAAGTTTTAAAAATCTACATCAATAAAAGCTTTAGTTAGATCAATTTAGTTTGAGATAACCAAAACTTATATATAAATTTTGTCTTAACAGTTTACCTTTTTTTAATGATGTCAAAACTAAGTTTTTATTATAAATAAGAATTATTATCAAAAGAAAGCATGAAAATTATGTAAAAGTTCTATCTCCCGATTTATCCTTTCTTCAACGGTTGATGAGGGGTGTGGCTTGGTGTATATGTTCTGCTTGAGGTGGTGTGATGATGACCATGACAACTTCCACTAGAACTTCCACCATGTGGCTTCTTATACTGAGATGACGAGGATGAAGATTTATATTTGTCTTTGAATCACTCTTTCCTCCTTGCAGAAAGATAACCATTTCAAAAATCTAGGTGCCAAAGGTTTCAATATGTCATGTCAGCAAAACTTTTTGTTTCTCAATGCGGCAGATAAGATCAACAGTGCGCCTATTTTGAGTGTTTGATTTCAAAGATCTGGTTTGAGTTCATATTTACCATATTGAGCACCTCAGTAATCTGCTCAGAGAGATTTGTTTTGAAGAGTTCAAGGTCCAGAGAAGATGTAGTATGATCTGCTCGTAGTCCAGTGATATTATTATGCATATTCACTAGTGATTGATGAATAAAAAAATTTATTTCATTGAATTGTGGATATTCTGGATCGTATCCTTGGTATGGATCTTAAAACTTTTTGAGCTGAGATTGTTGGAGAGTTGTGTGTCAGCTCAAGGTCAAGTGCTTCTTATTCTGTGTGAAATGATACAAGTATTTGTGGTTCAGGATCATCAGCGATCTATTCTGTCAGTATCTCTTCGTCTTCTTTCTTTTTTTTGAGATGGCAGCTTTTGCAGAGTAATTATGGATGAAATTTGAAACATGTAGTGAATTATCTCATCAATTGATGGGAGCTGTGCTAAGGATGTTACACTTGGCTGGTGTGATGTGGCAATCTGTTTAAGTAGTGAAACACTTGTTTGTTCTGTTGATATCGTAGGTTGCATTGATGGGATGTAACATGAGACGAGGGTTCCATTATTACTACTGATGGCAGTGGTATGTCCATTGTGATTAATGCATCAGTTTTTGGAGCATATTTTGGAGTTTTTTCGGAAATTATCGCGTTGTCCAGGGTCTGCAACATCTCTACTGTTGTAATCAACGAAATTTCAGGAAGAGCTTCAGAACAGTGCGAGGGCACTGAGTCTTCTTTAAGCTGTTCATCCTCTTTCTGTTGTAATAAATTCAATTTCACTAATAGATAGACTACATGGTGAACTGTTGTGAGACCATTAAAATTTAAAAAATTATATGTATTAACATAAAATAAATTTTAATCACTAATTTGTATTTTTTTTAGTAGCTAAAAAAGATGTGTAGGACCGAGCGCTTGCCGCTTAACCAAAAGCTATAGCTAGTAGCAATGGTGCAACTCAAATCTTTTAAACCGCACAGCAGCTCAAGCACCACGGTTCGATCGCTCTACCAAACAGGGACAATTATTGCACCCAACAATCTCCCTCCCAATAATTGCACTCCTTGCAATCAATGAGAATCGAACCCGTGACCTTGGCTCTGATATCAATTGTAGGAACGAGCGCTTACCGCTTTACCAAAAGCTATAGTAGTAGTAATGGTGCAACTCAAATCTTTTAAACCGCACAGCAGCTCAAGCACCACGGTTCGATCGCTCTACCAAGCAGGGACAATTATTACACCCAACAAGTTGAAATAAAAATGTCAATTTATTCAAATATGTGAGACATCAATCATGGTGGTAGGGAAAAAACATTAATGGTAATAGGGGTTGGTTTTCATTCACAACGAAAAATTCAGTGATTGTGTTGCTTTGTTGAAAAATGAATATGGAAGAAAACTATCGATACATGATTTCACACGAGTGAGAAGCTCTATAAATAGAGGTTCATTCCCTTATACCAAAATCATCCCTTAATCGAATTTTTTATCTCATTTTATAGCAATACTTCTGTGAGTGTTTAATTCTATAATAATTGTGAGATATTGCTCTCCTGTAGAAAGAGAGTGCATTCTCTTTGGAAACACATTGAGAGGTTGTAACCTACTAAATATTATAGTGAAATCTTTTTATCTTGCCGATTTTTATCATAATAATTTTTAGGGATTTTCATGTAAATCTCAGTGTCAAATTTTATTCATTATTTTCATATTTATACCTTAAGATATCGCACATGGGACCAAAAAGTGGTATCAGAGCCTTGATTTAAAATTTCTTAAAATTCTGAATATGCACCGTGGTTGCAGCCTAGACTGATCTTTCGATATAAAATATTTTTTTGAGATTTTTTTATTAAGGCGAGATTATTTTGTCCAATCTGCTAAATTGTTGTAGATATAATGACGGATATGTACGATATAGGAAAGTTCAACGAGATCAATTTTATGCTGTGAAAAATAAAGATACAACCATTTTTTTAAAGAAAGAATAGTTAATTAGCAGCTATTGGAGATAGATCGAGTAAAATGACAGGTGATGGAAAGTGGAATGAGATTATAATGTTATTGCCAATTTACACTTGGTCATAGCCGACGAAATATTTTCAAGTATATCTGAAATAAAAACGACAAAAATTATCTTGAATACTCTAACAAAATGTACAATGTCAAGTCATTACACCACAAAATTTCCTAAAAATAAGGGTTTATACTCTTCAGATGGCGGAATCCTTATCAATTACCGATCATATCAACACTCTAAATACTCTATTTTCACAACTCACTTCTATGGAGGTATAAAATAGAGGAAACAGAACGTGCTGAGCTTCTATTTCAAAGTCTATCAGATTCATATGATCAGATATGTACCGTGACTCCAGTGAGAGAAAAATGCGAGGTAGATCAAAGTCAAGAAGTAAGAAGAAAAATATTTACTACTTTAATTGTGGCGGTAAAAGATACTTCAAGAAAAAACGTAAGAGAATCGAGAAGAGTTCTTAAGGAAATGTGGCCAATTATTCACGCAGTTGTGAAATATTATTCAGCGAAGCAGCAACAATTGTAGAAGGCATGCACATTTTTTGTGACACATGGAATATGGATTTAGCACATGATATCTCATTCGATCAGTATGAACCAATCTTCATTCAATATCTTGAGCCTCGGACAGACGACGTGTTTTCAGCACATTTTGCTGATTGTCATTTTAATGAGGAAATCTTTCCAATGTTAGGGGGAGAAAATAAACATATCGAAAAGGAAATTACATGGTATACATCATTATTGTTACATCTGGATTCAAAACTAAATAATGTGAAAAAGATGTACATCAAATTGTGCACTTGCAAAGAATAACAAATTAAATGACAGATGCATTTGCATATACAAAAAGGGTCACTAAATCATATATACATGATGTAAATTCCCCTGCTCAAATTGAAATTCCAAAGAAACAAATTGAAGACAGTCATGATGTTATTAAACGCTTGAAACGTGGAATGCCAATCAGTTCCAAGGATAAAAAATCTCGAAAAAAAAAACAACATCATGCCTTGGAAATCACTTGGATTAGTAACATCAAAATAAAAATGTTTGATGACATTGTTCCCATCATACATGAGGTACGACATATGAAGAGGCTAACGAAGAATCTTTTGTCTTTGGACCAAATGATATCAAGTGCAAAACCCATATCGAGAACGAGATCATGAAGATTGTGAAAGGCGCGCTTGTAGTTATGAAGGCGGAAAAATTTGCTACAAATCTGCATGTACTTTTAAGAAAAATACACAAACAAGCGGAACTAACGATTGCCTTGATTGTTGGAGGAGAAGAATTAACGGTGTTATGGCATAGAAAGCTCGGACATATGTCAAAACGAGAATTGAAAATTCTCTCAGAATAGAAGCTGCTGTCCGGGCTTACAAAAGTTTCATTACCCTTTTGTGAGCATTGTGTTACCAGTAAACAACACAGATTAAAGTTTAACACATCTATTGCTAGAAGTAAAATCATAATGTAGCTGATTCATTCGGATGTTTGGCAAGCACTGCTTGTATCCCTAGGAGGAGCGATATACTTTGTCTCATTCATTGATGATTTCTTTAGAAGATGTTGGGTGCATCCAATCAAGAAAAAATAAGATGTTTTTTCAGTTATTCAAAGATTTCAAACCGTGGGTTGAACTTGATTCTGAAAAAAAATCAAGTGTTTGAGGAGTGACAATGGATGATAATATACCAGTGACAAATTTAGTGCATTTTACCAACATGAGGACATCAAAAGACAGTTAATGACAGCTTTCACACCTTAAAAAAATATAGTTATGGAACAGATGAGCAACACCTTGTTGGACAGAAGAAGAGTCATGTTGAGGACATCAGGTCTTGCCAAGTTTTTTTGGGCAGAAGCAGTCAAAACCTCTTGTTATGTCATCACCCATTCTCTTTTAGTGGCGATTGATCCGAAGAATCTGATGGAGATTTAGACTTGGAAGTCTTTTGATTATTCTCATTTGCATATATTTGGAAGTCATGCGTATGTTTTGAACCATGATCAAGAAATATCGAAGTTAGCTTCAAAATTCAGAAATTGTATCTTTTTGGGTTATGCTGATGTAGTAAAGGAGTTTTGCTTGTGGGATCCACTGTTCACAAGATTTTCATTAGTAGGGATGTTTTTTTCGAGGAAGATAAAGTAAAAAGAGACAAAAATACACTAAATTCAGAAACTAATATAATTCAGGTGAAAAATAAGACAGACGAATATCAAATTTCTTTTGAAGCAGTACCATAACACGAGGAACAAGAAAATGTCGAGTCTGAAGTTTCCAATGTGAGACATCCAACCCGAGACAAAAGATTATGTAACTCAAAGAAATACTGAATATTGTCTATTAACAGGTGATGGTGAGCCATCGAGTTTCCATGAGGCCACTTAGAGCTCAGATGTATCCTGGTGGATGACATTAATGCTTGAAGAATTAGAGGCCTTAGACAAGAATAAAACTTGGGATCTTGTGACACTACCACGATGAATTAAATCCATTGACAACAGATAGGTTTATAATATCAAGCGTGATGACAATAACCAAGTGGAGTGGTATCGTGATAGATTGGTCGTAAAAATGTATGATTAGAAAGAAGACATTGACTTCAATGAGATATTTTCTTATGTTGTTCGGCTTACAATAGTCAGAGTAGTATTGGAATTGTGTGTTGTGTTTGACATACATCTAGAACAGCTAGATGTGAAAACGACATTCCTTCATGGAGATCTTGAAAAAAATCTGGATGCTCCAGCTACAAGTTTTTGTAGAAAAATACATAAAAAACTTGATTTGCTGGTTGAATAAATATATGTACGATCTCAAACATGTACCGAAGTGTTGGTACAAGATATTTTATATCTATATCATGAGCCTTGAATACAAAAGCTGAGTGCACACCCTTGTATATATTTCAAGAGGTCTAGAGAATTTGATATGAAGGACACTACAAGAAAAAAGACATATGACAACGGTGAAAAACCGTTGTCGTATGTCCTGAAAAAATGTTGTTAAAGCCCATGTGGTTAAAAGGTTCACTCAAAGACAACGGTTTTTTACCATTGTTGTAGCTACAATTTGCGACGGTTTTGAAAAACTGTCGCAAATAAAATTAGCGACATATTTATTCAAAATCGTCGCTAATTAGCGACGATTTACTTCATGTTTTTCATCGCTAATATTAGCGACAGTTTATTTCATTATTTCCGTCGCTAATATTAGCGACAATTTTTTCATTATTTCCGTCGCTAATATTTTCAGTAAAATAAAAAAAAATTACTTTTAATAATTTAACAAATCTAAAAAAACTCACAATTTGACTATGCTAACAATATTCATGAACTTAACTAACACTTAAAAATTTACCAAAAATTAAAGTGAAAAAATTTACTCTAAATCAAAACTAAAATCGTGTAAGAGAGAAAAATTTTAAGTGTTGTGAAGTGATAAAATCGTGTAAGAGAGAAAATTTGAAGTGTTGTGAAGTGGTGTGGAGGAAAATGGACCGAAAGTGCGGATATTTATAGGCAATTTGCGACGGTTTTTGCTTAAACCGTAGCGACTGTAATTGCAAAACCGTCACATATTTTAAATTTGCGACAATTTTGTTTACAACCGTTGCTATATGTAGCGACAGTTTTGCTAAAACCGTGGCTAAAATTAGCGACGGTTTAGGAAAAAACGTCGCTAATTTAAAACATGTGACTGTTTTATTTAAAAATGTCGCTAAATTTAGCGACGGTTTAAGCATAACTGTCGCTATTTTTAAATTAGCGACTCGTTTACTGTAACCGTCGTTAATTTTAGCGACGATTTCATCAAAACCGTTGCTAAATATGGCAACAGTGTTGATTGCCCAAAAAAACACGCTAATCGACAACAGTTTTTGAAAATCGTTGTCGATTGTCCAAAAAAACAAGCTCAAAGACAACGGTTCAATGAACTACCGTTGTTTTTGACCTTAAAAAACGCTCAAAGACAACAGTTTTATAGAACCGTTGTTATTGACCCTAAAAACCGTTGTCTTTGACCCACAAAAGACAACGGTCTTTTGCCCCCGAAAGACATCGATTTTTATAAAACCGTTGTATTTTGCTTAAAAAACGCACATACGACAACGGTTTTAGTGAACTTGAGACTATCAAACAAGATTCTAGATATGCAAGTTCACCAAGAGAGAAGCAATAAAAATATTTGGTTTTCCCTGAACAATTATTTGAAGAAAGTCTCGCAACTAATCAACATGTAAGATAGTAAGCCAATTTTGGCTCATCTTCCAGTTAACTTCATGTTATCCTTCGAGACGTGACCTAGAAGTGAAGCAGAGAGGATGGAGTTTTCCCGAGTACCATATTCATCTGTAGTGGAAAGTTTGATGTTTGTCATGATCTGTACAAAACTGAACATTGCTCAAGCAGTGGGAGCAGTTAGTCGCTACATGGAGAATCCTGAACGCGAGCATTGGAGCACTATTAAGATGACTCTTAGATACATTAAGGGTACCTCAAATGTTGCATTATGTTATGGAGGATCGGCGTTGCGACTTTCATTGTTGCACTCCTAAAAGCAGGTTGTCCAAAAGTAGTATAATTCGGTGAGTTTGAATATCGTATCCACACGGAAGCTAAGGTAATTACAAGTCCACTACAATATCATTTTGTTTTTTTTTAATGGTTTGAATATTTTATTGGTAATTTTTAATTGTTCAAATTTTAATTTAAGTAGTTGAGATTAAAGGATCCACTCTTGGTATTTTAATAAAGTTATCATTAATGAACATTATTGAAATCCACTTAATAAAATGGTTCCAATATATATTAAATATTCATATTTATATTATTTTATATATTATTATCTTATAAGTATATAATATATACCAAAACTTGTAAATGTTGTCAAGTATTTATTGTGCTATATATATATTTGTAAACACTAAATCAAGGTTCCCACTTTAAATGGTTGGTAAAAACCAAACAAACATTTAAATGGTACCAAGAAATTAATATTATGATATTAATGTATAATAAATCAAGGCATCCACTTTAAATGGTTGGTAAAACCAAACAAACATTTAAATGGTATTAAGAAATTAATATTATGATATATTCATATATAATAAATCAAGGCATCCACTTTAAATGGTTGGTAATATCAAACTAACATTTAAATGGTTCCAAGAATTTAGTGTAACATATAGCAACAATAAATCAAAACTCCCACTTATAAGTAGGGTATAATAATACTTAAAGAAATAAATATAACATAAACAATAAATAATGATTAAATAATATAAAACATAGATTCTTACCTTTTAATAACCTTATTATCATACTGCGAAAAGTTTCATCTTTTCATCTCCACTTTGGGAAGTTAGCTACTCATTATTCAAAGTGTAAAACATTGAATATGAATTTAACATGCTAATTATATTTAAATGAAGAAATAAAGGAAAAACAAAGAGAGAAATATTATGAACTCAAAGGTTTGTTCATAAAATGAGGGATATCTCAATACATTACAATGCACCCCTATTTATAGCCAAATTTGAGGAGACAACCACAAATAAAATATTATTTTTTACACATAAGTCTTCATTGGTGTTCCAAGAAATTAATATTTTAATACACATCACTTTTGAAAATCTTCTCATCCGATTTTTCTTCTCCACATAAAACAAAACATGTAGATATCTGAGTTGTTTGAAATGTGGTATTTTTTTTTAACCATTTGACCAACTAATTTGAGAGATATGGTCAAAATGCTAGAGCATGGTAAAACTGCCACTTCTTTGGTAATTTTATTTGTTGCTTAATTTGATCCCACTTGTAGGAAGATTTTTATCTCATGCTTGCCACCAATATTGTAGATATTAACATCAACTTTCTACAAGTCCAAGAATCACCTTAATCTCATTTGCAACGCCAAGATTATTCTTGTTTTATCGAACCAGTAAAAAAAATAGTAAAAACTTATAATTACACAACAACTTATATTTTATACAATTTATTATAAAACATATAATATTTAAACATTTAATAAAACAAAAACTATTTATTTATATTATAAAACATTTAATTATTATACAATTTTTTATCTTTATCACACTCCCCAACCAGCTTATTGCTAATCCCTAGCAATTTAAGAGTTAATAGCAACACAAAACATATTGATTGATTTAAATAGAAATGTAATCAGAACTATCCAAGTGTTTAAATTAAATTTGAAAACTGTCAAAGTTATATCAAGATAATTATAATTATAATTTATGAAATAATCTGAACTGATCAATTCAAAGCTTATTTTCAAGTAGTTAAATGTACATGGCCTTCAGAAATTCCTAGTAAGAGTCTCAACTCCATATCCTCACAGATTAATAAGTGTTTCAATTTATGGGAATGATTTCTCTCATGGAGTTGGAATACAGATAAGTGCTCAGGAAAATGGTTTACAGAATGCAGACAGACAAGAGCCAAACTAATCAAAAGATAGGAAATCCATTGATTCAAAATCCAGTTGTTCTTATTATATATTTTTTTCTGATCTTTTTTTTTTACATACAGCAATATGTATCAAAATCTGAAACATAACTAATATCAAACTGTCGACAATACTTGTAGCTACACAATTTAGACTAGACTCAATCCTAGTCTAGGGATCCCGGTTTCCAGAAGTTGGCATTCCTATATCGACCGACAGTAATAGAAAAGACTTCAGTTCTATCCACGTCGATAAGGTATCGATCACCAGAAATAGAAAAAGGTCTGATTCTATCCACACCGATATGGTATCGATCACCAGTAATAGAAGGAACTCTAATTCTATCCACACCGATATAATATCGATCACCAGTAATAGAAGAAGCTCCAATTCTATCCACACCGATACGACATCGATCAACAGTAATAGAAGAAACCCAAATTCTATCCACATCGATAGCCAATCATCCGGTGACAGACTTTGGCACTATCGCCAATACACTATCTTGTGACATCGTGCAATGTGCCCGTGGCGATCCCGCCACTATCAGGTACTTCTGTCACAAGATTACTCGTCTAATACCTGCTATCTATAAATCAAGAGAACAAGTACCTCAATCAAATCAATGCAAATATCGATGCAATAAAGTAAAGTATGTGATTTAGGGAAACTCAAGTCTAAACCGACTCAAGTCGATCTCCCAATACCACATTGACTTATACCTTTCGTTTGTAGTCACGGTCTGAAGCAATCTCAGTTCTGAACTCAAGACTGTCTTTGTAGATCTGAAACGATATATTGAGAATCATAATATCAATATTCAATTCTCAATTCAACACTGAATCTGATTAATCTGGATTTAATTCAAATCAACGGTATAACGGTACAATTTCAATATCCCCGTCAATAAAACATCACCAGATAATAGTTACAATCCATAACCAATAACCAATACAATCCGTAATCCAATTTTGTCCGGTATAAATCAATATACCCTAAAAATTCATAACAATTTCATAATCAGTCCGTTTATCAATCTGACTTCGATTCTATGACGTCTAACATGTCAAGAATATCATATATGAATCCTATTCAATTCTGACAATAGCATAATTTCAAAACATGTCAAAACGTAGCAAAACTTACGTCCAGTTGTAGCCTACGTCGATAGGATTACAGTACCGAAGTCGGATTTAAAATCAGACGGACGGATTTTGCACAATCGCAATCCTAAGATTCACGGACTATTTTCTCCAAAGTTTCCTTCGACTTTTTCGTTTTTGAAGGATTAAACGTTTGTATATATATATATATATATATATATATATATATACACAATCATGCATGCATCAGGCAAATGGCGAACTCTACGCGCAACACGTCTCGCGCATATGCGCGACCCTTCTCGGCGCATATGCGCGAGACAGTATGTCTCGGCGCGTGTCTTCCCAGCCGCTCGCGCATATGCGCGCCTCAATTCCGCGCATATGCGCGAGGCTCTCTGGACTCGAACTGTGCAGCTCGCGCATATGCGCGCCCTCATGTCGCGCATATGCGCGAGGTCTTCTGCCCATTTGGCGCATGGGCGCGCATCACGCCGCGCACGTGCGCGAGAGGCACCGTCCTTGCACATAAATTATCACACGTTACTTTAAATCGTGGCTCGGTTAATCCTTTCATAATCATATCAAATTATAAATCCATAATTACAGATTACTAGGATTAAATTTCCGGGCATTACATTTCTCCCCCCTAAGATATGATTTCGTCCCCGAAATCACAAGCAATCCATCATATCAATAAGAAGGTATGTAATAAAACTGAACAGAAATTTACATCAGTGAAATAATGCTGGGAATTCTTGTCTCATATCTAATTCAGTCTCCCAAGTGGCTTCTTCAATGCCATGACGAGTCCATTGTACTTTCACAAGTGGAATGGTCTTCGTTCTGAGTTGCTTTTCTTTACGATCAATAATCTGAACCGGTTTCTCAATATAACTCAGAGACTCATCAAGCTCAGCCTCATCTGGTTGAATAACATGTGAATCATCAGGGAGATACTTCCGCAGCATTGATACATGAAAGACATCATGTATTGCAGATAATGAAGGTGGCAATGCTAGTCGATAGGCACGGTCTTCTACCTTCTCGAGAATCTCATACGGCCCAACATATCGTGGAGACAATTTGCCTTTCTTGCCAAATCTGACCACACCTCTGAAAGGAGAGATCTTCAGGAACACTCGGTCTCCTATTTCAAATACCAATGGTCGTCGCCGAAGGTTGGCATATTTAGCTTGTCTGTCCTGGGCTGCCTTCATTTTCTTCTGAATCAATTTCACTTTTTCAGTCATATCTCTGATCATATCAGGTCCAGTCTCCGGAACTTCAGAGATATCATCCCAATAAAGAGGGGATCGACACTTCTTTCCGTACAATGCTTCAAATGGTTCCATCTCAATACTCGTTTGATAGCTATTGTTGTACGAAAACTCGCAAAGAGGCAACGCATCTTGCCAATTAGTGCAAAAATCAAGCACTACAGCTCTCAGCATATCTTCCAATGTCTGAATCGTCCGTTCTGACTGTCCGTCAGTCTGAGGATGATATACGGTACTCAGATGTAACTTCGTACCAAGAGCTTGCTGCAAACTCTGCCAAAAGTGCGAAGTAAACCGAGGATCACGGTCTGAAACAATCGACTTCGGCACTCCGTGCAGTCTAACCACTTCCTTGACATAGATATCGGCCATCTGATCATATCTATATGTCATCTTGTATGGAATAAAGCATGCTGATTTGGTCAATCGATCAATCACGACCCAAATCGCATCGTAACCTCGGGAGGAACGGGGTAACTGTGTCACAAAATCCATGGAAATGTGATCCCATTTCCATTCAGGAATAGACAAACTCTGTAACAGTCCTCCAGGTTTCTTTCTTTCAGCCTTCACCTATTGGCAATTCAGACACTTGGCTACAAATTCAGTAACATCAGATTTCATCTGTTTCCACCAATACTGTGTCTTCAAATCATTATACATTTTCCTGCCACCAGGATGAATGCTAAAACGACTGTTGTGCGCTTCTGCTAGTATTCCCTGTCTTAATTCCGAAACATTCGGCACAAAAAGACGATTATTCACATACAAAATACCATTTTGAACCTGATATTCCGATCGATGTCCGGCTTTAACCATAGCAATCGACTTCTGTATATTCTGATCAACTTTCTGAGCTGCTTTAATTTTCAAAATCAGCTCTGGTTCAGCTTGCATAGTATATAATCTCATAGGTCTCCGATCTGTCTCAAATACTAATCCAGACAAACAGCAGTCTTCTATTAAATTTGAAACGCCCATAGTCGATAAGGATAGAGAACATACCTTTCGACTCAATGCATCGGCTGCTGCCTTATATTTTCCTGGGTAGTATTTGATTTCACAATCAAAATCCTTTAGCAAATCAAGCCATCTCCTCCGTCTCATATTCAACTCGGATTGTGAAAACAGATATTTCAAGCTTTTGTGATCAGAATAGATCTCGAATTTCTCACCGTAGAGGTAATGTCGTCATATCTTCAAAGCAAAAACTATGGCTGCCAATTCAAGATCATGAATTGGGTAACGAGATTCATGGGGCTTCAGTTGTCTCGAGGCATAAGCAATCACATGCCCCCGCTGCATCAAAACACAACCCAATCCTCGGTGAGATGCATCACAATAAACCACAAAGTCACCAGTACCTGAAGGAATCGTCAACACAGGCGCACTGGTTAATCTCTTCTTCAATTCGAGAAAACTGGTCTCACATTCCTCAGACCAAACAAACGGAGCATTTTTCTGAGTCAACTGTGTAATCGATTTGGCAATACTCGAAAAATCTTTAATAAATCGGCGATAATATCCTGCCAAACCCATAAAACTGCGTATCTCTGGTACAGATGTCGGTCTCGGCCACGAAATCACTGCCTCAACCTTACTGGGATCAACTGATATCCCGTCTCCGGATATAATATGCCCCAGAAATACCACCTGTTTCAACCAGAACTCGCATTTCGATAGTTTAGCATATAATTTCTCTGCCCTCAAAATTCGCAACACAGTTCTTAAATGTTCAGCATGATCCATCACATTCTTTGAATAGATCAAAATATCATCGATGAAAATAATCACAAAATCATCGAGATATTTTTGAAAGACGTGGTTCATTAATCCCATAAATACCGCTGGTGCATTCGTCAAACCAAAAGGCATGACAATAAATTCATAGTGTCCATACCTGGTTCTGAGTGTTGTCTTTGAGATATCAGAATCCCTGACTCTCAGTTGATGGTATCCAGATCTCATATCGATCTTGGAATACACCGAAGAACCTTGCAACTGATCAAATAAATCATCAATACGAGGCAATGGATATTTATTCTTTACCGTTGCCTTGTTCAGTTGCCGGTAGTCGATACAAAGTCTCATCGACCCATATTTCTTTCTCACGAACAGTACTGGAGTATCCCAAGGAGAAACACTCGGTCTAATATATCCCTTGGCCAGTAAATCCCCCAGCTGTTCTTTCAATTTTTTCAACTCGATAGGTGCCATCCGGTACGGAGTTCTCGAAATCGGAACTGTTCCTGGCATCGATTCAATACTGAAATCGATCTCTCGCATCGGAGGCAATCCAGGAATCTCATCTGGAAAGACATCAGAAAACTCGCACACCACTGGCAAATCCGCCAATGATGGACTCGATTTCAGTAAATCAACTGAATAAACCAGGAATCCATCCGCTCCTTTCTGCAACAATCGAGTCATATTCATGGCAGATATCAACGGAATTCGTGCACGAGAAACATTACCATAAAATTTCCACTCCTCAGCCATCTCAGGTCTGAATCGGACAATCTTGTGGAAACAATCGACTGTAGCCCTGTACTTGGTCAACGTATCGATACCGATAATACAATCAAAATCAGATATCCCAAGCACAATATAGTCCAACTCAATCTCATGCCCATCATACTGCAGTATACTAGATTTAAAAGATCTCACTGACATCAAACCTGTCCCTAACGGAGAAGAAACAGACACTACTGCAGACAATGACTCAATAGGTAACGCATGACTCAATGCAAACTTCTCAGAAATAAAAGTATGCGATGCACCAGTATCAATCAATACATATGCAGGATAACCAGAAATAAAACAGTTACATGCCACGACATCGTCAGGTGCATCCTGTGCCTGCTCCTCAGTCAAGGCGAACACTCGGGCCTGCTGTCTAGGAGGCTGGCTCGCTATCAGGCTCCCTCCTGGCCTCGGCTGTGACTGGGTAGGCGGTGCTGGCTGAAAGGAATGAACGGCAGAAGATTGTCTTCCTGTCTGAGCCACTGATCCAGATGACTCAGCAGCCTGGGATCCCTGGGCACCTCGCTGGGGACACACTCGGGCGAAGTGTCCATGCTGCTTACAAATGCGGCAGTTGCCGAACACTCCTCGGCACTGCTTGGTGGAATACTTCCCTCCACAAGTGCTACAGTATGGTCCTGTATAACTCTGGCCCTGACCAGTCTGTCTAGAGCCACTCGAACTGGATGAGCTACTTCCAGCTTTCTTGAATTTCTTCCCCTTAGCTTTCAGGAATTCTTTCTTCCCACTACCACTGCCGCTCTCAAATCGGGGAGCTGGTGGAGGCATCTGTGATCTCGGTGCTGAAGGCACAAACGAAGCCTCTCTCTGTCTCATCAGACCAGCTTCAGCTCCCTTGGCTCGGTTCAAGGCATCAGTAAAGTTGTTTGGCCTCCCGGTATTTACCAAGGTAAAGATTTCAGGATTTAGGCCATTTATGAACTGGTCCGCAACGGCCTTATCATGTTCAGCTACGTGGGGAGCAAATCGAAGTAGTGTAGAGAATTTGGCCACATATTCCTCGATATTTAGTTGGCCATGTCTCAAGTTGGCGAACTCGGCTCCCTTGTCCTTCCTATATGAAACTGGAAAGAACCGTTGATAAAATTCAGCCTTAAACACATTCCAGGTAATGGCCGTACCTCGTTGTTCCAATGCCCGTTTCGTTGTGATCCACCAGTTTTTGGCAACGTCATGCAACTGATGTCCGATCAGTTTCACCCTCTTCTCATCAGTATACTCCAAAGATTCGAACATCATTTCAATATTGTCCAACCAACTCTCACATTCCACGGAATTCTCCGTACCCTTCAACGTCGGTGGATGGAATGACTGAAACCTTTTCAGCAATTTCTCCATAGGAGTAGCTGTCACATCCATGGGAGGATTTGAAGTACTAACCTGTTCTGGTACTCTTCTCGGAGGCATATCTAATAATCAAGGAGGTTAGTAATTCCAACTACCACATATCAGTTTCAATCCTCCTCGGATCATCTTAAAGCTGATCCATTCCAAATAATACACAATACCATATCAAAATCAGATATTCAGGCAAACATGTATTAAAACAGGAATTCATGCTAGCAATCAAAAGCAGGAAAGAAAACCTCAATCTACCCCGCTCACTAGCTCCTATCTCAGTCTCAAGGATCTATCGCTCTGATACTACCTGTTGTGGGGACCCGGACGTTAATCATGTTCTTAATCATCATTGGGACTAATTAATCAATTATAATAAACAGGGTCTAAATTTTTTTTTTTTAAATAATGCGGAACGTAGTGACATAAAAACATATATACATCTCAGTATATAAAAGTACCAATTCTGTACCACATACATTTATTTAATTAAGGTTTAACAGCTAATATCAAGTGTCCAACCCTATCTCTAATCCAAGTCCGGAGCCGCCACTCTAATCACGATCTCTCTCTTTATCTCCGTGACCCTGAACCTGTCCCACCTGTTGTCATGTACACATACAGACAAGACAACAGTCGGATAATTCCGGTGAGAATATAATCCCAGTATAAATCAACGAAACATGCAATCATATAAACAAATATAAAGCATGTAACAGGTAACAGCAATATGTATCAAAATCTGAAACATAACTAATATCAAACTGTCGACAATACTCGTAGCTACACAATTTAGACTAGACTCAATCCTAGTCTGGGGATCCCGGTTTCCAGAAGTTGGGATTCCTATATCGACCAACAGTAATAGAAAAGACTCCAGTTCTATCCACGTCGATAAGGTATCGATCACCAGAAATAGAAAAAGGTCTGATTCTATCCACACCGATATGGTATCGATCACCAGTAATAGAAGGAACTCTAATTCTATCCACACCGATATAATATCGATCACCAGTAATAAAAGAAGCTCCAATTCTATCCGCACCGATACGACATCGATCAACAGTAATAGAAGAAACCCAAATTATATCCACATCGATAGCCAATCATCCGGTGACAGACTTTGGCACTATCGCCAATACACTATCTTGTGACATCGTGCAATGTGCCCGTGGCGATCCCGCCACTATCAGGTACTTCTGTCACAAGATTACTCGTCTAATACCTGCTATCTATAAATCAAGAGAACAAGTACCTCAATCAAATCAATACAAATATCGATGCAATAAAGTAAAGTATGTGATTTAGGGAAACTCAAGTCTAAACCGACTCAAGTCGATCTCCCAATACCACATTGACTTATACCTTTCGTTTGTAGTCACGGTCTGAAGCAATCTCAGTTCTGAACTCAAGACTGTCTTTGTAGATCTGAAACGATATATTGAGAATCATAATATCAATATTCAATTCTCAATTCAACACTGAATCTGATTAATCTGGATTTTTAATTCAAATCAACGGTATAACGGTACAATTTCAATGTCCCCGTCAATACAACATCACCAGATAATAGTTACAATCCATAACCAATATCCAATACAATCCGTAATCCAATTTTGTCCGGTATAAATCAATATACCCGAAAAATTCATAACAATTTCATAATCTGTCCGTTTCTCAATCTGACTTCGATTCTATGACGTCTAACGTGTCAAGAACATCATATATGAATCATATTCAATTTTGACAATAGCATAATTTCAAAACATGTCAAAACGTAGCAAAACTTACGTCCAGTTGTAGCCTACGTCGATAGGATTACAGTACCGAAGTCGGATTTAAAATCAGACGGACGGATTTTGCACAATCGTGATCCTAAGATTCACGGACTATTTTCTCCAAAGTTTCCTTCGACTTTTTCATTTTTGAAAGATTAAACGTTTATATATATATATATATATATATATATATATATACAATCATGCATGCATCAAGCAAATGGCGAACTCTACGCGCAACACGTCTCGCGCATATGCGCGACCCTTCTCGGCGCATATGCGCGAGACAGTATGTCTCGGCGCGTGTCTTCCCAGCCGCTCGCGCATATGCGCGCCTCATTTCCGCGCATATGCGCGAGGCTCTCTGGACTTGACCTGTGCAGCTCGCGCATATGCGCGCCCTCATGTCGTGCATATGCGCAAGGTCTTCTGCCCATTTGGCGCATGGGCGCGCATCACGTCGCGCACGTGCTCGAGAGGCACTGTCCTCGCACATAAACTATCACACGTTACTTCAAATCGTGTCTCGGTTAATCCTTTCATAATCATATCAAATAATAAATCCATAATTACAGATTACTAGGATTAAATTTCCGGGCATTACACAAAACCTGACTAACTCCAAGATGAGTAGATGTGGAAACAGATCCCATTCCCCCATATACCAAGTGAATTTTTCTCCCAGCCAATATCTTTCCAAGATTATTCGCTGCTTCTACAAATACTTCATTTATTCCAGGACTCGACCCACAAAATACACAAATAATTTTCAATGTTTGTGCAGAGGATCCAACCATGTTTTTACTTTCTTTTTTGTCTGCGAAAATAGAGACAAAGATGAGAGATTTTATAGGGATAATATGTTATCATGACAAAACTATGGGTCATAGCTGTAAGCAGAATAAACAATAAAAATAATAATGACACACATGCATATAAACAGTAGTGTGATTGTGGCTCACAATTTTCTTCTGGTTTTACGTCCAGAAACGGCTTCAACGCCTTCTATGAGTCGAGGATATGCTTCTCATTCAATTTTCTTATAAATTGGCAAACAGGGTCTTTTTTAGTCGGATTCCCAAGACTATGACGCTCATCTTAAAATTGTTTCCATAAACGGAGAAGTTCAATATGCACATGTCCACTAGAATGCGTCTCAAGAGTCAATAAGATGTTATCTAAAGACTCCTTACTCAGCCCATTCTTATTGAAACCAATTTTATCTTCTCTCTTATTGGAAACACATTCCAAAGATCTGCATCGTTTGTCACAAGTCCATCTTGCACACTTATGACAAACCCCTAACTTTTTGGCCCTTCGTTTTTTCGCATAAGTGCTTTTTCCTAATCCAAGCAAATATCGAATGAGCAATGATTGTGGAACTTCTCCTCCTAATCGGGCATTAGCTTCTAATACAAGACGAATATCTTCTGGAATTCCTTTTTTCATTAGCAATCTCAATCTTTCACACCTACCTGCATAAATTTTTCTGAGAACATTTTCAGAAACAGAGGGAAAATATTTACAAATTTTTGAGAGATTTTCATCCATTTTGAAAAGAAAAGAAATGATTTTTTTTTATTTTTGTATCAGCAATTGTGGGAAACTGATTTAACCGACTATGAGAGTCAAGGAGTACCGTTATCCGTCATTTAGCCGAGAAAATAAAAAGATTAAGGAAATATGAAATAAAAACAAAAAAATTAAATGCAACATAAAAATTTAGGGATCAGAAAGGGAAATATACTCTTCTTGAAAGATTTCATTTTCTAAAAATGGTTTAAGTCTTTGTCCATTTACTTTAAAAATATCATCATTTTTAGGATTTTCAATATCCACAGCTCCATAAGGATACATAAGCTTTACAACATATGGGCATGTCCATCTTGATCGTAATTTTCCTGGGAATATGTGAAGTCGAGAATTATAAAGCAAAATTTTTTACCAATTTCAAAAGATTTTCTAAGAATTGTTTTATCGTGAAATGATTTGATTGTTGCTTTATAAATCCTTGAATTCTCATACGCATCATTTCTGAGTTCATCAAGTTCATTAAGTTGCAATTTACGCAATTTGTTGCAATCATCCATGCTTGAATTAAAAGTTTTGATCGCCCAATAAGCTTTATGTTCCAATTCCACAGGCAAATGGCAATGTTTTCATAAACCAACCTATAGGGAGACATATTCAATGATGTTTTAAAAGTTGTTCGATATGCCCAAAGTGCATCATTAAGTCGCAGAGAGAAATCTTTTATATTTGAGTTCAGTTTTTTCCAAAATTTTCTTTATCTCCCTATTAACTAATTCAACTTGTCCATTTGTTTGAGAATGATAAGGAGTAGTTACTTTGTGAGTAATACCATATTTTTTTATTAATGAAGCAAATGGTTTATTAACAAAGTGAGTTCCCCCATCACTTATCATGGCTCGAGAAATTCCAAATCTACTAAAAATATTTTCTTTCAAAAAATTGATGATGATTTTATGATCATTTGTTCGACATGGAATTGCCTCTATCCATTTGGAAACATAATCAACTGCAACTAAAATATACAAGTATCCAAACGATGGTGGAAAAGGTCCCATAAAATAAATTCCCCAGCAGTCAAATATTTCAATTTCAATGATAGGATTCAAAGGCATCATGTTTTTTTTGAAATCGCACCCAATTTTTGACAATTTTCACAGATCTTGCAGATTTCGTGGGTGTCTTTAAACAAAGTGGGCCAATAAAATCCACACTACAATATTTTTGCAGCCGTTTTCTTTGAAGAAAAATGTCCTCCGCATGCTTCTGAATGACAAAATTTAATGACACTACTTACCTCATTGTCGGGTACGCAACGTCGAAAAATTTGATCTGGACAATACTTGAACAGATACAGATCATCCCAATAAAAGTTTTTTACCTCATTCAAAAATTTTCTTTTATCTTGGGAATTCCATTGCGGTGGCATTTTTCCTATCACAAGAAAATTTACTATGTTAGCAAACCAAGTTGTAGTAGTAACTGAAAATAGATGTTCATCAGGAAAATTATCGTTAATTGGTATCATTTCACAAGATGATCCTGTTACTAGTCTCAATAAATGATCGGGTACGACATTCTCGGTTCCTTTTTTATCTTTGATCACAATGTCAAATTCTTGGAGCAACAAAATCCATCGTATCAGTCGTGGCTTTGCATCATGTTTGGTCAACAAATATCTAATAGCAGAATGATCAGTAAACACAATAGTCGTTGATCCAATCAAATAAGAACGAAATTTATCTAATGCAAATATTACAGCAAGTAGTTCTTTTTCAGTTGTGGAGTAATTCATTTGAGCATTGTTTAAAGTTCTACTTGCATAATATATCACGTAAGGCTTACCGTTTCTTCTTTGACCCAGTACTGCACCGACTGCATAATCACTCGCATCGCACATGATTTCAAATGGTAAAGACCAATCAGGAGATTGCATGATAGGAGCTAATGTTAAATGTCGAACGATTTTATCAAAAGCATTTTGACATTCTTGAGTCCACTCAAATGCAGTGTCTTTTGTTAAGAGGTTACAAATGGGTTTAGAGATTGAACTAAAGTCCTTTATAAACCTCCTATAAAATCCAGCATGTCCCAAAAATGAGCGAATTTCTTTAATGGTTTTTGGATGGGGTAAATTGACAATGACATCAACTTTGGCTTTATCAACTTCAATTCCATGAGATGACACGACATGTCCCAAAACAATCTCAGAAGTAATCATGTAATGACATTTTTTCCAATTTAAAATAAGACATTTATCCTCGCATCTTTTTAAAACGTTTTTCAAATTTTCAAGACAATTATCAAATGTATTCCCAAAAACAGTTAAATCATCCATGAAAATCTCCAAACAATTTTCAACCATGTCGCTAAAAATGCTTAGCATACATCTTTGAAATGTTACTGGAGCATTGCATAATCCAAATGGCATCCTTCTAAATGCAAATGTTCCTAAAGTACATGTGAATGTAATTTTATCTTGATCTTCGAGTGCAATGAGAATTTGATAATAACCTGAATATCCATCAAGAAAACAATAGTATGGATGACCTGCTACTCTTTCTAAAATTTGATCCAAAAATGGTAATGGAAAATGATCTTTTCTAGTGGCGTCATTTAATTTTCTATAATCAATACACATCCGCCAACTAGATGGGACTCGACTTGTTAACAATTCACCTTTTTCATTTTTTATCACTGTGATGCCAGATTTTTTGGAACTACTTGTGTTGGTCTTACCCACTTACTATCAGAAATAGGGTAGATTAACCAAACATCAAGTAGTTTGAGAACTTCAGTTTTCACAACATCTTTCATGTGTGGATTTAATCTCCTTTGTGGTTGTTGAGATGTTTTTGCATTTTCTTCTAAGTGAAGTTTGTGAGTGCAAATTAGGGGATTAATGCCCTTGAGATCTTTTAGTGTCCAACCAATTATATATTTATGTCTTTTAAGCATATCAACTAATTTACCTTCTTGATCACTTGCTAGTTTGTAAGAAATTACCACCGGATATGTTTCATCTTCTTCAAGAAATGCATACTTCAATTCTTCTGGCAAGGGTTTTAACTCCAATATGGGTGGTTCGTCTTTGTTCTCATATTTTGCCTCAAATTCTTTCTCTGATCCTGGTAACGAGTGATACCTGATAAAATCATCAAGATCAATTTCAATATTTTCTTTAATAGTTTCAATTGAACAAATATCTAATTGATCACGAGTACTCCCCTCTTGAATGTTTTCTTCCACAAGAGTTTCAATAAGATTTTCATCTTCACTTCATCTCCTTTTTCATGTGGTTGCTTACAAAGATTAAAAACATTAAACTCCAAGGTCATGTTACCAAATGACAACTTCATTATTCCATTCCTGCAATTTATAAGAGCATTAGAAGTTGCAAAAAATGGACGACCCAGAATTACATGAATTGCATTACAAGCTTCGATAGGTTGTGTATCTAAAACTATGAAATCGACAGGATATACAAAGTTATCAACTTGGACAAACACGTCTTCTACCATATCTCTTGGCACATTAACATATCTATCGGCAAGTAAAAGTGTTACCGAAGTAGATTTTAACTCGCCTAAATTGAGATCTTGATAAACTGAATATGGAAGTAAATTCACACTAGCTCCAAGATCAAGCAAGGCTTTCTTAATCTTTCGTTCTCCAATAATACATGAAATAGTAGGACAACCAGGGTCTTTGTATTTCAAAGTATTATTATTTTGAATGATTACACTTACTTGTTCGACTAAAAATGCTTTCTTTTTCACATTCAATTTTCTTTTCACAGTGCACAAGTCTTTCAAAAATTTGGCATATGATGGTACCTGTTTTATTGCATCTATTAAAGGAATATTAACTTTTACTTGTTTAAAAATATCATATATATCAGAATTCAAATTTGATTTTTTTGTATTTTTCAATGCATGAGGGAATGGTGGTGACACTGTCTGTTGAACCTCCTCTTCGCAAGTTATGGGTTCCACTTCCTTACCCTTTGGAGTTGATTTATCATCATCTTCACAAGGTTCAAGAATGGATTTTTCCACAACCTTACCACTTCGAAGGGTAATAACAGATTTTACCTGATCCATTGGTTGAGTTCCAGAAGTTCCAGTTTGTAAATGATGATCCTTGGGATTAGGCTGTGGTTGTGAAGGAAATTTACCTTTTTCATGAACATTAAGTGCAGATGCAAATTTAGCAAGAGTATCTTTCAAATCTGTCATGATTTGAGCAGTTTGAGTATTGATAGACTCTTACTTTGCAATGAAAGAATTCAATATATCTTCCAAGTTCCTTTTAGGTGGAGGAGCATAGTGTGCATAATTTTGAAAATTTTGTTGATTTTGGAAATGTGGTTGTGAAAATTGTGCAGCATTATCATTCCTCCAACTAAAATTTGGATGATTTCGCCAACCTGGATTGTAATTTTGAGAAAATGGTTCAAAATTTGGCCTTTTTAAATTGTTCAAAACATTGGCTTGTTCATGGAGACATTCTTTAAAAGAGAGCAAAGTGGGACAATCTTTTGTAGAATGATCACTTGTATCACAGATGTGACACACAATTTCTTGAACAGATTTTAATTGACCATTCTTTTTCAATTCAAATGCCTCAACTTTTCTTGCCAAAGAGGTAAATCTAGCTTGGAGATCATGTTCATCTTTGAGGGTGTACATACCTCCACCAGATGTGGGAGATTGAATCTTGTTTGATGGTTCGATTGTACCTATAGTATCCCAATTTTGAGCATTTTCAGCTAATGAATCGAGATGCTCAATTGCCTCGTTTGGATCTTTATCTTCAAATGTTCCATTACACATAAATTCAACCATTTGCCTATCTTTAGGTGTTAAGCCTTCATAAAATTGAGAAACAACTCTCCAAATTTCAAAATCATGATGTGGACAAAGATTAAGCAATTCTTTGTATCTATCTCAACACTGATAAAAAGTTTCTCCTTGTTTTTGAATGAAAGTGATGATTTGCCTTTTGAAAGAATTTGGTCTATGAGATGGAAAAAACTTTTTCAAAAATTGTTGTTGCAATTCATCCCAAGTTCGAATGGATCCCGATCTAAGATTTTGTAGCCAAGTTTTAGCTTTATCTTTTAAAGAAAAAGGAAAAAGCTTAAGTCGAATGGTGTTCATGCTACAATTTAGATCATTATATGTGTTGCACACTTTTTCAAACTCTCGTAAATGCATGTATGAATTTTCAGAATCTAAGCCATGAAAATTGGGTAAAAGTTGGATAATACCAGGCTTAAAATTGAAATGAGATGCATCAGGGGGAAAAACTAGACATGAAGGTGCACTAGTACGTGTAGGATTCATGTGATCTCTAAGTATTCTTCGTCTATCATGATCAAGTTGAGATTGAATTTCATCTTCATTTTCTTGGATGGGTTCTTCCGCCATGTTTTGTAAAAATAAAGGGTTATTTCGAATTAGTTGACCACTAAGTGTACGTGACCAAATGCTCATGCAAATGCAAAAGAATAAAAACACACAAAAGCAATAAAAATTCAAATAAAGAAAAATAAACTATAAACAAAATTAAATAGACTTGAAATTAAATTATACTTCCCCGGCAACGGCGCCAAAAACTTGTTGCGACTTTGATTGTTGCATTCCCAAGAGCAGGTTATCCACAAGTAGTATAATTCGGTGAGTCCGAATATCGTATCCACAGGGAAGCTAAGGTAATTACAAGTCCATTACAATATCTTTTTGTTTTTTTTTTCTTTTAATGGTTTGAATATTTAATTGGTAATTTTTAATTGTTCAAATTTTAATTTAAGTAGTTGAGATTAAAGGATCCACTCTTGGTATTTTAATAAAGTTATCATTAATGAATATTATTGAAATCCACTTAATAAAATGGTTCCAATATATATTAAATAATCATATTTATATTATGTTATATATTATTATCTTATAAGTATATAATATATACCAAAACTTGTAAATGTTGTCAAGTATTTATTGTGCTATATATATATTTATAAACACTAAATCAAAGTTCCCACTTTAAATGGTTGGTAATAACAAACTAACATTTAAATGGTTCCAAGAATTTAGTGTAACATATAGCAACAATAAATCAAAACTCCCACTTATAAGTAGGGTATAATAATACTTAAAGAAATAAAAATAACATAAACAATAAATAATGATTAAATAATATAAAACATAGATTCTTACCTTTTAATAACCTTATTATCATACCAAGAGTTTCACATTTTCATCTCAACTTTGGGAAGTTAGCTACTCATTATTCAAAGTGTAAAACTTTGAATATGAATTTAACAAGCTAATTATATTTAAATGAAGAAATAAAAGAAAAACAAATAGAGAAATATTATGAACTCAAAGGTTTGTTCATAAAATGAGGGATATCTCAATACATTACAATGCACCCCTATTTATAGCCAAATATGAGGAGACAACTGTGGGGACCCGGACGCTAATCAAGTTCTTAATCATCATTGGGACTAATTAATCAATTATAAAACAGGGTCTAAAATTTTTTTCTTTTTAAAATGCGGAACGTAGTGAAATCAAATAATATACAACTCAGTATAAAATAAAATACATGTCCTGTACGGTCTACAAATCAGTAAAACTAAGGTTCAACATCTAAATATCAAGTGTCAAAACCCTATATACATCCAAGTCCGAAGTCTCCACTCTATCACGATCTCTCCTCATCTCCTGGACCCTGATCCTGTCCCACCTGTTGTCATGTACACATACAGACAAGACAACAGCCGGATAATTCCGGTGAGAATAAATCCCAGTATAAATCAACGAAACATGCAATCATATAAACAAATATAAAGCATGTAATCAGGTAACAGATATATGTATCAAAATCTGAAACATAAACAATCGTAGACTGTCAAACATATACGTGACTCCACGTTTCAGACTAGACTCCATCCTAGTCTAGGGATTCCGGTTTCCAAATGTGGTATTCCTATATCGAATTCTGTAATAGAAGGAACTATGTTCCTATTACTCGATATAACCAAATATGGTGTTCCTATATCGAATTCCGTAATAGAAGAATTCCAATCCTATTACTCGATATAACCAACATCCGGTGTCCTGACCTATCCGTCATGGACTGTAGCTCTATCGCTAATATCCCATCTTGAGACATCGTGCAATGTGCCCGTGGCGATCCCGCCACTGTCAGGCACTTCCGTCCCAACATGTCTACACCATCTAGTGACATAGTGCAACGTGCCCGTGACGATCCCACCACTATCAGGCACTTCTGTCACAAGATTACTCGTCTAATACCTGCTATCTATAATTCAAGAGAACAAGTATATCAATCAAATCAATGCAAATATCAATGCAATAAAATTAAGTATGTGATTTAGGGAAACTCAAGTACATCCTACTTGAGTCGATGTCCCAATACCACATTGACTTATACCTTCCGTTTGTAGTCTCGGTCTGTAGCAATATCAGTTCTGAACTCAAGACTGTCTCTGTAAATCTGAAACGATATATTGAGAATCCTAATATCAATATTCAATTCTCAATTCAACACTGAATCTGATTAATCTGGATTTAATTCAAATCATCGGCATAACGGAACAATTTCAGTCTCCCCGTCACTACCATATCAACAGACATCAATTACAAATCATATTTCATATCCGATATAGTCTGTAACTCATTCATAATCCAAATCTGTCCGATTTCAAATCAATATACTCAGAAAATCATAACAATTCCATAATCAGTCTGTTTCTCAATCTGACTTCGATTCTATGATGTCTAACATGTCAAGAACATCATATATGAATCCTATTCAATTCTGACAATGACATAATTTCAAAGCATGTCAAAACGTAGCAAAACTTACGTCCAGTTGAAGCCTGCGTCGATAGGAACACAGTACCGAAGTCGAATTCACAATCGGACGGACGGATCGAAATATAAAGGCGTAAGGATTTTACCAGCCTTTCTCGTTCCCTTTTCTTTCTTCGTTTTTAAGAAATTCTGAAAGATACCTATATATATATATCAAGTTGCTCGGTTAATGATACGTGTCTATTTTTCATGAATTTCGGTCGGCGCTCGGGCGGTCGCAAGTTACCGCTCGGGCGCGGAGCCTTCTGCCCGATACATATCTTTGTTAAACACTGGCGCTCGGGCGGTTAAAGATTGCCGCTCGGGCGCCAGAATTTCTGCCCAAACTCCAATCTTGCGATGCATTGGCGCTCGGGCGGTCACAAACTACCGCTCGGGCGCCGCATCCTCTGCCCAAAACATGCTCCTGTTGAACATTGGCGCTCGGGCGGTTATTTTCTACCGCTCGGGCGCCAATAGTTATGTCTAAAAATTGCACCCTTCATATGTTTTGGCCAATCTGGTCTCCTAATAGCCCGTCTATAATTATATCAATTCATAATCAATAATCTCATATTAACAGAATCAAAATCTCGGGCATTACAACAACTACAAATAAAATATTATTTTTTACACATAAATCTTCATTGGTGTTCCAAGAAAATAATATTTTAATACACATCACTTTTGAAAATCTTCTCATCCGAGTTTTCTTCTCCACATAAAACAAAACATGTAGATATCTGAGTTGTTTGAATTGTGGTATTTTTTTTAACCATTTGACCAAGTAATTTGAGAGATATGGTCAAAATGCTAGAGCATGGTAAAACTGCCACTTCTTTGGTAACTTTATTTGTTGCTTAATTTGATCCCACTTGTGGGAAGATTTTTATCTCATGCTTGCCAACAATATTGTAGATATTAACATCAACTTTCTACAGATCCAAGAATCATCTTAATCCAATTTGCAACGCCAAGGTTATTCTTGTTTTATCGAACCTGTAAAAAAATAGTAAAAACATATAATTAGACAACAACTTATATTTTATACAATTTATGATAAAACATATAATATTTAAACATTTAATAAAACAAAAACTATATATTTATATTATAAAAAATTTAATTAATATACAATTTTTTATCTTTATCAATTGGATTTTACACTAAGGGGTTATGTCGATTCAGATTATGCAGATGATCCTGATAAGATAAAATTTACTGCTGTGTATGTTTTTACACTTGCAAGGGGAGCGATAAACTGAGTTTCAAAATTGCAAACATTTGTAGCGCTATCGAAAACAAAGAGAAAATATATGACAATTACTCAAGCTTGCTAGGAGGCAATATAGATTAAAATATAATTATAGGAGATCAGCTACAAATAAGAGAAGGTTTCGATGTTTTGTAACATCCAGAGCACCTTGCACATCGCAAAGAATCTAGCCTTTCATTCCAAGACTAAGCATATTGTAGTTCAATTTCACTTTGTTCGAGAAATAGCATGAGACAAAATGTGGATATGTAAAAGATTCAAACAAAAGATAACATAGCAAATGTTCTAAATAAGTCAGCGAACATTGAAAAGTTTGACAGATATAGATCCTCAAGCGGCCTCGTAGAAATGTAAGTAGCGGGGACTGGCAAGATGAAAAAGATTTGTGGAGATGTATTTGATTATCAATCAAATCTCCAAATGGGAGAATGTGAGACATCAATGATGGTGATAGGAACAGAGGTGTTGGTTGTCATGTGCAGTGGAAAATTCTGTGATTGTGTAGCTTTGTTGACAAATGAATATTGAAGAAAACTACCGATAAGTGGTTTCACACGTGTGAGAAGCTCTATAAATAGAACTCTCTCCTCTTGTACCAAAATCATTCATTCATCGAGTTTTTTCTCTCATCTTATAATCATACTTCTTTGAGTGCTTAATTCTATCATAGTTGTGAGATATTGAGAGGTTGTAACCTACAAATATTACAGTGAAATCTTTTCATTTTACTCATGATTTTTACCTAATAATTTTTGGGGGCTTCCACGTAAATCTTGTTGTACAATTTTATTATTTTTATCATATTTACATCTCAAGATGCCGCATTTGAGTCCATAAAAAATATATTCATGACCAATTTAGAATGAATTGTTAGGAAATTTGAAAATTTATTATTTTGAAAGTATTCATCTCAACAATAAAAAAATTTAGGAAACTATAAAAATAAATAAATATTAAAATTTTGCATATAAAAATTGAGTAACGATTTGAAGATTATTAACTTGTTTAATAAAATTAAAAGAATTGGTAAAATGTAAATTGGTCAACTTGTAATATAAGTACAGATAGAGTGTTGTCAATTATATTTGGAGAGCAAATATATAGAAAAATTATTTTAAATTGTCATACAATAATTAACTCGGTTGTCTATCCAAGAGTGAAATAGAATTTATTATGTAGAATAATTTATAAGATTAAATGATTATTTAATATTATGATGTATAATATCATCATAATATTAAATTTGTCTATTCTATTTCAATTTTTTTTAAATCAATTTAAAATATTATAATTTTTTTTTATTTTTATGGACAAGATAAATAAAATAATTTGTAATTAATATAATCTTTACTGAAAGTAAAAATAAACAGCGGGCTTAAAAATTATACTCTAAAAGTGTTTTATTTCTATGATGGAACTAAAAATGGAATATTAATGGCAAATTTATCCATTTTTAATGCAAAAAACCAAAATAAAATGTATTTATATATATTGATGACATGAGAATCCACAGCCACTAATCTTTGAGGCACACTGAGTAAACATCCAGAATAATAAAATAGTTTGTAAACTACGCTCATAATGTAAACCACGCCTAACAAGTTTTGTGTGACAAACTTGTCCGAAAAATGTTGATAAGATATCGAGCTTCTGACAATTGATCAAACATTAACATGATTCACTAACTCAAACACCTCATTGGACCTCCAAATAAGTGATCTATAATTCATCATACGAGTCAAACGATGGCTTATCATTTTAACAAAAAACTGTTCAAATTTATGATTTAATAGACCCTATCCTGTGGGTAATACCTCAAATATTGATTCTATACCTTTCGCCAAATTTATTTTAAAAGAATCACAATCTAGACATTTACTTTCTGTATTCCCACATACTTTTGAATAACATTTCCAGTCTATTTTCTAAACTTTCAAATAAGATAAATTATTGTTGTATACATATTTAAGTACAATAATATTCCAATAAAATTTTAAAAGTTTTGAAACATTTCCTAAAGTTATATTAAATTTTTTATGGAATTTTTTTAAAAATGGAAAATAAAACATTATTTTGATTAACTATTGATATGAATCAATCCCTCCTTGTAGCTTAGGCCATCTCCAACTAAAACGCTATTTTGGCGCATGGTTCATCTCCAACGGCGCCGGCGCAGAGGGAAGCACAGAGCATTTTCTTTTTTTTTTTAATTTTTTTTGTTTTGTTTGATTATAAATATTATTTATATAATAATATTATATTATTATATTAATTTAATAATTAGATATATTTAAATAATAGTATAATATTTATTATATTATTTTAATAATTAGATCATATGTATTGTATTATTTTAATAATTAAATATAAAATCATAAAAATTAAAATATTTAATTATATAAGTTGTATTTTTTTGGATTCATATTAAGTTTTAAAAATAAATTATCTGTATTAAAATTATGTCAATTTTAATAATGAAGCATTTGTATTAATTCGTATTATAAATATTAGAGTTAATATATACAAGAATCAAATAAATAAATTTAACTATTAATAAAAATAAAATTATAATTATAATACTAATATTAACATTAATTATAATTATATTGTTAAATTTATCGGTAATTTGGAGAAAAATACTTCTGTCAATGATTTAATTAAGATTCAGTACCCAACAATTTTTTTTTGTAATTTAATATCTGACAAAAGACCAACTTAGTTTTTACTACATGTTTTATGCATTTTTACCCTTTTTAATTAATAAAAAATTATATAAATTCCTAATTTTTGTTGGTCATCTTCTCTTTCCACTCATCATTCCCGATGCATTTTGATGACATATACATTGAATTAAAATATTTTTTATTTTAAAAAATACAAATTCATAACTAAGCATTGAACTTTTTGAAATACTTAGTTTTACTTGCGAAATACCTAATTTCAGTTTTAAAATACTTAAATTGGTAAATGAGATACTCAGAATGAGTATTAAAAATACTAAATATTTGAATATGCAACGTAAGTTCATCAAGTGATCGTATTTCTATCTAAGATCCATTTGGATGACATGTTCATTTCATTTAATTATTTTTTTTATTTTTTAGAAAAACAAATTCGCAACTAAATATTGAACTTTTTCAAGTACTTAATTTTACTTGCGAAATATCTAATTCAGTTTTAAAATAATTGATTTGGTAAATGAGATACTCAGAATGAGTATTAAAATACTGGATATTCTAATATGCAACGCAAGTTCGCCAAGTGCTCTTGGATGACTTGTTCAATTCATTTAATTTTTTTTATTTAAAAAAAAAAAAAACAATGTCACAACTAAGCATTGAACTTTTTCAAGTACTTAGTTTTACTTGTGAAATACCTAATTTCAGTTTTAAAATACTTGATTTGGTAAATGAGATACTCAGAATGAGTATTAAAATACTGGATATTAGAATATGCAACGCAAGTTCACCAAGTGCTCTTATTTCCATCCAAGATCCATTTAGATGACTTGTTCATTTCATTTAATTATTTTTTTATTTTTAAAAAAACAAATTCGCAACTAAGCATTGAACTTTTTCAATTACTTAGTTTTACTTGCGAAATATCTATTTCAGTTTTAAAATACTTGATTTGATAATTGAGATACTCATAAAAGTTAATAAAATACTGGATATTCTAGTAGGCAATGTAAGTTCACTAAGTGCTCGCATTTTCATCCAAGATGCATTTGGATGACATGTACATTTCATTTAAATATTTTTTTATTTTTAAAAGAAAAACAAATTCACAACTAAACATTGAACTTTTTCAATTACTTAGTTTTACTTGCGAAATATCTATTTCAGTTTTAAAATACTTGATTTGATAATTGAGATACTCATAAAAGTTAATAAAATACTGGATATTCTAGTAGGCAATGTAAGTTCACTAACTGCTCGCATTTCCATCCAAGATGCATTTGGATGACATGTACATTTCATTTAAATATTTTTTTATTTTTAAAAGAAAAACAAATTCACAACTAAACATTGAACTTTTTGAAGTACTTAGTTTTACTTGCGAAATACCTAATTTCAATTTTAAAATACTTGATTTGGTAAATAAAATACTCAGAATGAGTATTAAAATACTGGATATTAGAATATACAACGTAAGTTCACCAAATGCTCGTATTTCCATCCAAGATGCATTTGGATGATATGTTCATTTCATTTAATTATTTTTTTATTGTTAAAAAAAACAAATTTGTAACTAAGCATTAAACATTTTCAAGTACTTAGTTTTACTTGCGAAACATCTAATTTAAAATACTTGATTTGGTAAATGAGATACTCAGAATGGGTATTAAAATACTGGATATTCGAATATGCAACGTAAGTTCACCAAGTGTTGGTCTTTCTTTGGAAGATGCATTTGGACGACATATTCTTCTCATGTGATATCTTTTTTGTAAAAAAAAAATTCAAATTCTCAACTAAGCATGAAACTTTTAAAGTACTTAGTTTATTTGATAAATACCTAATTTCAGTTTCAAAATACTTGATTTCATAAATGAGATACTCAGAATAGGTAATAAAATAATGAATATTTCTAATATGCATTATGATGCAATTTCAATGCAATTGAAATTTTAACAAATACATTGTTCATCACTCTCTATGAAATAAAAATAACAATTTATTTCGGTATACAAAGAAAGAACTTACTTTTACTCCGGGACAAGTATGCTACTATATTTTTTTTAAAAGTAAGTGCTTATTTTGATATACAAACAACTTACTCTTACTTCACGATCAGTAATGAACTGTGTTCATTTCTATAAATGACATGAATAAGTATTCTAATGAATCTTAGTTGGAAAAACCAATCATGACTGAATTTACGTTGCATATTCGAATTTTCAGTATTCTATCACATATTATGAGTATCACATTTACCAAATCATGTATTTTAAATTAAAATTAGGTATTTCGCAAGTAAAAGTAAGTACTTCAAAATGTTCCATGCTTAGTGATCGAGCAAAACTTTCATTGTAAAATTCTTAGTAAAAATTAATAATATTCAAACTCGAAATAATCGCAAGTGCACGATGTCAAGTAATAATATAGTGTACAAGAGTACGAGTATCGTTCCTCTAAGGACTGTATTTCTCAATTATTATTCTCAGTTATTCAATTTTTAGCAGTGATACTTCAGATGATTGTTTACTACTACGATTATTAAATAAAAACTCAATGAAATGGTTCAAGGATTAAATGATGAAATAAATAAAGCTAGAATGATTGATTAAAGTTCAATGAGAAATGACTTTGTTGAGAATCTCGGTTCACCTACCCCTCGCTAATCTTCTTAATTCGTTCGACAATGATCTATGCTTTCGACGAGATTTCTTATCCAGGGTGAATTGCATGTTGTTTTATTAAATCCTCTAGCTTTCGACCTACTGGACTATGACTATCGACATGTATCCGACTTCATATTTATATGTAAATTGTAAATCAATGAATTATGCTACTCGTTCCTATCACGGGCTATTATCTCGAAGAACATTGTCCGAAAATCTTCAAATCTTCGCTCCAAGCTTTTTTTCTCTTTCAAAGCCTTGTGGCTGTTAAAAAGTCCTTGAACATGTTATCCAAATGCATCATGGATGGAAATGCAAGCCGTTGGTGAACTTACGTTGCATATTCGAATATCCAGTATTTTAATACTCATTACGAGTATCTCATTTACCAAATAAAGTATTTTAAAACTGAAATTAGGTATTTTGCAAGTAAAACTAAGTACTTGAAAAAGTTCAATGCTTAGTTGCGAATTTGTTTTTTTAACAATAAAAAATTAATTAAGTGAAATGAACATGTCATCCAAATGTATCTTGGATAGAAATGCGAGCACTTGATGAACTTACGTTGCATATTCGAATATCCAGTATTTTAGTACCCATTCTGAGTATCTCATTTACCAAATCAAGTATTTTAAAATTGAAATTAGGTATTTCGCAAATAAAAGTAAGTACTTCAAAATGTTCTATGCTTGGTTGCGAATTTGTTTTTTTTTAAATAAAGAAAATAATTAAATGAAATGAACATGTCATCCAAATGCATCTCGGATGGAAATGAAAGCACTTGGTGAACTTACGTTGCATATTCGAATATTCAGTATTTTAAAACTCATTCTGAGTATTTCATTTATAAAATCAATTATTTTAAAATTGAAATTAGATATTTCGCAAATAAAACTAAGTACTTGAAAAAGTTCAGTGCTTAGTTATGAATTTGTTTTCTTTTTAAATAAAAAAACAATTAAATGAAACGAACAAGTCATCCAAATGGATCTTTGATGGAAATACGAGCACTTGGTGAACTTACGTTGCATATTCGAATATCCAATATTTTAATACCCATTCTGAGTATCTCATTTACCAAATCAAGTATTTTAAAATTGAAATTAAGTATTTAGCAAATAAAAGTAAGTACTTCCAAATGTTCTATGCTTAGTTGCGAATTTGTTTTTTTTTTTAATAAAAAATAATTAAATGAAATGAACAAGTCATCCAAATGCATTTTGGATGGACATGTGAGCACTTAGTGAACTTACGTTACATATTCGAATATCCAGTATTTTAATACTCATTCTGAGTATTTCATTTACCAAGTCAAGTATTTTAAAATTGAAATTAGGTATTTCGCAAATAAAACTAATTGCTTGAAAACGTTCAATGCTTAGTTACTAATTTGTTTTTTTAACAATAAAAAAATAATAAAATGAAATGAACATGTCATCCAAATGCATCTTGCATGGAAATGCGAGCATTTGGTGAACTTACGTTGCCTATTCTTTTTTTTTTTTGAAAAGTACGTTGCATATTCTAATATCCTGTATTTTAATATTTATTCTGAGTATCTCATTTACCAAATCAAGTATTTTAAAACTGAAATTAGGTATTTCGTAAGTAAAACTAAGTACTTGAAAAAGTTCAATGCTTAGTTGCAAATTTGTTTTTTTAAAAATAAAAAAAATTAAATGAAATGAACAAGTCTTCCAAATGGATCTTCGATGGAAATACGAGCACTTGGTGAATTTGCGTTGCATATTCGAATATCCAGTATTTTAATTCTCATTCTGAGTATCTCATTTACCAAATCAAGTATTTTAAAATTGAAATTAGATATTTCGCAAGTAAAACTAATTACTTGAAAAAGTTCAATGCTTAGTTGCGAATTTGTTTTTTTTTTTTTAAAAAATAATTAAATGAAATGAACATGTCATCCAAATGGATCTTGGATGGAAATACGAACACTTGGTGAACTTTCGTTACATATTCGAATATCCAGTGTTTTAATACATATTTTGAGTATGTTATTTACTGAATCAAGTATTTTAAAATTGAAATTGAGTATTTCGCAAGTAAAACTAAGTATTTCAAAGAGTTCAATGCTTAGTTGTGAATTTTTTTTAAAATAAAAAATATTTAATTCAATGTACATGTCATCCAAATGCATCGGGAATGATGAGTGGAAAGAGAATAGACCAACAAAAATTGGGATTTATATACTTTTTTATTAATTTAAAAGGGTAAAAAAGTAAAAATGCTTGAAACATGTAGTAAAAACTAAGTTGTCACTTGTCAGGTATTAAAATACAAAAAAAAATTGATAGGTACCGAATCTTAAAAAAATGATTGACAGATATATTTTTCTACAAATTACCATAAATTTATAAATAAATAGTAAACAAAAAAAATATTCTAGGAATATACTTTCTAGTGTAAGATTTGAAGTAAATGGGTTGGAGATGAATGTTATATTTGGTGCATAAACTGCACTATTTTGGTGCATAAACTGCACCAAAATATATTTATAGGTTGGAGATGGCCTTAGGTTTTGAATTTTTTATGTTAGAGTAGGTCTCTTGTGAGACGGTCTCACGAATTTTTATCTGTGAGACAGGTCAACCCTACCGATATTCACAATAAAAAAGTATATTTTTATGAATGACCCAAATAAGAGATTTGTCATTTATATTATTGTTATAATATATATTTTGTAAAAGAAAAGAGAATATCAAGTATATTTATAAATACTAGAACCTAAACTCGAATATTGAAGAAATCTAAGGTCTAAATTGAAAAATTATTGAAGGTGTAAATGATATTTCTTCGTCGCTGCATCTTCTTCCTGGATAAATGGTGTCGAGTTTCTTACCCTCTGTGAATCAAACATAGGAGATGGAAAAGCAATACAAATCCATCATAATCAAGCAACGATCCCCAGATTCCAGAGTTTTCTACATCTACCTCAACAACCCTTCACGCGGCAACGCCCTCTCCTCCGATTTCTTCACCGAGTTCCCCGACGCCGTAGCCTCACTGGATCAAAACCCGGATGTAGCCGTGATCATTCTCTCGGGATCCGGGAAACACTTCTGCTCCGGAATCGAACTTGAGACCCTGAACTCAAAAACCGATTCATCCGAGTCCACGGGCCCCGGACACGCGGCGGAGAAGCTCCGACGGGAGATAAAGGTGATGCAACGCGCTGTTAACGCGATTGAGGAGTGCAGGAAGCCTGTGATTGCTTTGATCCACGGGGCGTGCCTTGGGGGAGGAGTTGATATAGCCGCCGCCTGTGATATCAGGTACTGTATGCAAAGCACCTTTTTTTCGGTGAAGGAGGTGGATATGGCTCTAGCGGCGGATCTGGGGTCCTTGCAGAGGCTTCCCAGAATTGTTGGGTTCGGCAACGCCATGGAACTTGCATTGACGGGTCGGAGGTTCACGGGTTTGGAGGCCAAGGAGTTGGGATTGGTGACTCGGGTTTTCGGTACAAAGCAAGATATAGACCAGGGAGTTGAATCCATTGCTGAGGGTTAGTTTTTTCTTTCTTGTTTCTCTGCAGTTTTCTTGATTTTGTAGTGTGTTATACTTCTATATTAGGCCATCAAGATGAATGTCATTGTTTACCGGCTAATTCAGCATCATTATTCATTACACGGGGAAATTGTGTTGGAACCTATTGAAAATTTAAGATGGCCAAAGACATCGCTCGTTGGTATAATGTATAATACACACCATAACATCAACATGTTTAAATAATTGTACACTGCTCAGGGTTTTCTGAGACATAGGTCTTTAGTTGGAGCTACGCAGGGCCCGTGGTAGGCTTTTATTTTTAAAAGAAAAAACGTGGTTCGGGCATCTCGACTCAGGAAGCTCGCATATTCTGCTGTATTGGCTTTTATTATAAGTTTCAATGTCTATAAGGTGGTGCTGATCTTGAAAGTTTCAATTGAACTTGAGGTGACATTCATTGTTGAAAACGGAATTGTGAAACTCCGAATTACCAGCAATATGCTATTATACGCGATAACTGATTTTTATGGGAACTGCTGAAAAGGATTGAATATTGATCTCCATGACTGTAGGCAAGCATTCATGAAACACATAACTCAAGTCCTATTTGAAATGGGCTAGATGATTGTTGACTTTTGTTGGGTGTATCGGTGTTGCCGACAAAGGGGTTCATCTCCTTGCTCTTTGCTTCTAATATTTCTCTAAAATGTCATGTGATGACTTGACATCTAACCTTCAAAAGTTCACGGAGTTTACTTGAACTGGCTCTATGATTTATTTTTTATATATTTTCGCATTAATAATTAATAGTCATGTGATGATTTGTCTGGCTGAGGATCCCACAGCCATCTTTCTGTTGCTTCGACTTACTGAGTATGCTTGAAGCTTTATATACTAGAGAAAATTGATAAAGTACCTTGAAATCAATGCTGCTTAATTGCAAGATCTCTCACGCCATGATTGCAGTGAATAGTCATCAGGCATCACTGAGATAAGGTCTTATGTTGTGTTATGTTGGAGGAAATAATTAACCATTCTTTCTGATAGAGACGTGATCTTTTGTTATCTCATCCCCCTTAAAAAACCGAGAGAAACTTGTGCAGCAAGATTTCTTGATACTCGTATAACTCGAACGATTCCCGATTTGCGCAAAGGAAAAGTTTTGTCTGATTTTGCTTATAGATTGGCCTTTACCCCCATCTTGTTTTTCTCATTTTACAGCATCCATTCTGAGTCTTAATGATCAGTCCAGTTATTTGACTTTTGGTTTAATAAGTAGTGGTGGCTCAAGTGTTTTGTGAAGTTGTACAACATGGTTTATACGTTTGATTTTTCATATTGATAGAAATCGCCGCAAAGTCTCCTATTGCCGTGGTTGGGACGAAGAGAGTGTTGCTACAGAGCAGGGATCTGACAGTAGATCAAGCTCTGGACTATGTCGCGACATGGAACGCTGCCGCGCTTCAATCTAAAGATGTAGGAGAAGCAATTGCAGCTCATGTACACAAGAGAAAACCTGTATTTGCCAAACTTTGAAATGAATATCGGGAATGCAAAATGCTGGTATCGCCCCACGAGGCTGTTCTTCTGTATGTCAGAAGTCTGGATGTCTCCTTGGGCATAGAACATGAGTCTTATCGCCATAACTAGATCGAGCAATAATTGTATGCAATGTGATTACATGTTATAAAAGGTCAAGATTTAGGTTGTCTATGTCATAAGGCACATGTATGTCATTGGAATAGTAATTTTATATATGTATTTTATGTAAATGTGTATCTTGAAAATATGAGGACATCTTGATTTATCCATTAAACGTCAAATCATCAAATCGACGTTTTGGTATGATGATACAACCAAGTTCTCAAATTACATGTATATATCTCATTAATTTTTGTAATTATGATAATGTTACTGATATAATATAAATCAAATTAATTATAAAAAATGTACAATCATACAACGCGTGCGTCGAAATAGAATTTTTTTTTTTTTCAAAAGTTGCACGCACACCACCTAAGGTAGGGGCATGTGTGTGTGAAGCAATTAAATAAAAATGTCCTTTTGGTTCGTTTTACCACAAGCCCAATACGTAGAAGCCCAATCCAGAGGATCGATCCCCTGGAAGCGACCACACCCAATCGGGTCTCCACTCCGTCTTATCTGTAGACTACTGCAGATGCACGCTGACGTTTACTTTCCCCTCTCTCACTAACCGTAAAAACACACGCGAACACGCACACATGGCAGCGGAGCCGCCACCGCCGCCGCTGGATGTCCTAGTTTCTGCCACCCCTCCGACCACCACTTCTGCCGCCATGTCGCCAGATGTAAATCCATTGGACCACCATCCCAGCACCGCCAATGAGCCAACCGGCCCCAAGGTCCCAAATAACCCCTCCAAGCGGCAGCGCCGCCCCAGCGTCCGCCTGGGCGAGATAGGCGGAGACCCACCTTTAGATTTCCACCGCCGCCGCCCCGCCAAAGCCTGGAGATTTCACAAAGACCCATCCTTCGCGGCCAAAACTTCAAAAACCCGCCCCTTGACAAACCTCGTCAACGGCGGCGACCTGAATTTCCAAGATTTCCCAGGGCCCTCCGAGGATTCTGTCGACTTCACGTACCGCAAGCCGAAAAGCAATAAGCCGACCAAAAGGGTTCGCACCAATTGGAATAAATTCGACTCGATCACCATTGCCAATGGTGGTGGCAGAGAGGGAGCAATAATTGAGACCTCAAATGCTTTTCAAGAAGAAACTTACCACAACGAGAATAACGAAGAGTTGGGAGATTTCGAGATGAAGGGGTCGGAGAGTCCTTTGTTAAAAGATCAGAGTCCAGTAGATTCGGCGGAGAACATGGGAATCCAATACTGGGATCACCAGAGGAGAGGCGGCGGAGTTCGAGTTTCGGAGAGCAATGGAGTAGTTCACGAAGAGGTTAACTCACCGGAGCACCAACATAATGAAGGGAATTTAGGGGTCCGAGAGTGGTTAATTGGACTGGGATTGGGGAGATATGCGCCAGTATTCGAAATACACGAGGTGGATGACGAGGTTTTACCAATGTTAACGTTAGAGGATCTCAAAGATATGGGGATCAATGCCGTAGGTTCCCGGAGGAAAATATACTCCGCAGTACTCAAACTGCGGAAACTGCGGAAATGATTTTGGCTATGTGATCTTATGTTTGCTTTAACTTTGTTCGTTTTTGTTTCTTGATTTAGCAACCAAAACAATAATGGTATATGTTTGTTTTGTTAACGTACTTCTGCTTGTAGATTTGTTTACTCTGGGTTCATATGTATTGCTAGATGTTTGTGAAATATGTGCAGCAGCATCTGCAAAGGAGTTGGGACAGAGAGGAAAATTGTGACTTTTCAAGTATATGAATCGATGGAGGAATTTAACTGGGTTTGAGGCTTATGGAAACTAACGAGTTGATAAAGATTCCATCTAATTGTGTGTGAGTACTGAGTAGTAATTGTCCAGTTGAGATTTATGTCACCAATAATGGTGGCAGTCTCAAATACCATCATGAAAGTGATAATATTGGTTTACATCTCTAAGAACAATTTCTCCGTGTATGAACGATGGTATGAACTTAAACGTTGCATGGCAATCGGAGCGTATTTGTAGGTTCTTGATTATCGAATCGGACTTTCTGGTGGCATTCTGGTAAGAGCAAAGGCTAAAGCTATTCTTTCACTGTGTAGCCACAAGAGGCGGCCCTTTTCATCCTCTTTCACATCAAGCAAAATAACGCCATGATCAGGAGCATAACCTCCTCTCTTGCATCTAACGTTCTACCATTCAAGCATTCCGTGAATCAGTTTTGTCTTCATGTGAATCATCTCCAACTGCAGAATAGTGTACTATCCCCTGGCTCTCAATCCAGCTGAGTCCGGGTTCTTTCTTTATTAGCTTCTTCTTCACGTCTTTCCTTACCAGAGCAACAAGATTCCATCTTTTTGCAGTGGCGTATATGTTTGACAGTGGCACATAGCTTATTGATCTTGTGGTTCCAGCTGGGAAAATTGATAAATTGGACTTATAAATTTGTATTTTTGTTTTTGGTCCTATATCTTTGATACATTTTATTTATGTCCGACATCTTTCCATTATTTAGATATTTGGTCTTTTTTACCCAATTTTCCCACAGATGCTCAAGTGACATTTTTATTGATCACATGTAAACTTTGAATCGTAGGTGATATCTCGAGAAGTACGTGGGTCATTCTATAACTCAAAGTCGGGATAAGAGTCAGCTCGGGTACTATCCTCGGAACTGCAAAATCAGGAAAAATAATCAAACCAGCATATGTTCGAGCGAGCTCGGGCTCTTAGCCTAGCTTGGGCAGTGTAACAAGATTTATTAAGATTAGTGGTCCTGTTCACAGCCTCACACCATGATCATCTACACGGAGACTTCAGTAGATGTGTCGTTTCTAAGTCCACAGTATGGGATACCATACTTCGGAATCATGGTCCTGTCACTCAACGCACGTTATGATGATGTGACTAAACTAGAGGCAATTTGGGTTTAAAATATCTTGCCATGAGTAGCAACTGGACACTGAAAACTAGGTAATCATTATTTATATCTCTACAAATACACATGTTTTATTAGTGGTAAAGTATTCATTTCACTTATTATTTCCATAAGCATTCAATATACATTCTATGTAATATATTTTCCTTTACAAACAAACACTTAATTGACTTGAGCGTCGGAGTGGTCACGGGGGAAAATCTCCCGGTGCTCCACTAACGTTCTTTGCTATTTGAAGTGTGCTAACTCTTCAGCCCGAGTACTCTCCAGTGTGCCCAAGAAAAAATTCACCCGACCCGATATAATCGCCCACGAAGCTCAAGCCGATTTACCTGGTCGATATCATTGATGTAGTCTGTGGGAAGTCAGATCTAAGACGTAGATATGGTTTCCAAGCGAAAATCAGTTCGAATGGAGGATTCTAGAAGGTAGTCCTTAGACTCAGAGGTTCCCTAAGTGAATCTACCCCCTCAGCAAACTTTTACAATCAATCCAGAACAACTGACCCAGTTGATAGTAGTGGTTGTGCAGAAATCCGTTGCAAAAAAGTTACCTCCCGATAGCAGTCACATAAACCGGGAGGAAGGATTGGAGGATGAGTCCCCTCCTCGTGACAAATCAAAGCAGGATCAAGAATGTTCTAAGATCCTTACTATGGTCAAGGAACGGAAGACTTGAGAAATAAGGTGAAGAAGATGGAAGGACAGACCGATTCCCCCCAAGCCCCCTGAGTCTAGCCAAGAGGGTGTCCTTTCTCCACCCATATAGTGAATGAGCCCCTGCCTTCCCATTATAAGTCAACAAAAGTCAGGCAGTATGATGGAAATACAGATCCCGAGGAACATTTAGCCTTTTTCGAGAACATGACCATGTTATACTGTTATGATGACAAGATAGAGGGTAAACCTTTCTGACCATGTTGGTAAGATTAAGCTCAACGGTGGTTTGAAAAACTCGAGCCTCAGACTATTCGATCTTTTGACTATTTCAAGAGCATTTTCTCACATCAATTTAGTAGCAGCAAGAGATATAAAAAGACTGCTTTTAGCCCGTTTGAAGTAAAGCAGGGTATGGATGAATCATTATGGGCGTACATCTTTAAATTCAACAACCGCCTTCACACATGGATTCTAGGAAAGGGACTTCTTCAGTCCCTTGGTGAAAAAATTGCCGCGAGACTTTAAAGATATCTTGTCTCGAGCAGAGAAATATATTAACATGGAAAAGGTCCAAAGACAGAAGGGAGAGGACATGAAGAAAGAAAGGACCGATCGACCCGGTAGGATAGAAGAACGAGCACAAAAGGGAAATCCCTTGGGGTAGTTTTCGCACTGTACCCCATGAAAATATCAAAAGATAAGGCGGTGCAATTTTGCGAGGAGGGGAAAATTATGTCCCAGCCCCAACGCTCCTCTCAGGACTCGAGGTTGGCCATTAAATTTTGTACCTACCACCGAGAATGTTATCACTACACCATTGAATGCAAATAATTGAGGAAGAACCATTCTTGGTCGGATCCTGTCGAAGCCGATCCATTAGTAAAGAAAGCTAAAGGACTCTCGTGGGTACCTAGGAACTCGAGACCTCTACCATCTACAAGAATCCCGAGTTACGGACCCACACTGGGAAGTCATGACAAGCCTACTACGTCAGATTGGGCTCGGGAGAAGAAGGGTCGGGGAAAATCGCCTACTCTAGGTGTAATCAAGATGATATCTGGAGGATTCACTAATGGTGATTCCAACTGGGCTCGTAAGGCATAGAGTTGGCGAGAAAGTTGGGGGTGGACAGCTCAAGGAGGGAAGACGAACCAACCATCCGTTTTGGCCCTCTGGATTTGCAAGGGGTCAGTTTGTCTCATAATGATACATTGGTCATCCAAGCCAAACTTGCAAATTATGATATCAGGTGGGTGTTCGTGGATTCATGCATCTCAGCTAATGTGATATTCCAAGAAGCAATGGACCAGATGGACTTGAAGGGTTATAGTTTGGAACCAGCAGAGACCGCCGTTCTTGGTTTCGCTTGTCATACGGGATACCCAAGGGGAGAAATTGTGCTTCCCTTAACAATCGGGGTCGGGGATTTAAGAAAATGAGTCATGAACACCTTCATTGTGGTCAACGCATCCTCTTCATACATAGTTATCCTGGGAAGGCTGGCTATGAACATCCTCAGGTTCGTCGCCTCCACTTATCATCATTAGATTAAGTTCTCAGTAAAGAATAGGTCGGAGAGGTCCAGGGAGATCAGCCATACTCTCGCAAATGTTATGTTGAAACTGTCCGGGTAGAAAGGAAAAAGGGCAAGAAGGGATGAGTATGGAAAAAGAATGGGAGGAGAAGGAGAAGTACACTCGATTGAGGAAGTGAAAACGGTAAAGAACAGGAGGAAGTGATCTTATTTCCCGGTTAAACCGGGAAAGTCACCAGAGTGGCTCGGGACCTTGAGCCTTCTATCTCGGCCTGGTTATTGGTTTGTCTACAACAAAATGCCGACATCTTTGTGTGGTCCCTTCCTGAGTTGATCGGGATCCCAGCAAATGTAGCTGAGCATAAGCGGAACACCGTCCCGGGTTCCCGACTTGTGATACAAAAGAAAATACACTTTGGACCCGAAAAAGACAAAGTGATAGCATAGCAGGTACATGAGCTGTTAAAATTCGGGCAAGTCCGGGAAGTTCAATTCTCCACTTGGCCAGGGATGGCAATGGGGCGGGGCGGGGGCGGGTTTGCCATCCCCATCCCCGAATTCCATCCTCATCCCCGAATTCCATCCCCACCCCATACCCGTCCCGATCCTCGCTTTTTCGGGTTCGAGGAATCCCCAAACCCGAAACTTCGGGGATCGACTCCCCATCTCCGTCCCCATCCCCGTTTCAAAAATATTAATATGGCAAGAAGATGACGGATTCAGAAATTTTCTCAAACCAAAACCTATTATTATCTATTATTATTAGTGATAATATTAATATTAATATCAATATTAATAATAATATTATTATTAATTTTTAAAAAATATTTTAAAAAATAATAATATTATTATATTATTGATACTAATAATACTATTATTTTATTATTGATATTATTTTCGGGACGGATTCGAGGATGTGGATAGTAATCTCATACCCGTCCCGAACTACATCGGGGATTTAAAAAAATCCCCGAACCCGAACCTGAACCCGAACCCGAAAAAATCTATGATCAACATCCCCGTTTCGGGTTTTTCCCGTGGGAAAAGTTGTCATCCCTACACTTGGCTGTCAAGTTGTCATCCCTACACTTGGCTGTCAAATGTGGTCCAGGTCCAAAAGAGCACATGCAAATGGAGAATGTGTGTGAATTTCAAGGATTTGAACAAAGCATGTCCTAAGGACTGCTATCCCTTGCCCTGAATTGATCAATTGGTGGACTTCATCTCAGGGTATGAATTGTCGTGTTTTATGGATGCATATCAGGGTTACCATCAAATCCCCTTGGCCCGAGACGATCGAGATAATGTCAGTTTCACAACCTTGGGTTGTACATTTTGTTATACTGTTATGCCATTTGGTTTGAATAATGTAGGGGTCACCTATCAACGTTTGATGGGTAAGATTTTTGAGAAGCAGGCTGGGAGGAACATTGATGATATCTTTGAATTGAACAAGCTTTCCAAGATCAATAAAATCATCTGGCAGGACTGCCATTTTTTAAAGCCCGAATTAGGAAAAAAGTTATGGATCTACTTATCTGTCACCAAGCACGCTGTCAGCTCGGTCCTTATCCGAGAAGAAAGAGCAGATTAGAAGCATGTGTATTATGTAAGTCATGCCCTCGAGGACCCGAGCTAAGATAAACCGAGCTTGAAATGTAGCTTTGGCTTTGGTCATTACTGAAAGAAAGTTGAGACCTTAGTTCATGTCTCATCCTATTATCGTCCTTACGAATAGTGTGTTGGGGAAAATCATGACCGACATTTTAGCAAGCGTTCGACCTCTGCATTCCCCCTCGGCTTCCCTTGGAAGAGAATCGATGTTCTTGGTACTTGTCGGAATCAGTCCAAAAGAAAGAATAGGTTTTGTCTTCAACCATTATTTTGAACTCGGGGGACTGCAGGAAAGAAGCCCACCACTCTTCCTCGGACCGCCGATGGGTGGCCAGGACATCCTCTGCCTCTATGACCCGAGCCCTATGATTATCAAGCTCTTCAACCAAGGATTGGGTTCACACCTCCGAGTTTGAGAGTTGGGTCCTCAGTAAATTTTTCCGGGCATCGGCAACTTCAACCTCTATCTGAGCCCTCTGCAAATTCCCATGGGCCACCTCCAACTACTGGTAGCCTACCTCCGAGGTTTTCCTTAATCTGATCACTACTTCTTCGTGCAAGAGCAGGGCTCACTCCAGTTCACCTTGGACTTGTTGGTGAAGCTCAATGGCGACCCGAACCCGGTTTGCCTCTTTCTTGGCCAGGGAAGCAACCCCTCGTAGGCCGCTATCAACATTTAAAAACTCTGTATAAACAAGAGATGAGAAAAGCTGCAACTATTTAAGGCCAAATAAAGCATTTATGGTAAGAAACTTATCGAGAGAGTCCGAGAAACACCCTCGAACAGTATGTGGTTGAGAGCCAGGCCTCGAAGATGAGCCTCTTTAGCAGGAGAGATCAAACCCTTTATGAGTTTAATCTCGACTGAAGAAACCTCATCCAAGAAAAGGTTGCCCCGAGTTCCTGGTGGGCTGGGCTGGGGCAGATCTGCGGGGATTCGTGCAGAGGAGGAAGAGACGAACTCAGTTTCTTGGGTAGACCTTGGGCCCCCCTCCTCAGTATCGCTTACAAGGACCGCCTCAGGGACGATCATTGCCTTTCATTTCCGACGGAGGAGAGGGGTGTGGTCTTCATAATTCCCCGGGGAAAGTGCGTGCCTAGGCTCTGTTTCCTCAACCCAAGCCCGTCTTCAGCTTCTCGAGCATCAGTAGTTGCCCAAGCTTCATCGACTTTCTTTTTAGACAGGCCTTCTTCTCCGCAGTAGCTTTCCAAGCTGCTCGTTTCTTCTCCTCGACCGCCTTCTCCATAGCTCGTCTTCTGACAAAAGCTTTTTGCATTTAGAGATTATCTGCAAAGAAAAAGTGTTGGTTACAGAATATTAGAAAGGGGTAGAAAGAATCAAGGAAAGGAGGAAGAAAGTACAAGGTTGAACGTCCGAGCCATCAAAATTATCAATCGCCCTGTCTATAGAGTCTTCAGCCATCCCGAGTACCCAACCCGTATGCTACAAGATTCTCCTCTGTAACCAAGAGGGATGAGGATAATTTATGCCATTCGACGAACTCTTGGCTCCGGATATAGGGTTCTTCAAACTTATATGCCATGGGAAGTTCGGGCTGGGCAGGAAGGCCGGAAAGAAAACCTTTTGGACATTAGGGAGGGAAGGGGAGATTAATGAAGAAAAACCGACCTTTCCATTATTGGACATTAGGGAGGGAAGGGGAGATTAATGAAGAAAAACCGACCTTTTCATCCCTTCAAAGGAGAAAGAATATCATCAAGGAATCTTTTATTAATACGGGCGGTTAGGGAAAAAGCGCTCTCATTGAAACGTCAAATAAAATAGTGTTTTAGTATTTTATTTTAAGTATGAAGGGGTTGATGAAGAGGTTGTTCAATTTAAAGAGTACGAATGCCAATGCCATTATGCGAAAGGAGTTGGGGTGAAGTTGATTTATAGAGACCCAAAAAATTGGGCCACCTCAATATAGAAGTAGGGGATGAGAAACTAGAGACTGCTACAGACTTTATCCCGAAATAAAGTATAATATCTCTCGGGAGGTCGATCAACCCGGTCTGAGGGACCTGGAATAATGATGGTATTTGAAGAAGGGATGGACTCGAGGACTCGGAGGTCCTCGCCGACCCTGAGACGGAGAGTACGAACCATGGTAGAGAACCACGAGGTATTAGGGACCTCGGTTTTAGTTCACCAGAAGCTCGGGCTTTGCCTTTGACTTTCTCTATTGCTCGGGAATGCCGACCGCTTGCTGTGAGGCTTTAGATTTTTTGGATTTTTTGGCTGGAAGGGCAAGTGCGGGTTTTTTAGAAAGGGTGGTGAAAAAAGAAGCGGGGGGAACAGAAATGGTGGAGCTGGAGCGAAGCATGGCAGACTCCAAGTCCGAGGAGCCATGAAAATTGGCACTAGAAGTGGAAGAGAGAATTCGACATGATCGAAGAGAAAAGAAAACTTATGGAATAAAGTGGAGAACAAATTGATCGGAATGAAGAATGAGAGTTCACTGGAATCTCAGGAGCAAGAGAGCAGAGCGCGATGATGCAAACATGTGAAATATAGTGAAGCAATCGATATTTATCCGTGGATCTCAAAATAAGTGAACGAACGAGATATACATTGGAAAATACGCCGAGTAGTTGAACAAGCGGGCCATGAATTAGAATCAACATATGACATTAATTTTTCTTTTCGGTTGTTAGGGTTTACATCATGCTGACATCAGCCCTAGCTCGCAATTTTGAAAATCTCACTTATCTTCCTGCCCAAGTCTAGTTTGACCACTCGGGATAGTAAATAAGACTCTAACTCGACTATTTAATGATGAAGTGGTGATACCTCGAGAAGTATCTGTGTCATCCTATAACTCAGAGCCGGGATAAGAGTCGGTTTTGGTACCATCCTTGGAACTACAAAAACTAGAGAAGATAATCAAAGCAGCATACGTTCTCGAGTGAGCCTGGGCTCTCAACCTAGCCCGAGCAGTGTAATAAGATTTAAGAAGATCAGGAGTCCTGTTTACATCTTCGCATCATGGTCATCTGCCCAGACACCTCAGTATAGGTGTCGTTTCCAAGTCCAGAGTATGGGATACCATACTTCGGAATCATGGGTCTGTCACTCAACTCAACACACGATGGGATGATGTGACTAGACCCGAGGCAGTCTGAGTTGTCAGAGGTGGCAGTGTCAGAAAACAGGAGATGAACAGTCATCTTGCTATAAGTAGCAACTGGACACTGAAAATAATGTAATCATTACTTATATATCTACAAATACACATGTTTTATTAATGGTAAAGTATTCAATTATCTTATTATTTCCATAAGCACTCAATATACATTCTATGTATTATATTTTCCTTTACAAACAAACACTTAATTGACTTGAGCGTCTGAGTGGCCACGCCGAAAAATCTCTCAGTGTCCTACTAACGTTCTTTGCTTTTTGAAGTGTGCAGACTCTTCAGCCCGGGTACTCTTCCGTGTGCTCGAGAAAAAATCCACCCAACCCGGTATAGTCTCCCGCTAAGCTCAACCCGACTTACCTGGTCAATATCAGCAGGTTTTGCCACGTCACACTAAAATGTAGAATTTAACATACACATCAAACTTTTATTGGTAGGAAAGTGAGCACCTCTTCCCTCTCATATCCGTCGGAAATTTATGTGGAGAGAGAAATAAGTCTCAATTTCTCTCATAAATATCCTCATTTTTCTGAGATAAGAGAAGTTACTTTGCAAGAAATGCGGATTTGAGCTGCGTCTGAGCGATATTATTTTATAAAAAAATGCGGATTCGAGCTGCGTATGAGCTTCATTTAAGAAATTATCCAATAACCTAAACAAAAAATGAAACAAGCAAGTTAGAACTTCAAATTTTTATTTTCTTTTTCAGTTTCTTTTTGTAAACTTCAAGTATAACTAATTTTCATTTCAAGTCAAGAATTATAGTAATTGACCTACGACACATTGTCGGATCTTCTCGTGCGAAAAAACACTCTTACCACTATGCCATAGAAAATAAAAGGTTTCACCAAACAAATTAGTACAAGAATATAAAAATCAAAGTGCCATAAAATCAAAGAATTAAAAAATAGGACACTCACCCTCCAATTTCGGCATCCAGGAACCTTCGACCTGGATTATCACTTGTCCAAAAAATCCTCAATTGTGTTATTTTTCCATATTTTACAAAACAATATTCATCATTTAGAAACTAATGACGTAATAATCTTATGTAAAATAATTTTTTTTCTTCTTAGAAATTTAGGGATTAGTTGAAGGAAAATTGTAGATTTGCTTGTCTAAATAAAAGCTGACGTCGATAGTTATGAGAGAGAAGATGTGATACTTATGTCAAATTTAACATTATGTGTGATATGTCAAAATCTACAATTGAAAGTTTACATATCATCAAGGAAAAATGTTAATTCAGTAACGTGATGAAAATAAAGTAAAAAAGACCAAATGTTTAAATAATAGAAAATGACGAACCGAAAAGCATAAGTGGCAAAAATAATAGAGCAAAAACCGAAATTCGCAAACCTATAAGACTAATTTATCAATTTTCCCGGTTCCAGCTCAAGCACACGATCCGGAGAAAATCTTCCAAGCTCGACTTTTGTGTGTGCGACACAAGCCCCAAGTAATGCCTGCCATACCAGTACGTTGGGTGCCGATGGGGTTTGGTTGATCGTCTTTACAGCCTTCCCGAGATGGCCAATTTTCCATGCACGGTTCAATACAATGGTGCTCTTGCATGGAAGTAAAATGAGTTTGGCCTTGATCTAAAGATCCTGTATTTCTACATGCTGAAAGTACGCCTACAAAGGTCAGTTGATTTGGTGTGAATCCTGATTCTAGCATATTTTCGTAAACACGTGGATATAAAACTCGGTTGCACTATAAATGTTCGTAATTTCACATAGTCAAAAACTTGTGTGAGACGGTCTCACGGATCGTGTTTTGTGATACAGATATCTTATTTGGGTCATTCATGAAAAAATATTACTTTTTACGCTAAGAGTTTTACTTTTTATTGTGAATATCGGTAGGGTTGAGCCGTCTCACAGATAAAAATTCGTGAGACCGTCTCACAAGAGACATACTCTTTCATATAATCTATTTTACTTCTTATTCAATAGCAAATATTGTTATATAGTTTATCAATCATTCCAAGCAATTATGATTTGTTAAATCATTTTTTTGCTATGTAGTTTGAGTACGAGAAAGATAAGTAAGTCCAATTTTTAGTTGTACATCCCTTGGATTTAGACCATATAACTCAGAGACATAGAGATATTTATCAACTCTATGATAATATTCAAATTCAATGTATTAACAAATGGAATTTCATAATAAAAATAAATTCATGATAATTGCATATTTAAATTATAATTACTTTAAAATATGACATAAAAAAGCAATTAGATGGAAAAAAGTCTCGATCTTTCTATCAACAAACCACGATAATAAAAAGATGTAGATTGCCTATTTAATAGTGACGATTGAAACTTTTTATAAATATCTCATTTGTCACCGAGCAATGGAATTTTTCTTATTTCTTCTGCCAAAAATAAGGGACAATATTTTAGTTTATAACAATTAAACGAGTTACATTGTTTATTCTTTTATTTGAAAAAATTTCAAAGTCTCCCGTTCTACACTAATTTATGAAAACTAAAGTATATTAATCTTAGAGAGAATAAATTTTCTTAGTCTATTATTTTGTCCAACGGGGAGTTTTGATCGACTAAGTTTTCAAATTTCGATTTTAGCAAACAACTCTTAATTTTTATATGTTTTTTTTCTAACTATTGATGCGATATTGGATAAGTCAGTAATTTTATATGTCACGTCAGTATTTTTTAATGTCACGTCAGCATTTTCTAGTTACACGTCAGTATTATGGAAAATAGAATTAAAAGCCAACAAAATTTAGTGCATCAAAACCAAACTTTCATAGTTTAATTGATCAAAACCCAAAATAGAAAAAGTCACTAGAACAAAAAGGTTATTTTCCCTTAATCTTATTAGCATTTATTTTCTTCGAGTTGTGCTTGGATGAAATGATTTAAACTCATAAATTTCAAATTCCTTTGTATGCTTAGTTGGATGGTTAGATAATGTTAATTTTTGAAATTGAAATATTAAGAGATAAAATAAAATTTAAAGAAAAATGTGATATATTTAGTTGGATGGTTAGATAATGTTATTAGAACTATCATATCAATGTTGATTATTAAAGAGAGTTTAATTTTAATAAATAATATAGATTTAACAGTCACATTTCCACGTTATATGCTTATATAATACTTGTTTTGGATTATATTTTTTTAACGAAATAGGATACTTTACTCTCATGGTTCGATCAATATTAACGATCAGGTGTTCGTGCATTTAATGTATTTGACACTTATTTTTTTACCGAGTGTGATAATTATAATATGTAACATGTAACGAGGTTAGTGTCAAGGCAAAAACTTGTGTGAGACGGTCTTACGGGTCGTATTTTGTGAGATGAATCTCTTATTTGTGTCATCCATGAAAGTATTACTTTTTATGCTAAGAGTATTACTTTTTATTGTGAATATCGATAGGATTGACCCGTCTCATAGATAAAGATTCGTGAGATCGTCTCACATGAGACCTAGTGTCAAATACATTAGTTCAGAAAGATGGATAAAAAAAATTTCCAAAATGGTATAAAAATTAAATCCAATTTTAATTAACCAACCACAAAATAAAACTATATATATATATATATATATATAAATTATTTTTTAAAATTTTAAACAGATTTTTCTATATTCCTATTGGTCAAAAGGAGTTTAACTTCAAACTTGGCGTGTACAAATCGATCTTTAGATATGTTGAGGTATCTAATCCACTTCACTCTTCGTTCCTATTTCTCTCTCTTTCTTCCGGAGCCGTACGATTTCATTTTCGATTCCGAATAGGAATTAGGGCAAAATTTAATCTACAAATTTCTAGAATAACCACCCGGATCTGTTCCTTAAACTAGTAAAATATAAGAAATCGACGATTAATTCCTCTGTAATTTGAAAAACCTCTGTTGACTTCTGGTGCGATCTCTGAGTTCGTCATATTCTGAATTGTTTTGCAGTAAAGTCCCCCCCCTTTTTTTTTTGCTTTCCAGAAACCTTCAATTTGGGGTATATTTTGATTTCCCGATTTTTTTTATTCCGTAAATTTTGATTTTTGGCTGTTGGGTGATTGGTCAGATTGGTGGGAGGTTTGAAGGTTTTGAGCTTGTTTTTTGAAAAATGCAAGGTGGTTGTGAGGAGCTACTTGTTGAAGTTGAGGTTCACGATGTGGAGGAAGGGGAGATCTCAGATTCCGCCTCGGTTGAAGAAATTACCGAAGAAGATTTTAATACTAAACAAGGATCGTCATCCCCTTCGCCTCTCAAAATTACTGATCATTCGAAGAAAACCAATGCTATTAGTGATAATCCGAGTCAAAATAGTGGTGGTGGAACTAGGAGTGGCAATAGTGGTTGGACGATGAGGGAAGTATATAAGTATCAGATTGCTCCCAAGTCTTACAACTCTGGTTTGTACAATTTGGCTTGGGCTCAGGCTGTAAACAATAAGCCCTTGGACGAGGTTTTTGTGATGATGGATGGTGCAAGTACTAAAACTAATAATGATTGTGACGATAATAATGATGCCAAGACAGATACTTTGTCATCTGCTAATAAGGTTATCATTGATGTGGAGGATGATGGTGAGAAGGAGGAAGGGGAGTTGGAGGAGGGGGAGATAGATTTGGATTTTGAGTCCGTTGTCGAGAAAGAGGGTTCAGCCGAACCGATGGAACTTGAAGAAAAGGTGAAAGTTAATCCGGACAGGAGTGATCATCTTGAGAAGAAGAAGCAGATTGATTTGATAAAAAAAGAGCTCCAGAGTCTGATTGTGGCTGATGCTGATAAGTAAGTTAGATAGGAATGCTTCGACTTTGATGTCCCTCATCTTTGGCGCTGAGTTGTTTGGATAAGTAATGGATATAGTTTTTGGTTTCTTTGTGTAGGTCATTTGTTATATGGTGCTCAAGTTTGCAGAAGTCAGTTGACAGCTTGCAAAGATTGGTTTTGGAGAGCTCATCTGCTGAGAAAGATACTCTTGCTAAACAATTATACACTGCCATCGAGAATGTCAATTCAGTATGACATTTGGACTTTTTAATATTCCTACCTCGCATTTTCTCAATAATAGTTTTTTTTTCCATGGATTGTTGGGAAACATCTCATTTATACACTTCCGGAAAGTTGCTTAGAATTGGTGTTTGCAGGTGTTCTTTTCGATGAATCCAAGACTCAAAGAACAGAATAGGGACATCCTGTCAAGGTTCTGTTCTGCATGTTCTATTTGTATACTTTTCTTTTGTATTTGATAATAAACGACTTAGTTACCCAGTTTTTCAAACATGCTTATAGGTTGCTGATCCATGTGACAAGCTTAAAGCCGCCTCTTTTCTCTCTTCAGCAGTTGAAAGAGGTAAGATTTTTCTTAGTTTGTCCAACGGTGGGATTTTAAGAGTTCATATATCTCACTTTGTTGCATACTGCCACAGATGGAGGTTATCGTATCATCAAATAATTCATTGGCTTTTTCGCCCAACGATGACATTGATAATAAGAAGAAACAAGTGGATGTAGGGTTTTGTAAGACTGATGCTGATGTGTTGTTTCAGAAGGCTAATAATGGCTTACCTGGCCTGGACAAAGATGAAATGTTATTCAGGCATACTGGATCCTTAGATCAAACTCATAGCAGCTTCTCACTGGCTGATTCAAAATTAGGGTTAGATAAGCATAAGCATAAAGGACCAGTTCGTCCACTCCTTGATCTTCATATAGATTATGATGCAGAAAATCTTCCATCTCCTACACGAGTTATGACTTCATCTCTGCCTTTTGGTAAAGGGTTGTTGTTGGGACATGGATCAGCGAAACCCGAGTGGCCAGTCCCCAGACAATTTCTGAGGAAAGAGAATGCTATAATGCATCCTTATGAGACTGATGCTGTCAAAGCTGTTTCCACTTATCAGCAGAAGTTTTGTCACAGTTCCTTTTTCAGGAATGACGAACTTCCAAGCCCAACTCCTTCTGAAGAAGGTGATACTGGAAATGGTGAAACTAGTGGGGAAGTTTCAAGTTCTATTATTCAGAATGTCAGTAAATTGAACACCTCAATGTTAGGGCAAGAAATGAGTGGTTCTGTGAAACCCTCAATTTTGCTTCACCCTATTGTTTCTTCTTCTACCTCCACGGTACTTACTGGTCAAGGGATGAGCAGTGCTATGACTATCTGTCCTGGAATTACCACCTCAAATCCTGTGTTGAAATCCTCCTCTGCCAAAATTAGGGACCCAAGGCTTCGAAGGGTCAATTCCAATGCAGTTTCCACGAATGATGAGCCCAGGGTGGAGCCTCTTCTTGGACTTGTGAGTTCACGGAAGCAGAGGATAGTTGAAGACGTAGTTGTGGCTGGTCCCATGTTGAAACGTCAACGAAATGAGTCAACAGTTTCTGGAATCGCACATGACGTGCAAGGAGTGACTGAAACTGGTGGTTGGTTGGAGGACAGAGAAACAGTTGGAATGCAGGGTATGCGAGGAAACCATATCCTGGGAAGCGTAGGCAATTCAGCAAATTTGGAAAATGCCATGACTGGTGTTTCTACCAGCTCGATTACGTCTAATTTAACAATAAAAGGAAATGAGAAATTCCAGATCATGGGTCAGAATACCACCTTATCTTTACCAAGTTCAACGACAAGCTTGCCAACACTTGGTGCAAACTCAACAAGTTTTATGACTAGCCCAACCTCTTCCCTGCCTCTAAGCAAACCTGTGAATTTTCCATTAACAAATCAAACGACAAAATCGCAAGTGACTGATCCCAATGCGACTACTTACCTTCAGTCTCTCTTAAGAGATCTTGCAGTGAATCCATCTATGTTTATGAACATACTTAAATCGGAACACCAGAGGTCTTTTGATTATAACAAAAGTATGACACACGTGCCAATTTCAGATTCTTTGCTTGGATCCGTACTGTCAACAAATGGAGTGCCACCTAATGTCGCCGTTCTGGGGCAGCAGCCACCAGCTGGAAATCAGACACCTCCCCAGGGGGTTCCTGTGGTGGGAACCTATATACATGCTCTGTATTAAGTTTCCAATTTTTTCTAGCTCAACAATACTCATGCTTTATGCCTTTCCAGATTGTCTTGCTTGTTTACTGCTTCCGAGTCTTGCTTGTTTAACACTCTGTGCAACCTTTGGCCTATTTCCATTTTCCGAACTTTGAACCTAGACATGCAACTGATTCGTTCCTAGAGTGTTGGAAGATAATTCCTACATTTACTCTTGAATGGAACCCAGAGTTATTATTTGTGTTGGAAGTGTCCTCAGATAACTTTAAACATGGAGTGTAGATGTTTAAAATGGATATACTACCACCATTGTTGTCATTTGGTTGTCTCTTCAACTTAATACTGGATGAAAATGTACTTTCTATTTATTTTATTATATTTTAACAGTAAATATATCGTTAAGCAATTATATAATATAATATGCAGGAGGATTCTGGAAAGATTCGCATGAAACCCCGTGATCCACGCCGTGTTCATTATAATGCACATCAGAAGGGTGGTTCTGCTGGGTCTGATCAACTCAAAATAAATACTTCAACTGGTTTGACAATGACCAGCAACTTGGGCACGTTAAGGCAAGAGGATCAATTGGAAAAGAAATCAGTGGCTTCTAATTCTGTGATACAACCTGATATTACTAGGCAATTCACTAATAATTTGAAAAATATTGCTGATATATTGTCCTTATCTAAACCATCTGTTTCTCCATCGATACCACCTGAGGTTCCAACATCTCTGTCATTGCCGACTCATAAAGTTGGGACTGAAAATAAGAGCCAGGACTTTGAATCTGGAAACCTAAAAAATGGGGCTAGCTTGTCTTCTGAAGAACCAACTGTTGTCCCGCCCCGACCACCAATTGCATGGTGTGATGTGGAGCATTTGTTTGATGGATTTGATGACCAACAAAAGGTTGCTATCCAAAGAGAGAGGACTAGGAGGATGGAAGAACAGAAGAAAATGTTTGCTGCTCACAAGTTGTGTCTTGTCTTGGATCTCGATCACACTCTTCTTAATTCAGCGAAGGCATGGAATATTTTGATTAGCTTTTAATTTCATCACAAATTGTTGAAACATATGAAAGAAATTAAGAACAAGGTTTTTGCCTGCTGTTTTACTTCCAGTTTGTTGAAGTTGATCCGCACCATGATGAAATGTTGAGAAAGAAAGAGGAGGAGGATCGGGAAAAGCCTCAGAGACATTTATTTTGTTTTCCTCATATGGGAATGTGGACTAAATTGCGGCCTGGGATATGGAATTTCTTGGCGAAGGTGGCCCCCTCTTCTTTCTGTTGTTAGCCATTGTTTTATCAAATAGTAACTGAACCTTCTTTGCTTTGTGATGCATCTTGATATACCATTTTAGGCTAGTAAACTCTTCGAGCTGCATCTATATACCATGGGGAACAGGTATTATGCCACTGAGATGGCAAAATTGCTTGATCCAAAAGGAGAATTATTTTCTGGGCGAGTTATCTCGAGGGGTGATGATGGTGATCCTTTTGATAGTGAAGACAGGGTTCCCAAGATCAAGGACTTGGAGGGAGTGTTGGGAATGGAATCGTCTGTAGTGATTATAGATGATTCTGTCCGAGTGTGGCCTCACAACAAACTAAATTTAATAGTTGTAGAGCGGTAAGGATCTGCCTTGTTCTTGAGATATTGCTCAATTCATAAACCTTTCAGCTAACCATCCCTCGATTCTTTAATTGATCTCTTCCTTTTTGTTTCTCCCCATCAGGTATATTTATTTTCCCTGTAGTAGACGGCAATTTGGACTACCGGGTCCTTCCCTTCTTGAGATCGACCATGATGAAAGACCAGAATTTGGGACTTTGGCTTCTTCTTTAGCGGTACTGTTTAAGCGCCAGACAACTTTGTAAATGATGTGTTGCTGAATGTGCGAATGAGATTGTTGAATATTACTTCAATAGATAGGATATGTTGATTGCTTAATTTGTTTTTTCGAAGCAGGTTATTGAGAGAATACATCAAACATTTTTTGCACACCAGTCATTAGATGAAGCTGATGTTAGAAACATCTTAGCTTCTGAACAACGGAAGATTCTTGCCGGTTGCCGAGTTGTATTTAGCCGGATATTCCCCGTTGGTGAAGCAAATCCTCACATGCATCCTCTATGGCAAACAGCTGAACAATTTGGTGCTGTATGCACCAATCAGATTGATGATCAGGTCACCCATGTAGTGGCTAATTCCCTTGGGACTGACAAGGTATTTTCCTACCCTGAATTTCCATATAATCTATTTGTCACTTGTCCCTCTCAGCCCAAAGGCTCGGAAAAATTGTAGCTGATGTTACATTTTTCTGAATAGGTGAACTGGGCCCTTTCTAAAGGAAGATTTGTTGTGCATCCTGGCTGGTAAGACATTGCATGTGTTCACCTCGATGCATTTTCTTTTTCTCCTAGTATTACTAATTTTTCATCAAATCGAATACGCCTTCAACTTAACGAACACTTTCAGGGTGGAAGCCTCGGCGTTGCTTTACCGAAGAGCGAATGAGCATGACTTTTCCATTAAACAACAATAAACCACCCCCATCACACATTTTCCCATGGTTTTGCTTGTTATTTATTCTTGGGGTATCCACATTTGGTCACCAGGGAACGTCAAAAACCCTTTTAAGACCCCACCATTACTGGAAACAGAACCGAAGAGGGGGTGAGTGACCGGCACACTCTCATCAACTGACCTCGGGGAGAGAATGGGTCGCCGATCGGGGTAAACCTAATCGACCTTTTACAAGCATGGAGAAAGGGTAATTGAATATAAAACCCAAATCAAACTTCAGAACTTACTATAATCAATGGTGGAAAATCCAAGGAGTAACTTGTTAATGTCAAGATTATGGCCAACAAATTTTGGTTAAAAATTGGGGAAATGGAGTTGTAAAAATTTGCTCTGATTGTAAAGCCTTCCCCAAAAGGGTGGTGGTTTTATTTGTCAGTCTATTGTTTGATAAGCTGAATTTGTTTTTCCTTTTTCCTCCTTTAGCACGAGAAATGGCACTGAATTTCAAGGGAACTTTGCTGACTAACCAATCATGGAACTGATGGACCACCCCAAATCTGTTTCTTACCAGAATAAAGTGTGAAAATATTATTTTGTTTTAACTGAAAAATACTCAAAGTTTCCATGAATGAAGCACTAAATAAATAAATAAAAGAAGTCCCGAAAATGAATTTTATATTTTTCTTTTTGAAAGAATCGAGAAATTAATGAATTGGCTGCATCATATATATTAATATAACTGTTGTATAAATTGCTTCAAAGCAAATAAAAACTAGTTTCTTGATTCACGTTGACTGTATAAATGGTACCAATCCGCCTCTACCCCTGCCGGGAAAGCATATTCTCGGCAGCAGGTTCCGTGGGGATCTTTTCCCCTCTCTTGTTACGTGCAAGGCTTAAAGAAGCTGCCTTCATTCTAAATCTAATTTTAAAAATAATTGATCAAGAAAATTATATTTTCGATCTTGTGAGTGACGTATTTTTCAATTTTTTATTCGTCAATTTACGGTCGTAGTCCATAACTTGCAATTTTTTAATTTTAGTTTTTTGAGTAGGTTTCTTGTGAGACGGTTTCACGAATCTTTATATGTGAGATGAGTCAATTCTACCGATATTCACAATAAAAAGTAAGACTCTTAGCATAAAAAGTAATATTTTTTCATGGATGACCCAAATAAGAGATCTGTCTCACAAAATACGATCCGTGAGATCGTCTCACACAAGTTTTTTGTCAAGTTTTTTTCAATAGAGTGTTGACGCATTCAATGCAATATCAGATTTGTCGTCATGTGTCAAATTTTGGTGTAACACGGTCATTTTTTTTTATTTTACTTTCTAATCTCCTATTAAAAATGATTAAAATAAAAATATTTGAATTTAGTGGATTAGGATTATAAATTGACTAACATGCTAAACAGATGAAAAATATAGAGTTAGACTACTAACAACTTAATTTTCAAATAGCTAATCCCTCATTTAAGTTCTAATTTTCGGTTTTTTCATCCTTCTAATCACTTTTGAATCTCCATTAAAGAGAAATCTGGTAATTTTTCTTAATAAATAATTAACAATTTTGGGGGATATCGAAGAATGTAAAAAAGGAATGGTCAAGGGCGGTTGGAATAAAAAACTGTGAATTACTGTCTTTTATCACAAAAATAAAATAAATAGGAGTATTGAAATAAATAATTTCCAGAGTATAATTTAACCTTGGTACCTTATGAATTTAGTACAATTTGAATATTATTTAAAAAATAAAAAAAAATGATTAATTTTTTTTTAAAAAAAAAGAAAAAGAAATTGATGAATTTTCAAAGTGAGTATATTTTAATAAATTAAGTTGTACATTTGGGTATTAATCAAAATGTTCTCGTGTCAACTTTCCTACTCAATTTTCATTTCATTGCTACAAAATAAAAATAAAAATAATTATTATTATTTATTATATTATATATATATATATATATATTAATCAAAATGTTCTCGTGTCAACTTTCATACTCAATTTTCATTTCATTGCTACAAAATAAAAATAAAAATTATTATATTATATATATATATATATGTATATATATCTGAGTTCTCCTTCAAATGCATCTGGAAGTTGAGTCTCATCGATATCTTGGACTAAAGTTGACTGCAGATTATTGTCCTCCGCAAATATTATCTGAAAATGTGTAAATACAAAATCAGAAATTAGCTATACGAATATGTATTTAGGTCCATAATTAATTAATTTTAATAATAATAATAATAATATAATTATATATTATAATATATATATATATTCAGTATAAAAAAAGATTAATAGTTATAATAATATGATAAAACAAGATTCTCTCAGTTTTGATGAAATGATTGATTGCCAAAATTCGATTATTTGATTCATAGATAGTGCATTGTTCCTTATGAATTCAAATAATTATTACTTTTATAATTTGATTTCGATCAATTAAAAATTCGATCCGTCATAAAAAAAAACCGGAAAAAAAATTCTTCGAATATTCATTTGTAGAGAAAAGTTTTGAAGTTATTCTGTTGGAGATGAGTTTTGTATTTGCGGTAGAAATTGCATTATTTTGGTGCAAAACCTGCTCGCAAAAATCGTGCAACATCCACAAGGAGGACAAGGAGAGAAATGTGACCTTTTTCTCGGTGTTTTTTGTCAATAAATGGGTAAACCATCTTCCATGCAGTCGTGAAGATGAAGGGCGCGGCGCATGAAGTATAAACAACTTGCCAAGCCTCTCCGGATAGCAATCTTGTCGCCAAATCATCAATGCTATAAACATGTTAATCAGCACAAAAAACGAATTCGATACCTTTGTAACTATAATGACTTGAGATTGAAATCAATATGTATGACCGAGAGCTTGTCGTTTTACCAAAAGCTATAGCCGGTGGTAATGGTGCAACTCAAATTTTTTAAACCGCAGAGCAACTTAAGCACCACGGTTCGATCGCTCTACCAAGTAGGGACAAATATTGCACCCAACAATCTCCCTCACAATAATCGCGCTCCTTGCAATGACCTTGGCTCTGATACCAATTATAGGACCGAGCGCTTGCCACTTTACCAAAAGCTATAGCTGGTGGTAATGGTGCAAATCAAATCTTTTAAACCGCAAAGCAGCTTAAGCATTACGGTTCGATCGTTCTACCAAGCAAGAACAATTATTGGACCCAACACAACAGAAAATCAGATGAAAAAGGCGGACATTAAGAGTTTCAGCTCATTGACACTCGATCCGACACTCGACTTAGGATCGAGGGCGAACCACAAAAGTTGCTATATTTCGTATTTTCTCTCGTCCCTCTTTTTTTGTCTTTTATGGGGGAGGTCACCAAAATTTTAGTGAAGAAAGGGAAAAGGGAAACAATAGCAGCGCACAAGTCTTTGCCTCACTAAGGTCGGTTATACTGTTATCTCCTATTATATCATCGTCTATATTTAGATAATGCATATAATAATTAATCGTTATTATCCAAGTGTTTTTTTGACAAAAGAAACAAGTTGAGGGATTCAGATGAATAACCATGAAGAACAGTGAGTGAAAAAGAAGCTTTCTTTCTCTGTAAATAAGTAAGGATTTAATGGAATAGGCCAATACATACACCTGAGAACTTCAACCTATTCCTAAGAAAACGAACCTGTAAGATTGTTAGAGCTGCAAGATACCTCGGACGTCGCTGTTAGCATAACCCCATCCTTCCAAATTTGCGATGGCAGTGAACTTTTCATGCCCACTAGGCATTCTGAGAAAAAGATTCAGGAATGTATGGCTGCATAAGCATCAAGTTCAATTTTTTATACATAAGATGTATAAGGGGAATAGAACCAAAGGCGAACTTGGTCGGGTGAGGGCACAACCCACTGAAAAAATTGAACATTTCCTAAAAATTTAGTTTCGACCGCCACGAAGATACGCCCACTCATCCAGAAAACAGGGTCCAAAGCCGAAAAAACAACCTCCTGAAGACATTATAGTAATATTTGAGTTAGATTATCTAGCACAAATTTAATCGAGAGTGAACGTGACGAAACTATGTAAAAAAGCACATGGAGAAATCGAGACATTATAGTACTACTTCAGCACACTAGCTAGATCACGAATGCCTGTGATGATACATATGCTTAAGTTTAAACTCGTCCACGGTCGTGGGTTTATGTCGATCAGCAAAGACAACCACGATTGGGAGCCCAGTCTTATCATATCCTTGCATAAATATCTTATTATGGTCAAGATTTTCTTCAATTTCAGATGGAGATATGCAACCATTTGGAACAAAATCCATCCACCACTTAAGATACTTGACGAACATTGCTATTGCCTTTTCAACATCAAGATCACAAGCTCGAAGAAATCTCCGGAGCATCAGGTCATCGATATCCTGCAATCAAACAGTTAGCAACCCAGTACCATGACAGAGAATACCAGTCCTCTTCTTCACCGAAACAGCAATCTTTATACACTAAGATTACATACTGTTGACCGCAAAACCAAATTTCCACGATCATCAAATGTATTAGACAACAGTAGAGTAGATTAACATGTTGATAAATTGGGTTAGATCCAGCAATTTTGTCTGAGAGGAGACAAGAGGCGCGCTAGCTAGGGGGAGACTTAATGAGGTTAAAAATACATACATACATCAAAGTTATGAATTTTTTCTTTGGCCCGTTCACCCAGGTCTCACCCCTGGCGCAAATCTTGGCCCAGAATAACTAGGAGGTCAACTCACATTTACATGATCAAGAACACAGTATTGCCAAGATCAACCAGATCAGACGAACAAAAGAGTAACAAATACACAACCAAGTTAGATATTTTCCCTCGTAGGCTTAGCAATGATAAAAGAGATCAAGGGAAGACAAAATCGGTGACTGAAAGTGACAAAAGATCGAACCTTTACAATGGGATCTTGTGCTTGGACAAGGGTACGCATGACTCCAATCTTGGAGGGCTCATCCTGCTCGGAGCTGCCGCAACCCTGCTCTTCTTCTTGTTCCAGCGCACCAGATGAAGTAATCTGAAGGGACTGCCATTTCTGACGCAGATAAGAAGCCATCTTTGTCAAAATCCTTCTGCGTCTCTAATAGAGATTAATCAAGAAAGAAAAAATCTTGAAACTCTGCGCCAAACTGCTTTAACTTCTCCGATGATACTGGTAAGAGAAGGGCTTTTACACGATGATAGCTGATGCTGGATCATACCGATTCATGGTGGACTCTTCGATTCTTGATGTTGATTCGTACACATTTGGTTATAAGTTGGAATCGTGGCAACGTACTCCATAGACAACTGACGAAGTTTAATTGAAATACGATAATAAAGATTAAAGATTCTTCCACAAGAAGTCGTAAATATGATACATATATTGAACTATAAATATATTTTGTCAAATTTGCTTTGGCCTCAACCTCCATTGTCCTTTTGTAGGTTCTGGCTTCAGAAATTCGGCTATCTTCCTCAACGTGAAGCCTCACAATCAGATCTTCAAGTTTCAACTCCTTGCATTTGTGCTTAAGGTAGTTCTTGAAGTCTTTCCACATAGGCGTCAATTTCTCAATTATAGCCGTCACTTGGAATGGTTCATTGATATACATCCCTTCTGCTAAGTCATGAATAATAATTTGAATTTCTTGTACCTGGCTTATTACAGATTTGGCGTCCACCATTTTGAAATCCAGAAATTTGCCAACAACGAACTTCTTGATGTCTGCGTCTTCTGTTTTGTATTTCTTTTCCAAAGAATCCCAAAGTTCCTTGCCAGTGTTAACAGAACAATAGACACTGTATAGTGTGTCATCGAGTCCATTGAGTATGTAGTTTCTGCAGAGGAAGTCACTGTATTTCCAAGCGTCGAGTGTTGATCTTCGTTGTGTGTTTGTGTCGTCTGCAGCAATGACAGAGGGGTCCTCCTTGAGGAATCGAGGCAGGCTCAATGTGGTGAGATAGAAGAGCATTTTCTGCTCCCAATGTTTGAAGTCGGCACCAGAAAATTTCGGAGGTTTTTCACCGTGAGCAGGGGCAGTAGGCACGGGGGCGAATGATGTGGTTGACATATCTAGAGTGAAAGAAATAGATCTTTTCGTCTTGCGATTGTTGGTACTCTGAATAACGTGCAGCAACGAATAACAATAAGTCGAGGCAAGGATGTATCCTCTGTCCGCAAGGTGAATTGCCCGTATACTAGTGCTTTACGTTGGTGGCAAACATCACTAAGATCAACGACTTAATCCAGAAAGCGCAGCACAACAAATTCTGGAGAGCAGCGAACAAAAATATGTTTGAACTTTCAAGCTTTGAAAAGAAAGCGGATGCAACAAAATGAGGATGCAAAAGTATGCAACGAATGTCTGCAGAGGACCATTTATAGAATGAATGTCATAAGCCAAGGGACACACTCTTCTGCCCAGAAGACACACCTTTCTGTCAGAAGACATGAGACATGGGACGCGTACACACCAGGAGACGCACGGTTCTATGCCAAAGGACATGTTCTCGAGACGCATTGGTTCGGACATGGGACACAAGCTAAGGATACACTGTTTGGTCAAAAAACCACATCGGGCTGGGCCGGGCCGAGCTCACAATCAGATCTTCAAGTTTCAACTCCTTGCATTTGTGCTTAAGGTAGTTCTTGAAGTCTTTCCACATAGGCGTCAATTTCTCAATTATAGCCGTCACTTGGAATGGTTCATTGATATACATCCCTTCTGCCAATAAGTCATGAATAATAATTTGAATTTCTTGTACCTGGCTTATTACAGATTTGGCGTCCACCATTTTGAAATCCAGAAATTTGCCAACAACGAACTTCTTGATGTCTGCGTCTTCTGTTTTGTATTTCTTTTCCAAAGAATCCCAAAGTTCCTTGCCAGTGTTAACAGAACAGTAGACACTGTATAGTGTGTCATCGAGTCCATTGATTATGTAGTTTCTGCAGAGGAAGTCACTGTGTTTCCAAGCGTCGAGTGTTGATCTTCGTTGTGTGTCTGTGTCGTCTGCAGCAATGACAGGGGGGTCCTCCTTGAGGAATCGAGACAGGCTCAATGTGGTGAGATAGAAGAGCATTTTCTGCTCCCAATGTTTGAAGTCGGCACCAGAAAATTTCGGAGGTTTTTCACCGTGAGCAGGGGCAGTAGGCACGGGAGCGAATGATGTGGTCGACATATCTAGAGTGAAAGAAATAGATCTTTTCGTCTTGCGATTGTTGGTACTCTGAATAACGTGCAGCAACGAATAACAATAAGTCGAGGCAAGGATGTATCCTCTGTCCGCAAGGTGAATTGCCCGTATACTAGTGCTTTACGTTGGTGGCAAACGTCACTAAGATCAACGACCTAATCCAGAAAGCGCAGCACAACAGATTCTGGAGAGCAGCGAACAAAAATATGTTTGAACTTTCAAGCTTTGAAAAGAAAGCGGATGCAACAAAATGAGGATGCAAAAAGTATGCAACGAATGTCTGCAGAGGATCATTTATAGAATGAATGTCATAAGCCAAGGGACACACTCTTCTGCCCAGAAGACACACCTTTCTGCCAGAAGACATGAGCCATGGGACGCGTACCCACCAGGAGACGCACGGTTCTATGCCAAAGGACATGTGCTTGAGACGCATTGGTTCGGACATGGAACGCAAGCTAAGGACACACTGTTTGGTCAAAAAACCACATCGGGCCGGGCCGGGCTGAGCTCACAATCAGATCTTCAAGTTTCAACTCCTTTCATTTGTGCTTAAGGTAGTTCCTGAAGTCTTTCCACATAGAGGTCAATTTCTCAATTATAGCCGCCACTTGGAATGGTTCATTGATATACATCCCTTCTGCCAATAAGTCATGAATAATAATTTGAATTTCTTGTACCTGGCTTATTACAGATTTGGCGTCCACCATTTTGAAATCCAGAAATTTGCCAACAACGAACTTCTTGATGTCTGCGTCTTCTGTTTTGTATTTCTTTTCCAAAGAATCCCAAAGTTCCTTGCCATTGTTAACAGAACAGTAGACACTGTATAGTGTGTCATCGAGTCCATTGAGTATGTAGTTTCTGCAGAGGAAGTCACTGTGTTTCAAGCGTCGAGTGTTGATCTTCGTTGTGTGTCTGTGTCGTCTGCAGCAATGACAGGGGGGTCCTCCTTGAGGAATCGAGACAGGCTCAATGTGGTGAGATAGAAGAGCATTTTCTGCTCCCAATGTTTGAAGTCGGCACCAGAAAATTTCGGAGGTTTTTCACCGTGAGCAGGGGCAGTAGGCACGGGAGCGAATGATGTGGTTGACATATCTAGAGTGAAAGAAATAGATCTTTTCGTCTTGCGATTGTTGGTACTCTGAATAACGTGCAGCAACGAATAACAATAAGTCGAGGCAAGGATGTATCCTCTGTCCTCAAGGTGAATTGCCCGTATACTAGTGCTTTACGTTGGTGGCAAACGTCACTAAGATCAACGACTTAATCCAGAAAGCGCAGCACAACAGATTCTGGAGAGCAGCGAACAAAAATATGTTTGAACTTTCAAGCTTTGAAAAGAAAGCGGATGCAACAAAATGAGGATGCAAAAAGTATGCAACGAATGTCTGCAGAGGACAATTTATAGAATGAATGTCATAAGCCAAGGGACACACTCTTCTGCCCAGAAGACACACCTTTCTGTCAGAAGACATGAGCCATGGGATGCGTACACACCAGGAGACGCACGGTTCTATGCCAAAGGACATGTGCTTGAGACGCGTTGGTTCGGACATGGGACGCAAGCTAAGGACACACTGTTTGGTCAAAAAACCACATCGGGCCGGGCCGAGCCGAGCGCGCGCGCACATGCGTGTGTTTTTTCGATATCCAGCTTATCAGCGTCCTATCCGTTTCCAAAAACTTCTGGTACTCCTTGGGGTCCAAACCCCTAGCTCAAAGTTTGAGCTAATAAAGGAGAATATATTAGGCACATTTTCCAATGTGGGACAAGACTTCTCATGGCACATTATGAAAGGCACATTATTCAAGGTTCATTCACCTCTTATCTAACACTGATAGAATGATAGCCGCTTCCATGTTAATGGCTTCTGTAATCCTAAGTCTTTTTCATTTGCTTAGCAAAAATACCCAAGATACATAAATCACAATATAAATATAAATTATTCTTCTATTATCTTAAAAAAAAACTATTCTTCTTATAATAAATTTTAAATTATCAAACATTTCGAAAAATTAAAATATGTATTAAAACTTCCAATTTAGGGAAAAATTTTATAACTATTATCTAGAATTAGTTTGTTCTAATTAAAATTTTAATTTTATTTTTTATTATGCATTCATTGAACAATTACAATAAGCATAGCACATAAATACATGAAAATGAAAGGAAAAATGTGTTTATCATAGTCATGAATTTTTAAAATTCACTTGTGTTTTTTCTATTATAGATTTTACCTTTTTACTTGGATTTCAGGAGAAAAAAACATTTTTTAAAAAATATTATCATTAATTTATTGATATTGAACTGCAAGTGCTCGAAGTAATTATAAAAAATGAGAGGATAATGATTATGATGATACATGAAAATGGAGATTAATTTAGAATGGTGATAATTTTTTTCCCTTTTTTGAGACATAATATTGGTAATAGACATCCGAATATAGAAATAAGATGAATATATAATTGTTAGAAAAAATTTATGTATTAATTAAGTTAAAATTTGTAGCGTCTATTTATCATTCAACTCAATTAACTTGCATAAAATTATTGGTTGATTTCCATTATTAATTTAAGAAAATGAATCCTCATTTAGTAAAATTGTCAGAAATGAAATTTTCTTAGTTCATTATTTTAAGAAATTATATATTGAGCATAGAAGGGGTGAATGGATTATTTTCTTAGTTTATTTTCAATTATCATGTCTAAATATATTATTTCTTTTCCTCAAAATACAATTTATGTCCATAAACTTTCTTTAGCTATTATAATGTTTTATTATTTTTTATATATAACTCATTTACTAACAAAATACAGGCTTTTGAAAGACTTCGAATTTACGATATTCACGTAGTTATAGTTTAGAATATATTATAAAATGAATAATTGTTGTCACATGTTCTGAGTTATTCCAAAAATTATAATTAAATACTATTTTAGATTTTCAAGAAGTAATTTTCTAATCTTAGGAGCATATTTATCAATTGATAGATTAATTAGTAGAAAAATATCAACATCATATACTAAAATGTTTTCTTACACTCTTATATTGTTTTATTAATTAAAATACATTCATATAATTCTACTTATACTCTTATATTGCTGAATCAATTTAAATTTATTCATATAATTGGTTTAGTTATATCGATAGTTTTCATTGGTCTTTTTTTATTATTATTATTGTTTGATTGCAAGTGAAAACCCAATGATTCTAATAATTTATTCTTAAATTGATTATATTTTAATTAATTGGAAAACAACCAATGGATTGTATAATACCCCCACACCTTAGATTAATTTTTTGTTTTTATCTAAATATCAACTTTTTAAATATTTTCTAAAATTATATAATATCAAATTTTTAAATATTTTCTAAAATTAAATAATGAAGTATAAATATATAGTTTATTGATTGTAAGTTGTTAGATAAAGTAAATTTTATGTTTTGATGCTCTTAATATCTAGAAAAAAAATAATATTTTGATATTAAAATAAAAAAAATTATAGATCAGATCGGAAGGAGATTTGTGTAACAAAAAAATTAACTCATACAACGGTTTCATAAGAATTTTATGTAATCTAAAATAGGTATGCAGTACCATGATATTTTAATTTATGGTTGTTGTTCACTTCAAAATATTCATAATTTAAATTCTTTTTTTTATATATAAATAAGGTTTGAAAATATAGAATATTTTACTTCAAAAATTATCTTACAGTTTTAACTAATATACTAAATATCATTTATCTTTTAAAACCTAAAAGAAACATAAAAAGACAACCTCGATAATTAGTTAAATGAAAAATAAGATGGGAGTATCATTGGTATGTTTTGATATGTGAATAACACTCCGTACAAAATATATAAATAACATGTTGCCAAGAAATACTATTTATAATATTAAAACCGTAACCTTCACATTATTAATAAATTAAGTCATTGAACTCGGAAATGAGAAAAAATCGATGAAATTGAAATTGTGCCAAATAACCAGAAATAGAAATATCATCGAATAATTGGTTTTATTCTCATTTATTATATAATAAGACATCTATACTAAAGTATATGTGCAAGAAAATTATATCTCACTTTATAATTATGACAGCGGTCATGCAAAAAATGAACTATAACAACATAATAATCGCAAGCAAATAGAATTTGGCAAACTAAGAAATACAAAAACAATACATATGTTAACATGACTTTACAAAACTGATACCCCGGGAAGCCTCGGTCGTGGATTCTTGATGATCTTAGGTCATGGATCGGGTTATGAAAAACTTTGGGTCAATCCGATAGCAGCCGGACAAAATCATCTTCCCGGGCTACCAGAAGCCTGGGCTTTCCTACGAGTTCCCGGGTAATGGCTCTCTACCCGGGTTACCTCGATAATAACACCGCACTTGAGTACACACGTATGTGATACTTTATCTTGGTATTAATGTCAAAATCACATGGATTTGACAAGGTAAGAGTGACAATTTGACGTGTTACAGAAGTTGGTGTCAGACAGCAGGGTATGAGCAACCATCTTGCCATAATTAATAAGTGAGCACTGAAAACAAGGTTATCATTGACTTTTTTCTTATAAATATCATGTTTGTTTAGCATTTATGCATTCATACACATATATATTTGCACACATCATTTTACTCTATACATTTTCATGCACCATTGGCACAATATTTTCTTTGCTACATTGGTTCTTCTCGTTCACCTTCTGACTTTAGCATCAGAGTGGCCACGCCGGACACCTCTCCGACGCCCATTCACATGATTATCTTCGTGTTTGCAGATCAATATCATCTATTCCAGTGAGAAAAGCCTCTGGTTTGGACACATGTCGTTGTGATATCATCCCTCGTCATTTTCATATTTGATCCAGTAAATTGCCCGATCCAACTCACCCGATTTACTCGGATCACATCAAAAATCTTTTGGGAGATCCCGTCTACGTTCTTCTATCCATCATTAGGACTACATAATTATATTCGTTATATATACGAGAAAATATGAGAAAGAAGCCACAAAAGATGGCAATTGCAACTCCACAAAAAGTTGATCGGTGAATCATCTCATGCATGGTAAATAATATTTATAATTAATTGGATTGAATTTAATAATGTAATTTAATGATAATGAATAATGGTCCATGCACCGTGCCATTTAATAATTATTTTCCAATTTCTGTAGTACATATCCAAACTATTTAGCTTATATAAATATATCGGATAAAGAATCAATTAATGAAATTAAAAATAAAAATAAGCAATTAATATTAATGATTAAAATGAGGAAAACCAAATGATGGAAAACCAAAAATCAATGAGCAATTTCGTCAATTTTTTCTTTACAATTATTAATATTAATTTTTTTTTACTAATTTAAATATCAAAATTAGTTCGTCTTTTTTCTTGGTTGAAATATTATTTTTACTCTTGCTTCAATGACAAAATAACAACCATATTTTAAAATTTCCTATCAGTGTATAAAAATGCATGTGAATCATAACCACTTTAAAATTTATTATTAGGTTAACTAATTTGAAAATGCTTTGATGGTTAAATAGTCTTTTGCAGTATTTTATCGTATGTTTGACATAAAGTACTAAATAAATGAGATGTAGATGTTGTGCGTAATGTTGTAATATTTTAACACAACATGTAATGAAATAATATAATTTATCACACAATTAAATTTTGATGTATAAAATAATACAAAATCAATCACGCGAAAATGAACATTTGTTGATAGAAGATATACCTCACAAGTTTTGATGATAACAAAACTTGTTATTATGTTTATAATATATTTACTTAAATGTAGTAGTTAACTCAAGATGTAAGTTAAAACCCAAATTTAGCTATAGAAGATATACCTCACAAAATTGATTCGTGAGACCGTCTGTTCCGCATCTTCCATAGAATAAATGGAATCAAAATCGATAGCAAGAGCGTTCATGATGAATGAGGGAGTTGCAGGTGCAGTCATTTCTAGGATCAGAACTTGAGAAGAGATTAGATGTTCGTGAAGTGAGCAAATTCGAGTTTCGGCTTCCATCTTGAGCTAACAACTTCATATTTGATTAGATATGTTAGAAACACAATAACAAATTTTGTTTTCATCAAATCTAGATTGCTCGTGTTTCTCAACCTAACAGACGGTCTCACGAGTCAATTTTGTGAGTCGTATTTGGGTCACACGTGATAATTAGTATTCTATGTCAAAAATATTATTTATTATTCTAAATATGAGCAGTGTTGACATGTCTCACGGATAAAGATTCGTGAAACCGTTTCAAGATACCTACTAATAAAATAAATAACATTTGAAAATAAAAATATGTATCTAATTTATTATAGTAAAAATAATTGGACTTAAAAACAATTTAAATTAAAAGTATAATTGATTTTATAGTTAGATTATATATCAATTAAATTATTTACACTAATTAATATATTAATTTGTATATTTATGAATCATTCGCGTGTCATAAAATAATACTCTATGTTTGGTACGAGAGATTAGGTGAGTTTATAGTTTTTAACCCACCTAATCTCATGTTTGGTAGGATTTTTATTTAACCAAGTCAATCCCTCATATAAATGATTAGGTTATATTAATTGAGATAAAATAATCACTCCTAACCCCTTAGGATTATTTATCCAACTCTTAATCCATCATATTTTTCCAATTTTACCCTTCTCCTATATCCAAACTCATCACCACTTCCCGCCACCGACCGCCGGCGACCAACGCCGCCACCGACAGCCGAACAATGGCAGACCGTCGCCGCAGGCCGACCACCGCCGACCGACCACATCCGCCGCCGGTCGGCCGCCGCCACCACACCGCCGCCGCCGAAGTGGATGGGCAATTTTGTCAATTCATCAAAAGATTCTTAATTATCTCATTCTTAACATTCATACCAAACATAATATTATTTTATCATTATATATTATATTTCTACTTCAATCATTCTTTTTATTATTTTTCTCTTAATCATTTCATAATTTTATCTTCCAAGCAAACGTATATGTGTACGCTTCAATTTTGTGGTCCAAGAACGGGCGAAACTCATATGGACTAAATATGCCGAATATATCCATCCACACAAATTTTTCAGACAAATACATCAAAATTCAAACGTACAATTTCTTGTGAGACGATTTCACATGTCAATTTTGTAAGACAAGATAATTCACTTATTTAGGTCACTAATTAAAAAATATTATTTTATATTATAAATATGAGCATAATTGATTCGTCTCAGTAATAAATCAAAATCTTTAAATTTTTCTAGTGTCCACTGTCTCCACTAACTCCAACCTTCTCCAAATAAATATTTATTACTATTTATACTAATATTAGCAAATTTTGATACTTCCAGCAACAAGATAATCATAAAAAAAAATTCAAAACAAAAAAAAAACCCAGAAATTTTGGCACAAACCCAAGGAACAGAAGAATTTTTCACAATGAAAAAAGCGACGAGAAACTATTCTGTGCAAAACATGAGACTTCAAAGCTTGAGGTCGAGTTTCACTTCTGTTCGAAATATTCAAATATATTTGTAAGCAAATTGAAATATATTTATTAAATATATAATTATATTATTCAATTAAATATTAAAATTAGCATGTTGTTGCGAACTATCAAACAAAATAATCTAGGCAAAAACTTTTCTGAGACGGTCTCACGTGTCGTATTTGGTGAAAGAATTATCTCATTTGGGTCATCCATGAAAAAATATTATTTTTTATACTAACAATATTAATTTTTATTGTGAATATTAGTAAGACTGATTCGTCTAACAGATAAAAATTCGTGAGACCATCTCATAAGAGATTTACTCAATAATCTAAGTTCGAGTTCAGTTCACAAAAAAAATTTTCATATAATAATGTTCAGTTTAAACTTTAAACTCGATAATTTCAAATACAAATCATATATTTTTAGAATAAATCGAGTGGATTTGTAATATAATTGAGTCCCATATCTTTCCGGAGCTTGAAAGGGTATAATTGGCAGTTAACAAAATCTAAGGTCCAAATCTTCCCGCGAACACAGTTCTCACTTCCATTGATTCATTCATCATCTATTCCCGATATGGCGTCAGCTTCCGCCGTCGGATCTCTTTCCAATAATCTTCCGGCGAACTCCGCCACCGTGAGCGTGCTTCTACCGCCTCCAACGACAATCCCATCATCTTCACGCGTGCCCATCGTTTGTCGAAGCTCAGCGAACCCATTAAGCTCTTCAGGTCAGGCGTTCATTTTCTTCTTCTTTTCTGCGGTTACTTTTATTGGTTTTTATTTTACTTCCGGCGATGATAGTTATTTTGATTAATATTCGTACTTGATTAATTGAAGAGGGAAATGTAAACTCTGAGCACTGGACTGTAATTGATCGGAGGCAGGTTGTTTTGTCCCCAGTAGGATTCTTGGCGGCGGCTGTTTGCCAATATCAGATGGTTGAAGATTCTGCCTTTGCATCTGAATATGCCGACAGTAATCTCCTCTATCACCCATTTTCTTCTCCTATTAGTAGTACTATTATAGTTACTAAAGGAAGGAAATAGTATTATATTTAGTAATCCATGTAGAAATGAATAGGTGGATGCTATTTTTTTGTTTGGTTTGTCACTTGAAAATTTACATTGGCTAATCTGCTTTTTTAAGCTTTATGCGATGGCTCATTTTAACATGATCCATATATAAAATGCTGTTCAGTGAGTTCGCCTCATCTCGCTTTTACTTTGCTCTTTCTTTTTCCCTGTGAAACATGAAGCATGATGCATCTGTTTGAGTTATATATTCAAATGATCATTGTGTGGGATGAATGGAGTATTTGATTGAGAGTATAAAAGAGAACATACGTTCATTGATGTTGTAATTCCCTTGTTCCACATGCCAAAAAAATGAAGATTTAAAATGGCTTACAATGAACTCCTAACTATTTTAGGACGAGACGGAGTAGTTGCCATAAGAGCTCATTTTACGATCATGGTTGTGCGGCATTTGCCGAGACACGACACATGTCTCATACTTTCTTTAATCCAACCACAAAAGTCAACTCGGGGATCTTGTTCAATATTTATTGATTTGTTGACTGTCAAGAACAGAGTATTAATAGGGTCGGGATGCACGGTAATTTTGTTCGTATGAAAATGTGGCATTAAGATTTGTTATACTGTGATCGAAGGGTACATATTATCCTCGGAGGTGACTTTTAATTGGTTTTGGTCGTCTAAACATTCTTCTGAGACTTCTTTTTTTTTTTTTTTAGAAAAAAAAAATTGTATATCATTTTTCCTATGTCAGGCTTTTGTCTTGGCAAAACTGTCTCTCAACCGTGTAAATTTGAATAGCCGGAAATCTAAAGCTGCTTAATGTCTGTTCAGTTCATGAAATTCAAATTTTACCTTTCGGGTAATGCGTAATCAATAAAAAAGCTTGAACTATTACTTACGCATGAAAAACAAGTTTTATCGGTGCCTATCAATGTTAGCGATGATGATAGTTTCTTACAGAAGCTTGGTTAGGGTGTAAAAGATATTTCATTCACTGCTTTTTGGAAACTACAGAGTCTATCGAATGTAGAATTTTTGAAGTGGGGAATACGCTGAATGGGTTTGATTACAGGATAATCTTGTTTCATCTTCAGGGTCTTGTTGGACGTATGATGTGTATTGGTTCTTTGAATAATTATCTCATAATTATTTGCAGCCTAATAGCTTTGAAGACTAATTGTTAGGCTCACTGTTTGAGCATACAGTGCCAGCATTGCGGGGCAAGGATTATGGCAAGACAAAGATGCGGTATCCAGATTACACCGAAACAAACTCAGGTCTTCAGTATAAGGTCACAAGTCCGAAAGCCTATTTTTGTACAACTCTTTTGCATCTTCCTTCACTTTAAAGTTTTATATTTTCGGAACTTGATACAAACATGCAAAAATTGCAGGACTTGCGATTAGGAAGTGGGCCCAGTCCAAAGACAGGAGAAATAGTAGTGGTAAAGCTGTTACTCGTCTCCATTGGGTCGAATATTTTGTTGGAAGTAGTTGTTTCAACAGAACAGATATGAAAGTCTTAGTAGTTGGTCGAATGCAGTTGTTTCGACGGACCATTTATGAGATAATCTTCAAAGACTCGCTCTAAATGAACTACTAATTTTCTAGAGAAATACATTTCTATATAGAGAACATGCTCTTTAGCAAGTGAAAAATGCCTTCAATTTAAAAACAAGATTATTGATGTTTGTTCGAACTCTAAATTTAGTGGAGTGGTAGGCTATCAAGAAGTTTTTTTAAAAAAATTCCATGGTGTGTTAGCTAGTGTATTTGCTGTGGTGAGTTTTGATCTTGCTTATTACCACAACAAAAGTGTGGAACGCATTCTGTGTAGTAATTATCGTAAAGAAGTTAGCACTGAAGACATGTCAGAATGACCTACTGAAGAATTGTTTAGAAGCTAATGTAGAAAGCATGTATAATGGAATGAGAAAACAATATATGCTTTGGGGTATATAAAGTTAAGGCTACAATTATCGTAGACTTGTGATTGCATTAATATACTTCAATATTGTGAAATAATGTCACTACTCATGTTATTTCTTAACATTCGTGTAAACCTCGAATTGCTGGATATAATGCAAGTTCCCCTACTAACAAAGTTTTTTGGCTCCTTAAACCTATGCGCTGTTTCTTTTGCTTTTTTTTCAATGCTAGACTTTGGTGTTCACATTCTAATTCTGTCTCTGATTATCATTGAAAATGTGAGAGACCTGATTATAAGTGCACTGCAGGTGGATTGGGACGGTTACACTATTGGTTATTATGGCCGGATATTTGAGGCTCGCAACAAGACAAAGGGTGGCTCCTTTGTGGTAATGCTTGTTTCTCTTTAGCCTATATAGTGTACCTTCTACACCTAGTTGATCTGTTGCTTTTCTTTTCCTGTCTTTATAAGCAGGGTGAAGATAAAGATTTCTACAAATTCAGATTAGGAACTCGAGAGGTGGGGAGTTCTATTAATGAAGTCGCATTAGCTTTGTAGTAGCATGGATGTGCATGTGTTCTCAGCGACTGTAAGGTCACTGTTGTTTTGTGGTCATCTCTAGGTCATCCCTGCATTTGAGGAAGCCGTATCGAGCATGGCTCTTGGTGGTATCAGAAGGTATTATGTATGCCGATTTTCCCATAATACCCCATCCAAGTTAGATCGTGAGGACATGTGTAAATAATAGGATAGACTTTTCTGAATTTGAATTAATCAATTCAATTAAGAGAGAACGGAGGGGAAGTAGTTGCTCGCAAATGTGTACAATCTTGCTTTCATAGACACGTGATCCCGGGATATGACACCCCTCAATAGCTCAAATTGAAAACAAAGTCCAACCAATGCTTCTGCAGTATTATCCAATGATGTGCTTAGTTTGAATCGTTGGAAATTAATTGGAAATCCACAGAATCTTAGATGCATACTATTAAAATTAATGGGAATTCCGATGGCTGGTGCGTGAGTCGTAAACTGTAATCTTCTCTAGTGTAAGATAGAGAAACCATGCAGTGACATTTATTGTTTTCTATAATACATCAATATTTGCAGGATTATAGTTCCCCCAGAACTAGGATATCCTGATAACGATTTCAACAAGCAAGGTCCACGGCCAACAACGTTTTCGGTATCCTATACCCTTTTACTGTTGATGCTTAATTTTCTTTCTACACTTCATATGAAGGTGGTCTTTTGCATGACAGGGTCAAAGAGCTCTGGATTTTGTGTTGAGAAACCAAGGATTGATAGATAAGACTCTCTTGTTTGATATCGAGCTCCTAAAAATTGTATCAAATTGAACATTGGATCAGGTAAAGATCTTGAGAGGTTCTGAATTTGTTCTGTCTTTCTTCTTTCAGCATTCCTAGTGTTATAGAATCAAGTAACGAAAGACGGATTGTATGATTATGTAATTTTTGGATGGATGAATAGCACATTCAATGCTTATATATATAATAATGTTTTTATGTAAAACTCATGAAATGGACAAAGCAAGCAGTGTCCAGAGACTGCATGCATATCAGTGTCTCCACTGTGGTCGTGTCCTAAGCGAAATGAGTGCCTAAGATGGTCACCTAACTAGCTTGGACCCTCGATCCATGCTTGTTAGCACGAGAATCATAAATACTCAAACGAGCTCACTCATCCAAACTATGATCTCTGATGGATAAGCTCCTGATGCATACATAAACGCATGATCTAGGCTCGGTACAATTGCATATTTTACTCGAATCGAAATGTTACTCTTCTATTTCAGATATCATCCAAGTTTTGTGTATATATTTTAAAAGGCCAAGCAAACAAACAACCAACAAGACCTACTATTTGTGTGTATTGTAAGGAAATATATCTTCAAAAACTAAAAACTAAAAAACACACCTCAAAATTGGACACCACCGAGAATCATCACAAGCAATCTTCATGGCACTCTTGCTATAAATTATTCCAACTGCAATTGCATAGAAAACAAAAATGGATCTTTTGGAAAAATCCCAGAATTCAAGGGAGATTGGAATTGAAACAAAAATGAAAAGAATAAGAGAAATCTGAAATCTCTGTTACCTCTGTTTTCTTGATCTTTGGCACCATTAGGGATTCTGACATTTGAGTTTGCAACAGCTTTTGATCAACTACATTACTTACCGAAATCATACATCAGACAACACACCTTAAATGTCTTCAAATATATCATTACTACTATAATTCATGTTGATCCCTGGGAATTATCCTTAGAATGATCTCGTTCTTGATGATTATTCGAACGGTTGTAGTCTCCATTCTGAGCCATCTGTTGGTAGAACTGAGTAAATCCCTGAAGATTTATCCCTCCAATATTTCCCACCTGAGAAAGGCCTAGCTCTAGCCCTGGAGATTGATGAAGAATTGAATTGATTGAACCTGGAAACTCAAGTCCCTGAAACCCAACTTTGCTCACACTCGGATTCCCCGAATTCGAGCTCAAAACATTCGGATTCTGCAAAATCCCAGATCCAAAACTACTTATATAAGGCCAAACCCCCGCTGATCTAGCCAAAAAATCTTCACTCAGAGACAAATTCCCCCTGATTCCAATCCCCGCCACGGTTTCACTCAATCTTGAATACAAAGCAGAGGAAACAGAGCTCCCCTGTTCAGAAACAGAGCACCCTGCAACTGTAATAGCAGAAGCCGGAACAGTTCCCGTCCCAGTCGCCGCAAAAATCGACGGTTCCGCCTGCTGTAGTAGCCACTGAATAGTCTCCCCATCAGTTTTATGTCCTAGCTCCCGAGTTAACTGGAATATCCTCGCCGCCGAAAGCGCCGGAATCCTTATCCTCCTTCCCCTGCCTTCAACTTTCTTGTGCCTGTCTTTGTTTGAAGTCCTCTTGGCGGCCAGTTGCTTCTTTCTTGTATCATCATCCTCTTGCTTTTCTTTCGAGGTACTAGGTACCTGATCCGTTGAGGATTTCTGCTCCATGTCTATAATTTAGAAATGGGTCCTCTTAGATTGACGAAGGGGACGCGTAAGTAAACAAAAAAGTCTTAATCTATACTTTCATTAATAAATTTTTTTACTGTGATCGTTGAATTCTTGGAATATTATCTTTACTATGAACAGAGAGTTTTCAATGATTTTTCTCTAGGCGGCATGCTACTTTTTTTAAGGTTTATTTGTCTTAATCCAAAATCCCATTACAATCATTGAAATCTTGTGGTGTTTCTAACACGAAAATGAGGATAAAACCGAAGGCAAAACTATGTTGTTTGATGGTAAATCTACTGTGGAGCAAAAGGGGTACTTTGTCAAGAGTCCTAGGATCGATCAGTTCAGTTACCTCGTCATCAATCAAGATTTTCGATTCTACTCGTGATTTTAATTCGACTCAGCTTACGCTTAATATTCTTCTTAAATTTTTAAATATCATGATCGATTGATTATCTGATGAACTCGAAATTCGTTTTTTTGAAATCAGAATATCAATTGATATGCTGATCTCAACTTTGTATAGCATTTTATGGTATCAGATTTGAAATAATTGGTTGTCAAATTAGTTATCAAGGAGTGAGGCTTTGGCTTCAACTTTAAGGAACAAGGATTCATCATCACTCAACCTGAGGAATCATAATTAATTTCATGGAATAATTTATTTGTTCCTTTGATCCAATTTAAATATATAAATACTTAAATTGAAATTATGGGTGGGAAAAAATACTGAATTTTTGGTATACCAAGGTTACCGTACCGAAAAATATCGAATTTATCAAAATTTTCAGTACGGTATGGTACCGATACCGAATTTTCGTTACGGTAACGGTATGGAATTTGAAATTTTCCGCATATATCGAAATACCAAAATAATATATATATATATTAAAAAATATATAATATTTGTAAAAAAAATTAATTTTTTTAAAAAATATGAAGTATTTTTTTGGTATAAAACGATATATACTGATACCTTACCAAAATAAAAGATTTAATTTCTGTTTGGACTCATCATGTTGGAATAGTCAAAATCAAAGTTTAGTTAAGCAACTCGACTCATAGTTGAGAATTTAAACTGTTGAGAAGTCTTATCTCTCTCGCCTAACCTTATAGCCAGCTAGAGGACTGGATGCTGAGCCTACTTGTTAAAAAGCTAATATGCTTCAAATATCACAGGACCTAAGACATTGTTGAAAAGTTAGCGGATGAAGAAGTCGCACATGTTGCGATGTTTATTGTCTTGATGGATTTTTTTTGTATATATCTTTCTTGTTTTCTTTGACTGTATTGACGGATTTGTTTAGTATTTGTGATCACTTGCCTTGAAATTACAAGAGAACGAATTTTTATATATACTTTCGGTATGCCGGTATTTTACCGATATCGTACCGAAAGTTCAACATACCGAAAAGTCGACACGGTAACGGTATCATTTTTTTTATATCGGTATTTTTGGTCACGTATCCGAAATTTTGATACAATATATTGTGCCGACCACCTCTAATTGAAACAATCTTTTTCGCAATAGGATCTTTTTAAAATAATTTTTTCTTTTTTTAAAAAAGAAAGAAAAGTTTTTAATTTTGTATTTAAAAATAAATGTGGCCGATGACATATCCCAAATGAGATCAAGACGAGTTCAATCAACTAATATATAATATATCAATGTGAGAAAAAAGTTCTTTTTCATCATTTTAGGTATAATTTGGTGCACATGATAAGATAAACATGTAATATATAATATAAGGATAAGTTAAGGATAAATAAGATGTATGATATAAGGATAATCATTAAATTAAAATTATCACACCCTTCTAAAAAATTATTTATCAAGGGCCCATGATATCATGGGCTTTTTAAAAATGTACCAAACATGGGATAAGGAGGATTATTTATCAATCCCTCCCTTATCACATGTATCAAACTATGCCTTAATATTTGAACATAAATCGAAAGTTTTGAATGTAATAGTTTCGCTTTTAAATTTATTTATAAAATAATAAATATTAATCTTTAAAAAAAAGAATCCAAATGCTCTCTTTATTTGCTGTCAAAAACTTGTGTGAGATGGTCTGACGGATCGTATTTTGTGAGACAGATATCTTATTTGGGTCAACCATGAAAAATTATACTTTTTATGCTAAGAGTATTACTTTTTATTGTGAATTTCGGTAGGGTTAACTCGTCTCACAGATAAAGATCCGTGAGATCGTCTCACAAGATACTTACTCTTATTTGCTATATATCTTCAAAGATGATTTGAAACATTCTTTATCGTGATAAACTGATCTCTTAAATTCTGATCTTTTTTTCCCTTACAAATGTATCACTCCATTTTTTAACTTTCAGAATAAATTTCAATATTGGCTTGAATGTATAGTTCGAGTTGAACTTGAGCTCAAATATTTTTTTAATAATTTAAAAGTCGTTATGATTTTAAAATAACTATTGATATTTTTAAATATTACTAAATTTATTAGATTTTTTGTGAGACGATCTCATGAATATCATAAAGTAACATTTTAAGATTGAAATTAGCACTTTTAATGAGTTTAGTGAGATCAAATATCTGTCTCACAAAATTGATACATGAGACGATCTCACCGAAATTTTTTATGTATTAAATTATTTGATCTCCCGAACTATCAGTCAAATATTCGTTGAAAGAGATCCATAACTTGAGTCATACCTATTAATTTGAATTCAAATTTTAATTTTTGAACTCATCAACTTTCAAAATTTGACTTCACATTAAAAGTGTGAATATTATCGATTCTAATTCAATTAGTTTGAACCCACAAAAATTTGAAAGTAGTTAGTATGGCATGAGTCAATTTCAACCTACTTTCCTGCGGTGCAACAATCCCTCTTTAGTGTTAATTATGGTAGTCATTGGTGTGTGGATATACGTGGCAATCTATGTCAAATTGCAAGAATTTATATGTAGGAAAATTTCTACAATTTTAAAAATAATGTCTTTATTAATAAAGGAAAATTATATTTTTTGTTATGTAATTTGAATGTTTTTTTATTTTTTTAATTTAGCCAAATTTTCAATTTTAGTTTTTTTTATCCTAGTGCTGACGTGACACCAGAAAAAACTAAAATGATGATGAACATTGCTGAAGTGCCTGATGTTATAATAGTAGTATTCCGATGAAATATGATTATAATCGGAAAAAAAACATGTAATTTAGTAGACTAAAACTGTGAATTAATCGATAACAAAACAAAAAATGAAAAAAAATAAAAGTTAGAAGACCAATAATATCGTGTTACATGTTATAATTAGAATTCTCTCTACTATTTTACAAAAGTTGGGTATTATATACAAATTTCTTTCGTCCGACCTAGTTACACCAACATTATTTCACATTTTTATCCTTAAAAAAATAATCTTTGTTTCTTAAAATTAATGGGCAAAACCGACAAAAACTTACTCACTATCTCCACCAAAATCTCATGCCCACCTCTTCTCTGACAAAAACTTTTATGAGACGGTATCACGGGTCGTATTTTGTGATACAGATCTCTTATTTGGATCAATCAAGAAAAAATATTAATTTTTATGCTAAGAATATTACTTTTTATTGTGAATATCAGTAAGATTGACTCGTCTCACAGATAATGATCGTGAGACCGTCTCACAAGAGACCTACTCCTCTTCTCCTCCATTACGCAACAATCTCCTTTCTCACGTTCCACAAATACATTTTTCTTTCATTCATTTTTCTTCACATATCTATTCATCAAAACAAGAAAAACCGACGACAATTGCTCGACTACGAATTTTTTTGTTCAATTTATTATATATAAAATCTATATATACATGTATATATACAGTGTGTGCCAGTACTATTACTAGTAAATGATAAAAAGGATTAGTAGGTGGGATTGATGATAGAATTTTGGTACGTTGTGTAATATGTTGGCCAGCTTCGAGACATATGGGGACACCCCTTTAAATCAAAGTGTGACATTTGCTACCAATGTAATAATCACTTTAATTCAAAGTTATTCATTTCATTTAATGACTATATTAAAAAAAAGATACAATATTTTTTTATTAAAATAATATAATATTCCAAAAAGCCATGAAAAACTCAAATCAATTTGAAAATTCCGCATGCAACCAACCAATATTTATTGACTTTTTCTTTCTGTCTCCAAGAATTCAGCTAACAACAATTTTGTGTTCATACTTAATTTTTTTTTTGAAAATGAAATCACGTGGAAAAGTAAAACCAATGAATAGTTAATATAGAAATTTCAATTGAAAGAAATAAATAAAAGAAAAAAATTCAGAATCTGTCAGAGGTTTTTTAAGCTTATTTTATTTATCTAGGATACGGTACCAAGTCAAAAAAAAAAAAAATTTAAAAATGGGACTGAAAATCAAGAAAACAATTTTTTTAAATATTTATCTTGAGGTAGAACTCGAGTTATCTCATTTATTTAATTTATTGATGATGTGGTGGAAAATTGAACTCAAACTATAAGATCATGTCATGCACGTATTGTTCTCGAAGCACACGCGTTGTATGTGTAACAATAAAACGTAGATATTTGAGACGATGATTATTTTTATTTAGCTGAGAAATTGAAAAGAAATGTAGTAGTTCGAATAAAGAAGCGAGTAAATAAATTTTAATTAAATTTGTATCATATTGTGTCGTAAATGAAAAAATATCTTACTAATACACAAGAAAGTTGGTCATTTGGACTTTAACACTTTAATTAGTGACTAGCAAGCTTGTGATAAAGGCGATGTGTGTGATTAAGAGTGTAAATCGTATATTAAAAAAGATTGTAAAATAAGTCACATATTTAATAGAACACTTGAAAATTAAAACTATGTAATTGCATGGGTAATACATATTCCAGCAGCAACTAAAGTCATGCAAAGTCTTATTTTCCCATAAAATCTAAGCTAAACAAATCAACTAGCAAGTAATTAGTATGTTTCCATTGGCAAAAATCAAAGTGGATTGGTAGTGTGAGGCTCATTTACTCTAATGACAAATAATGATCAAACAATAATGGTTTGACTTAAAATTTCAGCGGAAATGGTTTAAAATAATTTAAAACGGACCTCAGGGCCTAGAAAAATTTCGGCATGACCTCCCCGTAAGTAGGACATCCCGAAAAACTCAAGCAGCAATTTATATCAAAATATACTCCAACTAGAATCATTAACACGAAACCAAGGTTAAACAACCTATAGCCGAACTGGCCAGGACTAAACAGAAATTAGAACTTACCAAATACTCACCAGATCATGGATATCACAGAGTCGACTCAAAACATCACAAAACAACCAAATACTACTACAGATACACGGGGCATCTCCCCGGCAAATAAAGTACATTACAAGACTGAAATAAACTCAAGACATACATATAGACTAACTGGGAGACTCCACTGAACAGAACCAAGCAATCCAACCTCAATCCCGAGCTCCACTGGCGGAACCTCGGCCTGATGCTGCAAAACGACTCGGGAGATCTACCATGGTGCACAAAAGCAACCACAGCAGCCCCCCCAGTAAACAACTGAGGTTAGGATTCTGGTATGAAACAGTTCAACAATAACAACAATAACATAAATCATGCATAATCATATAATGAAATGTAATATGCAATGCATGAAAGGCTCAACGAATAACCGGGATAACAGGAGCCAACAAACGGTACGATAACAACTGGAATAATGCTCGAGCAACAACACAGGGGAGCTACATCGTCATGCAGCTAAACCGCCCTGCCAAGTATGCGAGGTATGCCAAGCTGTGCTGAATAACACCCCTGACTTGGACTCCATACAGCTGATACGATATAACAGGATGGCACAACAAAACGAACTAGATGACAAAATCCCAGCGCTCACCTCAAAAGACTGCACTAACCACGAGATTGTTCAATCACATCTACGGTCTCATGTGTATAGGCCTATCAGCCACACAATGATCCCGAGATAAACAACAGTGCCAGATAACAACGGATATCAACAATGGGCTAACAAAAACGATAGGCTCAACATGAATGTCATAACTGTATGCCCGATGCTAAATGCCAATAATATGTCACAATAATAAACATATATCACAACGAAAACATTTAACATATTACAACAGTCAACAAATCATAAACACGATCAGTGCAACACAGAATGACAATTAAACATAATTTATGTTTTACCGTCGTATGTTACCGAACTGTAACATACCTAAACCGACTCTAAAATCACAACAAGCTCAAATTTAATTTCCTCGACCTAACAATGATAAAAATAGGTCGAATAATTCACAATTCGCCAATAAAACTAAATTAATCCAAATTATTGATTTTTAATTATCAAAACTTAATTCCCAAATCAATTTCAACAATTCTGAAATTTCAACTAAATAACCGTAATTCTCCAAAATAATCACACGATTAACTCGATACTAATTCACAAACTCTTCGATTTATACCTCAAAGCTCTCCAACAATCGAACCTACAATATAAACCTAATATATACGTCAATATAATGCATTAAAATCGACAAAGCGAAATTAAATCAAAGCGAGTAAAATTACACTTCGGGGCAGTCTACTAATGCACCGAAAAATCTGGAATTGGATCCAAAATTACCAAGATCGAAGTATAAACTAGTCGCTAGTGGTCTAATGTTGCTACTCGTCGGAAAAGACGTCGGAAAACACTATTCACGACCAAAAACCGAACTGAAAACTAGCTGGAAACACAGGAACATCAAGCTAAGATTTAAGCTTCAAATCCTTGCTCAATATACTCCATAGAACAAAGAAAAACCAAGCAATAGCTCACCTAAAATCGAACAAGAAACTCGAACAGGAGCAGTCCCGAAACAGGGTTCGATTGGGGCTGAAACGTGCATCAAAAGTGGCGATTCATGGTTCAAAACGAAGCTACTGAAGTAAGGAAGACAACCCTTCAAACCTTTCGTTATTTTGACGCCGGACGGAAAAGTTATGGCTTCTCCAATATGAAGGTGTAGAAAGTGACGAAAATGGAGAAAGGGGAAGGAAAGTTACGGGATTGGGGATTGGGTTTCTGATTTCTTCCTTTCTCTCTCCAAAAGACAAATTGTGTGTATGTATATGTATATTTAGTTACTAAAAAAAATAGTAACACATGCCCAATAATCCCGGTTTTGCATTTATTTGCTCTTGTGTGCTATTTCAATCTCTATATGTATTTTTGTATCGTTAAATTCTACGATATTCTTAAATACATATTTTTAACACACTTCTTGAATTTATTTGGCATAACTAATTATTTTAGTTTACAACTCAATAATTATTCTAATTATGCCAAAATTACCGGATAATTAATTTCAGGACCTTACATTTCTCCACTCCTTAAAACAAATTTCGTACTCGAAATTTCTGTTTATACACATACATCTTACACACAATACAAAATCAACAATACAATACTAGGAATCAAACATATATGGATAAGATGCTCTCATCTTCTCTTTTGTTTCCCATGTTGATTCTTCTACACCATGCCTCGACCACTGAACACGTACCAGTGGTATAACTTTATGGCATAAAACTTTATCTTTACGATCCAAGATACAAACAGGATACTCAGTATACGATAGAGACGGATCAAGTTCAACCTCATCAGGCTGAATCACATGAGATGGATCGGGCTCATACTTACGCAACATAGAAACATGGAAAACATCGTGGATGCCAGACAATGACTGGGGCAAACCCAAACGATAAGCGCAAGTCCCAATACGCTCAACAATCTCGTAGGGACCAACGAAACGAGGTGACAACTTACCTCTCATACCAAAACGAACAACACCTCTAAACGGAGAGATTCTCAAAAACACAAAATCTCCAACTTGAAATTCTAGAGGTCGACGACGTCTGTTAGCATAACTAGCTTGACGATCTTGGGCAGCTTTCATTCTCTGACGAATCAACTGGACTTTATCATGCATTTCCTGAACAATGTCAGGTCCAGTCAACTGCTTCTCACCAAATTCATCCCAACAAAGAGGTGATCGACATCGTCTGCCGTACAAAGTTTCAAAAGGAGCCATACCAATAGTCACTTGAAAACTGTTGTTATATGAAAATTCTACTAGTGGTAAAGCTTCCTGCCAATTGTCTTTAAAATCCATGACTACAGCTCGAAGCAGATCCTCTAGTGTCTGAATCGTACGCTCGGTCTGACCATCTGTCTGAGGATGGTACGCAGTACTCATCGCAAGTCGTGTACCCATTTCTTTTTGAAGACTAGTCCAAAACTTTGATGTAAATCTAGGGTCACGATCTAAGATTATTGCAACTGGAACTCCATGAAGTCTCACAACATTTTCAATATACAGACGAGCCATCTTCTTGTACGAATATGTCCTCTCATACGGAATAAAGTGTGCCGACTTAGATAATCTGTCGACAATCACCCAAATGGCATCGAAATGACGAGAAGTACGTGGCAAATGCGTGACAAAATCCATAGCCACGTGCTCTCAGTTCCACTGAGGAACCTCAAGGCTATGCAGTAATCCTCTCGGTCTCATTCGTTCCGCTTTAATTTGCTGACAGATCATACAACGAGACACAAACTCAGCCACATCCTTTTTCATATTCTTCCACCAAAACTGAGGACGTAGAATATGATACATTTTCCTGCCTCCTGGGTGGATACTATATCGAGTACAATGAGCTTCTTTAAGGATGGCTGTACGCAATTCAGGAATATCGGGGACAACCAATCTACCATTCAACCGAAGAGAATCATCTGAGTGAATTGAGAAACCAGATTGGTGTCCTTGAGATACTAACTCATAAAATTTCAAAACTCGATCATCAGTTTTCTGAGCTGACTTTACAATCTGAATCAACTCTGGCTCAACAGAAATCTGAGATACACAAACAGCATTACCTTGGATTTGAAAATCCAACCCAAAATTGCAAATATCCTCTCGTAACTTAGAAACATGAATCGAGGATAAATTAATACCAACAACCTTACGACTCAAAGCATCGGCAATGACATTCACTTTTCCCGGTTGATACTGGATCTCACAATCATAATCTTTCAAAAGATCCATCCAACGTCTCTGTCTCATATTTAGATCTGACTGAGAGAACAGATACTTCAAGCTTTTGTGATCAGAATAGATTACAAATTGCTCCCCAAACAAATAATGTCTCCAAATATTGAGAGCAAAAACGATAGCAACTAACTCCAAGTCATGAACATGATACTTAGACTCATGCGGTTTCAACTTACGAGAACCATAGACCACTACTCTGCCATGCTGCATCAATACACAACCTAATCCTCGATTTGATGCGTCGGTACAAACAACGAATCCTCCAGAACCACTTGGAATGGTAAGAACTGGTGCAGAAGTCAATCTCTTCTTCAACTCGACAAAACTTGACTCACATTCATCAGACCAAATGAATCTCTGATTTTTCTGAGTCAATTGAGTGATAGATCTAGCAATCTTTGAGAAATTTTTGATAAATCTCTGGTAATAACCAGCTAAACCCATGAAACTACGAATCTCTGGCACATTGGTCGGTCGTGCCCAGTTCAGAACTGCTTCCACTTTACTTGGATCGACAGAAATACCATGTTAAGATATGACATGGCCCAGAAACACAACTCTATCTAACCAAAACTCACACTTGGATAGCTTGGCGTACAACTGCTTCTTTTGAAGAATTCGAAGAACTATCCTCAAGTGTTTGGCATGCTCTTCCTCGGACTTGGAATAAACAAGAATATCATCGATGAATACAATCACAAAACGATCGAGATATTTACGAAATACTCGATTCATCAAGTCCATAAACACAGCAGGAGCATTGGTCAAACCAAAAGGCATAACCAAAAATTCAAAGTGTCCGTATCACGTGCGAAAAGCTGTTTTCGACGCATCTTCTTGTCTAACTCGCACTTGATGGTACCCAGAACGGAGATAAATATTAGAATACACTGAAGTACCTTGCAACTGATCAAATAAGTCATCAATCCTAGGGAGTGGATATTTATTCTTGACAGTAAACTTATTCAGTTGCCGATAATCAATACACATCCTCATCGTTCCATCTTTCTTCTTGACAAATAGAATCGGTGCACCCCACGGTGAAGAACTCGGACGAATATAACCTTTATTCAACAAATCCTATAATTGTTCTTTCGGTTCTTTCAGCTCAACAGGGGCTAAACGATATGGTGCTCGAGATATTGGTTCAGTTCCTGGCATTAATTCGATATTGAACTCAACTTCTTGTTCTGGTGGAAAACCAGGGATCTCTTCTGGAAACACATCATGAAACTCAGAGACTACAGGAATATCAGAAATCTGTCACTCATCTTGCGATAGATCAACAGCATAAACTAGAAAACCTTCATGACCAGAATCTAACAATCGATTCATCTCAATGGAAGAAACTAGAGGAATCTTGGCTTGAGAACCACGACCATAGAAATTCCATTTAGGAGCAAAGCTAGGCCTGAAACGAACTATTCCTCGATAACAATCAACAGTGGCACGATTTGCAGTCAAAACATCCATACCAACGATACAATCAAAGTCATGCATAGGTAGGACTATGAGATTCAGATATAGAACATTTTCCTCATGAAACAAAACCGCATTGAACAACACATTATCAGTGATAATCATTTTGCCCATCGGAGTAGCAACAGATAGATTGAAATTCATACTAGTGGTGCGAAGATCATGCGAAACAACAAATGCATGAGAAACAAAGGAATGAGATGCTTCAGTATCAAATAACACTCGTGCTATAAAACCACATAGAGTACAGTTACCAGTAATGACAGTACCTAGAGCTGCCTGAGCCTCATCCTCAGTCAAGGAAAATACATGAGCAGATGACTGATTCTGTTGATCACCTTGCCCTCTGCTCTGATGCGAAGGGCGACTAGGCTGATGGGAAGACTGGGACGCAGCTGTAATTCTATTACCTTGAGCTCCACTACCTGCCTGGGCTGATTTCCCCGTCTTACTAGGACAAACTCTAGAAAAATGACCCGGCCGACCACAATTATTACAAACTCCTTGAACTCCAACACACTGATTACTGGAATGCTTGCCTCCACAGTGATCACAGTAAGGTCCACTATAACAATATCCACCACGGTTCCCTGAACTCCCTGAACTCGAAGAACTAGAACCAGGCTTCTTAAATTGCTTGCCACGTGGGTGAAGAGATGCAGAACCAGATTGATTGAATTGTTGCCCCCCCGACTGATGATGATGGGTAGGAGCTCGATTGCCACTTCTCTTAAGACTAGCTTAAGCCCTTTTTGCTATTTCCACCGCTTCAAGATAATTCAGTGGCTTACCTGTAGAAACAAAAGGGTGCAGATGATCATTCAATCCTTCAATGAAACTTTCGACAACATCAACCTGACTCGCAGCAACATGAGGAGCATATCTCAGCATAGCATAAAAAGAATCTGCATACTCCGCAACTGACATATCGCCTTGTTTTAGATTATGAAACTCAGAAGCCTTAGAACTGTAGAATGATGGAGGACAATAACTCTCCTTAAACTTCAGCTTGAATATATCCAACGATGGAACAATCCTCTGAGCATCTAAAGTCATCAATGTAGTAGACCACCACATTTTAGCACGATCTTTCAACTGATGCACAGCTAATCTCAATCGACACTCTGGAGGATACTCAATCAAATCAAACAATTCCTCAATCTCAGAAATCCATAACTCGGCTTTCTCAGCTCCCTCTGAACCATTGAATCGAGGAGGATGCATAGAATGGAAACGCGCAACTAACTCATCCATCCTAAGCTGCTCTAGATGATCAGCAGCTTGCTCAACAAAAGTATCATCAACAACACGGACACGAGGTCTACCACGTCCACGACCTCGACCACGGCTAGAGGAATCTCATCAACAAGAATTTCTCCACCTCCCTCCATTCTATACAATAAAACATCAAAACAATTAGAATGGAAGCCAACAAATCATATAATCACATAAGCATGTTGTCAAGTAGCATACACAGATGCAACAACCATTTTAGTGCAAAAACTCAAGTGTCCTAGACTCTAGTTCGAGCGTATCTCAGTTTACGCTCTGATACCAAGATGTGAGGCCCATTTACTCTAATGACAAATAATGATCAAACAATAATGATTTGACTTAAAATTTCAGCGGAAATGGTTTAAAATAATTTAAAACGGACCTCAGGGCCTAGAAAAATTTCGGCATGACCTCCCCGTAAGTAGGACATCCCGAAAAACTCAAGCAGCAATTTATATCAAAATATACTCCAACTAGAATCATTAACACGAAACCAAGGTTAAACAACCTATAGCCGCACTGGCCAGGACTAGATAGAAATTAGAACTTACCAAATACTCACCAGATCATGGATAACACAGAGTCGACTCAAAACATCACAAAACAACCAAATACTACTACAGATACACGGGGCATCTCCCCGGCAAATAAAGTACATTACAAGACTGAAATAAACTCAAGACATACATATAGACTAACTGGGAGACTCCACTGAACAGAACCAAGCAATCCAACCTCAATCCCGAGCTCCACTGGCGGAACCTCGGCCTGATGCTGCAAAACGACTCGGGAGATCTACCATGGTGCACAAAAGCAACCACAGCAGCCCCCCCAGTAAACAACTGAGGTTAGGATTCTGGTATGAAACAGTTCAACAATAACAACAATAACATAAATCATGCATAATCATATAATGAAATGTAATATGCAATGCATGAAAGGCTCAACGAATAACCGGGATAACAGGAGCCAACAAACGGTACGATAACAACTGGAATAATGCTCGAGCAACAACACAGGGGAGCTACATCGTCATGCCGCTAAACCGTCTTGCCAAGTATTCGAGGTATGCCAAGCTGTGCTGAATAACACCCCTGACTCGGACTCCATACAGCTGATACGATATAACAGGATGGCACAACAAAACGAACTAGATGACACAATCCAAGCGCTCACCTCAAAAGGCTACACTAACCACGGGATTGTTCAATCACATCTACGGTCTCATGTGTATAGGCCTATCAGCCACACAATGATCCCGAGATAAACAACAGTGCCAGATAACAACGGATATCAACAATGGGCTAAAAAAAACGATAGGCTCAACATGAATGTCATAACTGTATGCCCGATGCTAAATGCCAATAATATGTGACAATAATAAACATATATCACAACGACTCTAAAATCACAACAAGCTCAACTTTAATCTCCTCGACCTAACAATGATAAAAATAGGTCGAATAATTCACAATTCGTCAATAAAACTAAATTAATCCAACTTATTGATTTTTAATTATCAAAACTTAATCCTCAAATCAATTTCAACAATTCTGAAATTTCAACTAAATAACCGTAATTCTCCAAAATAATCACACGATTAACTCGATACTAATTCACACACTCTTCGATTTATACCTCAAAGCTCTCCAACGATCGAACCTACAATATAAACCCAATATATACGTCAATATAATGCATTAAAATCGACAAAGAGAAATTAAATCAAAGCGAGTAAAATTACACTTCGGGGCAGTCTACTAATGCACCGAAAAATCTGGAATTGGATCCAAAATTACCAAGATCGAAGTATAAACTAGTCGCTAGCGGTCCAATGTTGCTACTCGTCGGAAAAGACGTCGGAAAACACTATTCACGACCAAAAACCGAACTGAAAACTAGCTGGAAAACGCAAGAACATCAAGGTAAGATTTAAGCTTCAAATCCTTGCTCAATATACTCCAAAGAACCAAGAAAAACCAAGCAATAGCTCACCTAAAATCGAACAAGAAACTCGAACAGGAGCAGTCCCGAAATAGGGTTCGATTGGAGCTGAAACGAGCTTCAAAAGTGGCGATTCATGGTTCAAAACGAAGCTACTGAAGTAAGGAAAACAACCCCTCAAACCGTTCGTGATTTCGACGCCGGACGGAAAAGTTATGGCTTCTCCAATATGAAGGTGTAGAAAGTGACGAAAATGGAGAAAGGGAAAGGAAAGTTACGGGATTGGGGATTGGGTTTCTGATTTCTTCCTTTCTCTCTCCAAAAGACAAATTGTGTGTATGTATATGTATATTTAGTTACTAAAAAAAATAGTAACACATGCCCAATAATCCCAGTTTTGCATTTATTTGCTCTTGTGTGCTATTTCAATCTCTATATGTATTTTTATATCGTTAAATTCTCCGATATTCTAAAGTACATATTTTTAACACACTTCTTGAATTTATTTGGCATAAATAATTATTTTAATTTACAACTCAATAATTATTCTAATTATGCCAAAATTACCGGATAATTAATTTCAGGACCTTACAGGTAGTCTTTGTAAATTTCATTTGAATGAACAATTTTAAGATTTTAATTTCATATGTCACTGCAAAAAACCGTTGATTTAGCGATGCTTTTTTAAAAACCATCCCTAATTTGAATTTTTCCGAAAATCGTGGTCAAATTACGATGGGTAGTTTGACAGTCACTATTTTAGCTACGTTTTTTTTACAAATCGTCACTAAATTAACGATGGTTTTGGTAATTCAGCGACAGTTTTTGTCAAAACCATCGCTAAATTAAATTTACCAAAACCGTGGCCAAATTACGACGATTTTCGAAAACTGTGGCCAATTTAGCGATGGTTTTTATTTAATTCCGTCGCTGATTTTTTTGGAAAAACCGTCGCTAATCGCCTATATATATCCCCTCGTTCCATTCGTTTTTTCCAACGGTTTTCGTCTTTTCTTTTTGGTAGGGCCTATTTTTTGTCTTTTTTTTTCTCAAATCTCTTGATTTCTAACTACTATGACATGTTTTTTTGTTTAATTTTGCAGATCTGATCATAGGATTGAGCTTTCGAAGTCACGCTTCAAAAAGTTTTTTTATATATATACGTTCATTATTATACATATTCATATGTTTGGGAAATATACTGATCTTACACGTGTTATATGTATTTGTATCTGTAGTATAAATTTTTAGCATTTGTGTTAGATGTGTAGACGCAGTATAAATATTTCACGTCATTTATATATTTTATTGTTAAGATGCATGTGAAATTGTATAACTCTATATTAGATTATTTCATTTACGTATTATTTAGTTGTACGTTAGATCTCCATATTATATATAGATAAATGCACTTTGTAAACTGGTTTTACCCCCTACTTCATGTATCAAGATAAATTAATGATCTTACGTGTATTATTATTAGCGAATTTTTTTAAGACAAAGGCCGTTGCAGTTTGAGGTTGGCGATCACGTGTTCTTGAAGATTGCACCTCTTAAAGGCGTAATGCGGTTTGGCAAAAAGGGAAATTTGAGTCCAAGGTTTATTAGCCCATTTGAGATACTGGACAGAGTCGGTGATCGAGCTTATAGGTTAGCCTTGCCACCAGATCTTGATAGAGTTCATAATGTTTTTCATGTCTCCATGCTCAGGAAGTATATTGCGAATTCTTCCCATGTTCTTCGTCACGAGCCATTGGATTTGACGCCGAGTTTGACGTACCAAGAGATTCCAGTTCAGATTCTGGATCGCAAAGTTAAAGTATTGAGAAACAAAGAGATCGGCATTGTTAAAGTCCTTTGGAGGAATCAATTGATTGAAGAAGCCACGTGAGAACCAGAGGATGAGATGAAAGGAAAATATCCTGAGTTGTTTGCGCAGTGATGTCAATTTCGGGGACGAAATTTCTTTAAGGAGGGGAGATTGTAATATCCAAGGTTGGTGAACGGTACGGTTTAAGATTTCTTATGTTTATGGACTATTTGGTCAAGTTTAAGTATAGTTTAGATGTTAAGAATTTCGATTTATGATTTAGGGTATTGTTGATTTTAGATGAGGTCTAGTTATATGGTAGCGTCGTTACGATAAATTCATGATAATTTGTATGTTGAGCCAATTGGTATGAGGCCAATCGGAGTAGTTAGATAAGACATAGAGGTGCAACTTTCATGTTGAGAGTGTTGCCAAAATATGAGGAGAAACAACGTTGCGATTCGATTTTAGTTGCAAAGAATATTTGTTGGCTACAGAGGAGAGTGCACCCGCGCCAGGAAAACTACCGCACCCACGGTGTTTGGACAGAAGGTCTACCGCACCCGCGGTAGAAAAGCAGCGTACCCGCGGTCGTTGCCTTTGGATTTTCGGATGTGGTTCAGTATTCGTAGTGCACCCGCGGTAAGAAGGCTAGCGCACCTGCGGTGCTTGAACAGTAAAGTCGTGTTTTGGAGTTTTGAGTGATATAATACAAGGGTTTGGCTCATTTCTCTCATTCTTTCGTCACTTCTTGATTCTTCAGCTCAAGGGAGAGCTAGGGTTCTCATTTCTTTATTCTATTCCTTTGATTCAAGCTCCTGGTTGGATTATTGAATTGAGAACAAGATCATTTTGGGTTCAAGGAGTTAAGATAATCTTATGGTTTTAGATATTCTTGGATTATGGTGTTGGGGAAAATCATGGAATGTGTGATTGTGTTTATTGTATGGGTTTTATGGTATGGGTTTTTGATTATTAAGTTGTTGATGGTTCAATACATGGTTTATTGTTGTAGGAATTGTACCAAGAGATTAGAATCAAGCTTTCCATTGGTTGTAAGTTGAATTCATTTCTTGTGCTCACATGAAGTATATGCATTGAATTTCAATGGTTTTAATATGCTATTCCCTTCCACTTGATTCATGTTATGTATGGATACACTTTGTTGTGTATTAGAGGCTTTTCTATGTCTCAATTGTATAAAAGGGAATGCAAATGAATAGAGTATTCAAAATGTTTGATTTAATGTCCAAGAGAGAGTTCAAATAATTTATTGGATTGATAAATAGATAGTTAGAGATTGCATGCAATTAGTTGATCAACGACCATATGCTTATATCCCAACAGAGTAATCGATTTATATCGATGGGATATAGGTACAGAGACAGAGATACTGTTTAGATATCAATCCACCAGAGAAAAGAGAAATACCATCGTTATTGTCATGTTATACTATGTTATTCATGTTTTAAGAGTTAGATGGTATTTAATGATTTCAAAGTCATGTTTTACAGAGTATGATATGTATACATTGTTATGTAAGAGTTTCAATTGCTGAGTTTTATACTCATTTCAGTTATTCATGTGATGCAGATAAGAGTGACGAGCCGGGACGTTGATTGGAGCCGAGGTCATATGCATATAAGAGATGGAAGGAAGAAAGATATTTTGTTAACATTTTGACATGATCAAAAATGATATTTTGTATTTTGATACAACACTTTATTGATCATGTATATACTTTTGATTGTATATATTTGGAAAATGTATTCATGTCAAGAGAATTTTTTTTAAATCCTTCTTTCCTCTAAGTAAATTATTTCAATTTCCACTGTTATTTTTTTGAAATCAATCGAGGGCGTTACATTTAGTGGTATCAGAGCAACGTTCTTCGGACCAATGCATATGACTTCGTCTACTTTCAACAGTCCGGGTATGTCTTCTCCTACATCTATTTATTGTTATTGGTTGATATGTATTATGTGAGCACATTGTAGGATTTTAATGTCTCCTAAGAGAAAGGCTTCAGAGGGTGAGGATAGCTCCTCATCGAGAGTTGTCGATGAGTTCGGAAAATTACTGAAAGAGCAAGCCAAGGTTCACAGTGAACAGATTCAACAATTTCTCCTTTTGCAAGGTTCAGGTCAGGGTAGAGGCCAAGTGGTTCAAACAGTTGGGACTGATGTGATCTTTACTGCTTTTAAGAGGATGGATCCGCCTGAGTTTGCAGGAAGCACTGATCCATTGGTGGCTGTAGAGTGGATTAAAGCACTTGAGGCGATATTTGATCATCTCAGGTACGAAGACAGGGACAGAGTTGGTTGTGCAGTATTCATGCTAGTCAAAGCTGCACGTATTTGGTGGAATGCTACCAAGGTAAGTGTTGATGTTCCGGCATTAAAGTGGCAAGATTTCACGGATCTTTTCTATGACAAGTATTTTCCGGATGCACTTCGAGCTCGAAAGGTGACTGAGTTTTTAGAGCTTAGACATGGAAGTATGAATGTTCACGAGTACATTTTGAAGTTTGAGGAGGGATGTTTGTTTGCCCTATATATTGCCTCCAATGACAAAGACAAGGGTGCTCATTTCATTAGAGGACTTCGAGCAGAGATCAGGAGGGACATCAATATGTCTAAGACGGTGACATTTAAAGTGATTGTGGCTAAAACATTGTTAGCCGAGCAAGATGAAAAGGATATTGCTAGAGAGAGACAGGCGAGGCAGCAGGCTATTGCTCAAAGAGGTCAAGGTTTGAGCCAAAGAGGAAAAGCCAGTTACAAGGGGAAAGGCAAGATAGAGCCGAGTTCTAAAGCACCGACAGTCCCATTTGATCTAGAGAAGCCGTTGTGTCCCAAGTGCAGTAGGCATCATAGGGGTGAGTGCAGGTTTGGTACTCATACGTGCTACCGATGTGGTACTGCAGGCCATATCGCCAAGGACTGTACGAGAGGATCGAGTAAAGAGAAGGTGCAGCGTCACATCTTCACCATGACGAAGGAAGGTATTAATCCTGATTCTTCTGTGATCTCTAGCACTATCTTAATTTCAGGCAGAGTAGCTATGACATTGATTGATATAGGTGCTACTCATTCTTTTATGTCTGAATTATTTTGAGATCTTTGAGTTTAGTTCATTCTGTTCTTCCCCTCCAGTTTAATGTTGTATTGCCTTATGGGGATGTGTTATGCCCGACGTTTATTATATATGCGTGTTATGTTCAAATTGATGAGCGAGTAGTTTATGCCAATTTGATTGTTATTCCGATGGTTGCGTTCGATATTATACTTGGCATGGATTGGCTATCGACATATCGTGCAGTGATTGATTGCGTTGCCAAGACGGTGAAATTTGCAGATGATGAAAATAAGGAAGGCATGCTCGCCAGTGCAGGTACTTCGCTGGTCCTTCCTTTTATTTCATGTCTTGAGGCTAAGAAGTTGTTGTTTAGAGGTTGTGATGGGTTTTTGGCTTCGATTGTTGATATGGATAGGATTGTGAAGTTGAATATTGATGATATTAATGTTGTGAGAGAGTTCTCTGATGTATTTGAGGATGATATGCCGGGTTTACCGCCGGACAGAGATGTAGAGTTTGTGATCGATTTAGTTTCGGGGACGGTTCCTATTTCCAAAGCTCCGTACATAATGGCCCCGACAGAGATGAAAAAATTGAAGATGCAGTTTCAGGATCTATTAGATAAAGGTTTTATACGGCCGAGTTCTTCGCCTTGGGGAGCTCCGGTTCTTTTCGTCAAGAAGAAAGATGGGTCTTTGCGGCTGTGCATTGATTATAGGGAAATCAACAAAGTGACGATTAAGAATAAATATCCGTTGCCTCGAATAGACGACCTTTTTGATCAGCTGCAGGGGGCTACAGTGTTTTCGAAGATTGATCTGCGATCTGGCTATTACCAGTTGAAAGTTAGGGAATCTGATATTCCTAAGACGACGTTCCGGACCAGGTATGGTCATTACGAATTTCTTGTTATGTCGTTCGGTCTGACTAATGCTCCTTCAGTCTTTATGGATCTTATGAACCGGGTGTTCAAGCCGTATTTGGATAGCTTTGTCATTGTTTCATCGATGATATATTGATTTATTCCAAGACCAGAGAGCTTCACGCAGAGCACCTCAGAGTTGTTCTTCAGTTGTTGAGAGAGAAAAGACTGTATGCTAAGTTGAAGAAATGTGAGTTCTGGTTGGAACATATTTCTTTCTTAGGCCATGTTGTCTCGAAGGATGGTTTAACTGTTGATCCAGCAAAAATAGAGGCGATACAGAAGTGGCCTATCCCTACCACTATATCAGAGGTACGCAGTTTTCTTGGTTTGGCGGGTTATTATCGTCGTTTTATTTCAGACTTTTCCAAAATTGCCCTGCCGTTAACTAATCTGATGAGGAAAACTGTAAAGTTTGAGTGGTCCAATGAATGCCAAAGTGGATTTCAAGAGTTGAAAGATAGGTTGACGACAGCTACGGTACTTGCCATGCCCAGTGGTACAGAAGACTTTGTTGTTTATACCGATGCGTCGAAGAAGGGCCTCGGTTCAGTGATGATGCAATGTGGAAAGGTTATAGCTTATGCTTCTCGTCAGTTGAAAGACTACGAGAAAAATTATCCTACGCATGATCTGGAACTGGCAGCTGTGGTTTTCGCCTTGAAAATCTGGAGACACTATTTATATGGCAAAAAGTGTGAAATTTTCACGGACCACAAGAGTTTAAGGTATTTTATTTCTCATAAAAAACTAAATATGCGACAGAGACGGTGGTTAGAGCTAGTCAAAGATTATGATGTGACGATTAGTTACCACCCTGGGAAAGCGAATGTTGTAGCGAATACATTGAGACGTAAGTCGAGTTCATCTTTGAGTTCTATGATCCAGAGACCGTTGTTGTTAGACTTGCAACGAGAAGAGATAACTTTGGTAGCACTGGGAACCATTGCTCGCTTTTTAGCGTTGATCATTCGGGCTACATTGACGGACAGAATCCGTAGAGAGCAGGCCAATGATGCACAGTTGGCAGAGATGAGAGCTAGAGCAGAAGAGAGAGGTAATTCAGAGTTTGGGATGAATAAAGATGGTTTGATGACATTCAGAGGCCGTATATGCATTCCTACTGGTGATGATATTCGGCGAGTCGTCTTGACAGAGGCTCATACCACGCCATACTCGATACATCCAGGTAGTACCAAGATATATCAGGATCTTCGAAGACTCTTTTGGTGGCCAGGTATGAAGAAGGATATTGCCATGTTTATTTCTCAGTGTCTAACTTGTCAGCAAGTGAAAATCGAACACCAGAAACCTGCTGGGACATTGCAGTCATTGCCGATTCCTCAATGGAAATGGGAGCACATTACAATGGACTTCGTGATTAGTCTTCCCAGAACGCAGAAAGGCTATAACTCTATTTGGGTTATCGTTGATCGGTTGACCAAGTCAGTGCATTTTCTACCAGTCAAGACAACGTATTCCATGAACCAGTATGCCGAAGAGTACATAGCAGAGATTGTCAGACTTCATGGTGTTCCTGTGTCGATCGTATCTGATTGTGACCCTAGATTTACTTCAGAATTTTGGAAGAGTTTACACAGAGCCTTGGGTACACGGTTAGCATTCAGTACAGCATATCATCCTCAGAGCGACGGTCAATCAGAGAGAGTTATTCAGATTTTTGAGGATATGCTCAGAGCTTGTACTATCGACTATCCTGGTAGTTGGGATTCCAAATTGCCTCTGGTTGAGTTCACGTACAATAACAGCTACCAGACGACGATTGGCATGGCACCGTATGAAGCACTTTATGGCAGAAAATGTAGATCCCCCTTATATTGGGACGAGATTGGTGAGAGAAAGATGTCGGGTCCAGAGTTGGTCCAACAGACAGCTGATGTTGTTGATGTTATTCAAGAAAGGATGAAGACAGCACAGTCAAGACAGAAGAGTTATGCTGATGTAAGACAAAGGCCGTTGCAGTTTGAGGTTGGCGATCACGTGTTCTTGAAGATTGCACCTCTTAAAGGCGTAATGCGGTTTGGCAAAAAGGGAAATTTGAGTCCAAGGTTTATTAGCCCATTTAGATACTGGACAGAGTCGGTGATCGAGCTTATAGGTTAGCCTTGCCACCAGATCTTGATAGAGTTCATAATGTTTTTCATGTCTCCATGCTCAGGAAGTATATTGCGAATTTTTCCCATGTTCTTCGTCACGAGCCATTGGATTTGACGCCGAGTTTGACGTACCAAGAGATTCCAGTTCAGATTCTGGATCGCAAAGTTGAAGTATTGAGAAACAAAGAGATCGGCATTGTTAAAGTCCTTTGGAGGAATCAATTGATTGAAGAAGCCACGTGAGAACCAGAGGATGAGATGAAAGGAAAGTATCCTGAGTTGTTTGCGCACTGACGTCAATTTCGGGGACGAAATTTCTTTAAGGAGGGGAGATTGTAATATCCAAGCTTGGTGAATGGTACGGTTTAAGATTTCTTATGTTTATGGACTATTTGGTCAAGTTTAAGTATAGTTTAGATGTTATGAATTTTGATTTATGATTTAGGGTATTGTTGATTTTAGATGAGGTGTAGTTATATGGTAGCGTCGTTACGATAAATTCATGATAATTTGTATGTTGAGCCAATTGGTATGAGGCCAATCAAAGTAGTTAGATAAGACATAGAGGTTCAACTTTCATGTTGAGAGTGTTGCCAAAATATGAGGAGAAGCGACGTTGCGATTCGATTTTAGTTGCAAAGAATATTTGTTGGCTACAGAGGAGAGTGCACCCGCGCCAGGAAAGCTACCGCACCCGCGGTGTTTGGACAGAAGGTCTACCGCACCCGCGGTAGAAAAGCAGCGCACCTGCGGTCGTTGCCTTTGGATTTTCGGATGTGGTTCAGTATACGTAGTGCACCCGCGGTAAGAAGGCTAGCGCACCTGCGGTGCGTGAACAGTAAAGTCGTGTTTTGGAGTTTTAAGTGATATAATACAAGGGTTTGGCTCATTTCTCTCATTCTTTCCTCACTTCTCGATTCTTCAGCTCAAGGGAGAGCTAGGGTTCTCATTTCTTTATTCTATTCCTTTGATTCAAGCTCCTAGTTGGATTATTGAAGTGAGAACAAGATCATTTTGGGTTCAAGGAGTTAAGGTAATCTTATGGTTTTAGATATTCTTGGATTATGGTGTTGGGGAAAATCATGGAATGTGTGGTTGTGTTTATTGTATGGGTTTTATGGTATGGGTTTTTGATTATTAAGTTGTTGATGGTTCAATACATGGTTTATTGTTGTAGGAATATTACCAAAAGATTAGAATCAAGCTTTCCATTGGTTGTAAGTGGTATTCATTTCTTGTGCTAACATGAAGTATATGTATTGAATTTCAATGGTTTTAATATGCTATTCTCTTCCACTTGATTCATGTTATATATGGATACACTTTGTTGTGTATTAGAGGCTTTTCTATGTCTCAATTGTATAAAAGGGAATGCAAATGAATAGAGTATTCAAAGTGTTTGATTTAATGTTCAAGAGAGAGCTCAAATGATTTATTGGATTGATAAATAGATAGTCAGAGATTGCATGCAATTAGTTGATCAATGACCATAGGCTTATATCCCAACAGAGTAATCGATTTATATCGATGCGATATAGGTACAGAGACAGAGATACTGTTTAGATATCAATCCAACAGAGAAAAGAGAAATACCATCGTTATTGTCATGTTATACTATGTTATTCATGTTTTAAGAGTTAGATGGTATTTAATGATTTCAAAGTCATGTTTTACAGAGTATGATATGTATACATTGTTATGTAAGATTTTCAATTGATGAGTTTTATACTCATTTCAGTTATTCATGTGATGCAGATAAGAGTGACGAGCCGGGACGTTGATTGGAGCCGAGGTCATATGCATACAAGAGATGGAAAGAAGAAAGATATTTTGTTAACATTTTGACATGATCAAAAATTATATTTTTTATTTTGATACAACGCTTTATTGATCATGTATATACTTTTGTTTGTATATATTTGGAAAATGTATTCATGTCAAGAGAATTTTTTTAAATCCTTCTTTCCTCTAAGTAAATTATTTCAATTTCCGCTGTTATTTTTTTGAAATCAGTCGAGGGCCTTACAAAAGTACACTTAGGAAGATATGAATTTATACCTGATTATTATTGTTTGTATTTTCATGGGGAGAAAAATGTACGTCCGTCATATCCAAATATTAATCTTGAAGTCTCGTGTTACGCCCCGAAAATTTAAAGGTCCACGCGAACCACATGCATTTGAATTATTAAATTCTCCTGTATTTTAATTAGATGTTTTAATTGCATGAATTAATTATGTTGTGCATATTTACATGTTTAAAATATATTTTTCTACATGTTGCATTAAAATGGTATTTTTAAGGAATGTTCAAGTGACGATCGAGGAACGGGGATCGAGGGCTGTAAATGTAAAATGTTTTTGTTAAATAATTATTTTTAATTATTTAAAATAAAGTTGATGGTTTTTAGTATTTTTGAAAATAAAGGGTTTTGAAGTGATTTTATACGCCGGGACGTAAATTTTATCGGTGTTGGTTTTTCAACTAAAATACGAACTTTTGGGCAACCCGGCTAGTAAATTCACATATTTAATTAAAGGAAAACTTTGTTATTATTTTATTAAATCCTAATTAAAGCTAATGAGCTTAAATTTTGTGGCTTAATAGGCCTAAAGCCTAATTAACTATTTAATTAGTGTATTTAATATACTAATGCACACAAAACCCTTCACTTTGCAATCAAACCTCACGGCCACTCAATTTTTATTTCTGAAAACTCTCCTCACAACCCACATCACACATGGCACACCATATTGAAGGAAAAATTCAGTAGAGTTTTCGATGGGTTCTAAGGGAAACAAGCCAAAGGTTTCGACCCGTTCTTCGTCGTCAACGATTATTCGAGCGTATATAACGCAAAGGCACGCCATACATCTCTTTTTCTCATCCATCATATCATACTATTGATTGAATTATTGTATGCATGAAGAACATTATATTTTTTCAGAATTTTCGGTCTATGGCATGCATACATGAGAAAACATGATTTTTGAATCCATTAACTTGTGTATTGTTTGGTTAAGGGGCTGCCATGACATAAGGATGGGTCAAGAGTGGTTTACACCTGTTTTAGAGTCACACACACTCACCCTAAACACCACAAAGAATCGGCAGAACAAGAACAAACAACAACTGTGAGTTGTTGTCAAGTGGGGAGGGATCGGGTTTCATGAGGGAGAGGCTGGCAGGGTCTTGGCTTGGGCCAGGGCTCGGCCAGGGGCTGTCATGGGTCAGGGCGAGAGTCCTAGCCAAGCTAGGACTTGAGTTAGGGGCTGGGGAAAGAGTTCTAGCCATGCTAGGACTCTACTCGAGAGGCTACCCCCAAGTTGCGCAGGGTTCGCGTGACTTCCAGGAGCTTGGGGCTCGGTCTGTGGTTCAAGGGCTGGGCTAAGGGGATGCACTAGAGTCCTAGGAGGGTTCAAGGGTGGTTGGTTCAAGGGCTGGGCTCGTTGGTAAGGGTTGGGATGCAAATTATAGAGTCCTATTGCCATAAGGGTTCTCGGCCAGCTTAGGGGGTTAGTGAGGGCTCTCGTTTTTGTGGTTTGGGCTGGGTTCTTGGTGGTCCAAGGGTCCAGTAGGTTAATTTAGGATGTTGGGCAAGTTGTGGTTTGACATGGTTCGGGGGTAACTCGTGAAAATCGAAAGTTGGCTCGGGGTCGAAGTTTAGGTGTCAATTTGAGTTTTTAAATAAAGAAAAATTAGAAAACGGCTCGCGGGGGTCGAGTCATGGTCCATAAGGGCTAAAATAATATAAAAAGACTAAATTTAGAATTTAGGAATTTTATATTAAAGTTTGGGATTTTTCGGGATTAAAACACCGTCAAAACAATTAATTAAAGATAAATGAAAAAGTCTAATATTTAAGCTAAATAAAATTACGAAAAAAAATTCATGTAGGCTTAAATAATTATTTGGGACATGTTAGAGTCATGAAATCAGGATAAAAGTCGAAAACGTAAAATGTCGAGTCTATGGGTAAAACGGTCTTTTTACACCTAGAAATTAGTAAAGGTCATGGCAGTGCCCTAAATGCTATTTTTATGATATTATGGTTATTTTTAAATGTTTATGAAATGTTCATGATTAAATTATGATTTTTAAATGTCTAAGAGATTTTTATGATTTAAGGAAGACATTTAAAAGACATGTTGCATGCTTGGTTTCAAAAACAAAATGTCATGTTATGCATGATTTTTATAAAGTGGTGAGAATGTAAATGTTGAAGGAAGTGAAGTGATTGTGACTAATTCGTTAATGATGGCGATGTCGTGAGGGTGATGGTCCCAGTGGGAGCCCGACGATCGTGTTTCCATTATTGCGAATATGAGGTTATGAATGAGGATATGAGGTTTGAGGTAAGAATGAGAATATCGTGAGGGGAGAAGGCCCAGAGGGAGCCCATTTATGGGAGAAGGCCCCAGAAGGAGCCCCGACGATCGTATTTCTATTCGATCATGATAGGTCAGGGCCCAGTTGACCGGTGAGAGTGTTGCTGGTGTCCCCCGCCGCCCAGTACTGTGGTTACATGTAGATGGATCCATCGACTTTTGAGGTTTGAGGAAAATCACAATTAACGATCTGAATTCAACAAAGGAAAAGGAAAAGAAAAATGTTTATGATCATGAAAAATGTTTATGTTATGCCATGTTGAGGAATAAGGAAATGTTAAGGTTTATGTTATGCATGTCATGAAAATGTTTATACTTAAAGTTGACGCATCATTATGAAAATGTTCCTATTTAAAGTTCATGCATCATAAAAGGTTCACGAAAATGTTCATGTTTGAAGTTTATGCATCTTCATGAAAACGATATTTTAATTACAAATATTTTTCACTGTTATATGTTGACTGTATTACGTATTACTTGCTATAAAGATGATGGTGTGTTGAGTCTTTAGACTCACTAGGTGTGATGGATGCAGGTGAGTTTGAGGGAGGACTTGACGGGTAATTTGACTGGACTGAAGGCGCACACAACCCGAGGACCAGCGCTTCTACTTTTTCCGCATTATGACTTTTGACTCATGCTTTATGATTAAAGATTTTTAAGATTATTTATTTATGCATTTGAGAGATTTTTGAGAGGTTTAGTATGGGCTATTCTTTTCAAATTATTGCTTTTTAGGTTTGGTAAAATATGCGACGATTTCATTTTATCACTATTGCACTTGGTTTTTAAAATGCTAGTTGGTTAATGTTTAATTTTAAAGGGTAAAATGTTTTATAAAAATATTTTCATGTGAGAAAGGTACATGGCCGAAAATTGAGTGTTGAGAAAAAAAAAATTTCTAGTACTTTTAAAGCAATAAAAAGGACATGACGTTTCATCTCGTCTTCTTCGTACCATGTTTCGAACGTCTTATGGAACCACAAATGATTACACCTCCTGATTTTGCTGGTCTCGATAATAATTTCCAAGAAAATTTTATTTTCGAGGAAAATTTGGAAAGTGAAAATGAGAACTTTGATGAGGAAAATCAACCATCAAACCAGGTTGACGAAGCTCCAAAAAGTCCAAATAGCTAAATAAAATCATTATATGAGGTAATCAAATCAGCCGAGAAGGAGATACGAGATAAAAATCCACACAGTCACTCTTTGTTGTCTGTTTTGGCTAGGTTATAAAAGATGAAGTATGAGCATAATATGTCTGAAAGGAATTACAATGACATGTGTCAATTAATGTCAGAGTTATGTCCTGCAGATAACAATGTTCCTCATAGTTTTTACGCTACAAAGAAACTTATCAAAGAACTTGGACTCCCAGTCGAGAAAATTGATGCTTGTAACAATAATTGCACGATTTATTGGGCTGTAGACTATGATTTGAATGAGTGTAAGATATGTGAACATCCGCGATATAAACCTAGTAGGCGTAGATCTCATAATGCAAAGAAACAAATTCCATACAAGAAGATATATTACTTTCTAATCACTCCTCAGCTACAAATGTTTTATGCTTCAACTGCTACAACCACTCATATGCGGTGGCACCACGACCACCATTTTTATTGCAAAACAACGACTCACCATCGATTCACCAGCGTGGCGTCATTTTGACGCCATACACCCATCTTTTGCACCAGAAATTTGAAATGTCATACTAGGACTATCGACTGATGGATTTAAACCTTTTGGACAAAGTGGTCAATAATATTCATCGTGGCCTGTGATTCTGACGCCATATAACCTTTCACCATGGATGTGTATGAAAGAAGAGTACATGTGTAACGTATCGTATTTTGAACTACTTGAAATTTGCGGAAAAATAAAAATTTTCTTAAATAAGTAATCATCCTTCAATTTCGATAAAAATATGCTGTTCATCCAAAATTTTTGCAACAAAAGATGACAAATAAAGTTTGCTAAAGTAATCGATAAACATCGTAAACAATCCCCTCAAAATCCAAAGTATTTGAAACATTCATAAAAAATCTTAAAAACATGGACGGTCCTCGGGTTTAGCCTCTTGCGCAGTCCATGTCGGCTAATTGGTCCCCACCCCTCGTTTCCTCAAAGTCATCATCGCCTGCATCTAAAATAAATTTTTATTTAACCGCAAAAAAATTACGTAAATTTACGAAATAAGTACTGTATTAAATGAAAAACAAAATAGTAAATCGATTCATTCTTGTTCTATTTATCATCTTATTATTAATTTTTATATTTTATTTACATAAAAGAATTTTACTAAAAGTCGAGGGAGTGAGGCTCCGTCACTGATTTTACTGTTTATAAGAATCTATATACCTATAAAAGTGTGGATAATAGAAAAGTTTTCTCATTGTGAACAGATATTATTACCCTTCACAAGTTTACTTATTTTTATTATTAGGTAACATATGTGGTAATTTCATATTTAGTCTATTAATTAATAATTAATACTAATTAACCACATTTTATGGTTATGATTTTGTGTTTTTGATTGTATTCTCCATGTTCTTAAATGTTTGAGCTAATTTTTTTAAAAAAAACATACTATTAAATTTACTTAATATTAATATCAATTATTTTTTTCATTTTAATAATTTTCTTGGACTTTCATTTAATATCTAACTTAAATTAATTATGTTATTTATTGTGCTATTTCACTATCATTTGAATACATTCAATGAATTATTAAAAATAAATTTTAATTTAATTAGATCGTTCAGAGAGACATGCTACTGTTAAAGAACTCATGATTATACGCTTGCGAGAGGGGGCTTCGGTCCATGAGCATGATGTTAGGATGATTGGGCTCATTGAGAAATTTGTAGGACTCGACGTGGTTATTCCTGCTGAGCTCTCGACTGATATTATCTTGTTGTCACTGCCCTCCTCGTTCGATGGATTTGTGGTTAATTTTAATATGAATAAGCTTGATACCACCCTTCAAGAGTTGGTCAATATGCTTACTACTTATGAAGCCACAATCAAAAAGGAAAAGCCTATTCTTCTAGTGGTCTTATCGTCCGGTACAAAAAAGGGAACCCCAAATAAAGGCAAGAAGGGTTCTGCCCGACTGAAGAAGAACAAGCCCAACAAGAAGCCATACAAGAAACCCACTCCGGGGCCCTCAAAGCCCGACAAGTCAGAGCATGTCTGTTTCCACTGCAACAAGCCTGGACATTGGAGGCGTAATTGCACAGAGTATCTTGCCCAGAATCGTTCTAGCCATGGTATGTTTTATATTAAAGTTAATGTTTCTATTAATTCCTCTTCTTGGGTATTGGATACCGGATGTGGTTCTCATCTATGCAATGATTTGCAGGTGATGGGAAGAAGCAAGATGCTTAGAGATGGTGAGACCTTTCTAAAACTAGGAAATGGAGCAAGAGTTGCTGCCACTGCCATTAGAGACATTACTTTAGTTTTGGACAATGATTTTAAGTTATTTTTTAGAGACGTTTTATTTGTTCCTGAATTGGTTAAAAATATTATTTCTATTTCTGTGCTTGATAGGGATGGTTATTCTTGTGTTTTTGCAAAAGGTGTTTGCAATTTATACAAGAATGAATGTTTGATTGGGACTGAAGAATTAACAAACGATCTCTATAACTTAAAATTAAAAGATATTCTGTTAAACAATATCCAAGTGCATACGAAAACAACAACAAACAAAAGAAAAATAGAAGATCCAAATTCCGCACAAATATGGAACGCTATACTAGGTCATATTTCCAAAAGAAGGATGCACAAGCTAGTGGGAGAAGGCATGTTTGACTTGTCAGACATAAATTTTCTACCTACTTGTGAGTCCTGTCTAAAAAGAAAAATGATCAAGACTCCATTCAATGGAAATGTGGAACGTGCAAATGGTCTACTGGATTTGATCCACACGGACGTTTGTGGCCCGCTAAGTGTTGGCACAAAATTTGGGCATTCCTAATTTATTACCTTTACTGATGACCATTCGATGTATGAGTATGTTTATTTGATGAAACACAAATTTGAAGCATTTGAAAAGTTTAAAAAATTCTGATCTGAAGTAAAAAAATCAGCTAGAAAGAAGTATTAAGACGTTTCGATCTGATCGATGTGGAGAATACTTGAGTGCTGAATTTTTGGGTTATCTAAAAGAGAATGAGATTATCTCACAGTGGACTCCACCAGCAACACCATAATTGAATGGTGCTTCTGAACGTCGTAATCGGACCTTGATGGACATGGTTCGATCCATGATGGGATTCATTGAATTTCCTACAACGTTTTGGTGCTTTGCGCTTGAAACTGCGACAATGTTGTTGAATAATGTCCATACTAATGCAGTGAATAAAACGCCATATGAGATATGGATGGGAAAACCTCCCAAATAATCTTACTTGAGAATATGTGGATGTCTTGCTTACGTGAAGCAGACAGTGGGAGACAAATTGGATAGTAGATCCACTTTGTGCTACTTTGTAGGATATCCAAAGAATTCTGTTGGATATTATTTCTATCATCCAAACGAAGCAAAAGTATTTGTTTCAAGAAATGACACCTTTTTGGAAAAGGAGTTTCTATTAGATAGAAAAGTCAAGATGATAGAACTTGAAGAAATTCAAGATACTCCCTTAACTATAGAAGTTGAACCTAATCCCCAACAACTAGTAGTTGAAGTACAAGCTCCTAGAAGGTCTGAGTGTTACAAATAGATATCAGGCGAACCCTGGTCCAATTCATTGGAAGGCCGTGAAAGATATTCTTAAGTACTTAAGAAGGACTAAGAACATGTTCATGGTCTATGGAGGTGGAGAATTGAAATTGGAAGGCTACACTGATTCTAGCTTCCAATGTGACGTAGATGATTCGAAATCGACCTCTGGTTTTGTATTCATGCTTAATGGTGCGGCTGTCTCTTGGAAAAGTTTCAAGCGACACCGTTGCGGATTCCACCACTGAAGCTGAATACATTGATGCATCTGCTGCAGCCAAAGAGACAGTTTGGTTGAGAAATTTTGTCCAAGAGTTGGGCGTCATTCCTAATGGAGTTGATCCAGTTCCGGTGTACTGCGACAACACTGGTGCCGTTGCGCAAGCCAAGGAAACAAGGTCTCATCAAAGATCCAAACATATACTGAGGAAGTTCTACATCATCCGGGAGATTGTGGGAAGAGGAGATATATAAGTCGAAAGAGTCCCCTCTGCAGATGATGTTGCTGATCCACTTACAAAGCCCTTACCAGGACCATTGTTTGAGAAGCATCGCAAAGCAATGAGATTAAAGTTTATGAATGTTGGCTCTAGGGCAAGTGGGAGATTGTTAGAGTAGATGCCCTGTAAGCCAACTGTTGGCCAGGGAATTTATTGACTCAGTTTTAATAAACAATCTTTATTTTAATATAATTTAACTTTTAATGGTTTCGTTTTACTTTATCTGTATACCCATGCAATCAGCATATATAAAGTCCTTGATTATGATTTAATGCAAATGAATCATAATTCGAAGTTGAAAATTCATTTGTAAACACTGCATATTTTAAATTCGTTCATAGTCGATTCAGCCGCCTAAAATAAGGATAAAGGCCGCTTGAGCTCGAGACTAACATCTGTGATGTTGTGTACTGCGTTTTTTGGTAAGGGCATAGAGATATCCAAACATGCAGATGGGTAGTCATATGATGATTATACCGAACTACCCTCCCTCAGAATTTCCAAGTGGTTATCATTCAACGAGAGGATAAGTCCATGGTTATGATTGTACACCATTAGTCCTTACGACTCGGGACAACACTGAGGCTCTATATGCTAGGGCTGTGCTTTGACTCGTTTATCGACTCCAGGACTTTGATTAATTAATTAGTTGGACTAGTCCAATTAATTAATCAAATCCTTTAATGTTAATTAAATATGTCTAATTATTATATTATAGTAATTAGGCCATGGAGGTTTTATTTAAGTGGGAGACCTAAAAACCTAGCCTCCAATCCTTGTATTTTTCGAAAATTCCTTCTCTCAAAGCATCAAATATCTCGGCCACCTTAAATTGTTTTTAGGGGTTGAGCTGTCTCTCGATTTTAATCTCCAACGTTAAAACTTTTTCCAAATATTCTAGTGCTATTTGGAAGAGGAACAAATATTATAGTCGTGGACCTGATTCGAATATTGAAGGAAGGAGTTTTTGAAGATCGTTCGTAGTGATTTACAATAAGAGCTACATCCGTTTATACCGTAGTAGTTGGAGCTTAGTGATTTTTCACCAAAGGTATAATTACTAAACTCTCTATGAATGTTTAATCATAAAACCATACGAGTGTCCAAAACAAATATATTTTGATTGTCAAAATAAAAAAAAATTTAAAACTTTCACTGCGTTTTGGACACGAGAAAACCCAGATCCAACAGTATATTGTTGAAAATTTGTATTATGAAATTGTACAGTTGGCGAGATTGAATAGAACTCATACTCTTCTTCCTGTATATTACAATTTGATTGAACCAAGTAATCTTGTGTCTGGTTACATTTTCTGTTCATGCATGTTATTGCTCATGATTTCATAATGAGTATTGTATAATCTTGAACGTCTATCTCAAAAGTTTAACGGTTTTCTTTTCAATATAATATCGGGTAAAGTTCTCATTTCCTCGTAGTTACTCAACAAGCGGTGTCGTCTGTGAGAAACCAATCAACAAGAATGGAATCTTCGAAGTTTGATATTGAGAAGTTTTCAGGATAGAATGATTTATCCAACAAGGAGTGACTGAGGCTCTCAAATGAGAGAAATCACTTCTTGATTCACTCTATGCAAAAGAGAAGACATAGATTCTTGAGAATGCACACAACACAATAATTTTGTGTCTGAGTGATAAGGCACTTCAGAAGGTGGCCACAAAACAATCTGCAAGTGCGGTTTGGGCCAAAGTCGAGCATCTTTACTTGACCAAATCATTGGCAAAGAGGCTCTATTTTAAGCGAAGATTGTATCCATACAAGATGGCTGATAAAAAGCTCATCTCGAATTAGATTGATGAATTTCTCTGAAAATTATTGATGATTTAGAGAACATTAAAGTCTATCTAGAAAATGAGGATAAGGCCATGTTGTTGTTGAATGTCATTCCAAAGAACTATGATCATTTCAAGGATAAAATCCTATATGGAAGAGAAAGACTATCACTCTTGATGAAGTTCAATATGTCATTCGATCCACGGAACTTCAAAGAAAGATCGAGGAGAAGGACATTATTAATGGAGAAGGTCTTTCCATTAGAAGCAGAACATATAACCAAGAAGGCAAGATTTATAAAATAAAATTTGAGGGAGACTTGGCTAAATTTTCTCAGGGAAAATTCCATGTATCAGTGGGGAAACATTCATTATTCATTTAAGCTAGTGCATAAGATGATACAAACAACCTAGAAGAAACCAATAAAACAAAACCCGTGACTAAAAGTGTGAATCAATTGCTATCATGAAGGATTTTCATTCGCATGATTGTAATATAATAAAATAGGAGATGATAAAAAAAATGAGAATGATTTGAACATTATCAAACATAATAGAGCGATTTCTACATGGCTAACATCATCATTGGGAAAAACTAATTGGGCAAAACTAAAAACTAAGTTAATATAAGTATATATTATATCTCTCTTCTCAAATCACTAACCAATAAAGAGGCATCACATAAAATTACTTCAATTTATTTGTGTTATCTCTCACGAAACATCAAAAGTAAAACAAATTATGCATGTAAACAAACAAAATACCAGAGTCATGATAAATAGAATGGAAAACCTCTTTCGACAAACAAATACCACAAAGAGAAAAAAAACAAGATGAAAATATAAAAAACGAATGTCACAGAGAAGAAAAAGGAAAGCATGGAGAAAACAATTAAAAAAAAGCGAAGAAGAATGATAAAACAAGTAAAAAAAGAATACAAAAGTAATACTAAAGGTCATAAAAATATAATAAGCACATGAACCAAAAATAAATATACAAATCATATAGTAAGCTCACAAATAAAACTCATATATATAAAAATATATATTGATGCGATCTCGCTGAAATGGGTGAGCCGGGTAAAGAGTTCCAACGGATCAAATCAACAATTTATAGTGTTTGAGAATTTTGAGTGAAGATAATGACTGTGATAACACCTGCAAACAATGAAAAGAACTCGTGAATGGGCGCCGGAGAGGTATACGGCGTGGCCACTCCGATGCTAAAGTCAGCAGGTTTTTCAGATGAACACAAGCAATATATGGGAGGATATATGTGAGTGTTTGAGAATTCAAATATTTCAGAATCTATAAATGACATTAATACCTGCCATTTATATTAGAAAATATGGTAGTTACCTCGATTCCAGAGCCACCTAATAAATATGTCAAGTCGGCTACCCATACTTGTAGCTTCTGATGACTTTTAGGACACTCCAAGCCCAAGTGGTTCTGACAGATTAGACGGCATGTATCAATCACACTCGAGTGTGGTGCGATTTTCAAGGCGACCCAGGTAGTCAGGGACCCGGGTAATTATTTGAGGGCTCGGGCTATGACGATTGCCCGGGAAGAGGCGAAGTGCCCGGGAAGAGGAGATCTGCCCGGGTCCTCGGGAATGTAACCAGCATATTGGCTCTGATATGGGCTATCCAAGTAACAAATTTGGTTAATGATGACCCGGATCCTTATGGGGGTATCACCACCCATCCTTAAAATAGTCGGGCTAGAGCTTGACTCGCTGTCCCGATTAGTCATAATTGTACATTTGTTGAATTTCTGAGTGTGTTAAGAGCATCGGGGCTTCAAATTTCTTAGAGATGAGATGAAATACCAGGGTTTGATACCAACCATGTTTAAGATATTATGCATGGGTCTCATATCTCCCGGTCTTTTAATAAGATGCCCGGGACCTCAAATCTCCCGGGCTTGGAATAAGATACCGGGGCCTCAAATCTCCCGGGCTTTTGAATATTGTGTCGTTTAGTATTCTCAGTAGTCCAAGGGGTGTTATTATGACACATGCTTTAGCATTTATACCGCCGAAAAATCGTTTCATATTCCGAGGCAATAATGAGTCTGTTTCCTCGATATCCGTACATGTCCTTTCATTTGCCTGCACAATTTCCTAGATCCATCTTGATCGTTCGATCTGATTTAGATCAATGGTGGAAATTGATTCATTCCTCTTATATATAATAACCCTCCTATTTTTCAAAAATCACTTTCAAATTCAAACTCTCGGCGAAGCCCTTGCAAAATTTCTTCTCGAAGCTCCTCAGCGCAAAACATTCAACTCCGACGATCCTCCACCGTATTTTCCCCGAAAACTTGTAAGTTTTTTCTTCCTTTAAACTATGTCTAACTCTACCTCTTCAACCTCAGGAGCCAATGCGCGAGGCTCGCCTAGTGACGAGTCCACCGTGCTGCGCTCTGATTCCCCTCCGTCTCCCCCTCGTCGTTCTATTACCAAGCCTTCTAAAAAACCAGTAGCCCATAAAACCAAACCAAATTCTTCAAAACTTTCTTTTTCTAGCCATTCCCGAGCTCCTGCAAAGAGCAAGGGCAAGGGCAAAGCCCGAGCCTCGAGCCCTCCTCCAACCGAGACCCCGGGAGTTCCCTGGTTCTCCTCTATGAGCAGCACCCTGCGCTCGGGGGCAGACGAGGAGCTCCGGGCTCTAGGGTCTATCCCTTCTGATTTTTTCATTCTGATTCCCGGTCCTTCTGATCGGGCAGATCACCCTCCCCCCTGCTACACCACCTTCTTCCGGGACCAGGTTAGAAATGGTCTTCGATTTCCCCTCCCTTCTTTTTATACCAATGTTGCCAAGTTTTTTGGCGTGCCTGTCAATCAACTTCACCCCAATTCTTTCAGGATCATGGCCTCGGCCTATGTCCTTTTTAAAATGAACTATCTTCTCATCACCCCCCTCATTCTTCATTATTACTTCTCTTGCCGGCTTGGGGATAATGCATTTTCCTAACTGCCCGGCTAAACGCCTGATTCCTTGATGACATCCCTTCATCTCAAAAGGGATGGAAAGGAAGATTTTTTTATATCCAACTCCCGGGTCCTCTTCCCTGTCTAACCGGGTTTCTCTCTTCCCTTCCCCAACAACCTGCCCTTCCCCAATCATACAAATTTGAGGAGCCTTTTCTGGTGAGTCAAACATTGGTGGAGGGGCATAAGTACTCCTCTTCAGCCCTCATTTCGGACAAAATTTAGTGGCCTATGGGTTGAGTTCCCGAGCTGAGGACCCCTTGGACCGGGTGATTGACGAGGTGGCGGGCTCGGGCTCTCAACCCGGTACATCCTTTCTCTACTGTGTCTCCTTATTCCCTTATCTTGCTCATTTTAATTTGTCATAACCATGTCACTTCTTTATGCAGATAACTCCGAGATGCAGGCAGCTTTTGCCAAAAAACGGGCATCTGAGAAGACGGCTCAGGAGAAGAAAATGGCAGCTCGCCGAGTAGCTGCTGAAGAAGAGAGGAGGCAGGCCGAGAAGAAGGCGACCTCGAGAGTGGAAGTTTCCCGGGACAACACTCCCCGGGATCAAGAAGGGCTCGGGCCTCGGGTGGTGACCGAGACGGTGGTGGAGGCCGAGGATCTCATTCCTCTTAGTCAAAGGAAAAGAAGAGATGTCACCTCCCCCGAGCTGATCATTCTTGAAGGCGGCCAGGGTACTTCCCGGTCAGGTCAATCAACCCCCCTCCACCAACAACCCTCAAGTGAACCCGGCCAAGAGCTCCCTCAATTGGTTCAGCCTACCCAGGCTAACATCTTTTTTGAGGGGGCTACTGCTACTGGTGTCAAGCGCCTCAAGCAGATACTCAGTCCTGCTGAGGCGGTAATCTTGAAGAGTACTCCTGCCAGCGTTAGGTTCCTGGAGGGATTAAACCGGCTTTTGTCTGTAAGCTTTATGCTTTATCTCTTTTCCCCTTCTCTCTCTTTTTTTTTAAACTCTTTTTTGTACAGGCTGCCCATATGATAGTCTCGGCCTTCGAAGAGGTGGCAGCGGTGGCCACAAAGAAAGGTCAGCAAGCCCGGGCGGCTCAGGAAATTCATGACCATCTTCAAGGAGAGATCGCCCGGGTTCAGGAGCTTCATGAGGAGAAAACTGCAGGTCTCCAAGCTTTCTTGGAAATGGCCAATCAACAACTGGCCTCGGCTCAGCTCGCCCAAGATGACAGCCTAGCCCGGGAGGAGGCTTCTAAGAGGCAAACAGCGTTCCTGGCATCCCGAGTTAGCTATCTCGAGGATGAAGCCAGTGCTCAGCAACATCGGGCTGAGATTTCCGAGGATAAGCTCAAACTCCTACAGCTGACCCAAGAGGAATGGAGGACTGTCTTCCTTCAATCTGCGGAATTCCAAGCGGCTGTTGAAGATAGATCGTATAACTACTTCAAAGTCGGCTTTGAGAAGTGCCGGGAGCAGTTTGAGGAAGAGGACCTTATCCCGGCAGGCAGGGAGGGCTTCCCAGATATTGGCAAGGCCATTGACTCCCTTCCCCAGGACGATGCTACTGAGAAGGAAGCTGAGAAGGCTCCCGAGGAGGCCGGGGAACAATCTAATGCACAGTAGCTTTAGAATAGGATTATAATTTCTGTACTCTTTTCTTTTTTACTTTTTTCATGTAATCCCTGCCTTCGGGCTTTTTTAATGAAATTCTCAATTTCTTTCGACTGTTCTTCTTTATAAAAATATCTTGATAAGTCTTTGAAAGCCCGGATGATACGACTGCTTGTATGCAAATAACCAAAAAAAATTTCTAAGTGTTGCGAATTAACCGGTAACTTCAAATAAGTACCCGGGATCTTGATCTTTATAATGAATAAAATGCCTCATACTCAGTAATTGACCCAGATGTAAGCAACCTTAAACCTGGATATAAAACCCTAGTGGGTATAACAAACATGGGATAATCGGGCAAGAGAGCATATCTCGAGATTTAGATTGGTCGAGGTGTGGTGCCCCGAGCCAGGGTGTAGTGCCCTGGGCTTATCTAGAACCAAGGAACGGAGCCTTGGGCCGGGGAGCATGTCCTGTGACTTGAAAATGGTCGAGGTGTGGTACCCCGAGCCAGGGTGTAGTGCCCTGGGCTTATCTAGAACCAAGGTACGGAGCCTTGGGCCGGGGAGTGCTACTACTTAAATAATAATTCACCCAAGTGTAGGTTGTCTGCAAGTAATATATTTCGTAAGTACGAGATCGATCCTCAGAGAGGTTATTTTGAGTTTAAATTTATTAATTTATAGATTACCAAATGCAAGAATGAAGTTTACAAATTATAAATTTTGTCAAGGCTTGAGGATTTACTCTTGGTTTATGTAATATTGTTTAAATAAAAGTAAAACAAAAGAAACCACCATAAATAATGGTTCCAAGAAAATTAAACACACACATAATATAATATAGTTCCCACTATAGAAAATACCGAATTAACCGATATTTTATATATGGTACCTGTGATTATAATTATAACTATATAAATAAATAATTGCATAAAGTAAATGTTAAATTAAATCATTATATTTCATTTAGAACAACCGGCAGAGCCATGCTATTGCCTAAATGAAATATATTGATTTAATAAGTTAGTTGCGGTAAAGTAAAAGTTAGTTGCGATAAAGTAAATGTTAATTGCGGAAAAGTAAAAGTTAGTTGCGAGAAAGTAAAAGTTAGATGCGAAAAATAAAAGTTAATTGCGATAAAGTAAATGTTAGATTGTTAGATGTTAGTATTAAATCATAATATTTCATTTAGAAAAACCGGCAGAGCCACGCTATCGTCTAAATGAAATATTATGATATTATTATATAAATATATATAATAATAAGTGATGAAATATTTATTGTATCAAAATTAAACAACAAATCAAGATAACCACTTTAATGATATCAAGCATTTGATGTAAATTGATAACAACAAATAATTCATTTTTATACCTACAATAAAAATAAGTTAGCTAAATGAAAAGAAATAAAGAAAAAATATACAAAATATAAACAATCTTACTTCACCAAGAATGCATCATCTTCACCTTGACATAATAGATTTAGCTTGCCATAAGCTTACTTTTGATCAACACTAAAATATCACTCATAGTTGAGAACATGAAAGAAAATATATTGGAACTTAGAACTTTGATACACACTATATTTTACAATGAGATAGAATGATTCTCAAGCTAGCGCAAGGCCTCTATTTATAGGCCAAATGAGAGAAAGGGTCAAAATTTTTATTAATGCCATGTAGTTGCAATAGTATTCTTTGTCTCCTCCAAGTTCAATTCCATGTCCCTTCTTTCAATGCTTTGTTCCACGACTTTAATCACCGAATTTGACTCTGCTCAAAACGAAAAACATGTGGGGAATTGTCTGTAGATGAATTTGGCCACTTGGTTTACCTCATTTGGTTAAATATTGAAATAGTTATGATTTTTTTACTATATGCTGGTCATAGTAAAAGTAAATTTGTCATCCTTTTGATATTTGCACAATTTGATCATCTTAATGAACTTTTTAGGCAATCATGTCTTCTGCAAAGTTGTAGATAATTTCTCAAGGATTCCAAACATGTTTGAGTCACCTCCATTTGAATTTTCTAGCTTGAGTTATCATTATTTTACCAACACGTAGAAAACCTGAAAATAAAACATATTTAGTAAGACAATTAAATATAAACAAACAATACTAAAATAACATAATTTTATAATTTTAATGAAACTTAAATTTTAAAATACAGGTTTTAACATATAATAAATTATTAATTTTAAGTTTCATCACATCCCCACACTATCTTATTACTAGTCCCTTAGTAATAAAATTTATCGAAAAATCACAACCTAGATTCTTTATTCCTTTTATATATTCAAATACAAACATATTTATTAAAAACAAAATCATATACCGATTTATATATATATATATATATATATATTCGTTTAATATAATAATATATAATTAGATGTGTTTTTATTATTATTCTTATTTTCACATAATATATAAAGTAACAATATATATATATATAATTTTTTTTAAATTTCTAAATTTTTTATAATAATATAGTCAAAAAGATAATTCACACCACCCACCATAACATGTATAATATCAAGAATATTATTGTAAAAGCATCAACTCCATATATTCTTTCAGGTCAAAATGTTTAAGGAATAGCTAGTTTTCACTCATGGAGTTGGAATGAATATTAACTCTCATTGAAAAAGGCTAAGTATTAAAGCAGACAATTAATTAAACTGATATTGAAAACAAAATTGGAAAATTTACAAAGAATAAAATCCCCCTTTTTTCTTTTTTTTATTGTTTTTTTTTTAAATAACGTGACTGCAAAATTTTACAATAACATAAAATTTTTTATCCAAACATTCTACCATATATATATACATATATATATATATGTATATATATAAACATTTATATAATGGATACATCCGACTACCTTTGAAACTTATCTAGCACAAACAAATCTTTTTGTTTGTTTGTTTGTTTTTTTTTAACACAATATTGATGTTTTTAGAACACATTGATAGTACATCAATCAAATCTAAAAAAATTACAATGAATAAATTATTTTGCAGTCCGTTATATATTTACTTCTTTTTTTTCTTTTTTCAATAAATATTTTGTTTTAGGGGAGTTATATTCTTGTAATTAACCATTTTTTAATAATCAATAAAAGTTTATTAATTGTTTTCTCATTTCTCACCACTCACTCACAAAAGATGTGTGAGTATATATTATACTTTTACAAAAGAATTCTTTCAATTATACATGTTAACAACCATACAAACCATATCTTTTAACTATATTCTCATAAAAATTTTAGAAATTATTTTATTTGAAAACACATACAATTATATATATATATATATGAACACATCTATTATATATTTTATATAATTGATCAAAATATATATATAAATTGGTACATATGAAAAACTAATTTTTCTTTTAGTCTGTATTTTGAATATAATGAATATTAAAATCCAGTGTATTGTGATTTTCCAATAATTAATAACTAATGCGTCTCAGGTGCATTTACTGACACCTTACTCGACATTGAACTAAAAATTATTATTATTATTACTATATATAAGTATATATTTTAATTTTTATATAAAAAAAATAAGAGGAGAAGAAGAAGAAATTATTCATACCTTAAAGAAAAACATTAAAACATACCGTTGAATCACAAGTTTAGCATCACATGAATTTTCTTTTATTACTTTTGGATGTTGGCCAATTAAGTTGAGATAAGGATGGATCTGGTTCATGACTAAATCCTTGCAGTAAATCAATAAGTTCACCTTCACTTGTAGCAGAAACTAACATCCTTCGCGAAGCTAATGAAATAAATCCATGTTCCACAACATCATCAAGAAACGATAACAGTTTATCATAATAATTGTTAACATTTAACAAACCAGTTGGCCTATTGTGGATATTTAATAGTGCCCAACAAACAGTATGAAATATTTCTTCCAAAGTACCGAAACCTCCTGGCAAAGCAATGAAAGCATCTTAATGTTCAATCATTTGAGTAATTCGTTCATACATGTTGTCCACTTTCATTTCTTCTCCTATTCTTGGTCATGTAAGATTGGCTAAGGTAATCGGAATAATGCCTAAAACTTCACTTCCACCTGCATGCGCAGCTTTTGCAACTTTTCCCATGAGGCCAACTTCACCACCACTATATACCAAATGAATCTTTTTTTTAGCAAGTGTTATTCCAAGATTTTCTGCTACTTCTTCATAAATTGAATCTTTTCCTGCACTAAATCCACAAAATACACAAATATTTTTGATTTTACTTACCGTGGACGTTGACATGTTGAGAAATATGTTTTTTTGTAATTGTTAGATCACAGCATATGAATTTATAAGCATAACATGCCAAAAGTCAATATTTGAACAGGAAATTATTATTATTAATAGAAAATAAAAATGACAAAATTAAAACAAATATATACAGCGTAGTTGTGATTGTGGCTCACATCTTCCTCTGATTTTACGTTCAGTAACGGCTTCAACGCCTTCTATGAGTCGAGGATATGCTTCCCATCCAATTTTCTTATAAATTGGAAAACATGGTCTTTTAACGTCAGATTCCCAAGACGAAATTGTGTATATATATTTACTTATCTAAATAGATATGCGTTACTACAGTATGATCTTTGTAAGGCTGATTCCACCGTCCATATTGATATTCCTCTTGTTGAAATTGCCACCATAGTTTAAGAAGTTCATTTTGCACGTACCCACTAGAATGCGTATCAAGAACCTCTAGAAAATTATCCAAAGGCTCTTTACTCAGACCATTCTTAATGAATAAAATTTTATCTTCTCTATTCATTGATGTCATTCCAACATTTTTGCATTTTCCCTTACAAGTCCACCTTGCACATTTATGACATCCACCTATACGTTTAGCTCTTCGCTTTTTGGCATATGTGCTTTTACCAAATCCTGACATATGTCTTATTATTAATTCACTTGCTTCCCCAACCAATCGGACTTTTGCTTCAATTATCAAACGGACATCATTCGGTATGCCATATGACATCATCAACCTTAGCCGCTCACATCTAGCTTTATAAATTTTTTTCAACGCATTATCAGGTAAACAAGCAAAATATTTACGAAGATTCATAATACACGCATCCATATTATTATTATTATATATATTTCAATTATTTTGGGAAAACTGAAGAAACCGACTTAAACAGTCACATGGTACCGTTATCCGCCACTTAACCGAAAAATGAACTAGAATCTGCAAAACAAAATGAAAATATCAAGCAACTATTGTGGATCATATAAAGGCATAAACTCATTATTAAGAATTTCATTTTCTATAAAAGGCTTAAGTCTTTGCCCGTTAACTTTAAACACGTCATTATTTTTAGGATTTTCAATATCAACAGCACCATGAGGATAAACAAATTTGACTATAAATGGTCCTGACCACCTCGATCTTAGTTTACCTGAAAATAAATGCAAACGAGAATTATAAAGTAGAACTTTTTGTCCAATTTCAAATGACTTTCTCATAATATTTTTATCATGAAAGGCTTTAGTTTTATCTTTATAAATCTTTGAATTTTCATATGTATCATTTCTTAATTCTTAAAATTCATTTAATTGCAATTTTCTTAATTTAGATGCATTATATAAATTAATATTAAATGCTTTAATTGCCCAATAAACTTTATGTTCAAGTTAAACCGGTAAATGACAATGCTTACCAAAACTAACCTATATGGTGACATCCCTAATGATGTTTTAAATGCAGTTCTGTATGCCCATAATGCATCAATTAATCTTAAAAACCAATCTTTTCGATTTGGATTAACTGTTTTTCTAAAATTTGTTTGATTTCTCTATTTGCAAGTTCAACTTGACCATTACTTTGAGGATGATATGTGGTAGATATTTTACATGTAACGCCATATTTTCTTAACAAAGAAGAAAATGATTTTTTTTATAAAATGACTTCCCCCATCACTAATTATTGCTCTAGGTATTCCAAATCGGCTAAAAATATTTTCTTTTAAAAATTTTATAGCAACTTTATGATCATTAGTTTTACATGCAATTGCTTCAATCCATTTTGAAACATAATCAACAGCGACTAAAATGTAGGTAAATCCAAAAGATAATGGAAATTGACCCATAAAATCTATTCCCCAACTATCAAATATTTCAATAATTATGATTGGATTTAAAGACATCATGTTTCATTTTGAAATTGATCCCATCTTCTGACAGTTTTCACAAGATTTGCAAAATAAATGCGTATCTTTGAATAAAGACGTCCAATAGAATCCACATTGTAAGATTTTTGTAGCTGTTTTATTGGATAAAAATGACCTCCATATGCTTCTGAATGACAAAATTTAATAACATTACTTACTTCATTGTCAGGTATTTATCGTCGAAAAATTTGGTCAGGACAATACTTAAAAAAGTAAGGATCATCCAAATAAAATTTTTTTACTTCTATCAAAAAATTTTTCTTATCCTGTGAATTTCAATGAAAAGGCATTTTATTTGTCACAAGAAAATTTACAATGTTAGCAAATCATGGCATAATAGTAGCATAAAACAAATGATCATCTGGAAATCGGCTACAACATTTTCTTTTCCTTTTTTATCTTTAATTATAATATCAAATTCTTGTAACAATAAAATCCACCGTATTAATCTTGGCTTAGCATCTTGTTTATTTGATAAATATTTTATGGCAGAATGATCGGTGTAAACAATAGTAGTAGAACCAATTAAATAAGATCGAAACTTATCTAATGCAAATACTACTGAAAGTAATTCTTTTTCAGTAGTTGAATAATTTATTTGGGCACTATTTAAGGTTCTACTAGCATAATAGATTGCATAAGGTTTTCCTTCTTTTCTTTGTCCTAACACAGCTCCTATAGCATAATCACTTGCATCACACATTAATTCAAATGGTAAAGACCAATCTGGAGGTTGTAAAATAGGTGATGTAACTAAAAGATTAATAATTTTTTTAAAAGCATTTTCACATTTCTGAGTCCATTCAAATTGTGTATCTTTTGTTAAAAGATTTGAAATTGGTTTAGATATTATGCTGAAATTTTTTATAAACCTTCTATAAAATCCTGCATGACCCAAGAATGATCGAACTTCTTTGACCATTTTTGGTAAAGTTAAATTAGCAATAACATCAACTTTGGCTTTATCAACTTCAATTCCTTTTTCAGATATCACATGTCCTAAAACAATCCCAGATTTAACCATATAATGACATTTTTCCCAATTTAAAACAAGATTTTTTTCTTCACATCTTTTTAATACTTCTTCTAGATTTTTAAGACAATTTTCAAATGAGTTTCCAAAAACAGTTATATCATCTATAAAAACTTCTACATATTCTTCAATCATATCACTGAAAATACTTAACATGCATCTTTGAAAAGTAGCCGGAGCATTACATAAACCAAATGGCATTCTTTTAAATGCAAAAGTTCCGAAAGGACAAGTAAAAGTAGTTTTTTCTTGATCTTCTAATGATATAGGTATTTGATAATACCCCGAATACCCATCAAGAAAACAGTAATAAGAATTTCCTGCTACTTTTTCTAGAATTTGATCTAAAAATGGTAGTGGGAAATGATCTTTTCTAGTTGCATCATTTAATTTTCTATAATCAATACACATACGCCAACTAGATGAAATCCTAGCTTGTAATAACTCTCCCTTTTCATTTTTTATAACAGTGATGCCGGACTTTTTAGGTACTACTTGTGTTGGACTTACCCATTTACTATCTGAAATTGGATAGTGTGAGGACCCGGACGCTAATCATACTCTTAATCGTCATTGGGACAATTTAATCAATTATAATAAACAGGGGCTAATTTTTTTTTTTTAAAATGCGGAATGTAATGAAAATCATACTAGTATACATATCAGTATAAAATAAAGTACAAGTCCTGTACAGCATACATTCAATACAGACTAAGGTTCAACAACTATCTATCAAGTGTTCAAACTCTATCTACAACAACATCCAAGTCCGTGGTCTCCACTCTAATCATGATCTCTCGTCATCTCCTCGACCCTGATCCTGTCCCACCTGTTGTCATGCACACATACAAACACGACAACAGTCGGATAATTCCGGTGAGAATATAATCCCAGTATAAATCAACGAACATGCAATCATATAATCAATATAAAGCATGAAGCAGATATCAGCTATATATATCAAAGTCTGAAACATAAATAATATGAAACTATCAATCATACTCGTGACTCCATGACTCAGACTAGACTCAATCCTAGTCTAGGGATCTCGGTTTTCAGACGTTGGCATTCCTATGTCGACCAACAGTAATAGAAGAAACTCTGATTCTATCCACGTCGATATAACCAAACATCCAGTGTCTTGACTTATCCGTCACAGACTGTGGCACTATCGCCAATACACTATCTTGTGACATCGTGCAATGTGCCCGTGGCGATCCCACCACTATCAGGCACTTCTGTCACAAGATCACTCGTCTAATACTCATCTAATACGTGCTTTCTATAAATCAATAGAACAAGCATATCAAATCAAATCAATGCATATAATAACAATAAGTATGTGATTTAGGGAAACTCAAGTATATCATACTCGAGTCGTTCTCCCGGTACCACATTGACTTATACCTTTCGTTCGTAGTCTCGGTCTGACGAAGTTGAAGTCTTGAATCCGAAGCTGTCAATATAAATCTGAAATGACATTATCGAGAAGAACAATATCAACATTTCCTTCAATTCAAAACTCAATCTGATCAATACTCAATTTCAGTACATGTCGATGGCATAACGGTATAAATTCGGTATACCCTCGGCAACTCAATATCAATAACCAATCTTAGCAACTCACAATCTCAACCAATACCATCATAATGCCACAATCTCAAATCTGTATCATTTCATTCAAATATAATCTGAAAAATGATAACAATCGCATAAACAGTCTGTTTTTCGATCCGATTTCGTTTCTACGATTACCAGTATTCCCAGAACACATAATAATAATCAAATCACAATTTCTCCAACATCATATTTTTGAATCAAGATAAAACTTAATAAAACTTACGTCCTTGTGTAGCTCTTGACGAGGGGATCTCAAAACTGTGATCGGATTAAAAATCGGATGGCCGGATCTTGCACAACCAATTTTCTAAGATACAAGGAAGCTTGAGGATGTTAGCCATGGAGGGTCTCGGTTTCTTGGCTGAAAATTCTGAATTGAATGAGGAATTACACGTCCAAATGCATGGCAAAGACAAGTGTCGCACTCAAATTTCATTATTTGCACTTTAGCCCCTGAACTCTTCACTATTTGCAATTCGGCCCTCGAAACTCTTTTTAATTCCATTTCAATCCTAATTAATTACAAAAACCGTGGAATCTAATTCATCATTCCAAAATTCATAAATTAAATAATCTCTAATTAAAATGATATAATCTCGGGCCTTACAATTCTCCCCCTCTGAGACATGATTTCGTCCTCGAAATCTCAAGCAATCATATCACAGGCCATCAAATCAGAAATAACATAAACTGAAATAGTAAACTCACATCAGTGGAATAACTCTGGGAACTCTTGTCTCATGTCTGATTCACTCTCCCAAGTAGCTTCTTCAATGCCATGACGAGTCCACTGAACTTTCATAAGCGGAATAGTATTCGTTCTGAGCTGTTTTTCTTTACGATCAATAATCTGGATTGGTTTCTCGATGTAACTCAGAGATTCATCAAGTTCTGCCTCGCCTGGCTGAATAATGTGAGAATCATCAGGGAGATACTTCCGCAGCATAGATACATGAAATACATCATGTATTCCAGATAGAGAAGGCGGTAATGCGAGTCGATAGGCACGATCTCCTATCTTCTCGAGAATCTCGTACGGCCCAATATATCGTGGAGACAGCTTCCCTTTCTTGCCAAATCTGACAACTCCTCTGAAAGGTGAAATCTTTAAAAATACTCGGTCTCCTGCCTCAAATACCAACGGTCTACGTCGAACATTGGCTTGTCTATCTTGAGCTGTCTTCATTCTCTTTTGAATCAGCTTCACTTTTTCTGTCATATCTCTAATCATATCAGGTCCAAACTCAGGTACCTCAGAGATATCATCCCAATACAGAGGGGATCTGCACTTCTTACCGTACAATGCTTCAAACGGAGCCATCTCAATACTCGTCTGATAGCTGTTGTTGTACGAAAACTCACAAAGTGGCAATGCATCTTGCCAACTAGTGCTAAAATCAAGCACCACAGCTCTCAGCATATCTTCCAGTGTCTGGATAGTCCGCTCTGACTGTCCGTCGGTCTGTGGATGATATGCGGTACTCAAATGTAACTTCGTACCTAGAGCCTGCTGCAAATTCTGCCAAAAGTGCGAAATAAACCGAGGATCACGGTTTGATACAATCAACTTCGGCACTCCGTGCAATCTGACCACTTCTCTGAAATAGATTTCTGCCATTTGGTCATATTTGTACGTCATCTGATACGGAATGAAGCATGCCGATTTGGTCAATCTGTCAATCACGACCCAAATCGCATCACAACCTCTGAAGGAACGTGGTAACTGCGTCACGAAGTCCATGGAAATGTGATCCCATTTCCATTCAGAAATCGATAAACTGTGCAGTAGACCTCCTGGTTTCTTTCTTTCCGCTTTCACCTGTTGGCAATTCAGACACTTGGAAACAAATTCTGCAACATCAGTCTTCATCTGTTTCCACCAACACTGTCCTTTCAAATCATTGTACATCTATCTTTCTGCCACCAGGATGAATGCTAAAACGACTGATGTGCGCTTCTGCCAGTATCCGTTGTCTCAATTCTGAAACATTCGGTACAACAATACGATTATTCACATACAGTACACTGTCACGTACCTGATATTCTGATCGATGTCCTGATCTGACCATCTCAATCGATTTTTGCACTTTCTGATCAACTTTCTGAGCCGCTTTAATTCTCAAAATCAGCTCTGGTTCAGCTTGAACAGCATACAATCTCAGTGGTCTACTATCTGTCTCAAATACTAATCCAGACAAACAGCAATCTTTTATCAAATTTGAAACACCAATCGTCGACAAGGATAAAGAAAAAACCTTTCGACTTAGTGCATCTGCTGCTGCATTAGATTTCCCCGGATAGTACTTGATTTCACAATCGAAGTCTTTAAGCAAATCAAGCCATCTTCGATGTCTCATATTCAACTCTGACTGTGAAAAGAGATATTTCAAGCTTTTATGATCAGAATAGATTTCAAACTTCTCACCGTAAAGGTAGTGTCGCCATATCTTCAAAGCAAAGACGATGGCAGCCAATTCAAGATCATGAATGGGTAACGAGTCTCATGTGGCTTCAGCTGTCTCGAGGCATAAGCAATAACATGCCCTCGCTGCATCAGCATACTACTCAATCCTCGGTGAAATGCATCACAATAAACCACAAAATCACCAGTACCTGATGGGATAGTCAGTATCGGTGCACTGGTCAATCTTTTCTTCAATTCAAGAAAGCTGGTCTCACATTCTTCAGACCAAACAAATGGAGCATTCTTCTGAGTCAACTGAGTAATTGGCTTGACAATACTCGAGAAATCTTTAATAAATCGACAATAATATCCTGCCAAACCCATAAAACTGCGAATTTCGGGTACTGATGTCGGTCTCGGCCAAGAAATCATTGCCTCAACCTTACTGGGATCAACTGATATACCGTCTCCGGATATAATATGCCCCAGAAATACAACATTTCTCAACCAAAACTCGCATTTCGACAGTTTAGCATACAGTTTCTCAGCCCTCAAAATATTCAACACAATTCTCAGATGTTCAGCATCAACACAATTCTCAGATGTTCAGCATGATCGATCATATTCTTCGAATATATCAAAATATCATCAATAAAAATAATCACGAAATCATCGAGATATTTCTGAAATACTCGGTTCATCAAACTCATAAAAACAGCTGGAGCATTGGTAAGACCGAAAGGCATGACAATAAACTCATAATGTCCATACCGGTTCATCAAACTCATAAAAACAGCTGGAGCATTGGTAAGACCGAAAGGCATGACAATAAACTCATAATGTCCATACCTGGTTCTAAACGCTGTCTTCGAGATATCAGAATCCCTGACTCTCAGCTGATGATATCCAGATCTCAAATCGATCTTGGAATATACTGAAGAACCCTGCAACTGATCAAACAAATCATCAATGAGAGGCAAGGGATATTTATTCTTTACCGTTGCTTTGTTCAATTGCCGGTAATCGATACAGAGTCTCATAGAACCATCTTTCTTCCTCACGAACAGTGCTGGAGCACCCCAAGGAGACACACTCGGTCTGATATACCCCTTGGCCAGTAAATCCTCCAACTGTTCTTTCAACTCTTTCAACTCAATCGGTGTCATTCTGTACGGAGCCCTCGAAATCGGAACTGTACCTGGCATCAACTCAATACTGAAGTCTATCTCTCGAATCGGATGCAATCTAGGAATCTCATCTGGGAAGACATCAGCAAACTCACACACCACTGGCAAATCTGCCAATGATGGACTCGATTTCAGTAAATCAACTTAATAGACAAGGAATCCTTCCACTCCTTTCTGTAACAATCGAGTCATAGATAATACGGATTTCAAAGGAATTCTAGATCGAGAACCCTTATCGTAGAATTTCCACTCATCAGCCATATCCGGTCTGAATCTCACAATCTTGTGGAAACAATCAACAGTAGCTCTGTACTTGGTTAACATATCGATACCGATAATACAGTCAAAATCAGACAATCCAAGCACAATACAATCTATCTCAATCTCATGCCCGTCATACTGTAGCATACAATGTTTCACAGACTTCACTGATATCAAACATGTCCCTAACGGAGAAGAGACAGATACTACAACAGATAATGACTCAATAGGCAATGCATGACTCAATGCAAATCGCTCAGATATAAATGTATGCGATGCACCAGTATCAATCAATACATATGCAGGATAACCAGAAATAAAACAGTTACCTGCAACAACATCATCAGGTGCATCCTGTGCCTGCTCCTCAGTCAAAGCGAACACTCTGGCCTGCTGTCTCGGAGGCTGGCTCACTGTCTGGCTTCCTCCTGGCCTCTGCTGTGACTGAGTAGACGGTGCTGGATGAAAAGAATGAACATCAGATGGTGGTTTCCCTGTCTGAGCCACTGATCCAGATGACTCTGCACCCTGTGATCTCTGAGAATCTCTCTGAGGACAAACTCGAGCAAAATGTCCCTGCTGCCTACAAATACGGCAACTGCCGAACACTCCTCGGCACTGCTCAGTGGAATGCTTCCCTCCACAGGTGCTGCAATAGGGTCCTATATAACTCTGGCCCTGACCAGTCTGTCTCGAGCCACTAGAACTGGAAGAACTGCTGCCAGACTTCTTGAACTGCTTTCCCTTAGCTTTCAGGAAATCTTTCTTTCCACTCCCACTGCCACTCTCAAATCTGGGAGATTGTGGAGGCATCTGTGGTCTCGGTGCTGAAGGCACAAACGAAGCTCCTCTCTGTCTTATAAGACCGGCTTCGGCTCCCTTGGCTCGGTTCAGGGCATCAGTAAAATTATTCGGTCTTCCGGTATTCACCAAGGTAAAGATTTTTGGATTCAAGCCATTAATGAACTGGCCGGCAACAGCTTCGTCATTTTCGGCCACATGTGGAGCAAATCGTAGCAATGTGGAGAACTTGGCTACATATTCTTCGATGTTCAGTTGACCCTGTCTCAAGTTCGCAAACTCTGCTCCCTTATCCTTCCTGTACGACACTGGAAAGAACCTCTGATAAAATTCAGTTCTAAACACATTCCAGGTAATAACTGTACCTCGATGCTCCAATGCCCGCTTTGTTGTAATCCACCAGTTCTTTGCCACATCATGCAACTGGTTCTCTATCAGTTTCACTCTCCTCTCATCAGTGTAATCCAAGGACTCAAACAGCATCTCAATGTCGTCTAACCAACTCTCGCAATCAACTGAAGTCTCAGTACCCTTCAGAGTCGGTGGATGGAATGACTGAAATCTCTTCAGTAATGTCTGTGTTGCTGTCACATCCATGGGAGGATTCGAAGTGCTACCCTATTCCGGTATTCTTCAAGGAGGCATATCTAATTATCAAAAGGGTTAGCAACCAAATACAACAATATGTATATATCACTTCCCTTCTGATCATCTTAACTCTGATCAAGAATTGGTTCTGATTCAATCTCAATAATACACATTACCATATCAAAGTCAGATAATCAGGTAAACATGTATTAAAACAGTAAATCATGCTAGCAATCAAAAGCAAGGAAGAAGAACTCAATCTACCCCGCTCACTAGCTTCTATCTCAATCTAAAGGATCTATCGCTCTGATACCACCTGTTGTGGGGACCCGGACGCTAATCATACTCTTAATCGTCATTGGGACAATTTAATCAATTATAATAAACAGGGGCTAAATTTTTTTTTTTAAAATGCGGAATGTAATGGAACTCATACTAGTATACATATCAGTATAAAATAAGGTACAAGTCCTGTACAGCATACATTCAATACAGACTAAGGTTCAACAACTATCTATCAAGTGTTCAAACTCTATCTACAGCAACATCCAAGTCCGTGGTCTCCACTCTAATCATGATCTCTCGTCATCTCCTCGACCCTGATCCTGTCCCACCTGTTGTCTTGCACACATACAAACACGACAACAGCCGGATAATTCCGGTGAGAATATAATCCCAGTATAAATCAACGAACATGCAATCATATAATCAATATAAAGCATAAAGCAGATATCAGCTATATATATCAAAGTCTGAAACATAAATAATATGAAACTATCAATCATACTCGTGACTACACGACTCAGACTAGACTCAATCCTTGTCTAAGGATCCCGGTTTCCAGACGTTGGCATTCCTATATCGACCAACAGTAATAGAAGAAACTCCGATTCTATCCACGTCGATATAACCAAACATCCAGTGTCTTGACTTATCCGTCACAGACTGTGGCACTATCGCCAATACACTATCTTGTGACATCGTGCAATATGCCCGTAGCGATCCCACCACTATCAGGCACTTCTGTCACAAGATCACTCGTCTAATACTCATCTAATACGTGCTTTCTATAAATCAATAGAACAAGCATATCAAATCAAATCAATGCATATAATAACAATAAGTATGTGATTTAGGGAAACTCAAGTATATCATACTCGAGTCGTTCTCCCGGTACCACATTGACTTATACCTTTCGTTCGTAGTCTCGGTCTGACGAAGTTGAAGTCTTGAATCCGAAGCTGTCAATATAAATCTGAAATGACATTATCGAGAAGAACAATATCAACATTTCCTTCAATTCAAAACTCAATCTGATCAATACTCAATTTCAGTACATGTCGATGGCATAACGGTATAAATTCGGTATACCCTCGGCAACTCAATATCAATAACCAGTCTTAGCAACTCACAATCTCAACCAATACCATCATAATGCCACAATCTCAAATCTGTATCATTTCATTCAAATATAATCTGAAAAATGATAACAATCGCATAAACAGTCTGTTTTTCGATCCGATTTCGTTTCTACGATTACCAGTATTCCCAGAACACATAATAATAATCAAATCACAATTTCTCCAACATCATATTTTTGAATCAAGATAAAAATTAATAAAACCTACGTCCTTGTGTAGCTCTTGACGAGGGGATCTCAAAACTGTGCTCGAATTAAAAATCGGATGGCCGGATCTTGCACAACCAATTTTCTAAGATACAAGGAAGCTTGAGGATGTTAGCCATGGAGGGTCTCGGTTTCTTGGCTGAAAATTCTGAATTGAATGAGGAATTACACGTCCAAATGCATGGCAAAGACAAGTGTCCCACTCAAATTTCATTATTTGCACTTTAGCCCATGAAATCTTCACTATTTGCAATTCGGCCCTCGAAACTCTTTTTAATTCCATTTCAATCCTAATTAATTACAAAAACCGTGGAATCTAATTCATCATTCCAAAATTCATAAATTAAATAATCTTGAATTAAAATGATATATTCTCGGGCCTTACAGATAGATAATTCCAGCGTCTAATAGTTTTAATACTTCATTCTTAACAACTTCCTTCATATGTGGATTTAACCTTCTTTGTGGTTGTTGATATGTTTTAGCATTTTCTTCCAAGTGAATTTTACGTGTACAAATTAAAGGATTCATACCTTTTATATCTTTCAAAGTCCATCCAATTGCATTTTTATATTTTTTAAGTAATTTAATCAAATCTTCTTCTTGATTTGGCAAAAGAGTGGAAGAAATTACAACAGGAAATGTTTTATTTTCACCAAGAAATACATATTTCAATTCTAATGGTAAAACTTTTAATTCAAGTTTTGTATTATCATCTTCTTTAAAATTATTTTTAGACTCAAAACTTTCTATTGAAAAAACTTCAGATTGTTGATTTAAGTTTTCTTCTTGTATATTTTCTTCCACAATTGTTTCAATTTCATTATCATATTCATTTTCATTAATACTTGGTTGTTTACATAAATTGAACACATTAAGTTCTAGAGTCATATTTCCAAAAGACAATTTCATTATTCCATTTCGACAATTAATTAAAACATTTGAAGTTGCTAGAAATGGTCGTCCCAATATTACTGGAATTTCATTATGTACTTCTATTGGTTGTGTATCTAAAACAATAAAATCTACAGGATATATGAATTTATCAACTTGAACCAACACATCTTCTACAATACCTATAGGTATTTTGATTGACCTATCCGCCAGTAAGAGAGTAACAGAAGTGGGTTTTAATTCTCCTAAATTAAGTTTTTCATAAACTGAATAAGGAAGTAAATTCACACTTGCTCCCAAATCCAACAAAGCTTTTTTAATTTTATTTTCTCCAATAATACATGAAATTGTTGGACAACCAGGATCTTTATATTTTAAACTAGAATTATTTTGAAGAATAGAACTTACTTGTTCAGCCAAGAATGTTTTTTTCTTCACATGCAATTTTCTCTTTACAGTACATAAGTCTTTTAAAAATTTTGCATAAGAAGGTATTTGTTTAATAGCATCTAATAATGGAATATTTATCTTCACTTGTTTAAAAACTTCATAGATATCAGAATCACTTATTTGTTTTTTATGATTTGTTAATGCATGAGGAAATGGTGGAGGTTTATTTGACTTATTTACTATTTCAGATGATTTATCATTCACCATATTATTCTTAAAATTTAAGGTATCATCATTCTCAAAAGTATCAGGATTATCATCCTTACTCTTTGATTTTAAATGATCCTTGTTTTCATTACTATATGGATCATTAACTATTTTACCACTTCTAAGGGTAATAACAGATTTTATTTGATCAATTTTTTCATTTCAGATTTTATTTGATCAATTTTTTCATTTTTTAATTCTTGATTTTGATTTTTAGGATTATGTTGAGGTTGAGATGAAAATTTTCATTTTTCATGAATATTAAGTGCAGATGCAAATTTTGCAAGAGTTTCTTTCAAATCACTCATAGATTGACCGTTTTGAATATTGATAGACTCTTGCTTTTGGATAAATGCATGAATTACATCTTCAAAATTTTTTCTTAGAGGTGTAACCTAAGGAATATAACCTTGATGATTTTGGTTATTTTGAAAATATTGTTGTGACAGTTGTGCATTATTATCATTCCTCCAACTAAAATTAGGATGATTTTTCCATCCAGGATTATATGATGGTGAAAAAGGATCTAGTATTGTTTTTTTATAATTGTTAACATAATTTGCTTGTTCATGGAGACATTCTTTAAATGAAGGTAATGTTGGACAATCTTTTGTAGCATGATCATGTGTATCACATATATGACAAACAATTTCTTGAATACTTTTTAATTGACCACTCTTTTTCATTTCTAATGACTCAATTTTTCTTGCTAAAGATGCAAGTTTAGCTTGAATATCTATATCATCTTTAAGATTATAGATATCACCCCCATTTGTTGAATTATTGTTTTTAGTTGTTGGTGGTTCTATTGTGTCAATATTATCCCAATTTTGAGCATTTTCTGCTAATAAATCCAAATATTCCATAGCTTCATTTGGGTTTTTATCTTCAAAAGTTCCATTACACATGAATTCTATCATTTGCCTATTTTTAGGTATTAGACCTTTATAAAAGTGAGAAACTATTCTCCATGTTTCAAAACCATGATATGGGCATGTATTAAGTAATTCTTTATATCTATCCCAACATTGATAAAACGTTTCTCCTTGTTTTTGAGAAAAAGTTGTAATTTGTCTTTTAAAAGAGTTTGTTATATGGGAAGGGCAAAACTTTTTGAGAAATTGTTGTTGCATTTCTTCCCATGATCTTATTGAACTTGATCTTAAATTTTGTAGCCATGTTTTAGCTTTATCTTTTAAAGAAAAAGGGAAAAGCTTTAATCGAACTATATCCATGCTACAATTTTGATCATTATAAGTGTTACAAACTTCCTCAAATTCTCTTAGATGCAAATATGGATTTTCAGAATCTAAGCCATGAAAATTTGGTAAAAGTTGAATAATTTGAGGTTTGAAGTTGAAATTAGATGCATCAGGAGGAAAAACTAAACAAGATGGGGCACTAGTTCTAATAAGGTTCATATGGTGCCTAAGTGTTCTTAATTGATCATGTTATTGATTATTATTATTATTATTATTATTATCATTATCTTGATTATTTGAATTATCATCCATGTTTAAATTATTTTCAGATACTCGAATAAGTCTACCACTTTTTTTTCGACTCCAAATACTCATACAAAAAAAAAACAACACAATACTTATAAATAAAACATAATTAACAAATATAAACTTAATTTATACCTCCCCAGCAACGGCGCCAAAAACTTGCTACTACTTAAATAATAATTCACCCAAGTGTAGGTTGTCTGCAAGTAATATATTTCCTAAGTACGAGATCGATCCTCAGAGAGGTTATTTTGAGTTTAAATTTATTAATTTATAGATTACCAAATGTAAGAATGAAGTTTACAAATTATAAATTTTGTCAAGGCTTGAGAATTTATTCTTGGTTTATGTAATATTGTTTAACTAAAAGTAAAACAAAAGAAACCACCATAAATAATGGCTCCAAGAAAATTAAACACACACATAATATAATATAGTTTCCACTATAGAAAATACCTAATTAACCGATATTTTATATATGGTACATATGATTATAATTATAACTATATAAATAATTAATTGCATAAAGTAAATATTAAATTAAATCATTATATTTCATTTAGAACAACCGGCAGAGCCACGCTATTGCCTATGAAATATATTGATTTAATAAGTTAGTTGCGGTAAAGTAAAAGTTAGTTGCGATAAAGTAAATGTTAGTTGCGGAAAAGTAAATGTTAGTTGCGAGAAAAAGTAAAAGTTAGATGCGAAAAATAAAAGTTAGTTGCGATAAAGTAAATGTTAGATTGTTAGATGTTAGTATTAAATCATAATATTTCATTTAGAACAACCGGCAGAGCCACGCTATCGTCTAAATGAAATATTATGATATTATTATATAAATATATATATATATATATATATAATAATAAGTGATGAAATATTTATTGTATCAAAATTAAACAACAAATCAAGATAACCACTTTAATGGTATCAATCATTTGATGTAAATTGATAACAACAAATAATTCATTTTTATACCTACAATAAAAATAATTTAGCTAAATGAAAAGAAATAAAAAAAGAATATACAAAATATAAACAATCTTACTTCACCAAGAATGCATCATCTTCACCTTGACATAATAGATTTAGCTTGCCATAAGCTTACTTTTGATCAACACTAAAATATCACTCATAGTTGAGAACATGAAAGAAAATATATTGGAACTTAGAACTTTGATACACACTATATTTTACAATGAGATAGAATGATTCTCAAGCTAGCACAAGGCCTCTATTTATAGGCCAAATGAGAGAAAGGGTCAAAATTTTTATTATTGCCATGTAGTTGCAATAGTATTCTTTGTCTCCTCCAAGTTCAATTCCATGTCCCTTCTTTCAATGCTTTGTTCCACGACTTTAATCAACGAATTTGACTCTGCTCAAAACGGCAAAAATGTGGGGAATTGTCTGTAGATGAATTTGGCCACTTGGTTCACCTCATTTGGTTAAATATTGAAATAGTTATGATTTTTTACTATATGCTGGTCATAGTAAAAGTAAATTTGTCCTCCTCTTGATATTTGCACAATTTGATCATCTTAATGAACTTTTAGGCAATCATGTCTTCTGCAAAGTTGTAGATAATTTCTCAAGGATTCCAAACATGTTTGAGTCACCTCCATTTGAATTTTCTAGCTTGAGTTATCATTATTTTACTAACACGTAGAAAACCTGAAAATAAAACATATTTAGTCAGACAATTAAATATAAACAAACAATACTAAAACAACATAATTTTATAATTTTAATGAAACTTAAATTTTAAAATACAGATTTTAACATATAATAAAATATTAATTTTAAGTTTCATCAGGGAGCATGTCCCGGGACTTGGGGATGGTCGAGGTGTGGTGCCCCGAGCCAGGGTGTAGTGCCCTGGGCTTTTTAAGAACCAAGGTACGGAGCCTTGGGCCGGGAAGCATGTCTCGGGACTTGGGAATGGTCGAGGTGTGGTGTCCCGAGCCAGGGTGTAGTGCCCTGGGCTTTTTAAGAACCAAGGTATGGAGCCTTGGGCCGGGGAGCATGTCCCGGGACTTGGGAATGGTCGAGGTGTGGTGCCCCGAGCCAGGGTGTAGTGCCTTGGGCTTTTTAAGAACCAAGGTACGGAGCCTTGGGCTGGGGAGCATGTCCCGAGACTTAGGAATTGTCGAGGTGTGGTGCCCCGAGCCAGGGTGTAGTGCCATGGGCTTTTCTTTAATAACCGGGGCCTAGTACCTCCCGAGATAAGATAACAGAAACATTCATAACACTTTTTCTCTGAGAAAATCGATCTTTCATTTATTTCTTCCATCAAATAATTACATCTGTCATGCATAGTATTTTTTTCAAATTAAATACATTCTAAGGCCTTTTAAGAAGATGATCCTGGGCATCTTCTAGATAAAAAGATCTTGTACTGACCCTCCGAGTGATCTTATAGGATCCTTCCCATCGTGCTTCTAACTTCCCAACATCCCCGGCAGATTGACTTTCTTCATGACTAAATCCCCTATTTGGAAGTCTCGGATCCGAACCTTTCTATTTTATGACTTCATAACCCGGCTCCGATATGCTTCTATTCGGATGAGTGCTCGGTCTCTCTTTTCTTCCACCAAATACAACTCCATAGCCCGGCTTTGATCATTGTCGTCCGGGTAAGATTCTACCCGGAAAGATGTTTTTCCAATTTCCACAGGAAGGACTGCTTCAGAACCATATACCAAGTTAAAAGGAGTTTCTTGAGTAGGTGCCCGGGGAGTGGTTCTATATGCCCAGAGAACACTGGGCAATTCTTCTACCCAATCCTTTCATCTGCCTTGTAGCCGGGTTTTTAATGCTTGTACGATAATTCTATTCCCAACCTCTGTTTGGCCATTAGCTTGAGGATAGGCCACAGAGGTAAAGGACTGTGTGATCTTCATTTTCCTGCACCATGAGGTAATCTCTTTGCCATGAAATTGTCTTCCATTATCTGATATTAGCCTTCGGGGTACTCCAAACCGGCACACTATATTCTTCCACAGAAATTTCAAAACTTCCTGCTCAGTGATTTTGGCTAAGGGCTCAGCTTCCACCCATTTAGAGAAATAATCTACAGCTACTAGCAAGAATTTCTTCTGAGCCCGGGCAATTGGGAAAGGGCCTACAATATACATGCCCCACTGATCAAAGGGGCAAGATGTCCAAATAGGCTTCATGAGAGTGGTTGGGCTGTGTCGAAAATTTGAATGATTTTGACAGCCCTCACAAGCCTGGACCACCCGAGCAGAATCTTGACTAAGAGTTGGCCACCAGAACACGGCAAGCATTGTCTTCTGGGCCAAAGATATTCCTCCGAGGTGCTCAGCACAACACCCTTCATGAATCTCTCGGAGGACATAATCCACCTCTTTCTCCGATAAGCATTTCAAAAGAGGTCCCTGAAATGATCTCCTGTACAAAATATTATTTAAGAGAACAAACCTGAGAGCTTGTCTCTTAATCTTTCGAGCTTGAGCTTTGTCCTCGGGTAGTTCATTATTCATAATGAACTTAATCAGAGGTGTCATCCAGGAATCCTCGGGTACTGGTAATATTTCTTCCTCGGTGGAGAGGATCAGCCGAGAAACATGCAAGACCTCTCGGGTGCTAACTTCTGACAAAGAAGCAGCCATTTTTTCCAGAGCATCTGCCTCGCCATTCTCCTCCCGGGGTATTTGTTCAATACTCCAATCAGCAAAGATTTTTGCTTGGGCTCGAATGAGCTGTAAATATTTGAGCATCCTGTCAACCTTAGCTTCATAAACACATTTTATCTATTGAGTGATGAGTTGTGAATCAGAATACATGATAATCCGGGAAGCTCCAACTTCCCGGGCAGCTCGGATACCAGCAAAAACAGCCTCATACTCGGCCTCATTATTTGTTACCCGGGAGTCAATCCTTAGTGCCAATTTAGTCTTTTCTCCCGGGGGAGACAACAAGGCTAGACGCCCCATCCACAAACACTCTCCATACTTCTTCTTCCTCAGGTTGAACCATTTTGGATAAGAAATCTGACAAGGCTTGCGCTTTGATGGCAACCCGAGGCTTGTATTCAATGTCATATTCTCCCAACTCTACTGTCCACTTGATCATCCGCCCGGATACTTCTGAATGAGTCATGATCCTGCCAAGAGGACTATTGGTAAGAACAATGATTTGATGTGACAGGAAGTAAGGTCGTAGCTTCCGGGCGGTCATGACCAAGGCCAAAGCAATCTTCTCTATTTCGCTGTAATGGAGCTCGGGGCCTCTTAGAGCATGGCTGACATAGTATACAGGTTTTTGATTAGAGCCTTCTTCTTTTATTAGAACTGAGCTGACAGCATTCTCCGTAGTAGATAGATAAACGAATAGCTTTTCCCCGGGCTCCGGCTTCACCAATACAGGGAGCTATGCAAGATGAATCTTCAAGTCCTGGAAGGCATGTTCACATTTCTCATCCTATCCGAATTGCTGGGCCTTCCTTAAGACTTGAAAGAAAGGATAACTTCTGTGTGCTGACCGGGAGATAAATCGAGAAAGGGAAGCAATCCTCCCGGTCAGTTTCTGTACTTCTTTGACAGATCGAGGAGATGGCATGCACATCACAGATTTGACTTTCTCCTGATTTACCTCGATCCCCCGATCAGTCACTATGAATCCCAAGAACTTGCCACTCTTTACGCCAAAAATACACTTGGCAGGGTTAAGCTTGATCCCGTAATGCATCAGAGTAGCAAAAGTTTCTTCTAGATCAACAATAAAGTCCGCAACCTCCTTGGACTTGCCCAGAATATCATCCACATAAATTTCCACATTTCATCCCAGCTGCTTCTCAAAGACTTTGTTCATTAGACGCTAGTAAGTAGCCCCTGCATTCTTCAACCCGAAAGGCATTACAATATAACAAAATGTACCTCTCGAGGTGATGAAGCTGGCTTTATCTTGATCACTCTTGGCCAAGGGGATTTGATGATATCCCTGGTATGCGTCCATGAAACTCAGCAGTTCAAAACCTGAGGTGGAATCCACCAGCTGATCAATCCTGGGTAGAGGATAATGATCCTTAGGACAAGCTTTATTAAGATCGCAGAAATATACACACATCCGTCACTTCCCGGTGGATTTAGACACCAACACCACATTCGAGAGCCATGTAGCAAATTGAATTTCCCGAATGTAGCCGGCCTTCAAAAGTTCTTTCACTTGCTCATTAATAACTTTGTCCTTTTCAGGACCAAAGTGTCTTTTCTTTTGCTTCACCGGGTGAGATCCCGGGAGAATGTTCAGTTGGAGCTCCGATATCAGGGGAGAAATCCCTGTCAACTCCTGTTGGGACCAGGCAAACACATGAATATTAGCTTTCAAACAGTTAATCAAACTAACCCGGGTGGATGTACTGAGGTCTCGAGCCACCCGGATTTGCTGGCCTGGTCCGACTTCTATCATCTCCTGCTCCCCCTCCGCTATAAAATGTACTTCTCCTTTATCCACTATTCTCCATTCCCCCTCTTCAACCTTTGATTTCTTTTTCTCCCTCCTGGTTTTGCTCTGATCAGCCCGGACTGCCTCCACATAGCATTTCCGGGAAGAAGGTTGATCTCCCCGGACTTCTCCTACCCGGGCTCCCACAGAAAACTTTATCTTTTGATGGTGAGTAAATGTCACAGCCCTCAACTCATTCATAGCTGGCCTCCCAATAATGATGTTATACGAGGATGGGGAGTCCACTACAGTGAAAGAAGTCATCACCGTCTTTTTGAGGTCTTGGGAGCCCAGAGTTAGTGGTAAGACAATCTTCCCTTCAGGGTAAACCACATGGCCAACAAAGCCAAAGAAGGCAGTTTCCACAGCTTCCAAATGGTAACCCTGCAAATTCATCTGCACAAAAGCATCTTTAGAAATTACATTTACAGAGCTGTCCGAGTCAATAAAGACTCTCAAAATGTCATCATTTGCCACCCGGACTTGGATAAACAGGGCATCATTGTGGGGCAGATTCACCCCCTTCAAATCCTCGGGGCCAAAGCTGATCACCGTCTCGCTCCTCCTCATCCCCTCTACCTCCATACACTCCCTCCTACTTCTCGATTTCCTTGCCCGATTGGAGTCTCCATCAGTGGAGCGAACTCTTTTTTCTTTCGTGCTCGGGCTTTCTTCTTCTCCCGGGCTCACTCCTTGGACTACTCCTTACACCTCCTCCTCGGGCGCTGGATCCTGGCTGCCGAGATGTCCAAGGTGGCAATCTCGGTCTTTTGTTGTCGTGACTGGGTCCCGGGGCGGAAGGTAAGACATAATCTCCCTTCAGTGTCTTGCAGTCCTCGGTGTTATGATGACACACTTTGTGGAGAGTGCAAAATCCTCTCTTCTCTGGCCGGGATAATTTGTAAGGTCCAAAATTAAGACGACGTAATCCAACTGCATGCGAATCTAGGAAATTATGAAAAATTGAGTAATTAATTGATTTTAGCTGCTAATTAATTATGTGACGTACTTGTTTATATGCTAAATGAGATTTATTTGTCATCATGCATAAAAAAATGTATTTTTAGGAATATTCAAGTGACGATCGAGGAACGGGGACCGAGGGCTGAAGAAAACGTAAAATATTTATATTAAATAATTATTTTTAATTATTTAAAAGATGGTCGATGCTTTTTAGTATTTTTATGAAATTAAGGGTTTTGAGGTGATTTTATACGCCGGGGCGTAAATTTTATCGGTGTTGGTTTTTCAACTAAAATACGAGCTTTTTGGCAACCCGGCTAATAAATTCACAAATTTATTTAAACAAAAACCTTGTTAATATTTTATTTAATTCTAATTAAAGGCTAATGGGCTTAATTGTTGGCTTAATGGGCCTAAAGCCATGTTAGCAAATAATTAGTATATAATACATGATTTAGTCTCCCCAAAACCCTACACTTTTTGCATCAAGGGATCGGCCACACACTTTTTAAAATCTGAAAACACTCCCATACACACACGGCACTCACCACACCAAGCTAGAAGAGGTTTTCGAAGGCATCAAGCCAAGAGCAAGCCATCGTCGCGTCCCGTTCTTCGTCGTCAACGGTTTTTCGTGCGTATAAAACGCAAAGGCACACCCTAATCTCCCTTTACTCATCCATCATATCATATTAATGCTTAAATTATTGGATGCATGAATAACATGAAAGAAAAACAAGTGCCACTTTTCTAAATTTTCGTTTTGGATCATAGCATGATATGTTAAGCAAGGTTTTTGATTCTTAAAACATGATTGTATGTTGTTTAAGGACTGCCATGATCTAGGCCATGATTTACAAGGGTTTACACGTGAGTTAGGGTCCTGTAAGCGCACCATACACGCTGGAATTTGAAGAGCACCAAATAAAACGTAAGTTGCTGTCATGGGAAGAACATGGGTTCGATTAGGGGTCCTCACGGCCGGGCTTGGTGCGACTCTTGTCCAGGGGCTAGCCAGGGGCGTGGGGGAGACCAAGGAAGAGTCCTAGCCATGCTAGGACTCGAGAGGAGAGGCGGCGAAGAGTCCATCGTAGGAAGGACTCTACCCGAGAAGCATGGCAGTTCGCGTGCAGGAGGTGCGCGGCTGCAGGGAAGGGAAGGGCTCGTTCCAAGCTTGCTGGGCAGGGTTAGGGCGAGTCCTTAGGATCCTGGGTAAGTGCTAGGTATGCTGGTTCGTGGCTAGAGTGTCGGCTAGGGTCCTTATTGCATCAAACATAGAGTCCATGCAGGATATAACTCTCGGCCAGCTTATGGGCAGTAGAGGGGACCTTCGTTTTTGGTTTTGGGGAGGGTTTCTTGTTAAAGTTAGAGTCCAGTAGGCTAAATTATTGTGTTGGGCAAGTTTTGGCTCGACATGGTTCGGGGGTAACTCGTGAAAATCAGAAGTTGGCTCGGGATCGAAGTTTAGGTGTCAAAATAGGGTTTTAAGTAAAGAAAAAATTGGAAAACGGATCACGGGGGTCGAGTCGGGGTCCATAAGGGCTAAAATAATATAAAAAGACTAAATTTAGAATTTAAGAATTTTATATTAAAGTTTGGTATTTTTCGGGATTAAAACACTGTTAAAACAATTAAGAAAAGATAATTGAAAAAGTCTAACATTTAAGCCAAATAAAATTATGAAAAAAATTCACGTAAGCTTAAATAATTATTTGGGACATGTTAGAGTCGTGAAATCAAGGAAAAAGTCGAAAACGTAAAATGTCGAGTCCAGGGGTAAAACGGTCTTTTTACACCTAGAAATTAGTTAAGGTCATGGCAGTGCCCTAAATGCTATTTTATGAAAATATGATTATTTTTAAATGTTTATGAATTGTTCATGATTGAATGATGATTTTTAAATGTCTATTTGATTTTTATGATTGAGGGAAGACATTTAAAATACATGTTGCATGCTTGGTTTCAAAAATGAAAAACGTAATGATATTCATGATTTTTCTAAAGTGATGTGAATGAAAAATGTTGAAGGATGTGAAATAATTGTGACTAATTCGTTAATGTTGGCGACGTCGTGAGGGTTATGGTCCCAGTAGGAGCCCGACGATCGTGTTTCCATCATTGCGAATATGTGGTAACGGATATGTGGTAACGGTTTTGTGGTAACGGAAGAATGGGAATATCGTGAGGGGAAAAGGCCCCAGAGGGAGCCCATTTATGGGAAAAGGCCCCAGAGGGAGCCCCGACGAGCGTATTTCTATTCGAATCATGATAGGCCAGGGCCCAGTTGACCGGTGAGAGTGTTGCTGGTGTCCCCCGCCGCCCAGTACTGTGGTTTTATGTAGATGGATCCATCGACCCTCATGAGCATGATCAGGAAAGTCACAATTAACGATCTGAATTCAACAAAAGGAAAAGGAAAAGGAAAAGGAAAAGGAAAAATGTTTATGATCATGAAAAATGTTTTATGTCATGTCATGTTGAGAAAAAAGGGAAAAGGTTAAGGTTTATGGTTGCATGTCATGAAAAAGTATTTTATGAAAATGTTTATGTTTAAAGTTTATGCATCATGAAAATATTTATGAAAATGTTTATGTTTATGCATCTTCATGAAAACGATATTTTAAGTACACATATTTTTCACCGTTATATGTTGACTGTATTACGTATTACTCGTTATCAAGATTATGGTGTGTTGAGTCTTTAGACTCACTAGGTGTGATGGATGCAGGTGGTATTGAGGGAGGACTTGATGAGTGATTTGACTGGACTGAAGGCGCACACAACCCGAGGACCAGCGCTTCTACTTTTTCCGCATTATGACTTTTGACTCATGCTTTATGATTAAAGATTTTTAAGATTACTTATTTATGCTTTTGAGAGATTTTTGAGAGGTTTAGTATGGGCTTTACTTTTCAAATTATTGCTTTTTAGGTTTAGTAAAATGTTTGACGATTTTATGCTTTAAAATATTTTTCTTTGGATTTTTAAATAGCAGTTGGATGTTTATTTTTAAAATGATGTCAAAAATATTTTATGGTTCGGCCGATGCTAAGTGAGGAAAAAAAAAATTTTTCTAGTACTTTTAAAGCAATAAAAAGAGCAGGACGTCTCAGTTGGTATCAGAGCAAAGGTCCTGCAAAGAGTTGTGCCACCATCAGCGCCGGGAATATCAGTCGTCAAGCCTCAAGTTGTAAGATTTACTTGCTTTATGTGATTTTATATGATTTAACCTGCATGACGTTATGGATATTATGTTTATGATACATGTTTAATAGCTTTTTGAGTAGTATTGCCTTGCATGCTTAAAATGCTAATTAAGTCAGGATGTGTTACATGATTAGAGAACTTAGATTTAAATGCATGTTGGTTACGTTAGAATTTGGAAAACATTCAGATAAAATGCCTCCTAGACGCGTACCCGTTATCGAGAATCAGGCAGAGAACAGTGTTAATCGCAGAGGGAATAGTCAAAGAAATGCACCACCACCACCACCTCCTCCAGGGGATCCTGCTACTCGTGCATTAGAGGGTATGGCTCGTCTCTTCGAGCAACAGTTACAGCAGCAGCAGATACAGCAGCAACAGCTACAGCTGCAGTTACAGCAGATGCAGCAGCAGCAGCCACAGCAGCCACCTAGGCCACATCATGATATTTATGAGCAGTTCCGGAGGCTAGGGCCGAAGGAATTTTCTGGCACCACCGATCCACTTGCTGCAGAGAGTTGGATCCGATCACTCGAGGTACATTTTCGCTATCTGAACATGGGAGACGCCGACCGTGTGAGGTGCACTACTTATCTGCTTAGGGATGACGCTTCTTTATGGTGGGAAGGAGCCGAGCATGGTGTTGACCTTGCTACACTCACTTGGGCACAGTTCAAGACGAAATTCTATGAGAAATACTTTACTGCTGACGTCAGAAGCCGGATAAAGAGGGAATTTATGACTCTCCGCCAGGGAGACGTACCTGTTGCCGATTTTGTGAAGAAGTTTGATAGGGGTTGCCACTTTGTACCCCTTATTGCTGGAGACGCGGAAGAAAAACTTAGGCATTTCAAGGATGGCCTAAGACCTACCATTCGGGATAAAGTCATGATGATGCGTCCGGAGAATTATGCTATGGCAGTTACTTATGCATATCAGGCTGAGCAGTCCTTAAAGGACATTGACTTTGAGATTCAGCGCAAGAGGCAGCACTATCAGAATAACAATCAACCCAACAAGAAGCCAAATACGGGTCCTCCTAGACCTCAAGGGCCTCAAAAGCCCCAAGGTCAAGTCAAGAAGCCAGCGCCACCAAAGCCACAGAATCCGGGAGCACCAAAGCCTGCTGAGAGGCAACCATGCAAGGAGTGCAACCGTCTACATCTTGGCAAATGCGAGTTGGGATCATATAAATGTTTCTACTGCAAGGAGGCCGGTCACAAAGCTATTGATTGCCCAAAGAGGAAAGCAGCTACTACGGCCCGAGCTTATGTGATGAATGCCGAGGAAGCCGAGGAAGAGGCAGACACTACACTCATCACGGGTAACCTAGTCATTTAACATTTTTATATTCCTTATTTCTGCATGAAATGTTAAATTGGTTATTAGAATTGAATTGTGATTAAGTTTCAACCTAGAATAAATTAGGTTGCATGTTCTACTTAGTTGGCCTTAAGCGATGATTTTAGAAACCATAGAAAAATGATTCGAATTTTTGTGCCTTATTTTATGTGAAGGATGTTATGATTCAGAATAAAAAGTCTAAGGGCCAAAATTAAAGAAAACCATAAAAGGGGGTTTCGAAATTATGGGGGGGCCAATATGCAATTTTCGAAAATTTAAGGGACTTAAGTGCAATAATTCGAAAATTATGGGTCAATAATGCAGACTTAAAAGATTGAGGGACTAAAGCAAAACTTCTCTAAGAAATGTTTAAGTTCAACACGAAATCTTCATTCAACTTTGGGAATTAATGATAGTAAATCCTTAAGTGTCAACACGAAAAGAATTAAAAGACATTTTCACCGCAGGGAGGATCATCATTCTAGGCGTAGCTACCTATGCTTTGCTAGATTCAGGAGCTACACACTCTTTCATATCAGAAACCTTCATCAAAAGACTGAATGTTACTCCTCAAGATATGGGTTTGGGTTTCAAAGTTTCGATTCCATCCGGTGATCAGATGCTCACGTCTAAGATTGTTAAGAATCTGGAGCTTCGTTTATTCAAAGATGTTGTTCGGGCAGATCTTATTGTGCTTCCTATGCCCGAATTCGATATTATACTTGGGATGGATTGGCTATCTGCGAATGGAGCTTCGATTGATTTCCGTCAGCGATCAGTATCTATCAGGCCACCCAGTGGTAAATCTTTTGTTTTCGAGCCGGCAAGAAACCAGCAAATGCCGCACATTATCTCTTGTCTATGTGCGAGGAAGCTTATTAAGCATGGATGTCAGGCGTATTTAGCATGTGTCACTACTACACATGAATCCATCAGCCAGAAGCTAGAAGATGTTGATATTGTGAGGGATTTTCCTAGCGTCTTTCCCGAAGACGTTTCTGGCATTCCGCCCGATCGTGAGGTGGAGTTCTCTATTGACCTTATGCCGGGCACTGTTCCTATATCTAAAGCACCTTATCGTCTAGCACCCGCTGAAATGAAAGAATTGAAAGATCAAATTCAAGAATTGCTAGACAAAGGTTTTATTCGCCCTAGTTACTCTCCATGGGGCGCACCGGTTTTGTTTGTGAAAAAGAAAGATGGTAGTATGCGTCTTTGCATCGATTATCGAGAGCTCAATAGGGTCACTATAAAAAATAAGTATCCACTGCCAAGAATTGAGGATTTATTTGACCAGTTGCAAGGAGCTTCGATATTTTCTAAAATTGATCTGCGATCTGGATACCATCAGTTGAAAGTCAAGGAGTCTGACGTGCACAAGACAGCATTTCGCACAAGATATGGGCACTATGAGTTTATGGTCATGCCATTCGGGTTGACCAATGCGCCAGCGATCTTCATGGATCTCATGAATCGCGTATTTCAGCCGTATCTGGATCAGTTTATTATTGTCTTCATTGATGACATATTGATCTATTCCAAGAGCAGAGAGGAGCATAGTCGCCATTTGAGGACAGCACTGCAAGTTTTACAAGACAGAAAGCTTTATGCAAAATTCAGCAAGTGCGAGTTTTGGCTTGATAGAGTGGCGTTCTTAGGCCACATCATTTCTAGGGATGGCGTGGAAGTTGATCCGAGTAAAGTTGAGGCAGTAAAAGAGTGGCCAGTACCGAAGAGTGTCACCGAGATTCGCAGTTTCTTGGGACTAGCTGGCTATTATCGCAAATTCATCAAGGGGTTCTCATCTATTGCAGTGCCTTTGACATCTTTGACGAAGAAAAATGCTAAGTTTATTTGGGGATCCGAGTGTCAAGACAGTTTTGACAAGTTGAAGCAAGCCTTGATATCAGCACCAGTGTTATCCATGCCATCAGGGCAAGGGGAGTATGTTCTTTATACCGACGCTTCTAAGCTAGGTTTAGGTGCAGTTCTGATGCAAAACGACCGAGTTATCGCCTATGCATCAAGACAGTTGAAAATTCATGAAAAGAACTACCCTACTCATGATCTTGAGCTTGCAGCAGTAGTCTTTGCATTAAAGATTTGGAGACACTACCTTTATGGAGAGAAGTGCAAAATATTCACTGATCATAAAAGCTTGAAATACTTCTTCACCCAAAAGGAGTTGAATATGAGACAGCGCAGATGGCTTGAATTGGTAAAGGACTATGATTGTGACATTAGCTACCATCCGGGGAAAGCTAATGTAGTGGCAGACGCATTGAGTAGAAAAGCAGCGGTTATCACTCAATTATCACTCCAAAGACCGTTGCAGTCCGAGATACAGCGGTTTGAGCTTGCCGTGTATGCTAGGGGCGAGGCCCCTAATCTTGCCACATTATCAGTGCAGTCGACTTTGAGAGACAGAATTCGGGATGGACAGCCTACTGATGAGCAGTTGCAAAAGTGGAGAGCAAGAGATGAAGCCAAGGGCCGGAATTTATATTCAGTAGTGGATGGCTTAGTCCGTTATCGAGACCGTCTATGGGTTCCTAGTGACGATTCTTTGAGAGATCTTATTATGAAGGAAGCCCACGACACACCATATTCCATTCATCCGGGCAGTACAAAGATGTATAGAGATTTGCAGTTGTTATATTGGTGGCCAGGCATGAAGAGAGACATCTTGAGATATGTATCCGAGTGTTTGACTTGTCAGCAAGTCAAAGCAGAGCATCAGAGACCAGCGGGAAAATTGAAGCCACTCCCTATTCCCGAGTGGAAATGGGAAAATATCACCATGGACTTTGTTGTGGGATTGCCAAAGACAGTTAAAGGATTTAATGCCATTTGGGTGATAGTGGATCGTCTTACGAAATCAGCGCATTTTCTACCTATTAAGACGACATTCACCATGATTCAGTATGCCGACTTGTATATTCGGGAGATAGTTCGGCTGCATGGGATTCCTGTATCCATCGTTTCTGACCGGGATCCGAGGTTCACGTCGTCTTTTTGGAAAAGTCTGCATGCAGCGATGGGGACCAAGTTATTGTTCAGTACAGCGTTCCACCCTCAAACCGATGGTCAGTCAGAAAGGGTTATTCAGATTTTGGAAGATCTACTGCGAGCATGCGTCATTGATTTCCAAGGCAGTTGGGAACAAAAATTACCTCTAGTGGAGTTCACTTACAATAACAGCTATCAATCATCAATAGGAATGGCTCCTTTTGAGGCACTCTATGGAAGAAAATGTAGATCTCCTATTCATTGGGACGAGGTTGGGGAAAGAAGAGACATTGGTCCAGATGTGATTGAAGAAACAGCTGAGCTTGTAGTCAAGATTCATGATAGAATGAAGACTGCACAAAGCCGACAAAAGAGTTATGCGGACAAAAGACGAAGGGACTTGGAGTTTGCAGTAGGCGACCACGTGTTTGTGAAGATAGCACCCATGAAGGGTGTTATGCGTTTTGGCAAGAAGGGCAAGCTTGGTCCTAGATTTATTGGCCCATTCGAGATTTTGGAGAGGATTGAGACACTAGCTTATAGAGTGGCATTGCCACCCGCACTTTCTGGAGTTCACAATGTGTTCCATATTTCGATGCTGCGGAAGTACATGTCTAATCCGTCGCATGTGCTTAATTATGAACCTCTTCAACTAACTCCAAATTTGTCGTATGAAGAAAGACCTGTCCAGATTCTGGCTAGACAAGAAAGACAATTGCGTAACAAAGTAATTCCAATGGTCAAGGTCAAGTGGCTGAATCACTCGGAAGAGGAAGCTACTTGGGAAACTGAGAGGGACTTGAAGAGTCGCTATCCGGATCTATTCGGTAAGTTCTAATTTCGAGGACGAAATTTTATTTAAGGGGGGAGGAATTGTAAGGTCCAAAATTAAGACGACGTAATCCAACTGCATGCGAATCTATGAAATTATGAAAAATTGAGTAATTAATTGATTTTAGCTGCTAATTAATTATGTGACGTACTTGTTTATATGCTAAATGAGATTTATTTGTCATCATGCATAAAAAAATGTATTTTTAGGAATATTCAAGTGACGATCGAGGAACGGGGACCGAGGGCTGAAGAAAACGTAAAATATTTATATTAAATAATTATTTTTAATTATTTAAAAGATGGTCGATGCTTTTTAGTATTTTTATGAAATTAAGGGTTTTGAGGTGATTTTATACGCCGGGGCGTAAATTTTATCGGTGTTGGTTTTTCAACTAAAATACGAGCTTTTTGGCAACCCGGCTAATAAATTCACAAATTTATTTAAACAAAAACCTTGTTAATATTTTATTTAATTCTAATTAAAGGCTAATGGGCTTAATTGTTGGCTTAATGGGCCTAAAGCCATGTTAGCAAATAATTAGTATATAATACATGATTTAGTCTCCCCAAAACCCTACACTTTTTGCATCAAGGGATCGGCCACACACTTTTTAAAATCTGAAAACACTCCCATACACACACGGCACTCACCACACCAAGCTAGAAGAGGTTTTCGAAGGCATCAAGCCAAGAGCAAGCCATCGTCGCGTCCCGTTCTTCGTCGTCAACGGTTTTTCGTGCGTATAAAACGCAAAGGCACACCCTAATCTCCCTTTACTCATCCATCATATCATATTAATGCTTAAATTATTGGATGCATGAATAACATGAAAGAAAAACAAGTGCCACTTTTCTAAATTTTCGTTTTGGATCATAGCATGATATGTTAAGCAAGGTTTTTGATTCTTAAAACATGATTGTATGTTGTTTAAGGACTGCCATGATCTAGGCCATGATTTACAAGGGTTTACACGTGAGTTAGGGTCCTGTAAGCGCACCATACACGCTGGAATTTGAAGAGCACCAAATAAAACGTAAGTTGCTGTCATGGGAAGAACATGGGTTCGATTAGGGGTCCTCACGGCCGGGCTTGGTGCGACTCTTGTCCAGGGGCTAGCCAGGGGCGTGGGGGAGACCAAGGAAGAGTCCTAGCCATGCTAGGACTCGAGAGGAGAGGCGGCGAAGAGTCCATCGTAGGAAGGACTCTACCCGAGAAGCATGGCAGTTCGCGTGCAGGAGGTGCGCGGCTGCAGGGAAGGGAAGGGCTCGTTCCAAGCTTGCTGGGCAGGGTTAGGGCGAGTCCTTAGGATCCTGGGTAAGTGCTAGGTATGCTGGTTCGTGGCTAGAGTGTCGGCTAGGGTCCTTATTGCATCAAACATAGAGTCCATGCAGGATATAACTCTCGGCCAGCTTATGGGCAGTAGAGGGGACCTTCGTTTTTGGTTTTGGGGAGGGTTTCTTGTTAAAGTTAGAGTCCAGTAGGCTAAATTATTGTGTTGGGCAAGTTTTGGCTCGACATGGTTCGGGGGTAACTCGTGAAAATCAGAAGTTGGCTCGGGATCGAAGTTTAGGTGTCAAAATAGGGTTTTAAGTAAAGAAAAAATTGGAAAACGGATCACGGGGGTCGAGTCGGGGTCCATAAGGGCTAAAATAATATAAAAAGACTAAATTTAGAATTTAAGAATTTTATATTAAAGTTTGGTATTTTTCGGGATTAAAACACTGTTAAAACAATTAAGAAAAGATAATTGAAAAAGTCTAACATTTAAGCCAAATAAAATTATGAAAAAAATTCACGTAAGCTTAAATAATTATTTGGGACATGTTAGAGTCGTGAAATCAAGGAAAAAGTCGAAAACGTAAAATGTCGAGTCCAGGGGTAAAACGGTCTTTTTACACCTAGAAATTAGTTAAGGTCATGGCAGTGCCCTAAATGCTATTTTATGAAAATATGATTATTTTTAAATGTTTATGAATTGTTCATGATTGAATGATGATTTTTAAATGTCTATTTGATTTTTATGATTGAGGGAAGACATTTAAAATACATGTTGCATGCTTGGTTTCAAAAATGAAAAACGTAATGATATTCATGATTTTTCTAAAGTGATGTGAATGAAAAATGTTGAAGGATGTGAAATAATTGTGACTAATTCGTTAATGTTGGCGACGTCGTGAGGGTTATGGTCCCAGTGGGAGCCCGACGATCGTGTTTCCATCATTGCGAATATGTGGTAACGGATATGTGGTAACGGTTTTGTGGTAACGGAAGAATGGGAATATCGTGAGGGGAAAAGGCCCCAGAGGGAGCCCATTTATGGGAAAAGGCCCCAGAGGGAGCCCCGACGAGCGTATTTCTATTCGAATCATGATAGGCCAGGGCCCAGTTGACCGGTGAGAGTGTTGCTGGTGTCCCCCGCCGCCCAGTACTGTGGTTTTATGTAGATGGATCCATCGACCCTCATGAGAATGATCAGGAAAGTCACAATTAACGATCTGAATTCAACAAAAGGAAAAGGAAAAGGAAAAGGAAAAGGAAAAATGTTTATGATCATGAAAAATGTTTTATGTCATGTCATGTTGAGGAAAAAGGGAAAAGGTTAAGGTTTATGGTTGCATGTCATGAAAAAGTATTTTATGAAAATGTTTATGTTTAAAGTTTATGCATCATGAAAATATTTATGAAAATGTTTATGTTTATGCATCTTCATGAAAACGATATTTTAAGTACACATATTTTTCACCGTTATATGTTGACTGTATTACGTATTACTCGTTATCAAGATTATGGTGTGTTGAGTCTTTAGACTCACTAGGTGTGATGGATGCAGGTGGTATTGAGGGAGGACTTGATGAGTGATTTGACTGGACTGAAGGCGCACACAACCCGAGGACCAGCGCTTCTACTTTTTCCGCATTATGACTTTTGACTCATGCTTTATGATTAAAGATTTTTAAGATTACTTATTTATGCTTTTGAGAGATTTTTGAGAGGTTTAGTATGGGCTTTACTTTTCAAATTATTGCTTTTTAGGTTTAGTAAAATGTTTGACGATTTTATGCTTTAAAATATTTTTCTTTGGATTTTTAAATAGCAGTTGGATGTTTATTTTTAAAATGATGTCAAAAATATTTTATGGTTCGGCCGATGCTAATTGAGGAAAAAAAAAAATTTCTAGTACTTTTAAAGCAATAAAAAGAGCAGGACGTCTCATAATTGGTGATCCGAGGCCAGGTCTCTACTGCATTCTTGGACTTCCCTCTCCCGGGCAATCTTCAGAGGCACATGATGAGAAAAGTGCCCTGGATTACCCCTCTTCTGTCCTCTCTCATCGGGTCTAGACACCAGGTCCCCTCTCTCCTTCTTTACAGCCTCCCTCTTCTGCTTCTGAGCCTCTTCCATATTGATATACTTCTCTGCCTGGGACAATAAGTCCTCAAAATCCCCGGGCACCTTCTTAGTTAATGATTTGAAAAATTCACCCTCCCTCAAGCCTTGGGTGAATGCGGTAGTCTTTGTTTCAGTGGCACAAGTGGGGACATCCAAAGCCACTCTTTTGAATCTTCTGATATAAGCCCTTAAACTCTCCTCCGGGCTCTGCTTGACCTCGAAAAGACTAAAAGCAGTCTTTTTGTACTTTTTGCTGCTGCTGAAATGGTGTGAGATCACCTTTTGAAAGTCTTTGAAGGAATGTATTCTTTGAGGGGCTAATCCCTCGAACCATCTCTGGGCTGAATATATCAATGTCGTCAGGAACACCTTACACTTTATTCGATCAGTGTAACAGTGCAGCATGGCCATATTTTCAAATCTGGCAAGGTGTTCCTCAGGGTCTGCATTGCCATCATAATCCTTCTTTACTTTGACAGATTTGAAATTCCCGGGAAGAGGTTCCCGGACAATTATATCAGCAAATGGGCATCCTCTGGTGAATGCCCGGGAAGTGCTCCGGCTCTCCAACTGTCCTTCCAGCACCTTCATCTTCTGTCTCAACTCCAACAACTCTTCCGCCATAGTTGAAGATTTGGACCCGGCGTTGGACTCTTCGTCTTCTCCTCTTACCTCCTCCTCCTCCCTCAACTCCTACTCTTGCTCCTGCTCATGTTCTTGTCTATCTCCAGGTGGTGTAACACGCTGAGAAATTTCTTTCCTAGCCATAGCTTGCTTTACTGCATCGGATACAATCTTTTTCAGCTCTTCCGGGGTCATGGTAATGAGATTTGGTCCGGTGTTACCAACACCACCTTGTCTCGAAGTCTGCCCTCCATCCTCCTGGTCCCTAGAATTATCTTGGTTAGTTCTTTTTGTACGAGCCATAGCAACGTCTTAATCTCGATTTTCCACAGATGACGCCAATGATGCGATCTCGCTGAAATGGGTGAGCCGGGTAAAGAGCTCCAACGAATCAAATCAACAATTTATATTGTTTGGGAATTTTGAGTGAAGATAATGGCTGTGATAACACCTGTAAACAATGAAAAGAACTCGTGAATGGGCGCCGGAGGGGTATCCGGCGTGACCACTCCGATGCTAAAGTCAGCAGGTTTTTCAGATGAACACAAGCAATATATGGAGGATATATGTGAGTGCTTGAGAATTCAAAGATTTCAGAATCTATAAATGACATTAATATCTGCTATTTATAGTAGAAAATGGGGTAGGTACCTCGATTCCAGAGCCACCTACTAAATATGTCAAGTCAGCTACCCATACTTGTAGCTTCTAATGACTTCTAGGACACTCTAAGCCCAAGTGATTCTGACAGATTAGACAGCATGTATCAATCACACTCGAGTGTGGTGCGATTCTCAAGGCGACCCGGGTAGTCAGGGACCTGGGTAATTATTTGAGGGCTCGGGCTATGACGATTGCCCGGTAAGAGTCGAAGTGCCCGGGAAGAGGAGATCTGCTCGGGTCCTCGAGAAAGTGACTAGCATATTGGCTCTGATCTGGGCTATCCAAGTAACAAATTAGGTTAATGATGACCCGGATCCTTATGGTGTATCATATATATATATATATATATAGATATAGATTCGTTATATTGGAACTATAAAATCTTGATTTCACCTCTACATGTAACCATAGTCCAATACTATTATTTTAGTTTTGGCCTCTAATGTATGTCATTTTAGACTGGTAATCTTTCAGCCTCGTCAATTTTTTATTCCCAAGTTTCTAAAAATTAATCAAATGGCAACGAAATCAAACCAACTTCGTTATAAGACCCAATGTATGTCGAACCATCACTTTGATCTTTAACTTTCAAACTAATCAATTTTGGTTTCAAATAACAAGCCCATTATAAATAGCAAACACATTTTTAAATTTACGAGGAGAAATCACATTAACATAATACTTTCACAATATATAAAAAAAATCCATATCATCAATGAACCCGAATTCTATAGTTTTCAGTAGAGCTCTGAGGGAGGTAGTCGAGCGAAAGACCTAGAGCTCGATTTGAATGTCATAATAGGATGGACGACTTACTAAGAAGCAAGCTGATTTGTTTAGTCACATTAGTTGATATCCATAGAGTAAAACTACAAAAACCCCTTGTATGAGAACACTTTTCGAAATTTTCTAATTATGATTTTTAGATATATGTCGAGATATTTGAAAAAATAGATTGGATCAATCAGTTTTTAAAAACAAATGATTATATATATCCGTGCCAACATATTTTTACCCGAATTTTATCGCAGGAGGAGCTCCGTCGGATCAACCTACGAAGCCTCTCACCTCGTTACTCGTATTCCAGATCATTCCTTCTAGAAATCCACAAAACCATGAATAGAATTCCCAATCCTAATTATCCTATATGGGAAAAAGATTTTTTAATATTTATTTATTTATTAATTAAATTAGCCTGCCTGAAAATTGGGCAGCACTCATGTACATTAATCGAAGGCATGTGAACAACTTGCACACAACTCAAAGTCGATGATAGCAGCATGTTCCGTCTCAAATATATAGATTTATTTTATTTTTCTAAAAAATTGTGGAAAATAAAATTTATAAAAAAATTCGTATTTTTCTTTATTTATTTCATTCAAAAAATTCTTATACGTTTTTTTAAAAGTTTAGTCAGTAGAGATAACGTAGTAAAAAAATTAAGAAAAAATGTTATAAACGCAAAATAACTATATATTTGAGATAAAAAAAGAATTGAAGTTTATATAATTGAGATGGAGGGAGTAGAATTTTGAAAATATAATTTTAAAAATTGATGTACAAAGATTTTTTTTAAAAAAAAGAAAAGATTCAGTGTGTTGTTTTACCTTAATTATTTAAAGTTGGTAATAAATGTGTAACTCAAATATTTTAAATAATATAGCAATATAAGCTCTATTTTTTTATCGCTAGCAGATACAATTATTTCTCCTCACATTGATCTTCTCAAACCTCCTAATCAAATTTCTTAAACCGAGATTGTATCTAAAATTTGTTGAGCAACCTGATTTAAGATCTTACTTAAAATTTTATTTTAGAAAAAAATGTTTAATGAATATAAATTTTATAACAATTACAAATAATTTTTTTAATAAAATTAATTCCATAGTTATATTTAGAATTAGATATAATCTTGGCCAAATTAAGATATTAAATATTTTCAGATTGATTAATAAAATAATTAGAACGAGTATATTTTATTATAAATAATAGTAATAATGAGGGTTTTTATGATATAAAAATATATTGATAGGGTTTTAGGTAATTTTCCTAATCTCTAGTGCTATTTTGTATAATTTTTGCATAAATATGATAATTAAAAATAGTCCCAAAAAAAAAATACCCAACAATCTGAAATGGATTATTTGCATGCACATTGCTAATTCTTTGCAAGCCATTAATTAATTAACACAAAAACTTTATTGAGATGATATCATGAGTCAGTTTTGTGAGACAAATATTCTATCCGAGTCATCTATGAAAAAATATTGTTTTTATGTCAGAAGTATAAATTTTTGTTGTAAATATGAGCAGGTAGATATGTAAACGAATCAAACCGTTCGCAAGCTATTCGGAGCTCGGCTCGATAAAAATCTCGTTTGAGTTAGTTTGTTAAATATATCAAGCTAAGCTCAAGTTCGATTTCTAGCTCGATAATTTAATCAAACCAAGCTCAATCCTAAGGATATTCGGCTCGTGAGCTGGCAAACATGTTCTTTAATAGGCTTTCGAGCTCAGCGTTGCTTGAGTTGACAAATAAAAATATTGGTGCTGATAAAATTTACACTTTTATGTGATTTAAAATTACACTCCAAGAGAGTCTCACAAGATACTTACTCATTAATTAATTATGTTTATGATTAATTAATCTACCAAGATCCTACAACTAATGATACAATGATTTCATTTATTTGGTTTTAGTATTGTTGATCACCTCAATCATGTTTCTCGTTTCTTTTCTTTTCGTTTTTAGTTGAATAAATGTTAATTATAATTGAATCTCGACGTCAAGACTTTCTCTCAACATAGACATAAAAAAAATCACTTCATTATCGTCACATTTTATTGTATATAAATAAAAAAAGATATTTTATATTAAAAATTAATGGAAATACTTGAATTGTCCTCCAAGATTAATATTATAACAAATTTTATATTAAAAATTAAAAGAGAAACTTTTGTTTTAAGCTACAATTGAATCAGAATTCAAACATCAAAAATCATAATAAAAGAGAGAGCAATATATCAAAAGCATCATTATTTTTTAATAGTCTAAATAGTTGAAATCTGTTATTGATCATGTAAATATGATCTTCATCCTGTAAATTAGTTGTTTTTTCCTTTATTTTATAGAGTGTTAGCGTGACATCGAGACACGTTAAAAATATTCGATATTACATCAACAAATCTAGTTAGATATAATGAGTAGGTCTTTTGTGAGAAGGTCTCACGAATTTTTGTCTGTTAGACGGATCAACCTTACCGATATTCACATTAAAAAGTAGCACTCTTAGCATAAAAAGTAATATTTTTTCATAGATGACCCAAATAAGAGATCTGTATCACAAAATACGACCCGTGAGATCGTCTCACACAAGTTTTTGTCAGATAATCATTATCGACAATAATAGTATGTGCAATGTCCATAATATATAATATAATACTTAGAAGAAAAAAATAAGTATACATATCCTCGATTTGTCTCAAATATATATAGACTGCATTTTTGTTATTGTCTCGAATATATAAGTAATTTTAAGCCTTTAGCATTTGATGGTATTTATTCTTCTTCTTCTTCTTTTTACTAATGTAACAAAAATACCTAAATATTGGAAATATGTGCAATATTTTCTTGAATGAATTAAATAAAATGTTTCCAAAATTATCGGCTCAAATGATATTTTTGAAAAATTTTTATCGGTATGTTTGTCTCTTGGTGATTTTGGTTATTTATGTTATCATCAAATTTTATTTATAGTAAAAAAAAATTAATTATTTTTTTGACATGACGCTTATATAACACAAATAGAGTACTGGCGTGTAATGATACATCAGCAACATGGGCGAAACCGATTCACAAGTACATGGGGCTGGCTCCGTCTTGTGTTAAACCGTAATATATTTGGTTAAAACAGAACCAAATTTTATAGAATCAAACTAACCGAACTTTTTTTGACAAACTGAACTGATCAAACTTTACTACGAAAATCGAATAAACCAAAACGAGAAATTCGTTTATTTCAGTCGATAACACGATTAATCGAAATTTTAGAATTTTTTAAAAAATCAAGTTTTAAATAAAAAAAATGTAATATAAAAATTGAATTAAATAAATTTAAATTTTATTTATTAAAAATTATTTTAAATGTAGTTAATTCATCCAATAAATTTATTAAAATTTTTAATATTTATATTTTTATAAACTTTATTTAAAAACTTTAATAATATTAATTATTTTTATAAAAGTTCGATTTGTTTTGAATAATTATATTAAAAACTGAAACTGAATTGAATATTGATATTTTAAAAAAATTAAATCGATTTTTTAATAATTTAAATCAAAATTTTAAATTAATATAGTTTGATATATTATTTGGATTGAAATGGATATTTTGTTGATGACTGAACATGATTTGTTGACGTCCGTCAACAGTGCCACGTGGACAAACATCCTCAGCTGTTTTTGAACATGTGATGCGCTCTTTTTACATCTTAAATTTGAAAAATTTTTAGACATAACGAGTCTCGTATAAAAAATTCATAGTATCATGTGTTGTGTTTTCAATCATAACAAAAGATCCAAATCTCTAAGGACACCCACAATGGGGTGTTAAATGGGTGTGGGTATGGGGCGTTCAAAGATTGAACGCTCATGTCTCAGTTTATTTTTTAACAAAATTTGGACAATTAGCGACGGTTTTTGAAAAGTCGTCGCTATTGCGGGCCCCACGTGTTTTGAATTATTTTAATTATATTTTATATTTTATGAACGCCCTCTGTCCGATTATTTTTTTAATAAAATTGGACATTTAGCGACGGTTTTATACCAGTGTTATTTATTATTATATGTTGTACCGTTTTATTTTAGGTTTATAATAAATTTTTAATTTTAAATAAGTGACACTCATAAAATTAAATTATTTTACGTACTAAATATATAAAAACATATTATTATTATTAATAAAAACATATTATTATTAATATAAAATAATAATAATTTAAATTTCTTAAAAAATTTGAAATTGAATTTATTTAATTTAAAGTAAGAATAAGATAAATCAGTGGACAACGGGACCTACAAATAATGAGTGTAAATGTTTAAATGAATATGAGAAAATAGATGTATTAATGTAACGTGTACGTGGCATATTTACCCTACGATTTTAACACCCACCAATGCCACTGCCCGTGCTCTAACCGATGGGTCTTTTAACATCCCATCCCTAATAAATACACAGCCATGCCCCGAGAAGCTCTTGCGGTTGCAGCCACCACCCCTCTTCCCATTAAATGCCTTAACTCCCTCGCCACAACTACCGCCCTGCATCTTTCAGTAAAGGACATTTTCACCCCATTAATTCGTCTCAATCTTCTTCCCGAGTTCTAAAGTACGATGGAGGTGTTTGCAGGAGCTGGATTCATGAAGATGGATGGGGTACTGGTGCTACTGGTATTGGCTATGGTGGTTTCTGCTCACGCCGCCTCCGATGACACGATTGCCACGAAGTGTGCGCCGGAGTTTCAGAAGGTGACTGACTGCTTGCCTTTTGTGACGGCCAAAGCGGACACTCCGAGCAAGGTGTGCTGCGACTCCGTGACGGAGATCAAGGACCGCGACCCCGCTTGCCTGTGTTTCTTGATAGAGCAGATTCATAACGGGTCCAACGCCGCCTTGAAGACCTTGGGCGTCCAGGAGGCTCGCTTGCTTCAGTTGTCTTCTTCCTGTAAGCTCACCAATGCGAGCATCAGCGAATGCCCCAGTAAGCTTTCATTAACCACTCGATTTCTTTATTATTAAATTTTTGAGAGTTGTGTAGATGAATTTGGACAATTTTCTATGTCAACCTAGTTTTTTAGATTGATTTTGTAGAAGTTTCCAAGTATACTTAATCCAATCATTATGGGAAAAACAAATCACAACCACCAAATTTATCCTTTTTAAGTTTACTTATTTTTGGTGATTTTGCCTGACGAAACTTGGGTTTGACTTTAAAATGTAACTCCTGTATGGGCACGCAGAGCTTCTGAACTTGGATCCGAAATCCCCCGAAGCTGCTATCTTCACCAACGCTTCCATCGCAACGACGACCCCAAGTCCATCGACACCTACATCATCGACGACTGCAGGTGGTGGGAGTTCCAGTGGAAACTGGCGCAAGCCTCAGCCGGTTCTGCTGCAGCTGCTGGCTTCCATACTACCCATCTACTCCATCTTCTTCTTCCATGAAATGAGCACTTCTGTTGATTTTTGAGCTCCATTTAATCTCCCAGCCCCATCTGCTCCTAACTTGCCGAGATCTGTTGCACGGATTCTCGTGTATTGATTTGATATCACATTTTCGAGTACTGTATCTGTCCATTTCCAGGTTTCAAACCCATAATTAATTTAATATGTGAAATAAACATATGCTTTCATTCCTATACATTTCTATTATGTAGCTTGAACCATTGACGAGAATTTCAGGCAAAAATCGTAGAGGTGACACCATCTAACTGCGAAAATAGGTTTTACGTAAATTCGAATTCATGATCATTTCTCAACGACAAGAAAGTAACCAAAACATATGTTCTGTTCTATAAATTTCTCACATTTTGGTAATGTAATTTGTTTTGTTTTTTTATTTTTTTAGTCTTGTAAATGGTGAATTTATACTTTTAGTTATATAACTTACAAGATTTTTTTTTTTTGGTCATGATAAGATGAAATTTAATTTTTAGTCAAGTAAATAGTTTTTTTTTTAGTTTTGCTTATTTAAATTTTTTTTTATTTTTTTGACCGAAAGATACGATAGATTCTGATCGAAAAAAGATTGAAAATGAAAAAAAAATTCAATTTATATGATTAAAAATGAAAAATCATTATAATAGAGCAAATAATAAAAATGAATACAAGTCATTGGACTAAAAATGTAAATTTATTGTTAACATGATCAAAAATTTAAAAATTGTAAATTACATTATCGAAAATATGATTTTTTTTAATTATAAAGTATTGTTGTGTTTGTATAGATATCAATGTTATAAAATCGTGATAGTTAATGTTTATCAATGTATAAATAATTATAATTATGTTATTTCTTGACCATCAAAGAAAAAAATTGAGTATTGATAACATGTTGTGTTTTTTCAAGAACATCAACAAAATGATATTTATATTAATTCTCAATTGTTATATCATAGTGTTGATAATATATTATAAAACATAACAAAAAATATAGAGAAGAGTAAGTTTTTTAACAAAACATGATATTCAAATTAACTTCATAGTCAAATTAAATTATAAGGAAAATATAATCCTTAAAAAGAAAAAAAAAAAGAAAAAAGAAGAGAACTACGTGTATAAAATCCTAGGATAGCCAAGTGTTGGAAATTTACAAAGAAAGTCGCTTATTTAAAGGTAAGAGCAGTACAAAAACTGTTGAATCTACTCCCACAAGAATGTGAGAGTTGGTTCTACCCGTTTGTGGATGATCCATACTGAAACATTCCCGGGAAATTTGTAGTATTGGAGACATCGCCACTATGGGAGACGGCAACAGCAACTACCGGCTTGACATCTTCGGTGAGCGTGAACGAGGCCAAATCATTGGTGTAAAGCCAGTTCTCAACAACAGACTGCGTCTGGGGGAGCACTGGTTTGGTTTGAAATGCTTGGCTCAAACCAAACTTCTGAGTTAGAGTGTGAGCCGATGACAGAAGAGAGCGAGCCTGATCAGAAAAGTTTTTACTCCTTCCAGACACATTTTTTGGATCAAGAAACGGTTGGTAGAGGGAAGTTTCTTGGACAATAGCAGCTGGGTCACTGCCTCGAATGAACTGAAGTTGATTCCGCTGATTCTTATATGTTACTGTACTATTATCAGGTTCAACAATAGCAGCGCTTGCCAGAACTTGTGGACTACCGAATGAGTAAAATCCAGTACCTTGTTGGCTTGAGGATGTGAATACAAACTTTCTTGAAACGGAGTTGGCCTGAGGCTTCCTTCGCCTCCGGTTATGCCCATCAAGACGCTTCCTGCAACTTCGTTTTCCCTCGTCGAACTCTACTAGCAAATGGAACCTGCAAATTCAGATGCGTATCACAACCAAAAACAATTGAAAAAAAACGGAGTTGGGTGAATAAAATAATTAGAAAATGATACAACAAATGGGACTAGAAACTGATCAAGAAAGTAGGTTCTATCTTGACCTGCTGCACTGTTGACAGAACCGCTGATCTCGACCCCCGATGATAACTTTAGGGCTCTTTGAGTGGATCTCGCACACTTTATGTCGCCTGTGATAGTCTCCACAGAGTCTTAAATCTGCATCACACCCATCAACCAAGCAAGAAGCAACCTGACCAATATTTCTATCAGCCTTTGCCCTTTTCCACGTCCCCGAAAAGAAGGCTGATGCTTCCATCTAGAGGTCAGGCAGACTACAGGCCCGTCAGAAGTTCGATGCTTATCAGTCCCAGTACTTTCTTTAATCCGTGAACTTCCAGGATCTTCGTTCTACAATCAAAATACACTGAAAAAAAACACAACACCGTGTAAAAAGGCTGCAAATAAATAAATAAATATCACCACTGAAACTTTCAAGAAGCATTCCAGTCTCAAATCTAGCTCTTTTCCCTCAACGAAGAAGGCATTTCTTTGTTTAAGGAATCATTCCAGAGCTCGCTATAACAAGAATAAGTTTGCCTCTATCTTTGTTTAAGGAATCATTCCAGTCTCAAATCTAGCTTCTTTTTATGGCCCGTAGACTCAACGAAGAAGGCATTTCTTTGTTTAAGGAATCATCCCAAACTCCCCAAAATCCCAAGTCCCACCCGCATACAGCAGATGCAGTGATTACGTAAGGAGATCAGATTTACACCAAGACATTACTTTATATATGCCAAAATTATCAGACAATATAATTCAAGAAACAAGATAAATTCCTCTTATATCAAAATTACCCAAAAAGAATCGTCGACCCATCCATCACAAAGTTCTCAGAACACCATTCATCAAACAAAGAAATTCATGTTGGATTAAAGGTGGGCTTTTAGGCTTATGGGTTTTCCATGTGAGTGAATGGAAATTTGGAAAGGTGGGTTTGTCCCACATTGGAAAAATGAAGTGGTATAGATAAGTTATATTGTGTTACACTTTATAGAGGTGTAACTATGATTGGTCAAGAGGCTCTCTCTCGCGCACACAGGCGCAGGGGGAGTGCAAATCATGAGACCTTTCGCATGGCATTATTACTGTTGGTGCTTCATCTCCCCAACTGTTGGTGCTTCATCTACCATCTTTAAGGCATATTTAAGGCAACTTGTGACCTTTCATATGAATGGTATTGACATGTAATAATAGGGGATGTGCCTAACCTAGAAAGAGAGACCGAAAAATCCACTTTCTCGCTACAGTTCCTCTGCTTATTCTGTTCACTGATAAAGTTCAGGTACTGATTCTGTTCGCTAGCATAGTGCTTTGTGCTGCAACTCTGCTGGTTTGCCCGTTGTATCCTGGAAAACAGACGTCCGCTGAATCCTCGGAGCACATACAGGAGGGGGCGATTTTTTTTAAGGAAACTGTACAAGCTACAGGCGTCGATTTGATTTAATTAAACATTATTCTATTGTTTTCTTCAAGATACTGATTTGCTGGTTTTATACATTAGTCATCCTCTACTGTGAACAGTTCACACTTGTTTGGTTTACTGCATATCTGTCCTGTTTTTCCATATATTTTTATCAACAATTCAAATAACAGACCGAAACACGATGTGTAAAGAAAATCGACAGATGCGGAACACCGTAACAGTGGAAAACAGTAATTCCCATTTCGGGAAAAACAAGTACTTTAGAACTAGAAGTCAAAATCAAAAGCCGAGTAGTTTCCCACAACTTGAAAAAAAAACCCAAAGTGCATAGGTTGATGGTTCCAAATCATTCTTTTTTCTTGGTGACAGCTGAATATGGGGATTAAATACAAAAAGCCCGTTAGGAAAATTGAAGAGAGAAGCAGTATTACCTCAAAAATTCTGAAGTAATGATGCGAAAACTCGAGCAAGACAAGCCCAAAAATGGCAGAATTCACCCAAAAATGGAAAGGTAGAACGGCAGTGTAACGGAGTAGCTGGAGGACGATGGGTAACGTACAGCGTTGCGAGCGTAGATAGTTTTCTTTAGTTAGTTTTATTTATATTTAAATAAAATTAATATTATCTCTGTAATATCATTAAATTTGAAAAACTTAGATTAACTAATTTTTGGTGTACAAAAACTTGTGTGAGACGGTTTCATGAGTCGTATTTTGTGAAACGAATAACTTATTTAAGTCATCCATAAAAAATATTACTTTTTATGTTAAAATTATTACTTTCTATTGTGAATATCGGTAGGGTTGACCCGTCTCACAAATAAAGATTCGTGAGATCGTCTCATAAGATACCTACTATTGTTGGTGTCATAGTCTGTTTTTATAATTATATATATTAATAAATTGTTAAAATTTTAATACAAGTCACACGTAGCTTAACAGACAGATTCTTTATTTTCTAAACATAAAGTAATAGGTTCAGTTTTTATTTGAATCTTTTTCCTTTTTTTATTTATTTTTAAATTCATACTTGCAGTATAATATCTCATTATTTCTTATAATTACATTTTGATTCTCATTTAAATATAAATCAATTATAAAAAATATTTTACAAACATGTAACGCGTGTATTAGTACACTAGTAATTATAAAAAGTAAATCATCCCATAATTTAAAATTTATGGAGTGATTATATTGCAATTTGAAATATCAAATAAAAAAATGAAAAAGCAAAAATGAAATATCTATATCATATAAAGACAATTTTGGCAAAAAAAAAATTGATATCAATTTTTGTGTATATTATGTACATTCTTGACATATAATATAGATAATACAATTATGCTAAATATTTTAAGGTGACAAAACAAAATTTTTAAATAAATCACACAGTAAAACTTTCTCAATTAATTTCTCGTAGGAATGGAACATCCAATTATAATATATAAAAAAAATCACAAAAAAATTTATTAGAATGTTTACATAATCGAGTCAACGCATAATACAATTTGCGAAAACTGATGCAAAATTTGAATCAAATTTAGAGTTTGAATAAAAATTATGTCTCATGAATATGGAAGTGTCTTTTGACTCTCCACATTTTGAGTTAATTGAAGAGTTTTGGCTCTTCATATTTTGAGTTAATGGGAAGATTAATTGAGTTAATTAATTTTGCATGATTTTTGGTGTGCATTTTGGGGCTTATAAATAGTGTGTTCATTTCCTCATTTCAAACATATGAAATTTTTTATCTCTTTCAAGTATTCTCTTGCATTTTATATTGTTAGCTTTTCATTTGGCCTCCTTTAAATCTCAGTGATAAAGTAAATGTATGTTTTCAATTCGACATAGTAGTGTCTCGTGCTAAGTCACTGCTGGTTGTTCCATTGTATCCTGGGAAACAGATGTCCACTGAAACCTCGAAGCACATACCGGAGGAGGCGAATCTGTTTTAAGGAAACTGTACTTCGTACAGGACTCAGTTTGATTTATTGTTTTATTGTTGTTATTTTATACATGATATTCATAATTTTAATAGTATGCTCATTTTTGTATACTGTTTTTTATTGTCGACTACCGAGACCTCAACAAGGCATGCCCAAAGGATGAATTCCCTCTGCAGAACATGGATATATTTACTCATCGACAGTGCTTCGAAAACTTTTCATTTATAGATTTCTATATTGAGTATAATTAGATAAAGATGGCTCCTGAAGATGCCGCTCTGTCTGTATCTCTACGAGATTGCTTTCGTTCCCTAGTTCTATATTTTTGTTATTAGCAATTTGGCTAACAAGCTTAAAACAGATTACTCATTACGTGGTTTGTTTCAGATATGGCTACTGAAACAAACGTGTTGAGGGAAACTGGTTCTGTTGTCCCTCATGCCACTTTGATGCCTCAATTTACCCCACGTGCTGTTGCGGTTGCTGTCCCAGTTAGTCAAGGTGAAAAACCTGAAAAGTTCACTGGCGTGGACTTCAAAAGGTGGCAGCAGAATATGATGTTCTACTTCACAATGCTGAACCTGACCATATTCCTGTCTGAGGATGCTCCTAAACTCAAAGAGGGTGAGGGAGATGTTGAATCTGTTAGTGCGATAGAGGCATGGAATCATTCTGATTTCTTATGCCGAAACTATGTACTAAACGGATTGGTCGATTCGCTCTACAACGTGTTTTGTGAAAAGAAAACGGCTAAAGAGCTATGGGAATCCCTTGACAGAAACTACAAAACCGAGGATGTCGGGGCCAAGAAGTTTCTTGTTGGCCGCTTTCTGGACTTTAAAATGGTGGGTTCAAAGCCGATTATCAGCCAAGTTCAAGAACTCCACGTGATTCTTCATGAGATTCTTCACGAAATTCACGGTGAGGGGATGACTTTGAGTGAATCATTCCAAGTGGCTGCTATTGTTGAGAAGCTACCACCAGCTTGGAATGATTTCAAAAATTATTTGAAGCACAAGCGCAAGGAGATGAATGTTGAAGAGCTCATTGTTCGACTTCGCATCGAAGAAGACAACAACAGTTCGGAAAGACAATTGTTTTCTCCCGTTGCTGCTAAAGCAAATGTTGTCGAGCATGGTCAAAGCTCGAAAAAGAGAACATTTTCCACCTCCAACAAAAGGTTGTACATGGGACCAAAAGGAGGCATTTTGAAGAAAAAGTTATCAGAAAATGCATACATTGTGATAGCCAATCTGCGATTGGAAGGGCACAAAATAAAATGTATAATGGTAAATCTAGACATATACGTCATAGACACAATACCAATTAGACAACTACTCTCAACTTGAGTTATCTCTGTTGACTATGTAAAGTCAAAAGATAATATAGCGAATCCGCTAACCAAGGGATTAAACAGAGAGTTAGTTGCGAAAATGTCAAGGGGAGTGGGGCTCAAGCCTATAGAATAAATTGGTGTGAAGGAAAATCCAACATACGCTGAGTGGAGATCCCAAGAACCAGGTTCAATTGGACAACCTAATCGCACTAATTTGGAGAATCACTGTGGGGGGTTATCCCTAGTCCATTCCTATTATGAAACCGTGAATGTTGAGGATAAGCTTACGGATTTTAATGATTCTGATGAGAATAATATAGAATCACCTATGTGAGAGAGAAGTGGGGCTGCTTCAAAGGAATTGTAAGGCTCAATTCTAGACCCTCTCGTAGAACTAGACGTGTGTTCATGGCCAAAACAAACACAATCGTGAGAACTGAATAGTATTAGTGACAATCTTGTGTGAAGTATATCTTAATTTACATAGATGGTGCGCTGTCGTTGTGCCATCAAACTTAAATTCCTACTCTTTAAATAAAACTAGTGTAATGGTGAGCATGGTCGAATCCACAGGGAACGGGGGATAATTCCTTTCGAGTAAAATGCAAATAAAGGGGGGATTTTGGATATGAATTAAATAAAATACTAGAAATAATTTAACATGCAATAAGAAATAACAAATCAAGATGAAAAACTAATTAAATGTAAATTAATATTATCAAGCTCGATTCAAGGGATTTCTACTATTCAATTGTATCACTGTTCATCGTCTAACATATATTTATTCATGCAATTACAAGCAATTAACTTTAGAATTATAGGGATAGCCGCTAAAATTCTTGTGTTTTCCAAAAATAATTGACCGAACCCAGCATCCAGTCAAAACTTATTAATAATTAACTGGGCACGATAGCGTTCCATATTAATTAAAAATAGCATTTTCGTTTTGTGAAAACAGTTAATCCTAAATCTAACAACCGAGATAGCTGCAATTGATAGATCGAGTTTCGTTGATTTATTTAGATTAAATATGCTATGATAGCACAACACACCTAATCTATCGCTACTCATGTACCAATCGTTCATGACAATTACGGATCACTGAATTCATGGATAGCAGTAGAAAATTATATATCAAATTAAATTGTTAGATTAATCGAGATATAACTTTCATATAAATAAATCATAAATCAACGAATACTTGAACAAAACACGAATATTAAATTAAAGTGCAAAAAGCCTCACAGTGATAAATCGAAATAATAAAAATATCCCTTGAATCAAAAAATAAAACTTAGCCTAAAGATGTGTAGAAGAGGTTGAGAAATTCTTGCGCTATTTTTCTTCTCTTGTGCGTGAGTTGTGGGAGATTGGTTGGAGAGAATATCTTGTGTATTCTTCACGTGAGATCCCTTGTGATTGGAAAAAAATTTCATTCTTAAGGCTGCGCCCCATTCTCTGTACGTGAGGTAGGTATTTTGGGTCTAAAAAATTAAGCTAAAAGCCAAAAACATAAAAAACCAATTAACCTAAAATAAAATCTAATCACTAAAAATAAAAAGATACTAGAAAATATCCAAAAAATATAGAGTTTTTTATGGAAAAAACTCTATCTTGTATTTATTTCTTGATATGAAAATTCCTTGATTCTCCTTAGGCAGCTGAGGAGTAGTCACGAGGCGTGGCCACGCCTTATCCAAAAACGACTTCTGAATTTTTCAGTTTAAGTTTTCCACTAAGATCATATCGGCAACTTTAATTGTGATATAAAATCACCTTTTTTAACCCAAATTTATCGCATGAACAGAAAACTTCATCCTACAATAAAGCACACAAAAATGTGTCAATTAAGCACGTTAAAAGTGGTAACGATGAGAGATATGATAACAAAAATACAAACTATTAAGAGCCTATCAAAATCTCCCACACCTAAACGATGCTTGTCCTCAAGCATCAAATAGATCAACTTATTATCTCAATTTTTCGTCCTCCTTCCGCTTCCTCTACTTATCCAAAACATTTTTCATGCAACAAGACATTTTAATTTCTTAGCATTTCACAAAATAACATCATGAACGATCACTTCAATCAGAATGTGTAGAAATTCAAATGCATGGGATTTAACAACTTCTCACAAGATTCGCTCATTTCGCTCATTAGTGTCTAGGATATATATTCAACAAACTCTCCTATCAAATGCATCGAAAATTTTTACCATAGGCTTGCAAATATATCACATCCTTCCACTAAATGAAATGAATTAAAATACACAAACGAAAAGGGCTATAAATGGGTTGTAACGTGGTTAGGAATAAGGTAGGAAAAAAAAGGAAATAATGTGCTATGAAATTGGAGAAACCTTAACAAACTTTTCTTACGAAAATAAAAATGCATCCAAAAACTCTTATATCTCATTATAATAATCAAGAGCATTGCATTTTTTTTTCTTTATTGCTCTTCTTTTTTTTTTTCTGCGTCTACTTCTTTTTTTTTTTGTTTTTTGATTTTTTTTTGTTTTGTTTTTTGTAGACGGTGGCTTTAAGGATTCGAGATTGACTAAATCCTAACAATTCACACTATTTTGGATTGAGTGATGTATTTGTGAAAAGTTTATATGATTCTCCAATTCAAGGTTCGAAACGAGGGATAACCAACAAAAAGGATTTATCACGGCTTGTAATGTGATTATTTTTTATTCAAAGAAAAAGGCTGAGGCTCAAACTTGGTTCACTAGGGGTCTATGAATCAGGGTAGGCTCAAAGAACGGCTTAGATGATGCGAAAGAAAATGGTTTAAACCTAATGCCCTTATCATTTTGTCTATGCACCTAATCCACCATAAAGTGTTGACAAAGACATGTATAACAATGCAATTTCTAGAAAAATTAACAATCCAATGACAACACACAATCAAAGAAAATGGAGCATGATATCATGATTGCTCATAGGCTCAAAACTCACCAAAGAAAAAATATAGCAATTGTGTTAAATCCCACACACTTGTCCTCTCTAACTATCATCAAGAGCAACTTATTCATAATGTAAAAAGTGAGCATGCAAAAACATTTGCACGCAAAGAAAACATCATTTTTTTCGCATAGGAGGCAATCAGGATTCAGAAGAAAGAGATAACAAATGAACTAGGTGCTTGGAACTAACAACGTTAATATCTTTCCTCTTCTTTTTTTTTTCAATTTTTTTTTTCCATATCCTAAAAAATTAAATCAACAGACTAAAAATCAAATAAGAAAAAAAAATAAAAAATCCCACAGTAAAGTCAAATTGCTCGCACAAACTCCCACATCTAAACTTGACATTGTCCTCAATGACAAAAAATAGATGCTCAACTAAAACGATAAAATAGTAGGAAAAGTTAGAGAACTCCCCTGAAAAATTATGAGCATCGTAAAGAAACATCATCTACTGTTGTGGTGGGGACGTGAGAGTGTGGCTCGGTTATGGAAAATAGAGCAGACGAGCGACGACGGCTGGTGGGTCGTGATGACGCTGGAGAAGGTGGCGCGAGATGGGAGAGGGGATTTGGAGAGATGCGATGGAGGCTGCTGTGAGAGAGAGAAAAAAAAAAAAGTAGGTTAAGAATTTTTTTTTTTTTTTTTTTGGTTTAAAAATTCAGTAGATGTGTTTCAACAATGCGTGGCCACGCCTTAAGCGAAGACCTCTGCTGTAAATTTTTTTTTTTCAAATTTTTTTTCTGTTTAACAGTAGAGGTGTTTCAACAACGCCTTGTGCGAAAACCTCTACTGGATTTTTTTTTTTTTTCCCGCAGAAATGGTATTCTTATAAGGCATGGTCACGCCTTGTTAGAAGACATCTTCTGCAGAAATGTAACAAAAATTGTACTATTTAAAAAAAAAAGAAAAGGAAAAAAATCTAAATAATAAAAACGAAAAATAAAAATAAAAATTGGGTTGCCTCCCAATCAGCGCAATTTTTTTAATGTCGTTATGCTCGACCCTCAAAAGCACTCATTCAAAGAGCGGCTGATGCCCAAAGTACGTGTCATATGACACCATATATGGGTCTTGGTTCCATGTGCCCTCAAGTTTTGCTTGATGTATGCAATGTAAGCTCGTCTCCTCAACAAAACGTGACTTTAAATAATAGGCATGAGATGAGAGTATCATCGTTGGCTCTTGAAGAACAAAATCTGTTGAAATCGGCAATGGAGAAAGAGAAGGATCTCCTAGATTTATGCATGATAATATTATCGACGAGCTCAAATCGATAGTCTCAGGAGCTTGTTCATCTCTCAACTTCATTGGTGCCTCATCTTCGTTTGATATTTCTTCCGAAACTTCTTCTGACTGAGGTTCAACAGTTTCCTCATTCAATGCCACGCGCTTGTTTACCATATCATTCAATCGGCTTATGATTAATTCTAGACTATATCCCTCATCTTTTTGATGCTCGAAAGGTTGATCTGTAAAATCAGATTGGCTAATTTCTGGAGTGTATTGGTGGCTCCAACTCTGCAGCGAATGATCCCAATACGGATGGTAGTCAAAGTCGGCCATATCATTTAACAAATATATCACACTGTCTTCACGTCGACTAAGTAGTGGACTACCAGTTGTTAGTGCTCCATTAAATACCCATCTTCGTGTAACTATATCCAACCCTTTAAGAAAAATTCGAATAAGAACATAGTTAGAAAAATCATGATTCTTGTATGTTGTTATTAAATTATTGAATCTCTCCCATGCTGCGTAGAATGGCTCTCCGTTTTGTTGAGCAAAAGTTGTGAATACTTGTCGATGAAACATCTCGAAGTATTTCACAACAAAAAAATTCTAAAATTCTTCTTCTCTTGATGAATCACCTGTAAGAGAAGAACAAAGCATAAAAAAAAAAAAAAAAAAAACTCGAAAAAAACTAACCTTGCACCGTTCCCCGGCAACGGCGCCAAAATTTGGTGCGCTGTCGTTGTGCCACCAAACTTAAATTCCTACTCTTTAAATAAAACTAGTGTAATGGTGAGCATGGTCGAATCCACAGGGAACGGGGGATAATTCCTTTCGAGTAAAATGCAAATAAAGGGGGGATTTTGGATATGATTAAATAAAATACTAGAAATAATTTAACATGCAAGAAGAAATAACAAATCAAGATGAAAAACTAATTAAATGTAAATTAATATTATCAAGCTCGATTCAAGGGATTTCTACTATTCAATTGTATCACTGTTCATCGTCTAACATATATTTATTCATGCAATTACAAGCAATTAACTTTAGAATTATAGGGATAGCCGCTAAAATTCTTGTGTTTTCCTAAAATAATTGACCGAACCCAGCATCCAGTCAAAACTTATTAATAATTAACTGGGCACGATAGCGTTCCATATTAATTAAAAATATCATTTTCGTTTTGTGAAAACAGTTAATCCTAAATCTAACAACCGAGATAGCTGCAATTGATAGATCGAGTTTCGTTGATTTATTTAGATTAAATATGCTATGATAGCACAACACACCTAATCTATCGCTACTCATGTACCAATCGTTCATGACAATTACGGATCACTGAATTCATGGATAGCAGTAGAAAATTATATATCAAATTAAATTGTCAGATTAACCGAGATATAACTTTCATATAAATAAATCATAAATCAACGAATACTTGAACAAAACACGAATATTAAATTAAAGTGCAAAAAGCCTCACAGTGATAAATCGAAATAGTAAAAATATCCATTGAATCAAAAAATAAAACTTAGCATAAAGATGTGTAGAAGAGGTTGAGAAATTCTTGCGCTATTTTTCTTCTCTTGTGCGTGAGTTGTGGGAGATTGGTTGGAGAGAATATCTTGTGTATTCTTCACGTGAGATCCCTTGTGATTGGAAAAAAATTTCATTCTTAAGGCTGCGCCCCATTCTCTGTACGTGAGATATGTATTTTGGGTCTAAAAAATTAAGCTAAAAGCCCAAAACATAAAAAACCAATTAAAGACCAATTAACCTAAAATAAAACCTAATCACTAAAAATAAAAAGATACTAGAAAATATCCAAAAAATATAGAGTTTTTAATGGAAAAAACTCTATCTTGTATTTATTTCTTGATATGAAAATTCCTTGATTCTCCTTAGGCAGCTGAGGAGTAGTCACGAGGCGTGGCCACGCCTTATCCAAAAATGACTTCTGAATTTTTCTGTTTAAGTTTTCCACTAAGATCATATCGGCAACTTTAATTGTGATATAAAATCACCTTTTTTAGCCCAAATTTATCGCATGAACATAAAACTTCATCCTACAATAAAGCACACAAAAAATGTGTCAATTAAGCACGTTAAAAGTGGTAACGATGAGAGATATGATAACAAAAATACAAACTATTAAGAGCCTATCAATAGACGGCAGAACAGTTCAAGGACATCATGTCTACTGGTCAACTAGTAAAGCAAATATATTTTAAAAAGAAGGTTCAAAGGGTAAAACCTACCTATCATATGCAGGATTCCACTGTAGAACTTTGTCACCAAGATTTGTATCAATTTTCATTCATGTAGGGGACTATAGGAAATTTGAATCAAATTTAGAGTTTGAATAAAAATTATGTCTCATGAATGTGGAAGTGTCTTTTGGCTCTCCACATTTTTGAGTTAATTGAAGAGTTTTGGCACATCATATTTTGAGTTAATGGGAAGATTAGTTTAGTCAATTAATCTTGCATGACTCTTGGTGTGTATTTTAGAGATTATAAATAGTGTGTTCATTTTCTCATTTCAAACATATGAAAATTTTATCTCTTTCAAGTATTCTCTTGCATTTCATATTGTTAGCTTTTCATTTGGTCTCCTTTAAGTCTCAGTGATAAAGTAAATGTACGTTTTCAGTTCGACGTAGTAGTGTATCGTGCTAAGTCACTGCTGATTTGTTCCATTGTATCCTGAGAAACAGACGTCCACTGAAACCTCGAGACACATATCGGAGGGGGCGAATCTGTTTTAAGGAAACTGTAGTTCGTACAGGACCCAGTTTGATTTATTGTTTTATTATTGTTATTTTATACACGATATTCATACTTTCAATAGTATGCTCATTTTCGCATTCTGTTTTTGATTGTCCACTACCGAGACCTCAACAAGGCCTGTCCAAAGGATGAATTCCCTCTGCAGAACATGGATATATTTACTCATCGACAGTGGTTCGAAAACTTTTCATTTATAGATTGCTATATTGAGTATAATTAGATAAAGATGGCTCCTGAAGATGCCGCTCTGTCTGTATCTCTTTGAAATTGCTTTCGTTCTCTATTATATTTTGTTATTAGCAATTTGGCTAACAAAAACATCATACAATAATTCAAACTAAATTTTAATGGGATTCTTAAATTACACACAAATATCGAAATTTCAAATTTAGAACGAAATATCGGATTGAAGACCTCGTTGTATCAAAGATGGAAAAAACATGGTCCTCCCCCATTATTGTGACAGAGAATAGCCGTTCGCTCGCTAGCTCGCCATCCTTCGTCCCCACAATGCAGCTATCTAGTCTAGCATAAACCATGTGTATACACATCACAATAATATAAATATAAATAATAAAAAAAACTAATTAATTAGTATTTCGTGATACACGAGATGTACATATAATGTATGTGTTTCTCACGAAAATTTTTGGATATGTCAGGCACGTGATCGTGCCAAATGTGGAATGATCTAACTTTTTTTAATCAAGTGTTATGTTTTCCGATTCGACCGTTAGCTGTAATTCTCTCGGTATGACTTCAAAGCTAAAAAAATAAATTGAGAAATATGATAAATTATAGAGATAATTCATGAACAACATTAAATTTAATTATTTTGTTATGAACTTGAACGACATTTTTACAAGAAAGTTGAAGGAATATGTCAAAATTTAAAGAAACTAGAATGCTTTGAAAATACACAGACAAATGATTGAGAGAAGTTGCAGAAGTTTTGATGTAGTTTTTTTGTAAAATATTTGTCTAAAGCTTTTTTTGATTCTTCCTTTCAGTTTTTGTTCCGTTTCACCAATCAATTTAGCCATCTTTCACGATCGTTCATAATGGGTCATGGATCAAATTCTCCCACCGTGCTCACCAAGTGACTTTTTTACGGGGTTGTGAAATAGAGTTCTCACATTCAATGGGCTTCATCGTTGGTGGGTTTTATATAATTTGGGTTTTGTAGAATTTGGGCTCCACAATATGTTTCATAATTTATAATTTTTGAATATACTATTTTTTAGGAGAAATATACTAATTTTTGGTACAAGGTAGATATAGTAATAATTTGATTTATTCCACTCAAATTTATTTGGAATAATAATAATAATTATATTTTAAAATCGAGTTTTTTTTAAAAAGAAACGATTTGTCTCATTCGCAGATATATATACTTAATTAGTTATAAAAAAATTGTACGAGCATGCAATGTGAGCCGGAATCGGGTGCCACCACTTGGGACAGTCAAAGGGGAAGTATCGAAGTGAAATACCATTTAAAGTAGTCTACTTGCCTTCTTTTTATGGCCCGTAGACTCATCGAAAAACTTGTACAAGATCGAGGCAAAGTCAAGTTTTAATTAAAATGTATTAAAAATACAGACTCCAAAAATAATTTTATTTTATTAAAATAAATGGGAGAGGGATAAAAATAGTAAAAAAAAAATGGACAGGGTGTAGTTGTATCATATACATTTAATTTAGATAGAATTTTGATTTCACCTTTTATCAATTCAACCACATGTAAATTGCGTTGTTCACTTGAAATCTCGAAATTACTCAAAATCTTTAACTAAGGAAAAACATGTATTAACTCATCGTGTTTTCAAATGTTGAGCACATACACCTTTGTCTGTACGTGATGCAATCCGGACGAAATGGACGAGTCGGGTCGGGTACTCTACCGGATTTGCTATCAAGATGTTAAAGGAAACATGAGTTGAATGCATGAACTGAACTTCTTTCCTTCCTGAGCGATTTGAGAGATCTGCGAACAAGAAAAGAACCACGTGAATGGGCGTCGGAGGGTTGTCCGGCGTGACCACCCCGATGCTTAAGTCAGTAGGGAACTCAAGCAAGAAAATCAATGTAACAAAGTGATGGATGTGAGATTGGTGTGGAGAGTGGGGAGTAAATGAACAATAAATGAGAGCATTCAATGTGTATATTAATATCTGAATAGAGAGTAAATGCAAGTAAAAAACCTGATATTTATAGTAGAGAATGCAATGATGACTTCGTTTTTTGTGTTGAGCATTAATTATAATAGGGCGGCTGATTATACCATATTGTTCTGACATGTCAAATCTCATACTAGTCACATCCAGCCCACCTGATTTTGTCAACCATTTATGTTACTGTCAGAGATAGGTCGGCTGTGCACACTCTAACAAGTCGACGCAATTAAATGCCTTACTCATATCGAGGTGGCTCGGGTAGAATGCTTCTCGGGAAATCATAAGAGAGCCCAGGTATCCAATAGGCCAGGAAGATAACTTCCCTGGTGTTCCATGGCCCGGCTCCGTGGCACAAGTCATCCTGGGAAGATCGACTCGGGAATAACCCATTCTCCTGACCCGAGCTTAATCCATTCATGGCCCGGAACATCCCGGGTACTATCCATGACCCGGGGCATCCCGGGGTATCATCACTCCCTCCTTAAATAGTCGGGCTAGAGTCATACTCGTTGTCCCGATTAGTTTTGTGTGCCCGGTCAGGAGAAATAAATTGCCGTTTCGCCTCCCAAGACGATAAGGATGATGTCACATTTACCAGTGCTGATGTAAGCCCTAGGATAAAGTTGTCAGAGCCTTTTCGTATTCTGAGAAGATAAATCATCAAGACGTCTCGAATTTCGCGCCTGTCTTTTCAAATATCCCGCCTAATCATGCCGCCCAATTTTCCAGGTCAATCTGATCCGTCCGATTCCTCTTAAATCAACGGTGTGGATCAATTCCTTCCTACTATATATAGCAGCAAAAGAGTTTTTCAAATATCATTTGCAAATTCGAACTAGCGGCCAAACCTTGCCAAAATTTTCTCTCAAGCTCTCCGACGCGCAATCTCCTTCTCCGGCGATTTCTACTACCATCTTTCCACCACTGTTCTTAGTAAGTCCCCTCTTCCCTACTCTGTTTATTCCTAATCATGTCAAACTCTACCTCATCTACCTCTGGTAAGAACATTAAGGGTCGATCGGAGGATAACTCCCCGACTCCTTCCGAGCAATCTACTCATATTCCCATAGGCATACCTATTCCCCATTTCCGACCTCTCCACAAACCCAAAGCTTTTTCTTCCCGTCCTCCTGGTACTCCTGGCAAGGTGAAGGAAAAGGTAGCAGGGCCCTTGTGGTTCTCTACCGTGACTTCTACCCTTCGTTCGGGTAATATAGAAGAAATTAGATCTTCAGGGTCTATTCCCTCCACCTACAAAATCCAAATCCCCGGGTCCTCCGATCACCCGGACACCCCTCCCTCAGGTTTCCAAACTTTCTTCATAGAACAGCTCAAAAGTGGGCTTCGATTCCCCATCCCTTACTTCTTTGAGACGGCTGCCCGGTTCTTTGGGCTTCCCATCAATCACCTCTACCCTAATGCTTTTCGCATTATGGCTGCCACTTTCATTTTATTTCGCATGAAATCCCTTCTGATCAATTCTTCTATTTTCCATTACTTTTACTCCTGCCGATTTAATGATGAGGTCTTTTCTTTCATGGCCCGCATGCATTATCGGTTTTTGACTGACATCCCTTCTTCTTTAAAGGGGTGGAAAACAAAATTTTTCTTTTTACAATTCTCGACCCCTCCGACCTGTGCCCTGGGTTTTCTTTCTTCTCTACCCAGTCAACCCGAGCTCCCTAGAGATTATAAATTCCTCCCCACTTTTATCCAAGCTCGGGATGCCATAGAAAAACAAAACTTCTTATCCTCAGAATTAATTGGGGGGGATAATCTGGTGTATACGGGCTTGGGTCCCAGCTTAAAGACCCTGTAGACCAGATGATAGATGATTTTGATCAACCCGGGTCGCAGGCTGGTAAATTACTTTCCATGGTCTATTTATCTTTTGTATGTTAACTTTCTGATATGTTGATTTGTGATGCAGCTGAAGAAGAAATGATTAAGGCGAGTCTTCTGGAGGCTGCTCTCAGGAAAAAGGCCGAGCAAAAACAAGCCCGGGCAGAAAGGAGGGCCAGGGAGGTCCAGGAGAATGAAGAACGCCGAGCCCGGGCAAAGGATGAGGCCCGGGAACTTAAGGAGCGCCGGGTCGAGGCGAAAAATAAGGCCCGGGCAGAGACGGCCCCTCCTCGGGAGGAGACCACCCATGAGGAGGACTCGGCTCCTCTAAATACTCGCAAGAGAAAAGCCGTAACCGAGCCGGCCCTTGAGACAGTGGTGGTGGAGGATGAGGTTGAGGAGATCGTCCGATCTCCTCCTCTTACTAGTTCCTCTGCCGGCCCGTTAGGTGGGAGGCCCTGGGTCCTCCCTAATATCTTTGGGGAGGATATTAGCTTGGATCTAGTCAAGATGATCCGGGGCCTTCTGCGCCCTGACGAGGTGGCGCACCTCCAAGGAGTTCATCCCAATCAGCTGCTTTATGAAGGAGTGGCTCGGTCCTTTTCTGTAAGTTCATTGATTTATTTTGTTTTTCCCTTTTATATCGAATTCTCTAACCTTTTCTATGTTTCCAGTGCTTGCAGATGCTCATGCATGCCTATGAGCGAGTAGCTCAGGCAGCGAAGGGGGCCAATGCTCAGGCCAAGACTGCCCGGGAGACACACGACAAGCTTCAGGAGGAGGTGGCTCAGATGAAGGACCTTCATGAGCATATTTTGTCCCGGGAGAAAGCCTACTGGCAGCAGCAAATGGACCTGGACCAGGCGGAGCTTGCTGAGGCTCGGGCAGAAGTGAAGGTAGCTAGGGCGGAGGCAGAGTCTTCCCGAGTCCGAGCCGAGGATTTACAGGCTGTTGTAAGCCTTATAAAGACTTCCCAGGAGGAACAAATGACTCGATTCCTGAAGTCCCAGGAGTTCAAGAAGATGGTGGCTGACAAAGCCTTCCTTTACTTCGAACAAGGCTTCAATAAGTGCCTGGAGCAGTTTGAAGAGGCGGGCCTTGTCCGAGCTGACCGGGAGGACTTCCCGGATTTGGACAAGGCTGCTGCATCTCTCCCGGATGAAAAGGAGGAGAACGAAGATCAAGATCCCAAAGTAGACTAGGATTTCTCTTATGTTGTCTTGTCTGTTTTTTTTTTCCTTCCCGAGCTTCCGGGCACCTTGTAAATTTTCCCAGTAAATGAAAATATTTTGCCTTCGCTTTCTCGCATTTGATAATATTTCCAAGCGTTGTGGATTGACTCGAATTCTCTAATAACCTTGTGGATTTTATCCAGTCTTCACTGATGCATATTCATAAATGGGGTATAAGTCTTGGGGTTAACATAAAATGGATCTTGATAAATAACCAGGGAGTTGGCCAGGGTATAGGTCCCTGGAATCAGTGGGAAACCGGGGTGCGGGTCACCGGGCCAGGGTACGGGTCCCTAGACTTAGGAGATAACCGGGGTGCGGGTCCCTGGACTTAGAAGATAACCAGAGTATGGGTCCCCGGGCCAGGGTACGGCTCCCTGGACTTAGAAGATAACCGGGGTACGGGTACGGGTCCCCGGACTTAGAAGATAACCGGGGTACGGGTCCCCGGGCCAGGGTACGAGTCCCTAGACTTAGAAGATAACCGGGGTACGGGTCCCCGGGTCAGGGTACGGGTCCCTGGACTTAAAAGATAACCGGGGTACAGGTCCCCGGACTTAGAAGATAACCGGGGTACGGGTCCCTGGGCCAGGGTACGGGTCCCTGGACTTAGAAGATAACCGGGGTACGGGTTCCCGGGCCAGGGTACGGGTCCCTGGACTTAGCAGACAATTTTTTGGAACAATTTCTTTATTTGATGTACAAAAAATAGATACAAAAGCTTCTAAACGTAATATTTTTTCAAATGAAAAGCATTTCAAGGCCTTTTAAGTGCATGTCCCTGAGAGTCTTCCAGATAGTAAGCCGCCCCCGAACTAATTCTTTGAATCACTTTGAAGGGTCCTTCCCACCGTGCTTCCAATTTCCCCACATCACCCACTGGCTTTACTTTTTTCATTACTAAGTCCCCAACCTGGGAATCTCGTGATCGCACATGCTTGTTATAAGATTTCATTATCCTGCTGCGATAAGCTTCCATTTGAATGGCTGCTCTGTCTCTTTCTTCTTCAATAAAATCAAGTTCAATGGCTCGGGACTGATCATTGTTGTTCGGATAAGATTCTATCCGAGTAGAAGATTGTCCAATCTCCACAAGTAAGACTGCTTCTGAACCATAGACCAGACTGTAGGGAGTTTCCCGAGTGGTTGTTCGTGGTGTAGTTCGATATACCCATAATACACTCGGTAATTCTTCCACCCAATCTTGACCTTTCCCATGAAGTCGGGCTTTTAATGCTTGCGCAATGATTCTATTGGTCACCTCAGTTTGGCCATTGGCTTGGGGGTAGGCCACTGAGGTGAAGGATTGAATGATCTTCATTTCTTGACACCACGATGTGATTTTCTTTCCCTGGAATTGCCTCCCATTGTCTGAAATCAATTTTCTTGGGATGCCATATCTGCAAACAATACTTTTCCAGAGAAATTTCATGACCTCTTCCTCAGTAATCTTGGCCAATGGCTCAGCCTCTACCCATTTAGGGAAATTGTCCACAGCCAATAGAAAGCTGTGCCCGGGCTATGGGGAAGGGTCCCACGATATCCAACCCCCACTGATCAAAAGGACACGATGTTGAGGCAGGTTGCATATTAGCAGCTGGGCGATGATGGAAATTAGAATGGTGTTGGCAACCCTTGCATTTTTGAACAAGTCGGGCAGCATCTTGATTCATCTGAGGCCTCCAAAATCCGGCCAATATAGCCTTCCGAGACAGGGCAGTTCCACCGAGGTGTTCACCACAGCATCCCTTGTGTAATTATCGGAGGACGTACTCTATCTCATTTTTTGATAAGCACTTCAGCAAAGGGCCCTGATATGATCGCATGTATAGGACATCATTTAAAAAGACGAACATGTGTGCTCGTTTCTTGATTTTCCGAGCTTGAGCTTTATCTTCAGGGAGCTTATCATGGACTATATATTCGATGAGAGGAGTCATCCACGAGCTTCTCTGAATCGGGGGTAATTCTTCGTCAACAGAAAGCACCAGCCGGGTGAAACAGAGGACTTCCCTGGTGCTTATATCCGACATGGAGGCAGCCAATTTGACTAATATATCAGCTTCTTCATTTTCCTCCCTAGGAATTTGTTCAATGCCCCAGTCGGTAAAAAAAGCAGCCCGGGCTGTGATGAGTCCCAAATATTTGAGTATTTTTTCGCTTTTGGCTTCATATACTCCCTTAATTTGCTGGGTTACCAACTGAGAGTCAGAGTAAATAATGACCCTGGAAGCACCGACTTCCCGGGCAGCCTGCAACCCTGCCAAAACGGCTTCATACTCTGCTTCGTTATTAGTGACTCTGGAGTCAATTTTTAAAGCCAGCTTGATCTTCTCTCTTGATGGGGCAGTCAGGACCACCCCCACTCCACATCCTGATAAATTCGATGCACCATCAACAAAAATTCTCCATACCTCTTCTTCTCCCGGTTGAATCATCTCTATTAAGAAGTCTGTTAATGCTTGGGCCTTAATAGCAACTCGAGGTTTATATTCAATGTCATACTCCCCGAGCTCTATAGTCCACTTAACCATTCTTCCCGAGACCTCAGCGTGTGTCATGATTCTCCCGAGTGGAGAGTTGGTGAGGACCACAATTGGATGTGAGAGGAAGTAAGACCTGAGTTTCCGGGCAGTCATTACCAGAGCCAGGGCTATTTTTTCCACTTCACTGTATTTCAATTCTGCCCCTCGAAGGGCATGACTGACTTAATATACTGGCTTTTGATCGGTCCCTTCCTCCTTGACAAGTACAGAGCTAATGGCGTGCTCAGTAGCAGACAAATAAATCCACAATTTTTCCCCGGGCTCGGGCTTTAACAGAACAGATAACTCGGCCATATGCTCTTTTAAGTTTTGGAAAGATTGTTCACATTTTTCATCCCAGCCAAATTTTTGTGCTTTCCTCAAAACTTGAAAGAATGGATAACTTCGGTGAGCAGACCGAGAAATGAAGCGTGAAAGGGCCGCGATCCTCCCGGTTAATTTTTGCACATCTCGGACAGATTGAGGGGAAGGCATGTCCATTATTTCTTTGATTTTTTCGGGGTTGAATTCGATTCCCCAATCAGTTACTAAGAAACCCAAGAATTTTCCACTCCTGACCCCGAATACACATTTGGCCGGGTTGAGCTTTATCCCATACTGTTTCAAAGTAGCAAAGGTCTCGGCCGGATCATTAATGAAGTAGGAGCCCTCCCGGTTCTTGATCAGAATATCATCCACATATACTTCAATAGTCCGACCTATCTGCTTTTGGAAGACATGATTCATCAAGTGTTGGTAGTGGCCCCAGCATTCTTCAATCCGAAGGGCATAACAACGTAGCAGAAGGTACCCCCGGAAGTGATAAAACTGGCTTTATCTTGATCTTCAAGAGCCAAGAGGATTTGGTGGATCCCTGATAGGCATCCAGAAAGCTTAATAACTCGCATCCAGAGGTGGAATCCACCAGCTGATCAATCCGGGGGAGTGGATAACAGTCCTTGGGGCAGGCTTTATTCAGGTCCCTGAAATCGACACACATTCTCCACTTCCCGGTGGATTTTGAAACGAAGACCACATTTGAGAGCCAAGTTGGGAATTGGACTTCTCTGATATGGCCGGCTTGCAACAGCTCTCCCACTTGCTCTTCAATGACTTTATCTTTATCAAGGCCGAAGTGGCTCTTCTTCTGTTTCATAGGCCAGGATCTCGGGAAGATATTTAATTTATGCTCAGCCACTTGGGGTGAGATCCCGGCTTGTTCCTGTTGAGACCAGGCGAAAACACTAATGTTAGCTTTTAAACAATTTAAGAGATGTACCCGGGTGGACGCGTTGATGTCTAGGCCCACCCGGACGTGCTTTCCCGGTTCAATTTCCACCACTTCTTGCTCCTCCTCCGCAACAAAATGTACTTCTCTCTCTCTGGTCACCTCTTCTTGATTCTCCTTCCCCTTCCCATCCCTTCTCGCCTTCTTCTGGTCTACCCGGACGGTCTCTCCATAACACTTTCGAGAAGAAGGTTGATCTCCCTTGACTTCCCCGACCCGTCCTCGTACTGGAAATTTAATTTTTTGGTGATAAGTGGAGGCCACAGCTCTCATCTCATTCATAGCTGGCCTCCCTAAGATGATGTTGTATGAGGACAGGGCGTCTACCACTATAAAGACTGTCATCATAGTTTTCCTCAAGTCCCCGGTTCCCATGGTCAGTGGCAGGGTGATTTCCCCCTCAGGGTACACGGCATGTCCAGCAAAACCAAACAGGGCAGTCTCAACCGCCTCTAATTGATATTCGTGCAAATCCATATGGACCAGTTCCTCTTTAAAGATGACATTGACAGAGCTGTCATTGTCAACAAATACTCTCAAGACATCATAATTAGCCACTCGGGCTCGGATTACAAGAGCATCATTGTGGGGTAGACTGACTCCCCTGAGGTCTTCCGGGCCAAAGCTGATAACTGGCTCGTTTCTCCCACTTCCATCAACCTCCAAGCACTCCCTTCTACTTCTTGCTTTCCGAGCCCGGTTGGAATCGCCATCTGTTGACCCTCCCGAAATCATTTTTATTACTCCTCGGCTCGGGGAAGGGTCCTTCCTTTCAGTTTGTCTGCTTCTTTCCTCCCGGGAGCTCCCTTCTGCTCTTCTGCTTCCACTCGGGATGTTTGCTGGTCTCCTGGGAGCACTGGATCCGGGTCGCCGAGATAACCAAGGTGGTGATCGGGGCTCATCTCGGGAAGGACGAGATTCTGGTACAGAGCGCCTATTGAATTCTTTTCTCAAAGTTTGGAATTCATTAGTACTGTGAGAACATTCTTTGTGAAGGGTACAAAACCCTTTCTTCTCTGATCCGGGTGGTTGGGCTGCTAAACTCGGTCGAGGAATCATGTCCGAGCTACATTCTTGGATTTCCTGACCTCGGGCAATTCTCAGAGGGACATGGGAGAAATGTCCTGGACCATCTTTCTTGTAAGCTCTCTCCTCGGGCTTGACAACCCGGTCTCCTCTGGCTCTTTTCAAAGCCTCTCTTTTTTGACTTTGAGCATCCTCCATGTTGATGTATTTCTCTGCCCGGGATAGAAGATCTTCAAAGTTCTCGGGCAATTTTTTGGTCAGGGATCGAAAGAAATCCCCTTCCCACAGTCCTTGCATGAACGCGGTAGTTTTTTGTCTCGGATGCACAGGCTGGGACATCCAGGGCCAACCGGTTGAATCTTTTGATATACGCTCTTAAGGTTTCATCTTGTCCCTACTTCACCTCAAACAGACTGAAAGCAGTCTTCTTGTATTTCTTGCTACTACTGAATTGATGCAAGAATACTTTTTGAAAATCTTTAAAATAATGAATGCTCTGTGGTGCCAGCCCTTCGAACCATCTTTGTGCAGAGTCGACCAGGGTTGTTAAAAACACTTTACACTTGATTTGGTCTCCATAGCAATGCAGCATGACCATATTTTCAAAGCGAGCAAGATGCTCCTCGGGGTCAGAACTCCCGTCATAATCTTTGAATTTGGCTGGCTTGAAATGCCCGGGGAGTGGTTCCCGGACAATTGAATCAGAAAATGGGCATCCCTTAACTTGAGCATTGGTTTTAGAAGTGACTTGCCCTTCCAACATTCTCACCTTCTTTCTCAACTCCTCCAATTCCTCTGCCACAGTAGGAGATTTAGAACCCGCACTTGACTCCCTCTCCTCTTCCCTTCTCTCTTCCTCCTGCGGCTGCTCACGTTGCTGCTCGGAGTGACTGGAATGATGAGTAGTGGTCTTCTTTGCCATGGCTGTCTGAACAGCATCAGCTACAATTTTGTTCAACTCCTCGGCAGTTAAATGGATGGTGGGCTAGGGACCATTAGGTGGGGGGCCACCTGCACCAGAAAGACGAGTGTTGTTTTTTCCCTGGATTCGGGAAGTTTCTTGATTTGTTTTTCTGACAGGAGCCATATCAACGCCTTAGAACTCAAATTTCCCACAGACGGCGCCAATGATGCAACTCGGGCGAAATGGACGAGTCGGGTTGGGTACTCTGCCGGATTTGCTATCAAGATGTTAAAGGAAACATGAGTTGAACGTATGAACTGAACTTCTTTCCTTCCTGAGCGATTTGAGATATCTGCGAACAAGAAAAGAACCACGTGAATGGGCGCCGGAGGGTTGTCTGGCGTGACCACTCTGATGCTTAAGTCAGCAGGGAACTCAAGCAAGAAAACCAATGTAACCAAGTGATGGCTGTGAGATTGGTGTGGAGAGTGGGGAGTAAATGAACCATAAATGAGGGCATTCAATGTGTATATTAATATCTGAATAGAGAGTAAATGCAAGTAAAGAACCTGATATTTATAGTAGAGAATACAATGATGACCTCGTTTTTTGTGTTGAGCATTAATTATAGTAGGACGGCTGATTATATCCTATTGTTCTGACATGTCAAATCTCATACTAGTCATATCCAGCCTACGTGATTTTGTCAACCATTTATGTTACTGTCAGAGATAGGTCGGCTGTGCACACTCTAATAAGTCGGCGCAATTAAATGCCTCACTCATATCGAGGTAGCTTGGGTAGAATGCTTCTCGGGAAATCATAAGAGAGCCCAGGTATCCAATAGGCCAGGAAGATAACTTCCCTGGTGTTCCACGGCCCGGCTCCATGGCACGAGTCATCCTGGGAAGATCGACTCGGGAATAACCCATTCTCCTGACCTGGGCTTAATCCATACATGGCCCAGGACATCCCGGGTACTATCCATGACCCGGGGCATCCCGGGGAATCAGTACGTGTTTTCAAGGTTACGTATTCTCAATATTTGAAAATACGAGGAGTTAAAAGATATTTTTTCATCGAGAGTTTTCAACAATCTCGTTATTTCATAAGGATGACGGATGCAATCAACTTTTAACTTTTTTTAATTAATAATTGATGATGGATTTCCAATTTATACAAAATGGACGTTATTACAAATTCAGTTTTAAAATTATTAAATCAAATATTATTTATGTAGGACCGAATGTTTGTTGTCTTACCAAAATTTATAGTTGGTGGTTATGATGCAACTCAAATATTTTAAACTCAAGCACAATATTTCTATTGTTCTGCCCAAGAAGAACAAAATTTTCACTCAATAATCTTATTTTCAATAATTGCATTTTTGAAATCAATGAGAATAAACTCTTGACCTTGGCTGTGATACCAAATATAAGAGTGAGCGCTTCCCGCAAAATTTTTTGTTGTTGGTAATTGTGAAAACTAAATCTTTTAAATTGTTCAATAACACCAACACATATTTTGATTGTTCTATCCAACAGAAATAATTATTGTTCACAACAATTTAACACCAACAAAATTTACTCAATAAAAACAAAAAAATGTCGGTAGATTGGGCAATTTCATTAACTTTTCTTATTAAATGTGCAGGTTTCCCAAGTAAGGAAATGGAAAAATATTTGGGCCAACCCAAAATAAATCAGAACACTGACTGTTACAGCGATTTTTTTAGGGGATGAGAACGAGAAAATTTAATGGGAAAAAGCGTCCCGACGACAAATCCTAGAATTAGAAGTTTAAAATGGCCATTTGCTTTCGAAAGTATCCACAAATTTAATTTAATTTAATTTGGTTAAGTGCAAGATTTTAAAAGGGTGAAAAAGTGTGAGGAAATGTCGAAATCAAGTTTCAAGTTTTAAAAATTTAAACGATTATAAAACTAAACGTATTTTTTTTTATTAAAATTGTAGTTATCATATGTCCACAAATATGCTAAATAACACACACAATAAATTTAAGTGGGGTGTCACAAAATTACAAAAATGTAATAAAATTATAAATGATATATTATTTAAAGAATTCTAAAATAATTATTAATATTTTTTCTATTAAATTAGGCGACGAGGTATGTATATATATATAGCAAAAACTTGTGTGAGACGGTCTCACGGGTCGTATTTTGTGTGACGGATCTTTTAAATCTCGATCTCATAAAACATATAACAAGTAGCAAGTATCAAGTAGCGCTGCAACTCATATCATACCCCATGATATTACTGATCAATCTTCTATATGTAGTTCCTCTAAGCAGTGAGGTCATATATCGGTTATTATTACCCACTGTATCAGGGTCGCATCGTGATTACTCTTACCCACCATGTAATTGCCATAATTTTCGAAACATTACCGTTATTATTTCAAATCAAGTCATGACAGTGTTAAAGATTTATATCATGCTTGCAATAAATAAATTATATATTATCAACCGAAGTTCTCAAGAATATCATAACCAAACAACGGTTAAATATTAAAATAGTCCAACAGTTCGATATCATATTTCATAAGTGGTTCAAAATTAATAATTAAATAAATGGTTCAAATTTATGGTTGAAATGGAAGGTCATATTATTAGCTATAAATTAAAATCTTACATATCGAGTTTTAATAGGCGAGGTGATGAGCTAAACATGGGTCCTTCCTTCATTATAGACATAATCATCTTTAAATTCTACCGTTACAGCGTTAAATCCACCTGTTACCATCTTGAACAGACTACACTCAAGTAGTCTTTGAATTGTTTGTGATATGAATCTGACGGGGCACTGCATGCTAATATTTGGAAGGAATGTCGGGAAGCTTTCTTGTCTCGATCGTACAAGCTTGGTGGTAATTGGAAAAGAAGCATCAAGTGTATTTAAGGGATTAAAAGAGTTCAGGAAGTGTACTTATTGGAATCATATCAAGATACCAATTATTCGAGTGCAAAATGACCAAGAAGACAACATGCCCCATGCCACCGTGCATCCACGCGGGCAACACAAACAAGTCTCCGAGACAGTAGGCACCCTGCAGCCACGCGCCGGTCCTTGCAGCACCTCGCGCCCGACTCCATTGAATGTCGTGCAGCCGCACGAAACCAGAGCATACCCATGCACGACGACGCGTAGTCCAGATTTTATTTCTTATTTTAAAGTCCTATACCATTGAGAAACTTTGGATTATAAACATGTAAAACTCGAATTTTGAGGAATAATTGAAATTATTGAGATTTTATCTTATCAAAAAAATTTCTTTAGAATTTTTCTTGAATCTTTGGCTTTTTCCAAAATCAAACTTATCAAAGTTTATTCTTTGTGGTGACATTAAAACCATGTAGAGTTTGTACCATATTGATGTACATTCTGATACCGATGGAGTATACCGAAAATATTGGCCAAGAAACCTGTAATTTTTCTTCGAGCATAAACAAATAACTGATGAAAGATCTGTCGAAATTGTCGTATGAACAAATTTCTTCAAGCATTTGCTTCAGAGCATGAATATAATCACTCCTGAATTCATCCTTTAAATCAAAAGTCGCCGGCCAGACAGAAAATTCCGGGGTCATATAGATGTTGTCATTTGTTGTTTTAAGGCTTTCGATAAATCTTAATTCGCAGGAATATCTCTCTTGCAAAATGGTCACATAGGTATATACTCGTGAGACGGATCGATGTGACTCATACTTATCATGAAAATAATATTTTGGCATAAATTAATAATATTTTTTCATGAGTTAGATCGAATATCTGTTTCACAAAGAAAAGAGATACATGGACAGGAACAGAGTTGGGATTTCTTGTAAGTATTTGTACACTGCATAAGCTCCTTTTTTCAGCATTGGAACATTTACCAAATGCAACTCTAACCATACAATTTTTAATCAAGTAAACCACGTTCTCAATTCGCCTTCGACGACAAATTCTGCGGCAACTCTTACTTGGGGGTGAAAGCCTGCAACACTATCGAAACATAGGTGAATTTCAAGTACAGATTTCAATCAAAACTAGCAAATGATTAATGAATTCTGATCAATCTTCACTTACAGCAAAAACTGTGGCGTGGCCGGGGTCAGCAAGGTGAGCGAAGAGGTTATCGATGGGTCCAGTTCCAGTGTAGATATGCTGGAACCAGGCTCCCATTACAGCCAACATAGCCAACCTGCCATTCTTGATCTCCTTTGTTCTCAATTCCTTCACTTTTTCAGGGGATCCGCTGCCCCACCCCAGAGGATCGAACCACAGGCCACCCGGGTAACCCACGTCGGTTCCTGTGAGCTTGTTGTTGGGGAAGATGGGGTCCGTGTTCACACATCCGGGCTTCAGTATGTCCGCCCATCTCCGTCCCTCAGCCCACCCAATCAGAACCAACTCGATTATGAAGAGTGTTGTGGTGTCAGTGAAGTAGTCTAGTTCACCAGCGGTGTACCATGATGGGGTGTTCAAGATACCCAACTTGGTTAGGAACTCGGGGATGAAGATTCCCGCAGCACCTAGCATGGCCCATCTGCAGTGCACGATCTCCGATTGTACGAACCATTTCAAGGTCTCCGGGTCCGATGCTGCAACAAAGTAAATTCTTAACATGATGAAAGAAAGAAAACGAGAAGAAATGAGGTTTAAATTCGGCGCAGTGGAGTTACCTAGGCCGAGAGGATCGAAGCCGAAGTCTCCGGGAAGGCTGCAAACCAAGATTTCTAGTCAGACATTGTAAATAACACAACAAACAAGAATTAAACATGCTAGTTTCAGAGTCTCGCCCGACCTGCCATCGAGCCATGGGGGAGGGGTGCTTCCTGGGAACCACAGTGGTCTGTTTGGATCAACAGCAGCACATGATACATTGACTGATCTTGCTTCAGATGGAGCAGTGCCCACCTTGCTTACTCTCAATCTCCTTCCTCCTAAGAAAGCAGCCTTTGTCGCTCCCACAACTGATTCATTCTTCTGAGAACTACAAATACACTTTTGTTTTCTCAAATTACAACAAAAACAGAGGCAAGAAAGCGTTACTTTAAGGCAGTAAATTTCTCTGAGTTGGGCAAGAAAGCACTAGCAAACCTTGGAGAAGAGAAAGCAACAGCCGCAATGGTAGATGATGCACAAGCAGAGGACATTTTCCACCGGTACCTTTTCTTGTTTCTTGAAATTCAAATGCAAATGCGAGAATATTAAAGAATGTTAAGAACGCAGAGTGTTGATATATGGAGTGGCTTATCTTAATAAGGATAGAGGAGTCGGTTTGATTGGCTGGTCGGGATGCCATGTGGCCGCCACAATCTGATATTTAGCTCCTATACCTTCTGATACCCCAAGGATGAACCTTTCAAGATCCGGCCCAAACTCCCGACCATCTCTGAGGCCCACAGGTGACTGGCCCATGACAAGCCCAGGTATTCTCCTATAAATACCAGGTTTGAGCGTATGATAATTGATTCACTATATTGTTTTCAGCAGCGCCCTTAGCTGCTCCCCCCATATATCCTCAGTCTCTGACTTGAGCGTCGGAGGGGCTACGCCGGGACACCCTCCTGGCCCCCTCCTAACGGTCTTATTCGTGATTTCAGGCTCAGGGTAATTGCAAAACCTGCGTCTGGACTAGTGACACTTGCTGGAAGCGGACCCTAAATTTTCCGTGAGTATCACTTGGCGCCGTCTGTGGGAACATTTGAGTTGAGACGTATAGATGGTAGGGAGGAGAGGGAGTAGAAGAGTTAACTCAGCGTCATCGCGTCCTCAGAGGGGACCCGAACAGTCTCATGCTGAGGCGAGACAGGAACAACCCCATCAGGAGACAAGAACTGAACAACCTCGTCAAGAGACGAGGGTGGAGCAACCCCGTCCTAATGAAAATGTGGGGAACTTGACCCTGGAGCAGTTGGGTCAATTTATCACTCGGACAGTAGATGAGGCTATGAAGAGGAACCAAGAATCTGTGTTCATTGAAGAGCAGGCCACTCGCCAGGAGCGAGAGGAAAATGTTGAGGGCCAGCAGAGCCGAATTGAAGAGACCCAGCCCCTCCCAAGCGAAGGAACTGCAGAGATTGGAGAGATGTGGAAGGAAATACGGATGTTGAGACAACAGGTGGGAAGTAGAGCGTTGGCCCCCAAGAAAGGAAGTCCTTTTTCGTTTGCCATTCTGAAAGAAGGACTTCTCCCGAGTTTCCGACAACCGAATGTTGGAGAATATGATGGACATACCGACCCCGAAGAGCATTTGGAGAGATTTGAGAATGCGGCTCTATTGCACCAATATTCAGATGGAGTCAGGTGTAGGGTTTTTCTGGGCACGTTGGTGAGGTCAGCCCAGCAGTGGTTTAACACTTTGCAGCCCAACTCTATACGTTCTTTTGAGGACTTCTCAGCTGCCTTCTTGCACCGATTTGCTAGCAGCAAGAGGCACCAAAAAAATTTATTTAAGCCTGTTCGTGATGAAACAGCAAGAGAATGAAACTTTACGAGAATTTGTCCAGCGTTTCAACAGTGCAGCGCTGGAAATACCAGCGGCTACTCCTGACATCATGATAAGTGCCTTCACACAAGGATTGAGGGGAGGAGAGTTTTTCAAGTCGCTGGTCAAGAAGCCCCCGTCAAGCTATGATGAACTGTTGGCTCGAGCTGAGAAATATGTAAACTTGGAAGATGTCCAACGGTACAGAAGGATGGAGAACCAGCACGGAGGAAGTAGAGTTGAGGGAGTGGAGAAAGGAGGAAGGAAGAGAGGTGCGGGGGAAAGAGAGGAAGACAGAACTAGAAGTAGAGGACAATTCTCATCACATGTTCCCCTGGATAGGAGTCGTGACGAGGTGATGGAGGTGAGGGAGCCCGCGAGGAGGTGGGAGAAGTCACGAAGGGTTGGGTGCAGTGCTAGATTGCCTTCACGGGATAGACGAGAAAGATCCTCATTCAGGAGTCGACAAAGGTCTCGATCGCCCCCTAGGCGTGGTCAAGGCCCTCCATGGATAAATCAGAGGATCGGGGAGCAGAGAGGGGAAGGTCGGTGTCAAGATGTCCCTCAGGAGCTCGTCGAACCGAGGAGGGGAATGAATGAGGATAACCAACCTACGAGAGGAATGATTCATATGATCTCGGGCGGTGCTACTGATGGAGGCTATGGGCGAGCTCGGAAAGCACATGAGAGAAGATTGGAGAACTTTGAGATATATAGTGGTGCAGACTTACCACAAGACCCCGTCATCAGCTTTGGGCTGGAAGACTTCCGAGGCGTTGTGACTCCACATAACGATGCCTTGGTGGTAATGACCACCATTGCCAATTATGATGTGGCGAGATTATTTATTGATAATGGAAGCTCCGTGAACGTCTTGTTCAAGAGCACTTTGGATCAAATGAAGATAGGAGGATTTGAGTTTGAGCCGATATCCACCCCTCTGTATGGGTTTGCAGAACACGTCATCTTGCCGTTGGGTCAGATTGTTCTTCCCCTATCCTTGGGGACTGATTCTCGGCGGGTAACAAAGATGATAGCCTTCACTGTAGTAGATACCCCGTCAGCGTATAATGGAATTCTAGGACGACCAGCCCTAAAAGATTTTAGAGCAGTAGCTTCCAGTTATCATCAGAAGCTTAAGTTTCCTGTGGGAAAAAGAGTTGGAGTCCTGTGCGGGGACCAAAAAGTCGCACGTCGTTGTTATGAAAGAATCGTGAAGGAAGAAGGAAAGAGAGGTCACGAGCATTCGCATGGAAGCTTGAGCTCAGTCTTGCAGTTGTAGAGTCATTCGAAGAAGCTTCTAAGTGGGTAACTTTGTCCTGTGGAGGTACAAGAGGAGCAGAGAGAAAAGTTGGAGAATGCACTGGGTAAGGCTCTAAAGAGGCATGGGAACGCTTACCACCTTAGAGAATATCTTTACTTCATTTTTGATGTATTTCGTTCCTGAATTTGTCTTACGTTATCAGTTGATATTTAATAAAGCCAAGTTCTTATATTAAGTTCGTGGTTGTTCTTGTATTATGAGGATTATATGAATTAAATTTTACCTACTTAGGCTGCGCCTAGTAGAGGAGAAGAGTGGGGGGGAAAATGTTAAATTTTTCCTGCTAAGGCATCGCCTAGCAGAGGAGCAGAGTGGAGGAGGAGAAATAAATTTTCCTGCTAAGGCATCGCCTAGCTGAGGAGCAGAGTTGGGGAGAAGAAAAATTTTATTTTCCTGCTAAGTTGTCGCCTAGCAGAGGAGTTTGAGGGTGAGGGTGGAGAATATTTATTTTCCTGCTAAGGTGTCGCCTAGCAGAGGAGTTTGAGGGTGAGGGTGGAGAATATTTATTTTCCTGCTAAGGCGTCGCCTGGCAGAGGAGTTAGAGGATGACGAGGTGGAATCTTTATTTTCCTGCTAAGGCATCGCCTAGCAGAGGAGCAGAGTTAGGGTGGAGGTGTTGAATTTAATTTTTCTGCTAAGGCCCGGCTTAGCAGAGGAGTTAGAAGATGGAGGTGGTGAATTTTTATTTTCCTGCTGAGGCATTGCCTAGCAGAGGAGTTAGAGGGTGGGCGCGTTGAATTTTATTTTCCTGCTAAGGCCCGGCAAGGCCTGTCTTAGCAGAGGAGTTAGAGGGTGGAGGAGTTGATTTTATTTTCCTGCTAAGGCCCGGCTTAGCAGAGGAGTTATGAGATGATGAGGTGAGAGTTTGATTTTTTGTGCTAAGGCCCGGCTTAGCAGAGGAGTTAGAGGGTGGAGGTGTTGATTTTATTTTCCTGCTGAGGCATCGCCTAGCAGAGGAGTTAGAGGGTGGGCGCGTTGAATTTTATTTTCCTGCTAAGGCCCGGCAAGGCCTGGCTTAGCAGAGGAGTTAGAGGGTGGAGGTGTTGATTTTATTTTCCTGCTAAGGCATCGCCTAACAGATGAGCAGATGGTGAGGAGGTTGAAGTTTGATTTTTCCTGCTAAGGCATCGCCTAGCAGAGGAGCAGAGATGGGTAGGAGAAAAATTTTATTTTCTTGCTAAGGCATCGCCTAGCAGAGGAGCAGAGGGTGAGGAGGCTGAAGTTTGATTTTTCCTGCTAAGGCATCGCCTAGCAGAGGAGCAGAGATGGGTAGGAGAAAAATTTTATTTTCCTGCTAAGGCATCGCCTAGCAGAGGAGCAGAGGGTGAGGAGGCTGAAGTTTGATTTTTCCTGCTAAGCATCGCCTAGCAGAGGAGTTAGAGGGTTAGAGTGAAGAATTTTTATTTTTCCTGCTAAGGTCCGGCTTAGCAGAGGAGTTATGAGATGCTGAGGTGAGAGTTTAATTTTTCCTGTTAAGTCCCGATTTAGCAGAGGAGTTAGAGGGTGATGAGGTTGAAGTTTTTATTTTTCCTGCTAAGGACTATTTTAGCAGAGGATTCAAGGGCGCGGGGAAGTATAAATTATTTTCCTTCAAATGTTTAGTGGAGGGCCTTGAAGATGGGGGCGACGATGGCATACTGTGTTAGAAAAATTTATTTCGTTTGTCGTTAACGAACAATGTTGCCGCTGCGAAAATTACGGGGATCGACCTGCCCGGTCAGGTCGTGGGGGTGTGGGGGCAACGCCCACATAATTTTTTCAGAAACAATCATTCACAAGTGAATATCTCTATTGTAACCTCTTCGAAATAAAAATCTCAACATGCTTGGGCGGGGCTTACAAGGGGCGAGTGTGGCGGTGGTGGCTGGGCGAGCACGAGGGCAGTGCTAGGGCGAGAGGCTGCGCGCTGGGGAGTTAGGGGCGAGGCTGCATGAGGGCGAGGGGCGAGGCGGCAGGCTGACGTCCACTGAGCAGGCACGAGCGCACGGTGGGCGAGCTGCTGTGGGCGAGCGTGGCAGACGGGGCGAGCGCACGGTGGGCGAGCTGTTGTGGGCGAGCGTGGCAGACGGGGCAGGCGCACGGTGGGCGAGCTGGGGGTGAGGGCGAGCTGCTGTGGGGGAGCATGGCAGACGGGACAGGCACGCGGTGGGCGAGCTGGGGGTGAGGGCGAGCTGATATGGGCGAGCGTGGCAGACGGGGCAGGTGCTCTGTGGGCGAGCTGCCGTGGGCGAACGTGGCAGACGGGGCAGGCGCATGGTGGGCGAGCTGGGGGTGAGGGCGAGCTGCTGTGGGCGAGCGTGGCAGACGGGGCAGGCGCACGGTGGGCGAGCTGCTGGGGGCGAGCGTGGCAGGCGCCCGGTGGGCGAGCGAGACGCGCTCGGTAGGGGCGCCTGGCAGGAGTGCTCGGCGAGGACGAGCGTGTGCGCGCCTGCGCGTGCATGGTAGGAGGGTGAAAGGCGCTTGGCGAGGGTGTAGCAACGTGCTGGCGAGGCTGGCGGTTGAGGCGAGGGCAGCGTCGCGGCAGTGCGACTCGACGAGGGGCGAGCGTGCGGCAGTGACGAACGGCTGGAAGAAAATGCACAACTCGCACCCGGTAGACCGAGAACAACGCAATTAATCGAACTTTGAACCTACGATTCAGTTCAACTTGGGAGGGGGAGACTGGTGATACCCCAGGGATGAACCTTTCAAGATCCGGCCCAAACTCCCGGCCCATCTCTGAGGCCCACAGGTGACTGGCCCATGACAAGCCCAGGTATTCTTCTATAAATACCAGGTTTGAGCGTATGATAATTGATTCACTATATTGTTTTCAGCAGCGCCCTTAGCTGCTCCCCCCATATATCCTCAGTCTCTGACTTGAGCGTCGGAGGGGCTACGCCGGGACACCCTCCTGGCCCCCTCCTAACGGTCTTATTCGTGATTTCAGGCTCAGGGTAATTGCAAAACCTGCGTCTGGACTAGTGACACTTGCTGGAAGCGGACCCTAAATTTTTCGTAAGTATCACCTTCAGTTTTTGATCTCGCCATAGCACCCAAGAATCTTGAAAATGTTGGTGGTTCACATGCATAGTTGGTGTGGATTTACTTTAAGACAATTGATCGGATTTTGGCAAGATTTTATATATTATACTCTTATATTGGTTTATTGTATTCATCATCGTACTGATTGAGGTATTCAATTTCATCTACATTGCCTTACCAAATATGTTATTACCCTTTATAATTGTCTTTTCTCAAATTTGAATGATTTCAAGTAAGTTATGAATATTTATTAAATTGTTAAGAACAATAAATATATATATGTATGTATGTATATATAAATTAACAAATTAAAAAATTATAGAAAAATAACAAAATATTATAAACAATTTATCTTAACATCAACAACTCTATACAAATAATTTTCTTTATTTCATCCAACTAATATCATTAAAAAAATCAAATTAGAATTAATATCATAGTAAAAAAATTTATCTCTCTCTCTTTCACACACACACATATATATATATATATATTTAATCGGGTATTCGAGTCGGATATGAGTAGAATTTTTTAAGATCTGGCTCCATCTCCATAATCGATTACCTATTTATTTAATCGTGTAAAAATTCTCTTCATACCCTCCTCCTTTCTGGTCATATATCGGTGTAGACAATTAAATTTGTTGGCCATGAAATTATGGCAAGTACAAAATAATATTAAATATAAAAAAATTTCTGTTTATTGGGATATTAAATTCCTACAAAAAATAAATAGTTAATTGATATTTAATATATTTTGTGAGCAAATCAATATTGTAATCTTGTACTAAATAGAAGAAAATACTAACATTTTAGTATTAAAAATCCAATCTTGCGCGCAAGATGGAAAAGAATACTAATATTTTTAGTATTTTAAATTAAATCTTATGTTAACGGAAAGAAATCACCAAATAAATCACGAGAGGCCAATCAAATTACGACACCTCATCCAATGAAAATGGAAAGAATTTTCATCCTTCGACTATAAATAGGGAGGCGGAGGATCAAGAAATAACACAACATATAAGGCAAAGAAGTAGAGAAGAATTCAAGACGTAAATTCTCTCAACTTAAGCTCTTCAAATTTAAGAAGATCAACGAAGTTCGAGGCATGATTCAAGGCGTTCATCGTGTTCTTCCTCAAATTCATCCAAAGTCAAAAGGATCGTGCTCTTCGTCAAATTGAAGATCAACAAATTCGAAGCACGATTCAAGGTGTTCATCATGTTCTTCTCAAATTTTGAAGGTTAATTCGATATCAAGGTTTTGACCCATTGAATTAACGTTAAGAATGAAACCACCTTCCACGAAAATCAAATACTCAAGAAAATTCAAATTCTACAAGAGATCGTCATTGAAGAGAATAATCAAGGGATCATTTAGAGATTTTATCCACAAAAGTTTATTTAATTTCAAAAAATTTGATTTGTATCGGTATTTCGTTTGTGATTTTACGGAATAAAGAAATTTGTGTTACAAATTTCTAGCACGCCCAGTGGGACTTCTCTACCCTTCATCTCTTCTCTTCAACAAAAACATCAGAGACAACATGTCAGTCGATGATAAGATCTCAAACATGAAGGTCTTATAAAGAAATGCCCGGACTAGATCAGGAGGTGGCGGTCCATCATTTGGCTGTCAAGAGAGGAACTCAACCTATCAAACAGGCACAACGAAGGTTTCGTCCTGAGTTAATTTCACTTATTGAAAATGAGGTCAACAAGCTCATCGAAGTCGGATTCATCTGTTAAGTCAAGTATCCCACATGGATATCTAGCATAGTCCCTGTAAAGAAAAAGAATGGACAAATCCGAATTTTTGTTAACTTTAGATATCTCAATGAAGTGTGCCCTAAAGATGATTCCCAGTGCCCATAACCGAACTCATGATTGACGCTACCATGGGTCACGAAGCACTGTCTTTCATGGACGGATCAACTGAATATAATCAAATTTGCATGGCGCTGGAAGATGAAGAGCTAACCGCATTTCGCACTCCGAAAGGTATATACTGTTACAAAGTGATGCCAATTGGATTAAAGAATGCCGGTGCTAAATATCAAAGGGTGATGCAAAGGATTTTTGATGATATGCTCCATAGAAGCGTTGAATGTTATGTTGATGATGTGGTTGTCAAGTCAAAATATAGGAAGAGACATCTTGAAGACTTGAGGAAAATTTTCAAGCATCTGAGGAAGTACCAACTTAAGATGAACCCATTGAAATGTGCATTCGGTGTCACATCAGGAATATTCCTCATATTTATTGTGCGACGGCGAGGGATCGAAATTGAGCATACCAAAATTGATGTGATCTTAAAAATGCCTGAACCTCGAAATATCCACGATCTAAAAAGCTTGCAAGGGAAATTACATATGTCCGGAGGTTCATATCAAATTTGGTCGGTCGATATCAATCATGTAGCGGCCTAATGAAAAAGGGATTTTCATTCGAGTGGGATGAATCTTGCAAAAGTACTTTCGAAAACATCAAGTCTTACTTGATGAAGCCTCCCGTGCTAGCTGCTCCAGTTCTCAGACGTCCATTAACCCTCTATATCACTGCTCAAGAATGTTCTGTTGGTGCTTTATTGGCCCAAGATAATGATGATGGGAAGGAAAATGCATTGTATTATTTGAGTAGAATGATGACGCCAAATGAATTGAACTCCTCGCCAATAGAGAAGTTATGCTTAGCCCTCATATTCGTCATTCAAAAGCTAAAACGCTACTTTCAAGCCCACATTGTTCGTCTTGTTTCGAAAGAGAACCCACTAAAATATGTTATGTCAAGACTAGTTCTTTCTGACAGGTTTGCAAGGTGGTACTTTCAATTGCAACAATTCGAAATTATATATATTCCTCAGAAGACTGTAAAGGGATAGACTTAGCTGACTTCCTAACGGATCACCCAATCCCTGCCGCTTGGGAGTATCTAATGACTTTCTAGACGAAGACGTTCTTGTGGTAGAAGTTTCTCCCCCTTGGAAGATGTAATTTGACAGAGCTGAGCATAAAGAAAAGGCCGGTGCTGGAATCATATTTGTCACATCTGAATGGGGGGTGTTGCCTTACTCATTTGCTTTGACTCAAAACTGCTCAAACAATGTTGTTGAATACCAAGATCTAATCCTTGGACTTGAAATGGCCGTCAACATGAAGCAACTACGTCTTCAAGTGTACGGAGATTCCCAGCTAGTCGTCAATCAATTTCTTGGATCATATGAAGTCAAGAAGCCTAAATTACTCCTATATTACAATTATGCTAAGAAGCTTATGGGATGGCTTGGTGACGTATAAATCGAGCATGTTCCGAGAAAAAATAATAAGCAAAGCGATGCGCTGGCCAAACTTGCTTCCGCACTTGCCATGCCAAATGATGAGACTCATGTACCAATTTGCAATATTTGGGTCATACCACCATTATTTGACGATGAAAGCAATGAAGAAATGGAAGATGAATAGCTACATTGTCGAAGTGCTCGAGATTGAGAAGGAAGATTGGCGTCAGATGTTTGTTGATTACCTGAAGTACGAAAAGCTACCAAAAAGATCCACATCAAAGGATAGACATCTGACGTTGTGCAGCTCTCTTTATCTACTTCAAAGATACCATGTATAGACGTTCGTTTGATGGAGTATTCTTACGTTGTTTAGGTGATGAAGAAGCCACCCAAGCCATCGAGGAAGTCCATTCTGTAATTTGCGGCGCTCATCAGTCATGCCCAAGGTTACATTTTCGGATAAAAAGAATGGGTTATTACTGGCCACCAATGGTAAGAGATCACATGGATTATGCACAAAGATGTCAAGCATGTCAGTACCATGCAAATTTCATTCACCAACAACCTGAGCCACTACATCCTACAGTAGCCTCTTGGCCGTTTGATGCATGGGGCTTAGATGTAGTAGGGCCTATGACTAAGTCATTTAATGGACATTTGTATATCTTAGCTGCAACAGACTACTTTTCTAAATGGGCTGAAGTAGTGCCTCCCAAAGAAGTGAAGAAAAAAAATGTAGCCAATTTTATTCGTACCCACACTATCTACCGTTACGGGATTCCTCGATATATGATCACAGATAATGGAAAACCCTTTTTAAATAGTTTAATTGACAAACTCTGTGAGAAGTTCGGTTTTAAACAAAGAAAGTCTTCCATGTACTACGTTGCTGTTAATGGCCTAGCTAAAGCTTTCAACAAGACATTATGCAATCTGTTGAAAAAGAAAATTTCTAAATCAAAAAAGGACTGGCATGACAGAATTGGAGAGGCTTTATGGGCATACAAGACTACTTATAGAACGCCTACTCAAGCGACGCCTTATGCATTAATGTATGGTATTGAAGCTATCGTTCCCCTTGAACAACAAATTCCGTCACTGAGAATAGCCATGCAAGAAGGATTGACAGAGGAAGAAAATGCACGTCTGCGCCTTGAGGAATTAGAATCCCTCGATAAGAAAATAGTTGAAGAGCAACAAATACTTTAGTGTTATCATTCTCGTCTCTCTCGGGCATTCAACAAGAAAGTACGATCACGCTCATTCCAAGTTGGTGATTTGGTGCTCACAGTGAGAAGACCTATCATCACCACCCATCGAACTGGGAACAAATTCACATCCAAATGGGATGGTCCGTATGTTGTCAAAGAAGTATATACCAAACGGTGCATACAAACTAGCGGCTGAAGATGGTTTAAGAATCGACCCCATAAACGGGAAATCTTGAAGTGTTACTATGCTTAAAAAAAAAACCCTGGCTCACATGAGTATAAACTGTGCATGGCAACCCCCCAAAACAAATTACCATATTTTTTGAACTACATTATGACTTGATCCCTTTGTTGGGAAAAAGACTGAACTTCTTCAAATCTTATTTGGCAGCTTCTAGACGGGTCTTCGACGCATTCAAATTCTCAATAGCTTCATCATCCAATGGGGATATATCTCCAATCCTAATGATTTTATGCTTCGATCTTATGAACATCTGCTTGAGCACTGGAAAACATTCATTGTTGTTTCTTCAAGGAAGAAGATAAGAGTTTTTTTCCCTTCTATAAATCACCAAGCTCCTTAACAGCGCGCTCCAAATCCTCTTGAGTGGTTGACTTGGCTCGCCTCTTTGATCTCTTTTGTCTTGGCTTTATCAAGATGATCTTTGGCTTCACTCAATTGTTGTGCAAGAGCCTCCTTAACATCCTCTTCAGAAGATCTCGACCAAGCTTCACCAAAAGCAGTAGCTTTGTCGAAAAAGGATCCCAACAACTCTTCCAAACCAGAAAAATCAAAACCATTGAGGCTCTTCATTGTATCAAGCACCAGGAACACATCGTCTTGAGAAGAAGAAATGCAATCAATTGATGTGTTTGTTATCTTCTCACAAAGGTCCATCCACAATATCTGAAAAAAGCTTTTTGATGATCAAATAAAAATTTTCCTCCTTCGAACGCAGCAAGTGCAAAAAATTTAGGAACAATGCTGGGCATTGTTGAAATAAAACTCTTCTTTGATATTGTGTTACCAGTTGAAAGCATTGCAACTGATCTTTGGCTATCTTGCGAACCTCTGATATCATCGTTCAACAATTTGTGCTCAATTAAAAGGAAAAAATGCGGTGTTAGAAAATATTTTATGAAGACTATTATGCTAAAATAAGATAAGGAATGAAGCACACCTCTCCCACAAAGCTTCCCGTGTGTTGTGGTTCCCCAGTTGCATAGTCGATATCAATGAATTTTTTATTTGAGGGTTCAGAGTCTCTTTTGGTTATCTTCCAATGGCAGTCCGCTTGTTATTCTGACAATCTTCAAGATTTTTTCTCTTGTTAGATTCAAAAAGCTCAATGCCACGGACATCGTATTCTTTAAGAAAATTATTCGAGGTCATATGTATAGGATCCTTCCCAAGAAATTCATCCCCATTATCACACGCTTTGCATTCTTGCAAGTTTTCATATGAGACAATGAGAGGCATAATATTTTTTTCCAAGTAATTTCCATGGACTGCAGCCCACCATTTCTTGTACTCATCATAGCAAAATTTCTTCGCGTTTGGGGGTATAGAATGAAATCGCACCTCAGACATGGAGTTGGATAAAACACACAAACGCCAATAAAGAAGTTCATCCGCCAAAGAAGCTCTGCGAATATTTCGAGGAAGAACCCCAGGTATTGTTTGATAGAATCCGAACTGACAACTGAAGCGGTGAGGACTATAAGGCTCAACGATAAAATGACCTCCTTGACGCAAAGACAGATAACTGGAATGGATGGTAATAAAATAATTCTGCTTTTCCTCCGCATTTCCATTATCGAGATACAAAAAGTCTTTACTTCTAGTGGTCACGGTGCAAGTCCAAGAAACAAAATTTCTTTTGTGAATTTTCTTGCGAGCTTCACTTGGATCATAGTACTTTGCACCCCTTTCTCCGGAAAACTCGCCATTTGGGGCTACACACTCCTTGCCAAACTTGAAAATGCGTCTTAAAGTGATGTGCAAGCCAACCATAGATAAAGTGGATGGTCGAAGAAATATGGGATGGCTTTGAAGAACAGACAATTTTATTGAGACCTCTGTAGATGCTCGTCAACGTCGGAAGAACGAGACCCATTTTACGACCATTGGCCATAATGCTTGCTGTTTTGAAAGTACTCGGACGGATTGTGTTAGCATCATCAAGGGGAAGGATCAGTGCACATAACCAACAAGATAAATATGCTGCCGATTAGGTCTCATTTATTGAATTATCTTTGATACCAAGCTTCGAAAATATAGCCTTATCAGCGATGAACCAGCCTTCATGTGCCTTGAGGTCACCAAGGGGTTTATGCGTAGACTTAGGGCGCATTGTCTTTTTATCATTACGTGGAGGGGGAGAATGATATCGTAAAAAAATTTTGAAACAAAATCTAACCCACTGGATGATGGTCACATAAGGATGTGGTTCGCCTTTTGAACTCCTGTGAAGTAGATGATAAGCATGAAACAAGTAGTTGCAAGAACGAGAAAAAAAATCTACTACCCTCTTCATCAACGCCGATAAGCTCTTTGGCACTAGGAACAATTTTGTCATATAAATTCCCGGTGAGGAAACCCGATAAAGAATGTAAATCCCAAAAAGATATAGAAAGCTCCCCAAGTAAAGTCAGCAGAGTGTTGTTTAGTGGACACCATGCCTCACAAAACGCCTTCATGATATTTGTGTTTCGATCATACGTGAACAATGAAGCATACAATGGATCATATATTTGCGCCGCTCGAAGCCTATGATCACACCGACTAAGAATGTCTTCAGTCCACTCCCAATAGCCTTTAATATAATGGAACTCGCCAGTGAATCGAAGTGCATCGTCCCACGTCGCCTTGCCTTTAATGATCCGACGCCCCAATGACCGTAAAGGAATATGATTTTTTGATTGTTGATGGTGGGTTGCTCGTAAAGTCCAAACCAAGGTTCTAAAATTCGCTAGGCGCTAGCCCAGCGCCTAGTGCCTAGGCCGCCTAGGCGGGGACTAGGCGCCGTTAATCGGATTCTATGGAATCAAAACATAATAAATCACATACTAGAACTTCAACACAATAACATCAAATTTAAAATAATTTTAAAATATTCTCAAAATAGTCTAATGTGTCATCTCAATAAGATAACAAAGAATTCAGATTTCTTCCAAAATTCACAATGAAATAGTCTAAATCACAAATTTACTCCACTTCTTCTTATCCGAAATTTTCAACAACTTGTTTTTAATCGTACACAAAATCAATATCATCATTGTGATCATCATCATCTTCATCAGATTCAAAATCATCCTCGTGAAGTTCTCTAACTCTAGAGCTTCTTTGAGGTTGTAGATTTTCATCTGCCCCAGTTGCTTCATCAACTAATTGCCAAGTGAGCCCAGAACCTGGTTCAACTTCATTTTCTTCCCCACTACCCACAATCCAACTTTGTGAATTTGAAGCATCTTATCAAGAAGGACATCGACGTTCCTTTCTTTCTCTCTTTTTTGCTTGTTAAACAATCTAGCATTAAATTAGACAAATACTAGATTGTTCAACCTATTGAGATCCAACCTATTTCTTTTCTTTGTATGAATCTAAAAAAAATCGAGAAAATAATTAGTATAGTTATGAATATGAACATACACTTTAAAATTTATTAATAAATTATTTTAATTAAAATTTAAACTTACTTCTTCAAATGCACTCCAATTTATTTCACACCCAGATGAGCTTGTAGTTAATGAAAGAATCCTCAATGCCACTCTTAGCAAGTTGGGTGTGTGAGCACCGTAGGTACTCCACCATGCACATGGATCAAATGTATCATCATTTTTTTCACATGCTTTCCCAAATAACCCAGTCTTATCTCTATATTGTGCAAATTCCTTGTTAATAATTGTATCTTGCAGTTAAAACTCATCGGCATGCGAAACTTCTGTGCATTCAAAATTCCCTACCGTGACCTCTCCATAAAGAGCAATATAACTATCTTTGTAGTAGAAGTAGAGATTCAACAAAAAGGCTATGGTATGCAATGATGTATCAAGTCTATCCTTCATTTTTTACTCAATAATCACTATGATAGGTTGATAATTTGATTCGACATAGTTCAGGGCCACTTTGATATCTTCTTTAGATAGAAGAATCTCTCCATATAGAAATCCCATGGATGGCTTTCTATCTACGTCAACCAATCGGAGAACTCTTATCAAAGGAGCAAAATTTTCAAATAAAGTGTCACAGCATTCCAAAAACTAATGCTCATCACAGTAGAGTAAGCAAATTTTCCTTTGTTTGTCTTTGACCATTTACAGTTCTCCCACATATCACTTGTAAACATGGCCCTTAAACTAGATTTTTTCTCAATCAAACTTTGCAGTGTGAGGAAGTTTGATTCAAATCTTGTAACTACTGGCCGGACTATGTCTCTTTTCTTTGTAAAACTTATCATCAATGACAAAGTCTTATTGTGAGCATAAATGAAAATTGTAAAAGACTCGGCTTGGTCGATAATCTTTTTAAATCTTGGAAGCTTGCCAATACTTTCAAGCATGAGATTAACAGTATGAGTTGCACATGAAATCCAAAAAATCCTAGGCCGCTTTTCTTTCATCAATTTAGCCGCAACCATATTGTTAGTGGCATTTATGTCACAATCTGACTTGTCAACATACTCAAAAATAAGTCCAGCTGTGTGTGCCTCGTCTGAAAACTCTTTAGACTCTAAAAATACAATACCCTCCTTGCAATTAACACACAAATTTAATATGCTTCTTCTTTTTTTATCACTCCATGCATCTGTCATAATCGAGCACCCATTCTTCTTTGTGCTTCTTCAGCAGTTGCTTTGTTATTTCAACTTCTGCTTTCAAAAGTGGCTTTCTAAGTTGATATTGAGTTGGAGGCTTGAACCCTGGCCCAAATTGACCTACTGCTTCCATTAGTTGCTGGGAGCTATCATTATCAAGAGCATTGAATGAGATTTCATTTTCATAAACTCATCTCCCAACATATTGTTGAACTTGTTGAGTTCTATCTTTGAAAAGAGCCTCATTTATATTTTTTTGGCGAAACACTTTACTCCCACTTGAACTTACATTTTCTGGAGCAATCATCGATGCATATCTATCCATGGGGCCAAGTAGATGAGGTTTTTTAATTCCATATATCCCTTTAAATTCAGCATCTTCTTCTTCGTTAAGAGAAATATCACCTTTGCTCTACAACTTTCTTTTTCCAGTATTTTGTTCTTTTTTTTGTTCTTCCCTTCTAAAATAGCATGTTTGCACTTATTACGATCTTCTTGATATGCATTTCGACAACCAGATACATTTGTAGGTATATTTCCTATGTGCTCTTTGGTTCTATACACTCCACCGGACATCATTTTTCTACACAACTTACATTTAACTTTGTCGAGGTTCTTAGGATCAATCAATATACAAAACTCCCATCCAATGTCATTTGACTTTCTCTTAAGAATCCCAAATTCAAGCTGAGTAACGAATGTAGTCGACAATGGATTGCTTGCCATTGTTACCCTCCAAACCTTGCTGAATACAAAACACTTAAAAGTTAAACCTGCAAGTGTCTATATCAATAGATTAATAAGAAAGGTTGAGACCAAAAACTTTGATGTCAAGCACAATTAAAAGAGCAACTCATTTGTTTGTTATACCTGCAAGTGTCTATATTTAAGAAGAGCTAAGCTAAGCTAATGCAAGCACATGATCAACAATAGCTAAGATAATGCAAGAATAATGAAAAGAGAACGTTGCTCCATAGGTCAGCTAATGAAGAAATATATATACACCTCATCATTCACCCGCAAAAGCTAGGACCAATTCTCTAATGAATCTATAATCGGTTTCCATTTAGTATGAAAAGAAGAAAACAGAAGCAAAGTTCTTAAAGATGTTTGAATGACATTGTGCTGAATACAAATACATGTTAAAATATCTCTCAATCAATGTGCCTTTACCATCTACACTTCAGGAAAAATACACGAAAAAATCATCATCACCAATTCAGCTAATACATGAAAGAATCATCAACAGAAATTTAGCTAATACATGAAAGAATCATCATCATCAGGAAAAATACATGAAAGAATCATCAACAGAAAAATGATGTTGAGTTCTTGAATCCAGAATTAGACAAATCACAAAATTCCCAGCAATGTTTTATCAAGAATTTCAACTAAGAAGAAAATCATTTGTTTGTTATAGAACAAACACCTTGATGCAGTGTTGGAACAATAATCAGGGAGAAAAAATATATGCAAGAAAGTGAGAAGAAAGAATAACTTGAGCCTCTGGAACGAGATGGTGCCTCTGGAAAATAACCAGAAAGAAAGAAACGCAGCAGTTGTCTGGAACGAGGAGTGCCTCTGGAAAATAACGAAATGGTGTCTCTGGAACGAGATGGTGCCTCTATGGAACAAGGAGTGCAACGAAATAGAAACCAGATAACGAGAAAGAAACAAACGCAGCAGCCTAGAAAGAAAAGCAGCAGACCTAGTAGGCCATAATTTTATTTTTTAAAATGAGCTTCTTAGCGGATCATTAAATTTAGAAGCCCAAATTTTTTTTTTTAAAAAAAAGTAAGCCCAGCCTCCACCTAGGGGGGCCCAGGCCTGCCTAGCGCCTGGGCTGGCCGCCTAGCACCTTATCGAAGTTTTGTTGAAGGGAGTCTCGATGGACCACTCATCGGTGTAAAATGGATTTGTCAACCGTGGCCATGACTTTGCATAACGACCAGCTACGGGCTCATCAACGACCAAAATAGTGCCTTTTTCTTCGAATTGGCTATTGTCGTCAGTATCACCAAGCGTTGAATGTCGGAAGAAGATGATGTATCTTTGAAGAAGACCATCGTGCTGCATGTACAAGAAATCAAAGAAAATCAAATACTGACAAGGAAATCTGTTCGGAAACAAGAAGTCGAGAAGGATGTTAATTCATGCAATGTATTTCTTACGGTATGCAACAAATGTTTTGTAACAAGAAAGAAAAATCCGAGTGACAAGTTATTGTTAATTACATTCTTCACCAACCTTTAATTTGCTGAAACCCGAACTCAAGATTTAAGTCATGAAAGAACCAAGTGCATGTGCAGCAACTACCTGTCATTCATAAGCACGATTAAAGATTTATCCTGGTTTTCCAAATCTTCTGGATACTTATGTTAATCAAGCTATGATTAAAGGTTAACGTGAGACAACTTTTCAGAAAGAAGATGACATGAAAATAACCTTAATTGATGTGCCATTCAAAACCAAAAGCATGTGGCAAAATGTTCATGAGACCAAGTAAGCCTCCACCACTATGGTGTACGTGTCAAGTGTGGTGTAAAATCAATTCACATCATATTCAAGATTTGAACACTGCACTTTGTTTAAACTTCTAGCTTGAAAACTAGAGGCCATATCCATGCTATTCTTGAAAAGAAAATAAACTGCAGCGGCAATAAAAAAAAGATCGAAGGCATAAATAATCGAAAAGGGTGAGAAAGTATACATACTTGTGCTTTGATCGAGAGAGGGAGAATTATGTATTAATGCTTCTATCTTTTATAGTTGAAGATGGTGCATGCAAATAGGAAAAGAAATTTCCCATCTTTCGCTTGCTTGAGTAAGGAAAAAAAAAATCTATGTGACAAAAAAATATGGAAAAGTTGCAAATTTGGAACAAGAATTTGTACGAAAAGAAGAAGGACGAAATTTATTTCCTAATGTAGAAATAAAAAGGTGTTGTTTGTCCCTAGTGGTGTCCTTCTCAAAATTCTGGAACAAAGTAACAGCAACGATTCTTTCAGTCGAGGCAAGGATAAATCCTTTGTCCACAAGACGATATTGCCTGTATACAAGTGCTTTACGTTAACGGCAATCGTCCCTAAGATACAACGACTAGTATCAAGAGAGGTAGCACAACGATCTCTTGATTATCAACGAACAACTTATGTAGAATGCTTTCAAGTGATTGAAACGAAATTTGCAGCAATATGCAATGCCAAAGCCGATGAAAGATATGCGCAAAAGAATGCAGGTAAGGGATATTTATAGAGCAACAAGGCTTGGCTCGAATGGACACAAATTTTCGTACAAAGGTGCAACCTTGGTTGACTAGACATGTTGTTTCGGTGAAAGAATGCAACCACTGGATTAGAGACACACTCTATGGATGAATGGACACCCATTCATGTATGCAATGTTTTGAATTTGGACGTGTATGGTGTTTCGCGCATTCAGAACCAGAGGCGCGCGCGCGCGCACGCGACATTACGCGCGGCCGCGCGCATGATTCTGTTCTGTGCACACTGAAGACCATTGTGTCGCGCGCGGCTGCGCGACATCATGCGCGGCCGCGCGCTGCCTTCTGTTCGCGAGCACATGATGCGCGCATCCGTGCAAGAACACGCGCAAGGGCGCACCAGCTTCTGTTTGGACACTAACAAAATTTATTCTTTCAAATAACTTTGGTCCAAAAAGATTAATATTAGTTAAAGACCACACCACACCACACCACACCTCACCGCACCGAGCCGGGCCGAGCGGGCGCGCGCGTGTGTGTTTAATTCACCGAGACCTAGCCTAGTAGCGTCTCCCCCCTTCTAAAAGCTTTGGTACCCCTTGGGGCCCAAACCCTTAGTCCACACTAGAACTAATAAGGAGGAAGACCTTTCTCTAAGCTTCCAATGTGGGACAACCATATTTTCATTTTATTCACATTTTCTCTAACAATCCCCCACATGATTGAAATTTATGCATGTATGCAGATCCACTTGAAAGTTCTTTTGAACTATTATTGCATCGGGAAAGGTAGCTTTTGGCTTTGAACCTTCCGTTGTAAAATACTATCAGATTTACTAGTTGCTTGGTGACGTGATGTCTTGAACCATTCAACCGTTTGTGTAAACCAAGTCAACAGCATTTACACAACATTAGCTCTAACATATTTTGTTCTCATGTTGTGGCCGTTTCGGCCCTGGACCATATCTTAGATTCATAAGCGTTTTTGAAGCGGCCATCACTTCGCACTTATATAGGTGATCTCCTATCAAGAGTATCCTGCCATAATCTACCTCTTAGGTATAGGAATCATTAAAAAAAATTAACCTCACCACATGCTGCAGGTACATTTTACTTGGACGTTTTAGGAATGAGCCTTCATTGTTTCCAAGTGTTCAACCAATATTTATAACTTAGTTTTCCCATTGAACCAAGGTTTTGGGATCTCCAATTCACAAGGTTGGGTTACCGCTATAAACATTTTTATTTTGTGGCTTTCAAGCTCATTCCCCTTATTAGTTTGTACAATTGATCTTGATTTATACCTTTAGTAAATGGATCCGCTAGGTTTTTCTTTGATTTCACATATTCAACAGAAATAACCCCATTTGAGATCAATTGTCTTATGGTATTATGTCTCCGACGAATATTTCGAGACTTACCATTGTACATACTGCTTTGTGCTCTTCCTATTGCTGATTGACTATCACAATGAATAACAACAGAAGACATTGGTTTATTCCAACAAGGAATATCTTCTAGGAAGTTTCTTAGCCACTCGGCTTCTTCTCCTGCTTTGTCCAAAGCAATAAACTCGGATTCCATCGTGGATCGAGCTATACATGTTTGCCTAGAAGATTTCCATGACACCGCTCCTCAAACAATCGTGAACACATATCCACTTGTGGACTTGGAGTCTTTTCTGTCAGATATCCAATTTGCATCACAGTATCCTTCCAATACTGCTGGATATTTCGTATATATCAATCCAAAGTTCATGGTGTATTTTAAATATCCAAGCACTCTCGTCAAGGCTTTCCAATGATCCTTATTTGGATTACTTGTAAACCTACTTAACTTGTTTACGAAATATGCAAGATCTGGTCGGGTACAATTAGTCAAGTACATTAGACTGCCGATTATCCTTGCATATTCTAGTTGATCAATAGGTTCTCCTCGATTCTTTGCTAAATGAACACCCAAATCTAAAGGTGTTCTTGCCGAAGGATTGTCGAGTGCCTTGAACCTTTCAAGAACATTTTCAACATAATGAGTTTGTGATAATATAATTCCTTCAGAATTCCTAGATATTTTAATCCCTAATATTATATCACATAACCCCAAGTCTTTCATATCAAAATGTTTTTTCAACATTTTCTTAGTATTCATGATCAACTCATGATTATTTTCCATGATTAACATGTCATCTACATAGAGGCAAACAATTACATATACATTTTCATTTTCTTTAATGTAGACGCACTTGTCACATTTGTTGATTTTGAAACCATTTGATATCATTGTGGTATCAAATTTTTCATGACATTGTTTAGGTGCTTGTTTGAGTCCGTATAGAGACTTGACAAGTTTACACACCTTTTTCTCTTGTCCGGGTACAACAAACCCCTCGGATTGTTCCATATAGATTTCTTCTTCCAATACTCCATTTAGAAAGGTTGTTTAACATCCATTTGATGAATCTCAAGGTCATGCAACGCTGCAATGGCTATGAGAACACGAATGGATTTGATTCTCGTAACTGGAGAGTAGGTGTCAAAGAAATCATATCCCTCTTGTTGTCTAAACCCTTTGGCAACCAATCGAGCTTTATATTTATCTATAGATCCATCTTCTTTGTATTTCCTTTTAAGGATCCACTTGCATCCTAAAGGTTTACAACGCGGAGGAAGATCAAGGTTTACAACGCGGAGGAAGATCAACTAACTCCCATGTGTGGTTGTACATTATGGAATCTATTTCACTTTCGATTGCTTCTTTCCAGAAAGGAGCTTCTGGATTTGATAGAGCCTCTTGAATAGTTCTTGGTTCATTATCTAACAAGTATGTTAGAAAATCGGGACCAAATGACTTTTCAACCCTTGCTCTCTTACTGCGCCTTATATCTTCATTGCCTTGAACGGGTGCAATCGAAGTTTCATAAGGTCTTTTGTTTAGACGGGATTCTTTCCTTTCTTTACAAGAAAACATATTTTCAAAGAATACGGCGTTCCTTGATTCAATTATCGTTCCCTCATTGATATCAGGAACTTCAGATTTGTGCACTAAGAAGCGATATGCACTACTATTAGTTGCATATCCAATGAAGATGCAGTCGATTGTTTTAGGCCCAATCTTAACTTGTTTTGGCTTTGGTATTTCTACTTTAGCCAAACACCCCCACACTTTGAGGTATTTGTAAGATGGTTTACGCTTTTTCCATTTCTCATATAGAGTCTCATTGTTTCCTTTGAGTGGTATTTTATTGAGAATGTAGTTCGCTGAGAGAATCGCTTCCCCCCACAAGTTTTGGGGTAAGCCTGAGTTTATCAACAACGCATTCATCATCTCCTTAAGAGTACGATTCTTGCGTTCTGCTACTCCGTTTGATTGAGGTGAGTATAGAGCTGTAGTTTGATGAATTATGCCAGAGATTGTGCAAAATTCTTCAAACGGAGCAACATACTCTCCACCTCGATCATTTCTTATCATTTTGATCTTTGAACTGAGTTGATTCTCTACTTCATTCTTATAAGCTTTGAATGTTTCTATTGCTTCATCTTTGCTTTTCAATAAATAGACATAGCAAAACCTTGTGCAATCATCAATGAATGTTATGAAATACTTTTTCCCACCTCGAGTTTGTACATATTTTAAATCACATATATCAGTATGGATTAACTCAAGAGGCGTAGTACTTCTCGTTACGGAATGGAAAGGGACCTTTGCCATTTTTGCTTCAACACAGATCTCACACTTGTGTTGTGGATCCTTTTTAAATGTGGGTATTACATTTTGGTTTGCAAGTCTTTGCAACGTGTTAAAGTTAACATGTCCCAATCTATCATGCCATAAATTTGAACTTTCAATCAAGTACGCATAATTTATAGCTTTATTCTTCGCCTCTTGGCGGATAACATTCATTACATTCATCTTAAAGAGACCATTATCTTGGTACCCTTTGCCTATAAAAACACCACTCTTGGTTAATACAAATTTGTCTGATTCGAACACAAGCCTAAAACCGGCCTTACTCAACAAAGAACCAGAAACCAAGTTCTTCCGAATGTCCGGCACATGCAGTACATTCTTGAGCGTTACTTCTTTGCCTGAAGTCATCTTCAGAACTACTTCTCCAACTCCTACGACATCAGACGTTGTAGAGTTTCCCATAAATAGTTTCCTTTCACTGTTGGGAGAGTAGGATGAGAACATCTCCTTCTCGGCACAAATGTGGCTAGTAGATCCGGTGTCTATCCACCACTCTCTTGGATTGTCCACCAAGTTGGCTTCAAATACAACAGCAGATAAATCAAGTTGCGAAATATCAACTGGTACATACCGTTCTTCGACGACATTCGCTTGCCTTTGTTTCTGATTTTTATTGTCTCTCTTTGGAAGACGACAATCTTTGGCCATGTGGTTCGCTTTGCCACAATTGAAGCAATCCCCTTTGAATTTCTTGGCTTTTCCTTGTTTCTTGTCATTGTTCGGTCGCTTTCTCTTGTGACTCGTACTTGATTCTGCTAGGTTTGCTTTAGCCTCAGTTTCCATTGCCCTTTTATATGTCTTGGCCTCACAGTTTCGGTTGTCTTCCTCGATTCTAAGTCTCACGATTAGATCTTCGAGTTTCACCTCCTTGCGCTTGTGCTTGAGATAGTTTTTGAAGTCCTTCCACATAGGCGGTAACTTTTCGATGAGTGCTGCTACTTGGAAGGGCTCATTCAATAACATTCCCTCAGAAAGCAAGTCATGGAGAATGATCTGAAATTCCTGCACTTGGCTAATAATAGTTTTGGAGTCGGTCATTTTGAAGTCTAGGAATTTACCAACAACGAACTTCTTGATGCCCGCATCCTCCGTCTTGTACTTTTTCTCTAAGGAATCCCACAGTTCCTTTGCAGTTTTAACCGAACAATAGACACTGTAAAGTGTGTCATCAAGTCCATTTAATATGTAATTCCTGCATAAGAAATCGCTGTGATTCCATGCATCCACAACATTTCTCCTTTGGGTATCGGTGTTGCCTTCAGTAACGACAGGAGGTTCCTCAGTCAGGAATTTAGATAAACTTAGAGTGGTGAGATAAAACATCTTCTGTTGCCAACGTTTGAAGTCGGCACCGATGAATTTCGATGGCTTTTCACCATGAGCGGGAGTAGTAGCCAGGGGAGTGAATTATGTGCTTGACATTTTCAGAATTCAGAGATCGTAGACACGAAATATCGTCTTGCGATTGTTGTTTGTACCTGGTGGTGTCCTTCTCGAAATTCTGGAACAAAGTAACAGCAACGATTCTTTCAGTCGAGGCAAGGATAAATCCTTTGTCCGCAAGACGATATTGCCCGTATATAAGTGCTTTACGTTAACGGCAATCGTCCCTAAGATACAACGACTAGTATCAAGAGAGGTAGCACAACGATCTCTTGATTATCAACGAACAACTTATGTAGAATGCTTTCAAGTGATTGAAACGAAATTTGCAGCAATATACAATGCCAAAGCCGATGAAAGATATGCACAAATAAATGCAGGTAAGGGATATTTATAGAGCAACAAGGCTTGGCTCGAATGGACACAACCTTTCGTACAAAGGTGCAACTTTGGTTGACTAGACGTGTTGTTTCGGTGAAAGAATGCAACCACTGGATTAGAGACACACTCTATGGATGAATGGACACCCATTCATGTATGCAATGTTTTGAATTTGGACGTGTGTGGTGTTTCGCCCGCGCGACATTACGCGCATGATTTTGTTCTGCGCACACTGAAGACCAGTGTGTTGTCGCGCACGGCTGCGCGACATCATGCGCGGCCACGCGCCTTCTGTTCGCGAGCACATGATGCGCGCATCCGCGCAAGGGCGCACCAGCTTCTGTTTGGACACTAACAAAATTTATTCCTTCAAATAATTTTGGTCAAAAAAGATTAATATTAGTCAAAGACCACACCTCGCCGCGCCGGGCGGGCGTGCGCGCGTGTGTTTAAATCACCGAGACCTAGCCTAGTAGCGTCCCCCCCTTCTAAAAGTTTTGGTACCCCTTGGGGCCCAAACCCTTAGTCCACACTAGAACTAATAAGGAGGAAGACCTTTCTCTAAGCTTCCAATGTGGGACAACCACATTTTCATTTTATTCACATTTTCTCTAACAAAAGGAAAAAGAAAAGAGCGGAAGTAAAAAAGAAAGGAGGAAATTAAAGAGAAGACAGAAGGAAGGAAATCATGAAAAAAAAAATGGGAAGGAGAACCGTGGAAATAAAGTCAAGCAAGAAAAAATGGTCGAATTTATCTCAAAAAATCCAAATTCAACAAAGAAATTCTCGTGACTTGTTCACTAAAAAAAAAAATTCAATTTGTGAATAAGTCTCGAAGGGGTATTTGTAGAAAATTAAATTAGTTGACCATGAAATTATGGCAAGTACAAAATAATATTAAATATAAAAAAAATTCTATTTATTGGGATATTAAATTCCTACAAAAAATAAATAATTAATTCAGAATATTTATTATATTTTGTGAGCAAATCAAGATTGCAATCTTGTACTAAATAGAAGAAAATGCTAACATTTTAGTATAAAAAATCCAATCTTGCACAAGATGGAAAAAATACTAATATTTTTAGTATTTGAAATCAAATCTTATGTTAACGGAAAGAAATCACCAAATAAATCACGAGAGGCAATCAAATTACGACATTTCATCAAATGAAAATGGAAAGAATTTACATCCTTCGACTATAAGTAGGGAGGCGGAGGATCAAGAAACAATACATAAGGCAAAGAAGTAGAGAATATTTCGAGACGTAAATTCTTTCAATTTAAGCTCTTTAAATTTAAGAAAATCAACGAAGTTCGAGGCGTGATTCAAGGCGTTCATCGTGTTCTTCCTCAAATTCATCCAAAGTCAAAGAATCGTGTTCTTCATCAAATTGAAGATCAACAAATTCAAAGCACGATTCAAGGCGTTCATCAAGTTCTTCTCAAATTTTGAAGGTTAATTCGATATCAAGGTTTTGACCCGTTGAATTAACGTTATTGAAGAATCAAACCACCTTCCACGAAAATCAAATACTCAAGAAATTCAAAATCTACAAGAGATCGTCATTGAAAAGAATAATCAAGGGATCATTTAGAAATTGCATCGATAAAACTTTATTTAATTTCAAGAAATTCGATTTGTATCGATATTTCTTTTACGATTTTACGGAATAAAGAAATTTGTGTTACAATCGGATTTTCCGTCGGGTTTAGAGGGCACTGTCATCCCTATTTTACTTGTATGTTGTCATTATCAGTACTGCCTCTAGTGGAATACGGTTATTATTATTTTTTTTTTGAAATTTTAAATAATATTATTCAAGTCGAGTTCGAATTTTATTTATTTCTATTCAAATAGCTACTCGCGAACTACTCTATAGTAAATATATATTATAGTTTATATATAATTTAAGTATTTTTTTGTACATATAAGTATTAAGATTTGAATCCTAAAATTATGCTACCAACACTTTCAAGCTTTTCGAAATTGAGCAACTAATTATTTATTAGTTGAAATCGAAATATAAACTTAATACTTGATCTTTAACCTGCAAAATTAAAATCAATTCGAGCTCGAGTATCATATACTCGAGCTCGACTCGGCTCGTGTACATCCATCGTGCAACAATTACGACTAATACATGGAATAATTTTAAAAACTAGTTAAAATAACACAAAAATTTACGTGGTTCGGCTATGTATCTATGTCCACACAATCAAGCGACAAACTTACATTATCCAATGAATCAGAGTTGCATCATTTGTTTAATACAAACTTAGTACAAGTAGAGGTTTTCGGATCCTTGGATAGCATGAGAATATTATCCTATTGCTAGTGTTGGAGTAAGTGGCTCAAATCTGATGGAAGCCCGTTTAAAAATATTTTTATATAGCAATTGAGAACAAACATAAAAATTATGTATAGAAAGAAATTTAAATATAATGAATTATTTAAAATATAATTTCAAAAATAATTACTTAATTTATCTCCTTAACAACATGATTGAAAGATTTTAAAAAAATGTTATTTTAAGAAGAAAAAAAAATCACCAATAAAATGATACAATAATAAGTAATATTTTTTGTAAGTTTCAATAAAAAAATTAGTAAGTCTCTTGTGAAACATGTCAAGTTTGCCATTTACAATAATAAGTAATATTTTTTGTATAAAAATAATAATTTTTTTAATAAATGATACAAATGAGAGATCCATCTCACAGAATTGACTCTCGGGAATACTAATAATATTTTGTCGCTAATATGGATTTGTAGACATGACAATTTGAGTGTGCGTGTGAGCTTGGTGGGGTGGATAAAGGCCAAAAAAAAAAAAGGGTTTCCTAATCTTATCCTCATGAATTTAAATAATATAATTTGGCAAGTAAAGTTTGAAAACTACACTTGGTTCTCGTTTACCTCGTCGAGTAAGTAAAACTTTGCTTTCTTTTCATGCAAAACAAACTTTAATGAACATCCCACATGCATCCTTTGCTTACTCGCATCTATTTATTTTTAAAGCTTATATATATGTGTGTGTGCACGCGTGTGCGCAACAAAATCGAGAGATTAGAAATATTATCAAAAACCGTTTTGTAAATTGGCCGAGATTAGGTTTAGTTAGTCAAAATTTAGTTTTAGTCAAGTAATCCAGTTGAAGTCGAAAACTTCGGTTAAAGTCGGACTAAATTGGAAAAAAAAAACCAATATTGCACATATATCTTTTATTTTGATGAATCAGACCAGCAAAACACCAACTTATATATCGATTTTATAATTTATATAATGACTATTATTGGTGGTCTTTGATAATTACAAAATTTCATGAAACTCCAAGGACTTGGTAACCTACAAATGGTAGCACATCAACCCCTATTCTACAACATAACTATTTTTTTTCCCTATTAGCCCACCAACTTTAGAGCTTAGTAAGCTCCAACATTCCTTAATAACCTGACAGAACTTATGGATTTAAAATTTTATTTCAAGATTTCAAATTCAATCATAAATTTTTTATGACTTTTTAATGACATTACCTTTTATATAATAGTAATAATAAATAGTTAATATATGATCGAGTCGATACGTCTTGGATGGTTACTAGCTAGTAGTGATTCGTAGATGTTTTCCGACGAAATCCGTTGATGTTCGGATACATTATAACAAACAATAGGTAGTTTCTGCTACTAGTAGTAATTTTTTTTTTTTAGAGAAATCTGCAATTTTGGTTATGCCTATTTGCAATTTCGCTATTTTGATATTTTATATTGTTAAATTTTAGTTTTAATCAATCAATTTTTTTCGATTTTATTCATTTTTCAATGTGATGTTGATGCGGTGCCGATCAATATGATTCTGATTTATACAGTACCACATTAGCACTCCTGTGAAAATTGACTAAAAACATACAAGACTAAAACAACTCAAATTTGTCAACAAAGATGACCAAAATCTCAAACAAACAAATATACATGACCAAAATGACATTTTTCTCTATTTTCTTGAGATCCAAAAATATATTCTTATTTTTTTAAAAATATTCTTGTTGATTGTAATATGTATTTTGATAGATAATCAAAATTTGAATTTTCAAAATTTTATTTTTAGATAATGACATGAGTTTTGAAAAGAAGGGTGAAGTAAATATAGATAATTTAGGGGTTGTCTATATCACTTACTATGTACGTAAAGGCAATTTAACATTTGTCCCAATGACGAAGCAAACTCACACTTGGGACTGTTTAAATGGTTCGTCATAGAAGTTTGGTCCATGTGGCATACAAGATATTGACTACTACATTTGATAATTTAAGAATATCGACTGCTTCACATCTTTGTTTCATCTAATGTTTTGCTCGAATCTTACATGATGTGATCTCGTTAAAATAGGTGAGCCGGGTACGGGGCTTCAACGGATCAAATCAATAATTTATAATGTTTGGGAATTTGAGTGAAGATAATGGCTTGGATCAACACCTGTAAACAAGAAAGTAACTCGTGAATGGGCGCCGGAGGGATGTCCGACGTGGCCACTCCGATGCTTAAGTCAGCAGGTTTTTTTATGAACACAAGCAATATTTGAAGGGAAATATGTAAGTTCTTTTAGTTCAAAGATTTCCGAATGTTTAAATGACACTAATACCTGCTATTTATAGTAGAAAATGGGGTAGGTATCTCGATTCTTGTGCCACCTACTAAGTATGGCAAGTCGGCTGCCCATACTTGTAGCTTCTGATGACTTCTAGGACACTCCAAGCCCAAGTGGTTCTGACGGATTAGGCTGCCTGTATCGATCACACTCGAGTGTGGTGCAATTCTCGAGGTGGCCTGGGTAGTTGGTTACCTGGGTACTTGTATGAGAAATCGGGCGGAGAAGAAGTGCCCGGGCAGCTGTCTTCTGATCCGGGCTATTCAACCGATAACCCGGGTCATCACTAACCCGGAAATGGGTCACCATTATCCCGGACTCTTACAGGGGTATCACCACACATCCTAAAAATAGTCGGGCTAGAGCTTGACTCGCTGTCCCGATCAGTCATGCATGTTTACTCCAAAACATATCCCAGAGTGAATAAGAGCCTTGGGTCTCTAAATATCCTGCAGAAGTGATGAGGTGTCAGGCTTCCATATCTCTCAGGTTTTGTACATTCATCATTTAGTATTCTCGGGAAATCCAATGAATGTCATTATGCTGCATGCGTTAACAGTGACACCGTCGAAAATTGTTCGTATTCCGAGGTAATAATGAGCATGTTTCCTCGATACCCGTACACGTCTTTTCATTTGCCTGCTCAATTTCCTAGATTCCCTCTAATCGTCCGATTGGGTTCGGATCGACGATGGAGACTGATTCCTTCCTATATATATATACAGTAACCTGCTTACCTATTCTCCAACATTCCATCAATTCAGTCCTCAAGAAGTGCAATGGCGGGTTCCAGTGGTTCGAAATCTCCCGACATGGCAGCAGAGTTTATGCAAGCGGCTTTTGAGAAAAGAAAATCTGAATTGGAAGATGAAGTCTTCCAAAAGATCCTCCATTACTGGGAGGAGCTGCAAGGACTTCAGCTTCTTCACGAGTGGGAGGAGGCTATCACTCCTGAACTGGTGGCCAAGTTTGCAAAGTATCGAGAACGCTTGCAGATTTCTGATACGGAGGACCTCTTTGAGGACGACTTTATCCTCCAGCTATTGCTTCATAAATAGAGGAGGACGCTGCAGAAGATTGCCGACTCTGCTAGCTTTATGAAGGCGTTCACTGGTAGCTCTGTAAAGAGTTTTGTGATTAAGTGGATAGCCTCTGTAGAAGAGGAATTTTTTAATGTAACGGGTAAAGAATTCCTGGAATAATAATAATAATAATAATAAATGTTTATCTAGTTACTCTTATTGTCCGTATTTCATTGACACCGCATGATATATGTACCATAAAATGAATCAGAATAAATATCCAGAACTGATAAGTGATCAACTGAAAAAAAACGGGCCCTAAAATTCCCCAGGCTCAAAATGAAGTACCGGGGCCTTACTTTTCCCGGGATTAAGATAAGATGCCGGGGCCTCAGACCTCCCGGGCTTAAGATGAGATCTTGGGTAACCCACGGGATGCCATGATAACGCGTGCCCTTTCTATCAACGATCAGGAACGTTTCGTATTTCGATGAGCCGATAAGTCTGACATTTTTAATTATTGCGTGTGTCCCCTCGTATGCCTGGTACAATTTTCTAGGCAAATCGTGGTCGTCCACGCATGCTTTTTAAATAAACGGCTGAGATCTTCCCCCACCGCCTATATATACTAACTAACAGGTTTACCAAAAATTACTCTCAAATTCGAAATTGCAGCGAAGCTCTTGCGAATTCTCTTCTCGAGACTCTACTTGTGCGAAATCATTTCCGGCAACCTTCCACCGCATATATCGTCGTAAGTTTTCTTCTTTTAAAATGTCTCACTCCACTTCTTCCACCTCAGGAGCGAATGCGCGAGGCTCTCCTAGCGCTGAGTCTTCCGCACTTCGTTCCGATTCTCCTCCCTCTCCCCCACGTCGCTCCATTACCCAACCTTCTAAAAAACCAGTGGCACTTCCAACCAAACCTCTCTTTTCTAAACCTTTATCTTCTGGCCACTCCCGAGCCCGAGCTCTTGCGAAGAACAAGGGTAAGGGTAAAGCCAAGGTCTCGAGTCCTCGGGCGGTCGAGATCCCGGGAACTCCCTGGTTCTCCTCTATGCGAAGCGCCTTACGCTTGGGGGCAGATGAGGAACTCCGAGCGCTGGGCAATATTCCTTCTTCCATTTCTATCTTGATACCTGGGCCCTCTGATAGGGCCGATAACCCTCCTCCTAGGTACACAACTTTCTTTCGGGACCAGGTTAGGAATGATCTTCGGTTTCCCGTTCATCCCTTTTATATTGATGTTGCCAAATTTTTTGGTGTACCTGTCAATCAATTTCATCCCAATTCTTTCAGGATTATGGTCTCGGCCTATGTCCTTTTTAAAATGAATAATCTTCTCATCACCCCCCTCATCCTTCACTATTATTTTTCTTGCCATTTCGGGGATAATGCATTTTCCCTTAAATCCCGGTTAAACGCCCGATTCCTCGATGACATCCCTTCCTCTCAAAAGGGATGGAAAGGAAGATTTTTTTACATCCAACTCCCGGGTCCTTTACCCTGTCTAACCCGGTTTCTCCCTTCCCTTCCCCAACAACCTTCCCTTCCTCCATCCTACAAATTTGAGGAGCCTTTCCTCCTGAGTCAAACCCTCGTGGAGGGACACAAGTACTCCTCTTCCATTCTTATCTCAGAAGAGAACTTAGTGGCCTACGGGTTGAGTGCCCGGGCTGAGGACCCCATAGACCGGGTAATTGATGAGGTGGCTGGCTCGGGTTCTCAACTCGGTACATACTTTATCTTCTGTGCTTTCTTATTCCTTTATCCTGTTTATTTAATGTATCATAACCCTGTCACTCCTCTATGCAGATAACTCTGAGATGCAAGCAGCTTTTGCTAAAAGGCGTGCAGCTGAGAAGGCAGCCCGAGAGAAGGAAATGGCGGCTCGTCGGGCAGCTGCGGAAGAAAAGAAAAAATGGGATGCAGAAGCGGCAGATTTGAGAGCTGAGGTGTCCCGGGAAGAACCTCCCCAAGATGGCGCTTCCTGGGCGATGACTGAGAACTCGGAGGAATCTGAAGATCTCATTCCCCTCACTCAGAGAAAACGAAAAGCTACTGCAGAACCCGAACTTAGTGGCCTACGGGTTGAGTGCCCGGGCTGAGGACCCCATAGACCGGGTAATTGATGAGGTGGCTGGCTCGGGTTCTCAACTCGGTACATACTTTATCTTCTGTGCTTTCTTATTCCTTTATCCTGTTCCATTCTTTGTATCATAACCCTGTCACTCCTCTATGCAGATAACTCTGAGATGCAAGCAGCTTTTGCTAAAAGGCGTGCAGCTGAGAAGGCAGCCCGAGAGAAGGAAATGGCGGCTCGTCGGGCAGCTGCGGAAGAAAAGAAAAAATGGGATGCAGAAGCGGCAGCCTTGAGAGCTGAGGTGTCCCGGGAAGAACCTCCCCAAGATGGCGCTTCCTGGGCGATGACTGAGAACTCGGAGGAATCTGAAGATCTCATTCCCCTCACTCAGAGAAAATGAAAAGCTACTGCAGAACCCGAGCTGGTTATTCTCGAAGACCCTTCCGAGGGTGACCAAGGCGCCTTCCGATCTGCTCCACCTCCCCCTCCCCCCCCCCCCCCCCCCCCCCAGTCCAATGAAGAACCTCGCCAAGAGCTCCCTCCAACCGACCAGCTTTCTCTGGCTAACATCTTCTTCGAGGGAGCTTCCGCTGTTGGTGTTAAGCGTTTCAAGAAGGTGCTCAGCCCTGCTGAGATAGCTATCCTAAAAAGCACTTCTTCTAGTGTGAGGATTTTGGAGGGGTCCAACCGTCTTCTCTCTGTAAGTTTTATTCTTTTATTTCTTTTCCCTCTCTCTCCCTCCCCCCTTTTTCTTTTTTTAAGATTCCTTCTTATCCAGGCTGCCCAAATGCTAGTTTCGGCCTTTGAAGAGGTGGCAGCGGTGGCAACCAAGAAGGGTAAGCAAGCCCGGGCGGCTCAGGATATTCATGACCATCTCCAAGGAGAGATGGCCCGGGCCCAGAAGCTTCACGAGGAGACAACTGCCAGTCTCCAAGCTTCCTTGGAAGCAGCTAATCAAGAGCTGGCCGCGGCTCAACTTTCTCGTGATGAGAGCATAGCCCGGGAGGAGGCTTCTCAGAGGCAAATTGCGTTCCTGGCATCTCGGATTAGCTATCTCGAGGATGAAGCCAGTGCCCAGCAACATCGAGCCGAAGTTGCTGAAGATAAGCTCAGACTTCTTCAGCTGACCCATGAAGAATGGAGGACCACTTTCCTTCAATCGGCGGAATTCCAAGCAGCTCTTGAAGATAGGGCCTACAAATACTTTTCGATTGGTTTTGAGAAATGCCAGGAGCAATTTGAGGAGATAGGCCTGATTCCAACAGATAAAGAGGGCTTTCCTGATATTGATAAGGCCATTGCTTCCCTTCCCAAAGATGATGCTATCGAGAAAGAGGCTGAGAAGACTCCCGGGGAATCCGGAGAACCATCAGGGCAGCAGACTTTAGAATAGGCCTGTAATTTACTCTGTATTTTTTTCCTTTGTATTTCTTGCCTTTGAACTTTGTAAGGAAATGTTGATTTCTTTCCGTCGCTGTGCTTTTTTCAATATGATTTTTGACAATTTTTTCGCAACCCGGGTAATGCAATAACTTATGAGTATTTCTTAGTAGGAGAAAACGGTAATTTCAATCGAATACCCGGGGTCCCGGTCCATACGTTAAATAAGTAGCTTAATTAATACTCCAGATGTAGAGATTTAAACCTGAACTCAGAAGGAGTATTTCTTGGATTCCACAAACCAGGGTGTAGTGCCCTGAGCTTTTTAAGAACCAAGGTACGGAGCCTTGGGCCGGGAATCATGTCCCGGGACTTGGGAATGGTCGAGGTGTGGTGCCCCGAGCCAGGGTGTAGTGCCCTGGGCTTTTTAAGAACCAAGGTACGGAGCCTTGGGCCGGGGATCATGTCCCGGCACTTGGGAATGGTCGAGGTGTGGTGCCCCGAGCCAGGGTGTAGTGCCCTGGGCTTTTTAAGAACAAAGGTACGGAGCCTTGGGCCGGGGATCATGTCCCGAGACTAGGGAATGGTCGAGGTCTGGTGCCCCGAGCCAGGGTGTAGTGCCCAAGGCTTTTTAAGAACCAAGGTACGGAGCCTTGGGCCGGGGATCATGTCCCGGGACTTGGGAATGGTCGAGGTGTGGTGCCCCGAGCCAGGGTGTAGTGCCCTGGGCTTTTTAAGAACCAAGGTACGGAGCCTTGGGCCGGGGATCATGTCCCGGGACTTGGGAATGGTCGAGGTGTGGCGCCCCGAGCCAGGGTGTAGTGCCCTGGGCTTTTTAAGAACCAAGGTACGGAGCCTTGGGCCGGGGATCATGTCCCGGGACTTGGGAATGGTCGAGGTGTGGTGCCCCGAGCCAGGGTGTAGTGCCCTGGGCTTTTTAAGAACCAAGGTACGGAGCCTTGGGCCGAGGATCATGTCCCGGGACTTGGGAATGGTCGAGGTGTGGTGCCCCGAGCCAGGGTGTAGTTCCATGGGCTTTTTAAGAACCAAGGTACGGAGTCTTGGGCCGGAGATCATGTCCCGGGACTTGGGAATGGTCGAGGTGTGGTGCCCCGAGCCAGGGTATAGTGCCCTGGGCTTTTTAAGAACCAAGGTACGGAGCCTTGGGTCGGGGATCATGTCCCGGCACTTGGGAATGGTCGAGGTGTGGTGCCCCGAGCCAGGGTGTAGTGCCCTGGGATTTTTAAGAACCAAGGTACGGAGCCTTGGGCCGGGGATCATGTCCCGGGACTTGGGAATGGTCGAGGTGTGGTGCCCCGAGCCAGGGTGTAGTGCCCTGGGCTTTTTAAGAACCAAGGTACGGAGCCTTGGGCCGGGGATCATGTCCCGGGACTTTGGAATGGTCGAGGTGTGGTGCCCCGAGCCAGGGTGTAGTGCCCTGGGCTTTTTAAGAACCGGGTCATAGCAGCTCCCAAGATATAATAACAAACACAATACTCTGAGAAAATATATATTTTTTATTGATTTCTTCCGTCAAACAATTACATCTATTATGCATAGTACTTCTTTAAGTTAAAAACATTCCAAGGCCTTTTGAGGGGACGTCCCTGCGCATCTTCTAAATAAAAAGATCCCGAGTTGACTCTCCGAGTGATTTTGTAAGGTCCTTCCCATCGGGCTTCCAGCTTCCCAACTTCCCCAGCAGGGTTGACTTTTTTCATGACTAAATCCCCAACTTGGAAGTTTCGAATACGGACCTTCTTGTTATATGATTTCATCACCCGATTTCTGTATGCCTCCATTCGAATAAATGCCCTGTTCCTTTTTTCTTCTATTAAGTCCAACTCCATGGACCTGCTCTGGTCTTTGTCCTCCGGGTAAGATTCTACCCGGGAAGAGGTCTGTCCGATCTCTACTGGAAGAACTGCTTCAGAACCATATACCAAACTGAAGGGAGTTTCTTGAGTAGGTGCCCAGGGAGTAGTTCTGTAAGCCCATATGACACTAGGTAACTCCTCCACCCAATCCTTTCCTTTACCCTGAAGTCTTGCCTTTAATGCTTGCACAATGACTCTGTTAACAACTTGTGTTTGACCATTGGCTTGAGGATATGCAACAGAGGTAAAAGATTGAGTGATTTTCATTTCCTGGCACCATGACGTAATTCCTTTGCCTTGAAATTGTCTTCCATTGTCCGAGATTATTCTCCTGGGCACTCCGAACCGGCACACAATGTTCTTCCATAAAAATTTCAATACTTCCTGCTCGGTGATCTTTGCTAAAGGCTCAGCTTCAACCCACTTAGAAAAGTAGTCAACAGCTACTAGTAAGAATTTTTTCTGAGCCCGGGCAACCGGAAAAGGACCCACAATATCCATGCCCCATTGATCAAAAGGGCAGGATGCCCAAATAGGCTTCATGAGAGTGGCCGGGCTGTAGCTGAAATTCGAATGATGCTGACAGCCCTCACAAATCTGGACCAAATGAGCAGAATCTTGTTTTAAGGTGGGCCACCAGAATCCAGCAAGCATTGTTTTTCGAGTTAAAGACATTCCTCCGAGGTGCTCGGCACAACACCCCTCATGAATTTCTCGGAGAACATAATCCACCTCTTTTTCATTTAAACACTTCAAAAGCAGTCCTTGGAATGATCTTCTATACAAAATTTTATTTAAGAGAACAAACCTGGGGGCTTGTCTTTTGATCTTCTGATCTCGGGCTTTATCCTCAGGGAGCTCATGGTTCGTAATATACGCGATCAGTGGTGTCATCCATGAATCTTCAGGCATGGGTGATGCTTCTTCCTCCGTAGAGAGAACCAGCCGAGTAATATGCAACACCTCCCGGGTATTAACTTCTGATAAAGAAGCAGCCATTTTAGCCAAAGCGTCTGCCTCACTGTTTTCTTCTCGGGGTACTTGTTCAATACTCCAATCCATGAAGCTTTCTGTTTGGGCTCGAATGAGCCGTAAATATTTAAGCATCTTGTCATCCTTAGCCTCATAAATGCCCTTTATTTGTTGAGTGATGAGCTGTGAATCAGAATATAGAATAATCCGAGAAGCTCCAACTTCCCGGGCAGCTCGAATACCTGCAAGAATAGCCTCATACTCAGCTTCATTATTGGTTATCCGGGAATCAATTCTTAATGCTAATTTGACCTTTTCTCCCAAGGGAGACACTAATACCACCCCTACTCCGCACCCCATCAGGCTAGATGCCCCATCCACTGATACTTACCATACCTGCTCCTCACTGGGCTGGATCATTTCAGATAAGAAATCTGACAAAGCCTGTGCTTTAATGGCCACTCGGGGCTTGTACTCGATGTCATATTCACCCAACTCTACTGTCCATTTTATCATTTGCCCGGATACTTCGGAATGAGTCGTGATCCTACCCAGAGGACTATTGGTAAGAACAATAACCTGATGTGACAGAAAGTAAGGTCTTAGCTTCCGGGCGGTCATGACTAGGGCCAAAGCAATTTTCTCCACTTCGCTATACCGGAGCTCGGGCCCCCTCAGAGCATGGCTGACATAATAGACAGGTTTTTGATCAGTTCCTTCCTCTTTTATTAGAACAGAGCTGACAGCATACTATGTAGCGGACAGGTAGACATATAATTTTTCTCCAGGTTCTGGTTTCACCAACACCGGGAGCCCGGCAAGATGAATTTTCAAGTCCTGGAAGGCCTGTTCACATTTCTCATCCCATCCAAATTGCTGGGCCTTCCTTAAGATTTGAAAAAAAGGATAACTCCGGTGTGCTGATCGGGAAATAAATCTGGAAAGGGAAGCAATTCTCCCAGTTAGCTTTTGTACCTCCTTGACAGATCGAGGAGATGACATGCTTAGCACAGATTCGACTTTCTCTTGATTCACCTCGATCCCTCGGTCTGTCACAATGAATCCCAAGAATTTGCCACTCTTCACGCCAAAAATACACTTGGCAGGATTAAGCTTGATTCCATAATGCATGAGAGTCGCAAAAGTTTCTTCTAGATCACTAATAAAGCTGGCACCCTCTCGGGATTTGGATAGAATATCATCCACATAGACTTCCACATTCCGTCCCAGCTGCTTCTCAAAGACTTTATCCATCAGACGCTGGTAAGTAGCCCCTGCATTCTTCAACCCGAAAGGCATTACAATATAACAAAATGTACCTCCCGAGGTGATGAAGCTGGCTTTGTCTTGATCCTTTTTAGCCAGAGGGATTTGATGGTACCCCTGGTATGCGTCCATGAAACTTAGCAATTCATAGCCCGAGGTGGAATCCACCAGCTGATCAATCCTGGGCAGAGGATAATGATCTTTGGGACACGTCTTGTTGAGATCGCGGAAGTCTACACACATGCGCCACCTCCCGGTAGATTTGGGTACCAAGACCACATTCGAAAGCCATGTGGGAAATTGAATTTCCCTAATGTGGCCAGCTTTCAGAAGCTCCTTAATTTGCGCATCAATTACTTTGTCCTTTTCAGGGCCAAAGGGCCTCTTTTTTTGTTTTACTGGGTGAGATCCCGGGAGGATGTTCAATTGATGTTCCGAGTGGATATACTGAGATCTCGGGCCACCCGGATTTGCTGGCCTGGTCCGATTTCTACTACTTCTTGTTCTTCTTCTGCCACAAAATGCACCTCTCCTCTCCCCATCGTTCTTTCCCCTCCACCCTTGCCTTCTTCCCTTCCTTCCGTGTTCTACTCTGATCCGCCCGAACTGCCTCCACATAGCATTTCCGAGAGGATGGTTGATTTCCTCGGACTTCTCCCACCCGAGCTCCTACTGAAAATTTTATCTTTTGGTGGTATGTGGATGCTACGGCTCTCAATTCGTTCATAGCCGATCTCCCCAAAATGATATTATATGATGACGGAGAATCCACTACGGTGAATGAAGTCATCACCGTCCTCTTAAGATCCTGAGAACCCAAGGTTAATGGCAACATGATCTCTCCTTCCGGGTAAACCATATGGCCAGCAAAACCAAAGAGGGCAGTCTCCACAGCCTCTAGGTGGTAGCCCTGCAAATCCATCTGTACAAAGGCATCTTTAAAAATTACATTTACAGAGCTGCCTGAGTCCACAAAGACCCGTAGAATATCATAATTCGCCACTCGGGCTTGGATCACCAGGGCGTCGTTGTGGGGCAGACTCACCCCTCTCAAATCTTCCGGGCCAAAACTAATGATCGCCTCATTCCTTCTTGCTCCTTCTACCTCCAAACATTCCCTCCTGCTTCTCCCCTTCCTCGCCCAGTGAGAATCTCCATCAGTAGAGCCTCCTAATATCATTTTGATCATTCCTGTGGCAGGGGGCGAATTCTTTTTTCTCTCGGGCTCAGGCTCCCTTCTTCTACTGGGCTCAATCCTCGGGATATTCCTCACACTTCCTCCTCGGGCGCTGGATCCTGGTGGCCGAGATGTCCAAGGTGGCACTCTCGGCCTCTGGCTATTGTTACTGGGTCCCGGGATGGAGGATGAGGCATAATTCCCCTTTAGTGCCTTGCAGTTTTCAGTGTTATGGTGGCATACTTTGTGAAAAGAGCAAAATCCACTTTTTTCTGGCCGGGATAACTGATGATCCGGGGCCAAATCTCTGCTGCACTCCTGCACTTCCCTCTCCCGAGCAATTTTCAGAGGCACGTGGTGAGAAAAGTGCCCTGTATTGCCTCTTTTCTGTCCCCTCTCCTCGGGCTTAGACATCCGGTCTCCTTTTTCTTTTCTCACAGAGTCCCTCTTTTGTTTCTGGGCTTCCTCCATATTGATATATTTTTCTGCTCGCGACAATAGATCCTCGAAATCTCCCGGCACCTTCTTAGTAAGTGACTTGAAGAACTCACCCTCTCTCAAACCCTGGGTGAATGCAGTAGTCTTCGTTTCAGTGGCACAAGTAGGGACGTCTAGGGCCACTCTGTTGAATCTTCTGATATAGGCCCTTAAACTCTCTTCTGGGTTCTGCTTAACTTCAAAAAGGCTAAAAGCAGTCTTTTTGTACTTTTTACTGCCGCTAAAATGGTGTAAAAACACCTTCTGGAAGTCTTCAAAGGAACTGATAATTTGGAAAGTCAAGCCTTCGAACCACCTCTGAGCTGAATCCACCAGTGTTGTTAGGAACACCTTGCACTTGATTCTATCAGTGTAACAGTGCAACATGGCCATATTTTCAAACCTGGCCAGGTGTTCCTCCGGGTCTGCATTGCCATCATAGTCTTTCACCTTCGCAGATTTGAAATTTCCAGGAAGAGGCTCCCGGACGATGATATCAGAAAACGGGCATCCTCTCGGGACTGCCCGGGCAACGCTCCGTCTTTCCAACTGTCCTTCCAAGACCTTCATCTTCTGCCTTAATTCCATCAATTCCTCTGCCACGGTAGGAGATTTGGACCCAGCACTGGATCCCTCGTCTTCTCCTACCATCTCGTTATCCCTCCTTCCCTGCCCCTGCTCCTGCTCCTGCTCAAGTCCCTGATCACATCCCTGTTTATCACCGGGTGGTGTGACAGGGTGAGAGACCTCCTTCCTGGCCATAGCTAGCACAACGGCATCGGCCATCATTTTCTTTAACTCTTCAGGGGTCAGGGTAATGAGGTTTGTTCCAATGTTACTAACATCAGCTTGTCTTGAAGTTTGCCCCCCATCACCCTGGGCGTGAGAATTACCATGGTTGGTTCTTCTCGTACGAGCCATATCAACGTCTCGAACTCAGTGTTTTCCCACAGACGGCGCCAATGATGTGATCTCGTTAAAATAGGTGAGCCGGGTACGGGGCTTCAACGGACCAAATCAATAATTTATAATGTTTGGGAATTTGAGTGAAGATAATGGCTTGGATCAACACCTGTAAACAAGAAAGTAACTCGTGAATGGGCGCCGGAGGGATGTCCGGCGTGGCCACTCCGATGCTTAAGTCAGCAGGCTTTTTTATGAACACAAGCAATATTTGAAGGGAAATATGTAAGTGCTTTTAGTTCAAAGATTTCCGAATGTTTAAATGACACTAATACCTGCTATTTATAGTAGAAAATGGGGTAGGTACCTCGATTCTTGTGCCACCTACTAAGTATGACAAGTCGGCTGCCCATACTTGTAGCTTCTGATGACTTCTAGGACACTCCAAGCCCAAGTGGTTCTGACGGATTAGGCTGCCTGTATCGATCACACTCGAGTGTGGTGCAATTCTCGAGGTGGCCTGGGTAGTTGGTTACCTGGGTACATGTATGAGAAACCGGGTGGAGAAGAAGTGCCCGGGCAGCTGTCTTCTGATCCGGGCTATTCAACCGATAACCCGGGTCATCACTAACCCGAAAATGGGTCACCATTATCCCGGACCCTTACAGGGGTATCATTACATAAAAATTAAATTTAAAAATAATTATCTTACCCATATCTTTCGATTTATTATCTCGCGAGACAAGCCACTATCTCATCTATGTATATACAAAGAGATTCAACAAAAAAATGTCTGTGTTGAGAACATGGGCTATGTGTCTATTGTCACATAATAGCTCGAGTTGGTTTCGTCACAACGTATTTATCAAAATATTAAAAAAAATGTAATTTAGATCGCTAGCACTTGTTGACCAAAATAATTCGAGTGTGTTTATGTACACTTCATCATAGACGTGAGCCTAATTTCACCTCAAAATACAATATTTTAGTCGTATCTTACTAACGAAAAATTACATGTTTCTTGATAAAATGCACTAACACCCCATTGATTTGTGAAAGTTATCAAGAAATCATCCCCTCCTAGCTTTTCATCCATTGTCGACATATATATGGGATTTTGATCCTCTACCGTATTGAAAATACATCATTTGATGATATGCATTTTTTACACGAGATGATCACATGATCATCTTGTAGACATCACACCATATGAGATAAATTTAAAAAGTTGACAGATTAAACGAGATGATCATGTCATCATCTCGTGTAAAAAGTGCATAACACTTAGTACTGTGCTTTTAACACAGTAGAGGATCTAAATCCATATATATGTGGCTGCCTATACTCACACACACACACGCATATATATATATACATATATATATACATATATATATATTTATATTTATATATATTTTTGTGACGTTTATATATATACATATATATATACATATATATATATATATATTTATATATATTTTTGTGACGTTTATTTTATTTAACCTACTCCACTTACGTATCACTAAATGTTGGATTTAAATCAGTATTATATTAATTTTCCTTCCGTCGTGTACGTGTATATATATAGATATATAATATGTATAGATTTGCTTGGACAACACTCAAGAAATGGTGATGCTAGGCATCACGTGCACAAGTGTGTGCCCCCAATACATATCCGAGTTTGACTCAATTTACGAGGAATTAAAGTAACAAATGCGTTAAGCAACATCCTCTGCGCATAGATTTTAATAATCCTTCACCGAGGAAGATAAGAGTACAAAAAGAATTTTATGCGACGAGTCACTGTCTATATTCGGTCTTTTCTTTTGACGGGGAAAGTTTTTTTCCCCTAAAATATGGAAGTTCTACCCCATATTTCCATCCGATGATCGATTCATGCATGCTCCATGGAGCTTATAGTAGGACTTGCATACGCTTGACATGTCGTCGAACGGTTTAAAACGATATAAAAATAATATTATCCGTTGAGTTTTATTATCAAATGATCTATGCTATACATGGCTTAGATTATGAATGACAATGAGAAGGGATGGGTTGCGGAGAAGGCATGGATGACAATGGGACGGTCTTTATTTTAATGATTTTAAGATTTTATCTAATTATGATATTTATTTTATCTGTATACACATACAAGCTGCATAGATAAAACCTTTGAATATATAATAAGTGTCATGGGGTCAGCTTCTCATTGTAGATAATTAAACTTGTTAAGAAGTATATTGTATATTCTAAAGTAGTTCATAGTTGATTCAACCACCTAAAATAAGGATGAAGATCGCTCGAGCTCGATACTAGAATCTGTGATGTAAACACCACGTTTCATATGTAAGGGCGTGGAGATGTTCATTCATACAGATAAATGCTCATTTGGTGATGCACTTAACAACCCTCCCTCGCACTTTCCAAGTTGTTATCACTTATCGAGTAGATTAGTTCGCGATTATGAATGTACATCATTAGTACTTTAACTCATGATAACATGGAGGCTCTGCTTCTTAGTATACACTTTGACTCGTTTACTAACTCCATTGAGTTCATTAGGTGACAAGATTGAGTGTAGTTTCGAAAACATTGTAGCCAATGCCTTGTAATCCGGGATTCACTGTTTACCAACGGGTAAAGATATCTCATGTGATCTAATGAGTTAATAATACAAGAAGTATTTGGTCAAAGTAATACATGTGCTTTACGGAAATCTGTTTTCTTGGTTGTATATACGATGTCACTATTGTTACTCAAAGCTACGTCGCATCGTTATCAAATACATTTCCAACCTTCGATGCACCAGTTGTTGCAGATTCGATCATGGGATCCGTCTCTCAACGTAGATCATTAAACTTGTTAAGAAGTATATTGTATATTCGAAAGTAGTTCATAGTTGATTCAGCCACCTAAAATAAGAATGAAGATCACTCGAGTTCGAGACTAGCATCTGTGATGTAAACACCACGTTTCATTGGTAAGAGCGTGGAGATGTTCATTCATACAGATAGGTTCTCATTTGGTGTGGCACTGAACAACCCTCCCTCACACTTTCCAAGTTGTTATCACTTATCGAGTGGGTTATTTCGCGGTTATAATTGTACACCATTAGTCCTTTGACCCATGATAACATGGAGGTTCTGCTTATTAGTATACACTTTACTCGTTTACCGATTCCATTGAGGTCATCAGGTGACAAGATTGAGTGTAGTTTCGAAAACGTTGGGGCCAATGCCTTGTAATCCGGGATTCACTGCTAACCTACGGGTAAAGATATCTCATGTGATCTAATGAGTTAATAGTACAAGAAGTATCTGGTCAAAGTAATACATGTGCTTTAGGGAAATCTGTTTTCCTAGCCGTATATACAATGTCACTATTGTTACTCAAATATACATTGCCTCGTTACCGAATTCATTTGCAACTCTCGATATACCAATTGTTGCATATTCGATTGTGATATATGAGTTGAATGGACCTTACTGAAACGTCTGCCATTCTTAATGTTTAAAAAGCATTAGAATTTTTTTTAAAAACCTAAACATTAAACGGTTGACCTCTCACATGTACTTAAAAATATTTTCATAAAATATTTTGCATCATTTTAATATAAAACATCAACCAACTAGTATTTGAAAATCCAAAAGAAATAGTCAAAACATGAAATCGTCAAATGTTTGCCAAACCTAAAAAATAATAAACGTGAAAAGTATCATCCTCTCAAAAACCACTCAAAAGTGTAAATAAATGGTCTTAAAAATCTTTATCATAATCATAACGTAAATCATAAGTGCGGAAATGTAGAAGCGATAGTCCTCGGGTCGTGTGCACCTTCAGTCCAGTCCGGTCACTCATCAAGACCTCCCTCAAATTCACATGCATTCATCACACCTAGTGAGTCTAAAGATTCAACACACCATAATCTTTATAACAAATAATACGTATAAAATCCCAAGCAACAGTGGAAATACTTTTACGTAAAAATAACATTTTCATGACATGCATAACATAAACCTCAACTTTTATCCTTTACCTCATTCATAACATGTATCTTTTTATCATGATCATAAACATTTTCCTTTTTATTGAATTCAGATCGTTAATTGTGACTTTCCTCCCCCTCAAAAAGTCGATAGATCCTTCTACATGTAACCACAGTACTGGGGGGTGGGGACATCAGTGACAATCTCTTGTCAACTGAGCCTTGTCCTATCCTCATCGAATGGAAATATGATCGTCGGGCTCCCTCTGGGCCTTCTCCCATAAATGGGCTCCCTCTGGGGCCTTTTCCCTCACGACATCCTCATTCTTATCCTCTATAAAAATCATGCATTTAATATCATTTTTCCTTTAAAAACAAGCATGCAACATAACATTTTTAGCTTTGTCGTTTCGTCGTAAATTCCATAAATGAATCATAAAATTTCATAAACTTTTAACATAAAAATTTTAGCATATAAAAATCCTTAAACATTTAAAATCATCATAATAGCATATAAAACAGACTTTAGAGCACTGTCATGACGTTTACTAATTTTCGGGTGTGAAATGATCGTTTTACCCCTAAACGTAAAATTTCACGTTTTTGACTTTTTCTTAATTTCCTTGACTCTATCATGTCCCAAATAATTATTTAAGCATAATTTAATTTTCCCATAATTTTATTTAGCTTAAATAATAGACTTTTTAATTAATATTTAATTATTCATCTTTGAGGCGTTTTAATCCCAAAAACTCCCAAACTATAAAATAAAATTCCTAAATTTAAAACTTAGACTTTTAATAATTATTTGGCTCTCGTGAACCATGACTCGACCCCCATGAGCCAGTTTTTCAATTAATTTAACAAGGACAAGACACTAGACCTACGGTTTTTAGCCAACACCGAGCCATGTTGGTTTTCACCGAGCCACGCTCGGACCATCACAAGCCAACCCCTTCCCAGAAAACTTAGGAACCTAATGGACCCAAGCCAACCCATAGGATTCGACCCCAACTCAAAAAAACCGTGACCCCCTTCCCATGCATGATGCGGCCGAGAGTCCCCAAAGACAAGGAATCCAAGTTGCGCGCCTAGGACCTTACCAATGACCCAGCCCCTGAACCAACCTCTAGTGCATCTCCCTAGGACCCTAAGGACTCGCCCAAGCCCAGTCCCTGAGCCCCGGACCGAGCCCACCTCCCTGCACATGGCGCACAAACCTGCGTGCTGCACAAGGGCTCTCGGGTAGGAGTCCTAGTTGGGTAGGACTCCTCCCAACCCTCACGACTCGAGCCCCAATGTTGTTAGGACTCAACCCTCAACTGTACCAGACCCTGGCCGAGCCCTGGCCCCAAACCGCTATCTAGCCAACCACCTATGAATGAAAACCGATCCCCAAGACCCCATGACAGCAATATCGATTCCAGCTTGTTTCCTTCGATTATGTAGTGTTTAGGGCGTGTGTCTAAGGCTCTAAATCATGTAAAAACTTGGCTGGATCATGTCCTAATCATGGCAGCCCTCTAAAGCACATAACAACATGAATTTGGAATCAAAAACCATGCTTAAACATCACATATGCTTGAAAAACAAAAATATAATCAAGTGCTCCTTGTTTTTCATGCAAAACAATTTTAAATAATTATTATTGTGTGAAAGATGAGAAAAGGAATAAGTATGGCGTGCCTTTGCGTTTTAAACGCATGAATATTCGATGGCGATTGCGAAGAATGGGGCAAGAACCTAGGCTTGAAGCTTTCTTGCGAATCTCGACTTTTCCTTCAAATTATTTGTGTGTGTGCCGTGGATATTGAAAAGTTTTGGTGGTGTGCAACAATCAGAAAGTGGCGTGACTTTTTGTGTAGGGTATGGGGTGAGTTTAACATATTATAGAGTAATTAAATCCTTAATTAAACTTAGGTCTATTAAGCATACCAATTGGGCCCATTCGTGTTTAAATAGAATTTAATTAAAATATTAAAATAGTTTTGTTAAAAATAAGTTTGTGAATTTATTAGTCGGGTTGCCCAAAAAGTTCGTATTTTTGTTGAAAAACCAACACCGATAAAATTTACGTCCCAGCGTATAAAATCACCTCAAAACCCATTATTTTCAAAAATATGAAAAAACATCAATCATATTTTAAATAATTAAAAACAATTATTTAATAAAAACATTTTCTACTTTTCAGCCCTCGGTCTCCGTTCCTCGATCGCAACTTGAATAACCCTTAAAAATACATTTTAATGCATGTATGTAGAAAAATTACTAAAACATCATATAAACATGCCACATAATCAATTTAGCAATTAAAACCATTTAATTACTTATTTTTCATATTTCCTAGATTTGCATGCAGTTGACTTACGTCGTCTTAATTTTGGACCTTACACTTACTGTACGCTAACCATAACTTATTGTTTCTTGCAGAAACTATCAGTGATACCTAGAAGATTATGAGGTTATGATACTATACTATTGCCAAGATTTGATGAGTGCAATTGGACTTGAGTTTTGACATTATTTATCAAGGGTTAATGAAAAGAACGAGGCTAATTAAGGTAAGTCTGAATAAGTACAAAATTTCTCAAACCTAAATCTTTGAATAAAGAGGCTATAAGAATGGATAAGATCTCATCAATAATTTGAATTGATGTGCATAAATCAAAGTACACATAAACAGGAAAAGATCATTGAGTAGTGGGGTAGTGGAAAAAACCGCAATGTGTGGTGAAGAAAATGAGATAACAAGATCGAATAGGGGGATCATCGTTGAGCTACAAAAGCTTGGTTTTTGAAATATTGAACATTGATAAATTAAATCGAGTTTGGTTTTCAAATCAAGCGGAAGACACTCAAAATAATCCTTCGTAGAAACTGATTAATCATTTTGTAAAGCATTTAAAATATATACAAGTTGAATGTATAAAAAATATTTTTGGTTGAAGCATTTTATCAAACACTTGGTATATAATATTTTGGTATTTGAAAAACACATAAAATGATTCAACAATACATCTTTAAAAGCAATGGAAATGATAAGTAAATGTAATAGATAAATAGACAAAAACTTGCTTATGGATGTTCGGAGATTAACAACTCCTATGTCACCCCTTCTTCCCCTTTTGAAGGATCCACTAGAAGGCTTTGATTTATACAATACCTTGTACAGATCCATTTCAATTTAGGACTTATCTCTTGCCTAATTAAAACTTCTATCACACTCTTCATTGTCGACCGCAACCTCACAATCTGCATAATGTTTAATGTCTCTTATGCCAAGACTACAAACACAATCTTTAATGTATTTGTATGAAAACTCACTCAACCAAACTTTGAAGTTCAACTCTCGTGTATATGTGTGAGTGATTGTGTGTGAGGAATTTATCTTTTATAGTATACATCTCAAATGTATCCTCACACAAGAGCTTGTGCTCTCAAGTAGCAGATTTCTTCATGCTAACTGTCCATGCTTTGAATCCCCTTCAAAATCTCTTGTTTGAACTTCAAGATGATGTATTTATAGGCTCCAACAACTATATATATGTTAGACACAAGAATATGATCGTTTGGAAAGTTTTTGTACTGTTTCTGAAATTGCAATTGTCAAATTCGCCTTGCTGCACATTTTCCCGTGCTTAAACCGGTTGGTCAACGGTTGGTATAGTCAGCGATTGAAATTGATCAGGAGTTGAAAACTGGTCAGCGGTTGAAACTGGACTGGTCAGCAGCTCAATCTGGAGTGCAAATCTGATTTCAGTTTGTGCAGAACCAGTAGCTTCATCGTCATGTATCAGCAGCTTAAGCTTCAATTGAGACTTTGACTTCTGAAGATGATTTGCAGATCATCATGTTATCTTTCCAGCTCATACTTAATCGCTTCATTCCAATAACCGAGCTGAGAGATATGGCAAAAATACCGCAACTGTTTATACCCAACTAATTGTTGTTTTCGAAAAATCAGTTTGGTCATTCAGCGAACGGTTTGGCCTAGATAACATCTTATTTTGCCCAAATGAAGTAAAATACGACTTGTGCCAAATTGAATTTTCTAATCGGTTAAGTTGGCCGATGGTAATTTGAATCATCCAGCTGAGAGATATCATCAAAATACCGAAACTCGTCAGAAATTCAGGTTTGCTAAACTCAGTTTCAATTTCTTATTTTGTTAATAACTTCACACTTGAGTAAATATGTAAGAAACACAATAACAAGTTTTGTTAACATCAAAATCAGGATTGCGAACATGAAATGTTTCAACATGATGGCATCGGCAGAAAAAATACACACATTCAATCACACAAACTTTAGTAAATTCCCTGCAGACTTTTGATAGTTCTAATCAAGCGTTTTAAAAGCTTTTCATTCCATATTTTAGAAGTTCAAATCTTCTCCTTTCAAATTTCACCAATATTCTTTGTTTTATGTTAATATTTTGTAAATTCCTACAGTTTATTGAAAATATAAGGTATGAATTTATCTCTCAATTTCCAATAATGTTTCTTTAGTTTTCTTTGTTTATAGCATTGTATTTGTTTAGGAGATCATAACGGACGATCAAGTTTAGCACCTACAATCGTTATGTTTTTAGAATCTATATTTTTATCATTTTTATACAAATTGGTACATCTTTGCACCTGACACGTCCGTATCACATAAATACTGTGCAAACACTAACACTTTTTGTTTTCAAACTTTAAAAGATGTAACATATTAGTAATTTACGTTAAATTTGCCATTAAAACTTGACGATAAAGACTGCTTTTGTGATAATTATTAAACTTCAAATACCAAAAGTATATACAATATTATGAATTATACATATTTATTGCAAACGTAAAGTTGGCAAATAAGTCAGTATTTATGATGTAAATCCAACTTAAAATTTAATTCGTCATCAATATTTTCACTAAAAAAATAATTAAACTACCTATTTTTTCTATTTTTCTACATTTTTTATTCAAGTATTAAAATTTTAAGGTTTTTCCCAAAGAGCCAAAAATTTAGACGTTGCATATATATCCTACAACACACGTCATTTCCCTACATTTCGAAAACTCTCATGAAAATTCGTGATCGACATTTTCACTTGGAAGTGTTCCATTTTGAGTAGAATCGATTTACAGACGATCCGTCGCCAAGTTCTTTTATTAACTTGACAATTTCATTAACACAAGAACTCACATAAATGATAAAATCGTCTCATTATTCAATTTTGTGAGACTGATTTCAAACCCGATCTGACTCATGAAAAGGTATGAAAATATTACTTTTTAAGTCAAAAATCTTTCTTTTTGTTGTAAATATGGACCGGATATGTCCATCTTATATATATATATATATAACCGTGAGATTATCACATCAAATAATTAATTTTTCATTAATAGGATGCATATATGTAATCTATAATCTTAAACTTCAATAAAATATAATTGATATGTCAATAAGCTTTTACATGACAAAATTTACTTGATAATTATATTTCAGGAAATTTACTTATGAAATAAAAAATTGTAATTTTATAAAGTATAAAGTAAAGTTTCACCTAATATTTTGTTGGCATAAATTGTAGTTTAGTGGGAAGCAAACTATGCCTAAGCCTTAGTACGTCTTTGTTTGCTACCAAATTTTGTAATTTACCCATTCTCACCGATGAGATATTTTAAATTACATACATACATATATACATATATATATATATATATTTTGAATAACATTATATAATAATTAATATTATTGTTACTATAAGATGTGAAAATGTTATGAAAATATAGTTTTTGAAAAAGTAAAAATGAAATGGCACATCAAAATTTATAGATATAGAAACAAAACATAATAAATTAATAATAGATATATGTTCGGATTATTTACGAGGATACGTTATGTTGGATAAGGATAATTATTCTCTCTATTATATGTAAAAATTATTTATAAAAAAACGATCGATACATGATGGTTTGATTGTCATGCAATTGATTTGAGTTGTCGTGTTATTATCATTTATTTTTCTTTATTATAACGATAATTGTTTGGTTCTATAATTGATATATGATATAATATCATATGCTCGATTCTATAAATTTCATATTGACTTACACATTTTGGCATGTATCTGACTTATTGTATTTTTAAATTATATTGTTTATTATGACATTCGAAATTTTAATTTTTTTTTTTGTAATACATTTATCTTAAACTACATGTATAAAAAAATATGATATTTTTATGACATAGTCTCACGTGTCAATTTTTTTAGATAGATTTTTTATTCCACCCGACTCATGAAAAGTATTTTTTTTGTCAAATGTCTTATGAATATAGATACATGAGACTGTTTGTATTATAACATTAATTATGAATAATAAGGAAACAAAAGTAAATTATATAATTTAGGAACATATGATGTAAAATCTCCTTAGATAAATAAATAATGTAGTATTGTACGCTTTTGTTATAAATTTTTATATTTAAAGATAAAAATAAAGATAAAAAGATATTCTAGATAACAAAATTATTTTTTTGGAGACAGTTTCACGGATTTTTATCTATGAGCGAGTTGACTCGCTCTATAATTACAATAAAGTATAATATTTTTCACATAAAAAATGATTTTTTCGTGAGTTAAGTCGGATCGAAGATTCGTCTCGAAAATTGATCCGTGAGATGATCTCACAAAAAATTTTATGAAGTTATCCATCGTGCTACATATGAATTAATTCACTTCAACAAGAACTTATAATTATATACTACCCAGTAAATCATATTTTTTAAAATTTTTGAAAATTATGTTAAAATTAAATTGACATATATTACATCATATAAAATATCATAAAAACTCATATAAGACGATCTCAATTATCAATATTATTTCTATTTGAGTTATTTATAAAAAATATTATTTTTTATACCAAAAACATTAATTTTCATTATAAATATAAATAAATGGCAAAAACTTGTGTGAGACGGTCTCACGGGTCGTATTTTGTGATATGGATCTCTTATTGAGGTCATCCATGAAAAAAATATTACTTTTTCTGCTAAGAGTATTATTTTTTATTGTGAATATCGATAGGGTTAACATATGTTACTGATAAAGATTCGTGAAACTGTCTCAGTAAAGACCTAATCTAAATAAAATTAACTCATTTTACGAATAAAAATTAACATTATAAAATTATCGTCATTTTGATACCAAAAAAAAAAGTAAAATAAAAAAAGGTGGAAGTGCAAATCTGGTCAATCCTCATTTGACCACGTTGTGTTAGGTAAATAAGGACAGACAGGGGCACTTCCGTCAATACACGTCCCCCTTCCTCACGCTCTGTATATATATCACCCCACCTCCGTTTTCCTTCCGAAGACAACCAAACATAGAGAAAGATTGACAGATCAGGTGCACAAATACACCCAAATCCTTGAAATCCAACTAATATACAAAGGTTATATGTATCTATATATCTATATATATGCACGCAAAGAGGGTGTGTTGAAATCTGTATGAATTGGTGAGGCATGGCTACGATGGGGAATATGAGCGTGGTGGGAGGTGATGAGGCGGTGAAGATAAACGGAAACGAATTTTCCGAGGAGGAAAAGGGTGGCGGGAAAAGGTTGAAGGGGTCGCCGGAGAAGGACGATGGCGGCGATTTGTTCGATGCCTTGCCAGATGATATCGTTCTTTGTATTCTCTGTAAACTCAGTTCCACCGCGGGATGCCCCCTGGATTTCATCAATGTCTTGATAACGTATGTGTTCGACTCTCAGTTTCATGAGATTTCCTTCTTTTGTTTTTTGAAAAAAAGGTTTGAAATTAAAAGTTGGGCTGATTTTGTCGTTTTTTTGTTGTTCGTTTGCAGATGCAAGAGACTGAACAGTTTAGGCCTCCAGCCGGTGGTGTTATCGAAAGCCTCTCACAACATGCTGGCGATAAAAGCGAAGAACTGGTCGGAATCCGCCCACCGATTCCTCGTACGGAGTGTGGGTTCTGGAAGTGTGGAGGCATGTTTCGTTCTGGGCATGGTGAGTCCACGCATTCCATTGGATTGAAGAAAATTTGTTGTGTGTGTGTGTGTGTGTTTGTTTGTTTGAATCAAATTTGGTGATAAAAAGATTTGATTTTTTTTGTTGTTTGTTACAGATTGTGTTCTATTGTTTTCAAAACCGACGAGACGGGGTGGCATTGATTGCGAGGGCGGCGATTAGCTCCCACGCCCCTGCACTCTACTCCCTGGCAGTGATCCAGTTCAACGGCAGCGGCGGCTCGAAGAACCACAAGGACCTCCGCGCCGGAGTTGCTCTCTGCTCGCGCGCGGCCTTCCTCGGCCACGTCGATGCGATGAGGGAACTGGGCCACTGCTTCCAGGACGGCTACGGCGTGAACCGAAACGTCATGGAAGGGCGGCGCTTCCTCCTTCAAGCCAACGCACGAGAGCTAGCCTTGGTCATAACTGCCACTCCAGGCGCTGTGGTCCCCCGGGCGTGGCTGGGTTGGAGCCCTCACCCCCACCTGCAGGGCCCCTTGATGAGTGACTTCGGGTGTAACATCCCCGCCGCGCAAACTCACCCGGCTAACCAGTTTTTGTACGATTGGTTCTCGAGTCGTGGTAGGGATCCAGGTCCAGGTCCAGGGCTCCTTTTATGCTCCCACTCTGGCTGCGGCAGACCAGAAACGAGGATGCATGAGTTCCGCCGGTGCTCTGTTTGCGGAACCGTGAACTACTGCTCTCGTGCTTGCCAGGCGCTTGATTGGAAATACCGGCACAAGGCGGTGTGTAGACCCCAAGGAGCTATCGGCAACGGAGTAGCAGTTAACCGTTACGGAGATTTGAACGCTTTGATTAATTTAAACGAAGCGATTGTGTAGATGGAAAGTTGGATGCTACCCAACAACATATCTTCCCCTATGTGTTTGGACTGAGTTTGGGGTTTGAATGGACAAATATCATTTTCCCCACTAAAAATGTTTCAACTGGGACAATGTGGCCGCAGCCATAGAAGGTGATTCCGCCGCAGCTCGTCCCAGGGCGAACTGACCGACCGTCGAGCCCCCGCGGCTCACTTGACAATAATTTCAAGACTCCAAACATGAAATATGCAACTCATCACGGCCAACCTCTAGATTGCATCTCCGCGTGTGCTGAACCTTCCAACAAATAAATTTATTTTGTGTAATTAAATATCTACCAAGTCTAGAGCTTTCAATTTGGGTTCGATCCGTCGAATGATATAACGAAGATCGTATCCTCGAGAGATTAAAAAAGTGCAAAGAGAGGAGAAGATATTAAGAAATTATGTAATGGTTAATGAATATTGAAGAGCTTTGTATTATTTATTTGGTAAAAATTTATGTGAGACGATCTCATGGATCGTATTTTGTGAGACGAATCTCTTATTTGGTTCATCCATGAAAAAATATTACTTTTTATACTAAAAGTATTATTTTTTATTGTGAATATCAGTAGGGTTGATCCACCTCCCAGATAAAAATATGTGAGATCGTTTTACAAAATAACTACTCTTGTTTATTTTGTTGAGTTAAACTTTTTACGCTCAGATTTATGCATGCCAATGATATTCAATGTCGAAATATTTTATTAAATGTAATGAATAATATATAAAAATACGGAATTATTGAAGAAATTTATATTATTTATTTTAGTTGTCTACAGAGTTCGTTAAACTTTACACTCAACATTTCTTATGTCAATTATTCCTGGTTGAATGTGAATGAAATATATTTTTATTTTAAAATATTTAATGAATAATATATGAATCATGAAATATAAATATGATTGTTTTTTCTTAGTTTTTTTATGGTTAAATGTGAATGAAGTATATATGTATTTTTTTAAATGTAATGAATAATATATGAATCGCCAAATATAAATATGATTGTTTTTTCTTATTTTTTTTGAAGAAAAAATTATATGGGTTAACCCGTTTAACCCACTACCCAAAATCAGTTGGTTGCTTTAATGTTTTTCGATCCGTACATTGTCTGGATAATTCACAGAACTCGAGCCTAATTTATATATATTCGAATATTTTTCAGTTGAACTTGAGCTCAAATTATATCATCCGACAATTCGTGAGTCACTCATGAGCCTTGATATTTTATTAATATAATATAAATATATATTAAATAAATATATTTAAAGTATTTCGAGTATTTATTTTTTAGTAATGGTTTGAATAATTTGCAAATATATTTGAATCTTTGGAGTCGAACTAGAAATCGAGCCATGATTTGAATCGAAGTCAAACCAAAAAATTTTAATTTTTTGATATTCAAATCGAGCTCGAGCTCAAATATATATAATTTTTAGCAGAATTTGAGCCTTAAATTTTTTAAGATATTCTTATCGATTTGGTTCGTTTACATTCATAACATGCATATCCATGCCTGTTAGGTATTCAAATTTCATTCTCGTTCTCATATTCTTCGGAAGATCAGATATTCATACTCCACCCAAAAATCATATTATCATCTACAATTGAATTTTTCAAATTTAAATTATTTTGATGAAGTTGTTGATATTTATCAAATTCTTAAGATAACAATAAGGAAAAAGTTAAAGATAAAAATTCAAAATAAATATCATAGAAAAAATAACAAAATATTAGAAATTGTTTATCACAACACCATTATTCTACAAAAAACATCAACTATATACTAATTGTTTTCTTCACTTCATCCAACTACTATCATACAACAAAAACATGTTAGAACTAATTATTTTTAATATAAATAAATATGTATAAAATATATATACAATTATAATTTAATCAGATATTCGGGTCGGTTGTGGGTAGGATGTATTTGGTCTACCCGCCCATAAGTGAACCCAAAAATCATCATATTGATTACATAATTATTTAATCAAGTCCCAAAAATCTTTTGTGTCCTCCATTTGGTCGTGTTTCGGATTGATACACGTCTTCTAACAACTTACTTCAATTAGTACTTAACACTGCCTAACTGAAACTCTTAGTGATCAATTTACAATTCTAGATATTTAAGAACCATTGATTCTCCATACAACAAACACAACAATTAGACTTCATGGCTTGAGTTGTTGGTGTAGCATAGATTGATCATTGATGATTTAATATGATTCTGATAAGTGTATGCTTAAATGAGCAGCTAAAAATCGAAAGATTAAGTATGCTCGAAATATTTGAATTATACAGGCTTAAGAATAGTTGTGATTGGTCGAGAGAATTCTTCATGTTTGAAATTTGCGTATTTACATTTGAAAAGCTCCAACGATCATATTTTTTTTCAGCGATCATCTGTATTGTTTTCCGATAGAATAGACATGTCACTTCATATTATTAAATACTCATTAATGCTCCTTGTGCTTTTGCGACTTCAAGTCATTTGCTTCCCCTAAAACTGACACAATATGTCTGAATTAGGTAGCTTTCAATCATTCGGGAGTTAGTAGGATATTATGTAATATTTCCAAATGAGGCAACTGATTGAACGACTTAACTTTAGTATCCTTTTAGATTTAACTTTTTCTAACCAGTGGCAGTGCGACTTTATTTTCACAAGTTTGAATATTTTAAACTGTCGATCAGTTTTGACAAATCATAACTTTGAAGCTTAAGTTAAGATACTTTTGCGCCTTGACTTCTTTGATCGATTGACTTGATTTTCTTAAGCACTGTATGAACGATTTGATCTGGTCAAAACGGTCTGAAACCTAAAATACATTTAAAAGCGGCTGGATCTAAAACAGCTCGATATTGTTATTTATCAGTTATCAAAACTTAAGGGTACTTGAAATATTATAACATACTTTATTATTTTTAACACATGCAAATAATATATAGTATTATATTTTTGATTAATATAATAATAATTGTTATGAATATAATAATATTAATATTACTATGATAATAATAATGATATAATTTTTGTTGACAATAATAATAGCAAAAATTGTTAATTATTATCATTAAATAATATAATCAAAATAATAATTGCTTATAGTATTATTCGCATAATAGTATTTTTAACAGTAAAAGAATATTATTATTAATTATTATTCATGTAATAAAAATATAATTAAATAATATAATCAAAATAATAATTTATTATAGTATGATTCGCATAATAGTATTATTAATAGTAAAATAATAATATTATTAATTATTATTCATGTAATAAAAAAATAATAATGATAATAAATACTATAATTAAATTATAATTTTTATAATAAATAATAAATGAATTGAAAGAGCTTATATTAAATGAATTGATTTTATTATAAATTGAGAAATAAACTATTTAACAGCTTGATTATACAATGTTGATTGGTATTTTTAGTTAAAATTGTAAGTCGATTTTTTAGTGATAATTTTGGACATGTTTGATCTTATGATTCAATTAAAATATAAATCTTTTGAATTATTGTTTATTGTTTGGCTTTTTAATTTTTAATGTATTGATTTAATTCGAAAAAGTTTTCATGAAACTAAAAGAATATGAAAGCATATTTAGGAGATTTCTTAAAAAAAGTTGGACTCTACACAAAATTGTTGTGTTTGGTAACCAGGATTTGGAAGGATTTCATGGGATTTGGATTTCAAAATACTATTTTTACTGTTTGGCAAGGTGATTAAAAAAAATTCAGATTTGTTTAGAATTTTATGAGATTTCATGTATTTCAATGAATATATCAAAATCTCATCAAATTTGATAAGATTTGGTGAGATTTGAATTTTAAAAGCATACAATTACTTTTTTATCTAAATGAAATTGATTTGAGGAAGTCAGTATGATTCACGCAAACTTCACTGCACTTTCGGTGGTTTTGTTAATATCTTCTTTGCTCCACCACCAGACCTCTCTCTCGTTTTTTTTTTTTTTTTTGGAAAACACTTTCGATGGTTTTATTAATATGCTTCTTTGCTCCACCACCCGACCTCTCTCTCTCTGTTTTTTTTTTTTTTTGAAAAATTCAAGAAACCTTCTGATTTCAAATTTCAATATTTTTAAAATAGTTAATTACCCTTAAAAAAATATATATATTTATCCCTTATATATATAATGTTTTCGTTTTTATTTTTGAGAACTTATATAGAAATCTTGTTTCCTCTCTTCATCATTATTCACCAACACATCATTCTCATCAGCCAACTTTCTCCACCAAAAGTTTCTACATGGTTAAACTTTTTTTTCTTTTTAACTTCTTTTAGAAGTTGAAAGCTTTCGTTTAAATTTTATAAGTTTCGTGTCTTATTTACTGATATTTTCTATTGTTTTGGTTTCTTTGTTGATAATTTTTCTGGATTTAAATTTTCTCATATTTTGAATTTGTTTGATAATTTTTTAATTATTATTTTATGTGCACTATGATTAATAAATAATAAATAATTTTTGAATTTACATACACAAATAACAGAGAATAATTATTAATTTCTAAACTTCTTTGGGTTATTTATGTTTAGATGATTTCTAAGGGTAACTTAGTAAAATTTTAAAATTTCAAATTCGAATATTTTTTTTTCCAAACAAGAAATGGATTTGTAAATACCATTTTTAAATTTTAAACCAAACACCAAACGTAATTTCAAATATTTGAATTTCCAAATCCAATTCCAAATCCATATTTTGAAATAACCGAACACACTGTTAGAATCGCCCTGCATGGAAAGTCCGTAAAAATATGAGGGGAAAATAATTAATTTAGTTATGTAAGTTGACATATTTTCTATTTTCGTCATCTAATTTATCGTAGTCGGTCTTCGATTTGTTTCACTTAGTACATACTCAAGAATTTTATTTTTTGCCAGTACATATTGCTAGTCGTGTTTTGTGTATTGGCTTGTTTCAACATTTTTAGATTGTTGATAGATTAATAAGTAGATATGATTGTTGATTTTTATTTGATATCGAGTGGTTGGTTTGTCTTTATTTTCTAAAAAGTGAAAAAGTATGATAAGAGTGATATTATTCAAATTATATCTTGAACTCTTATGCTTACTAATTAACTATGAACATGTGATGAATAATTGTCCAGGTTTTTATGGTAAGTTTCAAATGAAAACTCTAGATTTGATAATAATAAAATTAGCCAAGATCTATTACAATTTGAGGTGTAGATTTCGTGGTGGGATAAACATTCGGACAACTATATTATTTTTAGCGGGATCAATTGTTGTGAGTGATTTGTGTAAAGAAAAACACATACTTTTCATTTTTTGTCACGATAACTGTTACAACAAGTTTCAATCAGCTCCATTTTATCATTATATTTTGAGACCATTTCTATTGTTGGTGGTGCACAAATATTCATTGATTGATCATTCATTATTCGGGAGCGAAATGTGACGTTCTCGAGAGAGAACCTTTCGCGGTTTCGAATTGAGTTCGAGTGAAGCGAAATCAAAGACGATTAATGCTCACCAATTGAAGTATGCCGAAAATGTTCATCATATATGCATTATAAAAGGAGGGAGTCTTTTGATTTGTTTAAGTCTTTGTGTGATTGTAATATTATTTAAATTTTAATGGATTTACTTGATATCTGAGTGTGACTCCGTAGATGTAAGTTTGTCGACTAAACTATGTTAAAATCTCGGTGTCTTTGAGTCCTTTATTTTATTATTCATGCACATAATAAAAAAACAATAAACAACAAGTCAATAATAACACAAATTTCACACTCGCACACACATAAATCATTAATTTCAAATTCAAGGAAAGCAAAAAGTTCATTTTGGAAGTTGGATCATTGATTTATTAAACTTATTTACAAAGTAATTTTGTTCGTTGCTCTCCTGCGGATAGGTCTTCACAAAGACCGAACCACGTAAATATTTGCGTCGCCTTTCGGTTATTCTTCCATTGATTTGCACAAAACAAAGTACTGGTTTACCTTCGAAAATTCTGGACGTTATGAGCCATTACATTTGATTCTTGAATTGACTTGGGATTATTCAAAAGCATAGATAAGAACCCTAAAAATACCCAATATTCGAAAAGCTTTACACAGTATGTACAATAAAAACACTAGTGTGCATAGAGCACAGCACACAGGCTCTAAAAGCCCCCTTTAAGCTTCAATTTCACATATCATAACATGCGTTGGAACACACCAACATTTACAAATAAGCTTGAAATGAAACAATGACCGCCTCATTCCTTATCCGAATCACTTGCACTCGAGCTGCTTGCATCGACTTTCTTATTTGCAGCTGCCACTACTTGCTTATAAGCTCTGGCCATTTCGTCAACAGGCACTAATGGAACATAGTTGAAGAGATTATTACCTTTGGCTGCCATATCTATGACCAATTTGTTGTACTTTTCAGACCAATGTGCCGCTGTAGCAACAGCTGTTTCAGACACTCCATGCAAAGGTGGATACTGGTTAACTTTGTACCACACAACTGCTAGTTGACTCAAAGCAAAATGCTTGGACATTACACCAGCGTGAGAAATGGCAGCAAAGGGACCGGAAAACTGAGCTTCCTTCACCAAATCTTGTGCTACTTGGGATGCCTTTTTCACAATCAATTGGCCATTCGAGACAGCGTTCTTGGCGGCAGTTGGAGCACACTCGTCAAATTTGTGAATCACTTTATCAACCTAGCAAAAGAAAACGATCTGTTGGCTGTAACCAACAAGAACGAGATATATATAGAACTGGGTTCTCTATGTGAATACCATTTTCCATATTTATCAAGAAACACGTCGCACTTATGTGTAAATTGAAAGGAAGGTTAAACTTAAGACACTGCCGCTCTCTGGGTTTCAATAAGATTTATTTGACTATCAAGTTTTAACTATAAAAAATAAATCTTAACATAGAAATGTAATTTGGAATCCACGAGTTCCTCGATTTTATTTTATCATTTACAATATTTACATAAAACTTGGAAGAGTAATAAACGGTCTTACGAATCTTTATATGTGAGACCGGTGAACCCTACCAATATTCACAATAAAAAATAATACTTTTAGCCGTGAGACCGTCTCTCACAAGTTTTTGACAACTTGAAATATAAATGACTAAATATCCCGTCCTCTGGAAGTAATTACTAGTACGGTATAACACAACAAAACAAACCCTCTGTTCTCCGGACACTGCCTAAAGTTGAAGCAATGAATTTCAACTTGCAATGAATTTCAGCTGTTTAAGAAACAAGACAATCTCAGTAGAGGCTGAAAGGATCATACGTACACTTGCCTCGAGAGAAAAAATTTGTAGGCTACCTTATCGAGGTAAACATAGCATTAGGAAGATATGGTATGACTACCCATGACAAACACGGAAAGAATCACAGAAATAGATAGAAATCCCATGACGATTTACCAGAAAAGCCACTAATCGGTAAAAAAAAAAAAAACAATCGAAAACAAAAGACCGAGGGAATCTCAACAAGGATTACGACGAACCTTCTCGTCAACAAAGACTAGTAGATCACCGGGAACGCCCTTAAACCTCTCGTAAACCGGGGTCACGATGGACGTCACGGCGTTCTCCACCGTCACGACGGTGGATTTCAGCGGCCCGGAGTTCAGTTTAACGTAACCGTAGACATTAGACAACACTACGACGGCGTTTATCGCCACAATCCTCACGAAACCCAGGTGCTTCAGCTGTCCTTCAGTACTCCTCTCCGATTCGACCTAAAGAAAACCCAAAAAAAAAATCGAACAATATTAGAATCAAAAGATTCAGAAAAAAAAAAGAGAAGAAACATTCATGCTTATGAATTATATTATATTTTAATTAAATTACCTGAGCTGAAGCCATATCTTGTACACAGAATTCTTTGAATTTCTTCGGATCATTCGCAGTTGGGAAAATGGTGAACTTTATATTGTTGGTGGAGCCCGGGAGAGTTATGGACAGGGAAGGGCAATTTCGAGAATTCGTTTAATCGACGGTGGACGTGAAGCCACGTGGTATCGGTGATATAACTGCAGGCGGAAGGAACCGTTGAACTTTCCAAATGTGAATGAGGGGGGCAATCAATTTTACTAGTATTTATTATTATTATTATATTCTTGAAGCGTCTGGAACTGTTTTATTATTTGATTTTGCTCTCTTTTTGGTTGGTTAATGGAAGATGACAAAAGAGATAATCTTTAATATAGTGAATTTGATTTGTATTGTTTTGGAAAGAATTTTTTTTAACAAGTTGTATATTTTATATTTTTGAGTAGGTCTCTTCTGAAACGGTCTCACAAATCTTTATTTGTGAGACATGTCAATCATATCGATATTCACGATGAAAAGTAATTTTTTAGTACAAAAAGTAATATTTTTTCATGGATGACCCAAATAAAAGATCTGTATCACAAAATACGACCCATGAGACCGTTTCACATAAATTTTTGCCTACATTTTATTGTTTACTATTATTTGATACATGTTAGGTGAATTTTGGTATTGCAAATAGATATATGGGAAGAAGCTTTTTCAACTCTATGGTAGTAAGTTTTTCTATATTTCTTATTAATATTTGTTTGTATTTGAGTTGAAATAAAAAAAAATGTATATACGTAATGGTGTCACATAAATATTAAATAGACAAAGTCGGTTAATATATATGAGTTGCGTTGGGATGGATGAATTTGAGATTGATTGATTTCGAATTTCTTAATTTGTGAATAATAAATTGAATTAAATTTTGAATACATTGTATATCAACTAGGCAAAAACTTGTGTGAGATGGTTTTACGGGTCGTATTTTGTGAGACAAATATCTTATTTGGGTCATCCATGAAAAAATATTACTTTTTATGCTAATAATATTATTTTTTATTGTGAATATCGGTAAGGTTGACTCGTTTCACAGATAAAGATTCGTGAGATTGTCTTACAAGAGACCTACTTTATCAATTATCGATAGTTTATTCAATTTAGTTTATTGGTAAACAAAGAATTATGTGCGCACACAGAATTAATCATAATAAAAATAAGTTCACCTATCAATTCTCTCCAAGACTCCAACTTTAAATTCAAACCTTTTCCAAACCCATCTCCACGGGTTTTCCTTTTCCTTTTTACTTTTCTTTTGGACTACACCACCATATTCCTTGTTGCATTCTAAACAAGAACTTTCTTTCAAAATGGTTACACCTAATAAGACAACTTCTACCATATTATAATACTCCATCCGTCCCAAACATAAAAATTATTTCTATTTTGAGTAGATCTCTTGTGAGACGGTCTCACGAGTCTTTATCTGTGAGACAGATCAACTCTACCGATATTCACAATAAAAAGTAGCACGTTTAAGCATAAAGAGTAATTCTTTTTCATTGATGACCCAAATAAGAGATCTCTCTCATAAAATACGACCCGTGAGACCGTCTCATACAAGTTGTTGCCTTCTATTTTTATCCGTCAAAGATACTACAATATTACTTTAACTACATGTATTCCTACTCCAACAATATACACTAGTTCTTTAGGTAAATGAACATGTCCATGAAGTGAAGTGACTCAAAACAAAAGCCACAACTGACTGGTCAAACTGCATCTCATTTTCCCAAAATGGGCATTTGCTCCGAAACCAAAGCTTGACATCTACAGATGACAAGATAAGGCAGCAAATTTACAGCAATCTTGAAATAACACATGTCCCATCTGCTGGCAGTGCTTGTTTAAATGTACTTTATAGCCAGCACATATTAGAATACACGGCCCGCAGATTTTGATAGCTGGTGATTGTTATAAAGACAAGTAATTGAAAAAGAGAGGTAATCGAAAAAACCCACAAAATGACTGCAAAGTTGACGTCCGTCCACTTGGTTCTAACTTGATAAGCTTTACGCAGCTTGAGATTTCTGGCGCTTTGCGTGCTGGAGGATGGGCTCATGGACCTGAAATTATCGAGTTGCCGTAAATTAACTAGGAGATTAAGAATTTAGTAATCAGTTGTAGAATATTTTGAACTATAATATTTGGTATAATTAGCTCATTGGTTTGGAGCATGCGGTGCTTGATTTCCTGAAACGCTTGTCCTGAGTAGACTTGCTACCAATGACGTGGTTTATTACTGTTTAGTGTGAATATCGATAGGGTTGACCCGTCTCACAGATAAAAATTCGTGAGACCGTCTCACAAGAGACCTACTCTTATTTTTTCATTAGCTCAGCCATCTTCAGCCCCAGGCACAAAGCTCTCTTGAGAAGTTGCTGGCTGTAACCATATCACGAACTCTAAATTGAGCTATAACTAAATATCTCAATAGGGTGATTGATGTTTCAAAAGATAGAATAAAACATCTTAACAGCAGAAAGTACAGGTTCCGTAACAATCGACTTACCTCAATCCTGCTAGCAGGAGTATTTGCATGTTGCGGCCGTCTCCTTGTTGCGCCTGATTCAATCCTACTCAAGCCATTCTGGTATGCATCGGATCTGCCCCTTGTGCGAGTGACATCTGAGCTAATTGAGTGGAGGCCACCGCAGGTGGACGAGTCCTTGTGATTCTTGCCTAATAGCGAATGAATTTTTTTTTATTAGTATCCACTGCATCGATGTAATCAAGGGTGTAAGACATTGATCGAAATCTCGGGAATTAGTATAGGATTGAGCACCGATAGTCTCAGCCTCTGGATGAATGGACTTGTTAAATGGCTCCTTCATCTCCAAATCCTGAACAAATTGATGGATCAAAATGGCGACAACACAGACAATCTAAAGACATTTTGAGATATGGAATGAAATTGAATTTATTAATATTCACCATAGGATCCGCGTCTAATATCTTCTTCACTTCATTCAACTTTTTCTTAGTAAGATCAGAATGGATCACACGTTTGCCTATGACATAGACAACATGTGCGTCAATTGAAATGTCTTTCCTTTGGTTAGAAAATGCAATGGGAATAACACATTTACCTAGTCTACGGTTGTTACTGAATTCAACAAAGCCATCTTGGATCGTTTTGTCAATAAGCTTGCGGACTGCAGCCTGGTTGGCTTCGCCCTCAAGTTTACTCTGAAGTTTTGAGATACTTACATAGTTCATTGGAAGAGCATGATACAAAGCCTGAAGCAAAAAGCCACAATTAGTACACTGATCATGAAATTACAGATGAACATGAATGCTTGTATGCAGGATATCTCGTGCATCATTAATTTGTGGAACAAACAATCAAAATTGATACACAGTCCTCCTCTTGATTTCAAGATCAAAGGTGTTCTATATTTCAAAAGTGTGAAAACTCAAACTTTTTGTTGTTCTAGTCATGAAAAATTATATCTATCGATACTTTACACTCATCAGTTCTCAACTATAAGAACCATGTATTCAGCAGTTTGTAACACACAGACTCGTTAAGGGACTCTATGGAAAAAGAATTCCGTGTTAGAGATTTTTCTCAAAATCATGTTTCTGCTCATATATAAACATGATATTCAGTATGCTGAAATAGATCGAGCATTACCTCCGGCCATTAAATAATTTGTAATTCTTTTGATTTTCCTCCGGTTGAAGCCTTCTAAACACTTCACACTCTCTGTAGATGGTGTATATTTCTTATGAGATGTGTGCTTAGTGAACTCAATAACCTCTATTTATAGGCGTTTCTCATACCATCAACGAGAAAAGTCGGGAGTCTGAATGTCAAAAGAAGAGACGCATGCCGTCTCAATTTTAAAAAATTTGAGGTTGCATGTACTGTTCGTCAAAAATGGTAGGTGATGCAACCCGGGCGAAACGGACGAGGCGGGTCAGGAACTCTGCCGGGTAAACTATCAGGATATTGGAGGAAATAGGAGTTAGACGCTGGACTTGGATTATAAACTCTCGAGCTCCTTGAAGGATCTGCGAATAAGAAAATAACCACGTGAATGGGCGCCGGAGGGGAGTCCGGCGTGGCCACTCCGATGCTTAAGTCAGCAGGGCACTCGAGCAACAAAACCAATGTAGCCAAGTGATGGCTGTGATAATTGTTGTGTAGCAAATGAGAGTATTAAATGTGAATTAATATCTGAAAGATAGTAAATGCAAGTAAAAAACCTGATATTTATAGTAGAGGATTCAATGATGACCTCGTTCTTCGTGTGAGAGCATTAATTATAATAGGGTGGCTGATTATACCCTATTGTTCTGACATGTCAAATCGCACACTTGTCACATCCAGGCCACTTGATTTATTGACCACTTGTAATAATGTCATAGATAAATCGGCTATAAACACTATTGATCGGCGGCATTAAATACTTCACTCATATCGAAATGATCATGGTGAGGTATTCCTCGGGATTCCTTATAAGAACATAAATGTATAACTTCTCAGGGAGGTTCGGCTTCGGGTGCTCTCGTGGCCTGGCCTCTGATTGACCGGCCCTTCCGTGGGTTCTTCCAGCCACCTTCTCGTTATCCCGGGTAATTTCATGACTCGGGTGCCGATCCGTCCGATTACTTTATTGGTATGGTCAGAACCTTTTATTCTCCTGACCCGGGCATTAACCATGGATATTATCCATGACCCAGGATATCTCGGGGCATCATCACTCCTACCTTAATTAGTCGGGCTAGAGTCCACTTGTTGTCCCGATTAGTCTCGTGTGCCCGGTCAGGAAAATTGTTTGCTTACTCGCTTATTATCATTATTATATATATATATATATATATTTAGCTGATCGTATTATACGAACACGTGGATTATAGCTGACATAGGCCGTAGGATTTGTCAGAGACTCTTCTTTATCCAAGAAAATGAATTATTATGACGCATTGATTCCTGGACCTGTCTTTTCGAATATCTTCTCGTCTGTATGAATATCTTTGCACTATTTCCGATGGATAGCTGAGCCGTTGGGTCCATTATGGATTAATGGTGTGGATTGGCTTCATTCTCCTATATATATAACAACCCTTCCTTTGTTCAATGACACCAACATTTATCTTCTAGAGAATATAATGGCAGGTGCAAGCGGCTCCAAGACTCCTGATATGGCGAAAGAATTCATGAAAACAGCCCGGGAGAAACGAAAGTTGGAACTGGAGGATGAAGTCTTCCATAAAATTATCCACTATTGGGAAAAGCTTCAGAGATTGAAGTTTCTCTACGAGATTGGGGAAGCTAATACTCCTAGACTGGTGGTAAAGCTGAAGGAGTATCGGGAACGTCTGCACGTTTCTGAGACAGCTGATCTCTTCAAGGACGATTATGTCTACGAGTTGATGCTCTACAAGGAAAGGAAAATTCTGACGGACATTGTCGACTCCGACAGCTTCCTCAAATCGTCTACTGGAGAAGTAAATGGCTGGATGACCCTGTGGATGATGTTTGTAGAGGAAGCATATTATGATGTAGTCCGCAAGAATTTCTTTTTCTGAATAAAAGTTATTTTTGTTTTATATTTCCGTTACTTTCCCAGCACCCTTTTCGGAATAAAAATGCTTGTCCATTTCTAATTCTGTCGAGAATTTCAGTTTTTCTAGATATTGTATATGTACTAGGAACTGAAAAAAATAAATCTCCCTAACTGAGATGCCGGGAGCTAAAATTCCTCGTGCTACAGAATAAGATGCCGGGGCCTCAAACCTCCCGGGCTATGATGTAGAATCATAATGACCCATGTATCAATATTAAATTTCTGTCGAAAAACGTTCCATATTTTGAGATGGATAAGAATGATGCTTCGATAACCGTGAACGTCCTCTCATCTTACCTGATACCATTTATGAGGTGCCTCCATTAAATGTAATGTGCCTATAAATAAGAGAATATAAATGAAAGGTGAACATCCGTTCAACATGTCTTCAAGTGACTCCACTAATTGCAGTAGCACACACGTCTTAGTAACCAACACAATGCGTCCTCATCTGGAGGATTTGAAGAAGACGATTGAAGAATTAATCTAGGTGAAGGTCATGTCTACCTGGTACAAGGTTCAAGACCTGAATGATACCTACCGGAACGGTTTGGCTCCTACTCGAGCACTGAGAGCAAGAGCAAGGAAGTACACCCGAGAATTTGAAGTGGGTATAGTTACAGATCTGGCTACCGACCAGGTTCTGTTACACATGATGCTGTGGAAAGAATGGCATCAATTGGAAAAGATCTTAACTGCTGAATCCTTCATCAATCTTCGGATTCATGAATTGACCGACTGGCTAACTGAATGGCAAATTTCTGTATCTTCAATAATGGATAATGTAACAGTTCGCCGGATCTTTCTTTAATAATAAAAAAGTATTAATTATCGTGTCTTATGTTTCTTTATCTCCTGCACGCAAATAGGTACAAATAACCAATAAACAATAGTATCCTGGTCTCGAAATCAAATGTCGGGTCTTCGTACCATCCGGGCTTATAAGAATATACCGGGGCCGCACATTATTCGAGCATGTAGATAGTACCGGGACCTTGCGTTTCCCGGACTAATATGCTTTGTTGGTTAGTGTAACCGGTCAATCCATAAGGATTATTATGATGCATGCTTATTTATGTCGACGAAAATCGTTTCATATTCCAAGGTTATAACACCTAGATATTCCTGTATGTCTTTCCGTCTATTCTGCTCTATATTCAAGACTAATCCTGACCGTTTGTGTATTCAGTTAATGATGGTGATCAACTTTCTTTTTGGGTAAATAGGAAGGCGCTTCGACTGCCTAGGGCCTCTTTACCTTCTTCAACATTAAATGTCACCTTCCTATAAATAAGACGATACGGATGAAATGAGTATTAGTTCATCATGTCGAGCTCAAGTGATTCCAGTGTCTGCAGCAGTACAGTCTCTTCCATTGGTGCACATAGCCAAATACCAGCCGAGCTACGTCCTTACACGGAGAATCTAAAAAAAACTGTCGAAGAGTATATCGAGGTAAAGGTTATGTCCACTTGGTACAAGATTCAAGATATTACCATCGCTTACCAGAATGGCCTGGCTCTTACTCGTGCACAGAGAGCAGTGGCGAGGAAATATAGGCGAGAGCTTGAAATAGCTCGACCTGCAGACCTAGCCACCGACCAAGCTCTGTTGCATGCTATGCTGTGGAAGGAGTGGCATCATTTGAACAAGATTTCAACCGCCGAGTCACCAATCTCTATTTTCAAGAGTTGACTGATTGGATGAATGAATGGCAAGATTATGTATCTTCTAGAATAGCTGTAATACGACGCCGACCATTTCCTTAATAAAAATTTTAATGTATCTTGCTACTTTATATCTTTTGTGAACAAGCCGGCATAGATTAAGAATCAATAAACAAGAAAACCATAAGCTATTAATTGATCGCAGGATCCTCGTGCCACCCGTGCTTAAGATAATACGCCGGGACTTCGCATCACCCGGGCTTAGGATAATACGCCGGGACTTCGTATCACCCGGGCTTAGGATAATACGCCGGGGCTTCGTGCCACCCGGGCTTAGGATAATACGCCGGGACTTCGTCTTCCCTGATCATTTAATGCGATGTCAGAATGACGCATCCCCCTCTGACAAGCTGTCAGGAACTGTCCGTATTCCAAGCAAGTGAATGACTATAATTTCTCGATTTGTGCTCACGTCTTTTCAAATATCCCGCCCAATGATGCCGCTCAATTTTCGAGGCTGATCTGGTCCTTTCGATCTGCTTTAGATCAACGGTATAGATCACCCTCTTCCCCTATATATAGTATATGACTGGTTTTCAGCATTCACTTGCAAATTCCCTTGTAGCGAAGCTCTGCCAAATTCTTTTCTCGAGCTTTTCCGTCACGTGGGTGTTATTCCGGCGATCTTTCCGTTCATCGACAACCGGTCACCATCTCCATTTCTTCCTAGTAAGTCTCCTTTCCTCATTTACCCTTTTCATTATGTCAAACTCCACATCTTCCACGTCCGGCAAAAATGTCAGGAACCGATCGGAGGATAACTCCCCGACCCCTTCTGAGACCTCCGTTCGCCTTCCGGTAGGCATTCCCATTTCCCATTCTCGACCCCTTAAAAAATCCAAAACTTCTTCTACTCAGCCTGCTGGTACCCAGGGCAAGGGAAAAGAGAAGGCCACAAGTCTCCCATGGTTTTTCACTATGACTTCTACCCTTCGTCCGGGTAGTATAGAGGAGTTGAAATCTTTGGGCTCCATCCCTTCTACTTATGACATCAAAATTCCCGGACCGAACGATCACCCAGATACCCCTCCCCTCGGCTATCATGCTTTCTTTCTTGAGCAGCTCAAGAGTGGTCTCCGTATGAAACAACTTCTCATCAATTCTTCAATTTTTCATTATTTTTATTCTTGCCGGTTTAATGATGGGGTCTTTTCTTTTATGGCCCGGATGCATAACCGGTTCTTAACTGATATCCCTTCCTCTTTGAAGGGATGGAAGACAAAATTTTTCTTTCTTCAATTCCTGACTCTCCCCACCACTGCTTTGGGCTTTCTTTCTGCTATGCCCTCCCAACCCGAGCTTCCCCGGGATTACAAACTCCTCCCCCTTTTATCCAAGCCTGGGGGGCCCTAGAAAAACAATCTTATCTTTCCTCTGTATTGATTGGGGGGACAACTTGATTCATTATGGGATTGGGTCCCGGCCTGAAGACCCCGTGGACAAGATAATAGATGAGTTCAGTCACCCCGGGTCGCAGGCTGGTAAAGTATTATCTTACCATTATTTCCCTTTATGTATCCTTCACTTGCTTGGTTATCTGACATGCTGTTTTTGTAATGCAGCCGAGGACATGATCAGGGCGAGTTTCCAGGAGGCCGCGGCTAAGAGAAAAGCCGAACAAAAAAGAGCCCGGGCTGAGAAAAAAGCTCGGGAAACTCAAGAGGAGGAAGAACGCCAAGTCCGGGCATTGGCTGAAGCCCGGGAAACTGAAGGTCAGAGGGACGAAGCAGAAATGATGGTTCGTGAGGAACCCATTCTTCCCCCAGAAGAATCCACCATCCCAACTACCGAAGAGGATCCAGCTCCTCTTAATCAACGAAAGAGGAAAGCCATCCAAGAGCCGGTGGTGGCAGTAGAGGATGACGTCGAGGAGGTCGTCCGGTCTCCTCCTATGACAGGTTCTTCTACCGGGCCCTCTAGGGGAAGGCCTTGGGTTATCCCCAACATCTTCGGGGAAGATATCAGTGCGGACCTTCTTAAAATGATCTGGGGCCTTCTTCATCCTGACGAGGTGGCACACCTTCAGGGACTCCATCCCAACATGCTTCTCTGCGAAGGAACGTCCCGGGTTTTTTCTGTAAGTTCAGGAAATTGTAACCCCCCCCCTCCCCCCCCTTTCTCTTCTCTCCCTTTCTTTCTCTTTTCTTGCTTTATCCCCAAGTTTGAACAATATTTTCAGGGCCTGCAGATGCTCGTTTATTCTTATGAGCGAATAGCTAACGTAGCTAAAGGGACCAATGCTCGGGCTACCTCGGCCCAGGAGACGCATGCTAAACTCCGAGAGGAGGTGGACCGTTTGAGCGAGCTTCACGAGCATGTGTTGGCTCTGGAGAGGGCTGTCTGGGAGCAACAAATGGATTTGATACGGGCGGAGCTGACAGTGGCCCGAGCAGAGACACAAGCGTTAAGGGAGGAAGCCGAGTCCTCCCGTGCTCGAGCTGATGGTCTCCAGGCTACCGTATCCCTTCTTAAGACTGCTCAGGAGGAGCAGATGACCAACTTTTTAAAATCTCCTGAGTTTAAGCTGATGTTGGCTAAGAAAGCCTTCCCGTACTTTGAACAGGGCTTCAACAAGTGCCTGGAACAATTCGAGGAGGCGAGTTTGGTCCCAGCTGACCGGGAAGATTTTCCAGATTTAGAGAAGGCAGCAGCCTCTCTCCCAGACGAGGATGAGGAGCAGAACAAGGAGCAGGATCCCAAATAAAACTAGTTTTTTTTTTTTTTACTCCTGGGTTTCGGGTACTTTGTAAATATCTTCTTTGTTAATGAGATCTCTTCATCGCATTTGATAACGGCTTCCCCGATATTCCTAGATTTGAAAGTATAACCGGGGTACGGGTCCACCGGGCCAGGGTACGGGTCCCTGGACTTGAAAGTATAACCGGGGTACGGGTCCACCAGGCCAGGGTACGGGTCCCTGGACTTGAAAGTATAACCGGGGTACGGGTCCACCGGGCCAGGGTACGGGTCCCTGGACTTGAAAGTATATCCGGGGTACGGGTCCACCGGGCCAGGGTACGGGTCCCTGGACTTGAAAGTATAACTGGGGTACGGGTCCACCGGGCCAGGGTACGGGTCCCTGGACTTGAAAGTATAACCGGGGTACGGGTCCACCGGGCCAGGGTACGGGTCCCTGGACTTGAAAGTATTTGAACGCTTTCTCGAACAATCTTTTTATTTGATGTAGAAATCAGTAGGTACAAGTATTTTCTACACATAATATCTCTTTAAATGAAAAGCATTCCATGGCCTCTTGAGAGTTTGTCCCAGAGAATCTTCAAGATAATAAGCTGCACCAGAACTGATTCTTTGAATTATTTTGAAGGGTCCTTCCCATTTTGCTTCCAATTTCCCTACATCGCCCACCGGTTTCACCTTTTTCATGACCAAGTCCCCTATCTGAAAGTTTCGCGCCCGAACATTCTTATTATAGGATTTCATTACCCGGCTACGATAAGCTTCCATTCGAATGTTAGCTCTGTCTCGCCTTTCTTCAACCAGATCAAGTTCAATGGCCCGGGACTGATCATTGTGATTTGGGTAGGACTCTATCCGAATAGAAGATTGCCCGATCTCCACTGGCAGGACTGCTTCTGACCCATAGACAAGGCTATAGGGTGTTTCCCGAGTAGATGATCGAGGAGTAGTTCGGTAAGCCCATAAGACACTTGGCAATTCCTCCACCCAATCTTTTCCTTTCCCATGGAGCCGGGCCTTCAGTGCTTGCACGAGGATCCTGTTAGTTACTTACGTCTGGCCATTAGCCTGAGGGTAGGCTACTGAGGTGAAGGATTGAATAATCTTCATTTCATGACACCAGGAGGTAATCTTTTTTCCCTGGAATTGTCTTCCATTGTCGGAAATTAGCTTCCTAGGGATGCCGTATCTGCAAACAATGTTTTTCCAAAGAAATTTCATAACTTCGTCTTCAGTAATCCTGGCTAATGGCTCAGCTTCCACCCACTTGGAGAAATAATCAATAGCCACTAGAAGAAATCTTTTTTGTGGCCGGGCCATGGGGAAGGGGCCCACTATATCTAGACCCCATTGATCAAAAGGGCATGAGACGGAGATTGGTTGCATACTTGCAGTTGGGCGATGGTGAAAATTGGAATGGTGTTGGCAACCCTGGCATTTTTGGACTAGTTTGGGGGCATCTTGATCCATCCGGGGCCACCAAAATCCTGCTAATAGGGCTTTCCGAGACAGGGGCATCCCTCCCAAGTGTTCTCCACAGCATCCTTCATGAATTTCCCGGAGGATGTATTCTACTTCGCTTTCTGAGATACATTTCAATAGAGGACCCATGTATGATCGCCTGTAAAGAGTGTTGTTCAATAGAGTGAACCTGAGTGCTTGCTTCTTTATCTTTAAAGCCTGAACTCGGTCAATCGGAAGCTTGGCATGGACTATGTATTCAATCATGGGAGTCATCCATGAATTTATCTGGGTAGGTGATGCCTCATCAACAGATAGTACCAATCGGGTAAAACACATGATTTCCCGGGTACTTACTTCGAACATAGAAGCAGCTAACTTGGCCAGACTATCAGCTTCCTCATTCTCTTCCCGGGGGATTTGCTCGATGCTCCAGTCGGTAAAAGAGGCAGCTCGGGCTGCTATGAGTTTCAAGTATTTGAGCATTTTTTCATCTTTGGCCTCGTAAGCACCCTTAATTTGTTGTGCCACTAACTGAGAATCAGAGTAAATAATTACTCGGGAGGCTCCGACTTCTTGGGCGGCTTGTAATCCTGACAAAACAGCTTCATATTCAGCTTCGTTATTTGTAATCCGGGAATCGATTCTCAGGGCCAATTTTATCTTTTCTCCGAATGGGGCTACTATGACCACTCCAACTTCGCATCCGGATAGATTTGAAGCACCATCAACGAAGACTCTCCATACCTCCTCCTCTGTCGGTTGGATCATTTCTATCAAGAAGTCTGTCAGAGCCTGAGCTTTGATGGCGGTCCGGGGTTGATACTCAATGTCGTATTCCCCCAGCTCTATTGTCCATTTCACCATTCTTCCTGAGACTTCCGAATGTGTCATTATTCTTCCGAGTGGGGAATTGGTGAGGACCACTATCGGATGAGACAAAAAGTATGGCCTTAATTTTCGGGCAGTCATTACCAAGGCTAGAGCTATTTTTTCCATTTCACTATATTTCAACTCTGCTCCTCGGAGGGCGTGACTAACATAATACACGGGCCTCTGATCTGTCCCTTCTTTCTTGATGAGAACAGAACTGACAGCATGTTCAGTGGCAGACAAATAAATCCACAACTTTTCCCCCGGCTCCGGCTTTACCAAAACAGGTAACTCGGATAAGTGTTTTTTCAAGTCTTGGAAAGCTTGTTCGCACCCTTCATTCCAACAAAACTTCTGGACCTTTCTGAGGATTTGAAAAAAAGGATAGCTCCGGTGAGCAGATCGAGAGATGAATCGGGACAAAGCAGCAATCCTCCCAGTCAATTTCTGTACATCTCGGGTAGATTGAGGGGAGGGCATGTCAATCACAGCTTTTATCTTTTCCGGGTTCTTCAATTCCTCTGTCTGTAACCATGATACCCAGAAACTTTCCACTCTTGACCCCGAACACACATTTGGCCGGGTTGAGCTTAATCTCATACTTTTCCAATGTGGCAAAAGTCTCTGTCAGATCAGCAATAAAACAAGACATTTCTCGAGTCTTAATCAAGATATCATCCACATATACCTCAATATTCCTGCATATCTGCTTTTGGAAGACTTGACTCATTAGGCGTTGATATGTGGCCCCGGCATTCTTTAATCCAAATGGCATGACCACATAGCAAAAGGTGCCCCCAGAAGTGATGAAGCTGGCCTTATCTTGATCTTCTCGGGCCATGGGGATTTGGTGATAACCCTGATATGCATCCATGAAACTTAGTAACTCAAAGCCGGAAGTTGAATCCACCAACTGATCGATTCGAGGAAGTGGGTAACAATCCTTCGGGCAAGCTTTGTTCAGATCCCGGAAATCTACACACATTCTCCACTTCCATGTGGCCTTAGGAACAAGGACCACATTAGAGAGCCATGTGGGAAATTGGACTTCCCTGATGTGGCCGGCTCCCAACATTTCCTTCACCTGTTCTTCTATGATTTTGTCTTTTTCGTGCCTGAAGTGCCTTTTCTTTTGTTTTATAGGTCGGGATCCAGGGATGATGTTTAATTTGTGCTCGGCTACTTTGGGTGATATTCCCACAAGTTCCTGTTGGGACCATGCAAAAATAGAGATATTAGCTCTTAAACAGGCTAGAAGTTTTACCCGGGTGGAGTCTTCCAGGTCTCGGGCCACTCGGATACTTTTTCCGGGTTTTATTTCGACCACCTCTTGCTCGTCTTCTGCAACAAAATTTACTTCATTCCCTTCTACCTCCTTTGCTCCCTGAGCCACTTTCTTTCCCCTGTCCTCCCTTCTCACCCTTTTCTGATCTACTCGGATTGTTTCACTATAGCATTTCCGGGATGAGGGTTGGTCTCCCTTAACCTCTCCCACCTGCCCTCGTATCGGGAACTTGATCTTCTGGTGATAAGTGGAGGCTATAGCTCTCATCTCGTTCATAGCTGGCCTTCCAAGGATTATGTTATACGAAGATGGGGCATCTACTATGGTGAAAACTGTCATAACTGTCTTCTTCAAATCTCCACTTCCAAGTGTTAGGGGTAGAGTGATTTCCCCTTCAGGGTACACAGCATGACCGGCAAAGCCGAACAGAGCAGTCGCAACTACTTCCAGGGGATATTCATGTAAATCCATCTGGACCAGGGCTTCCTTGAAAATAACATTAACAGAACTCCCATTATCCACAAAAACTCTCAACACGTCATAATTAGCGACCCGGGCCTGAATAACCAGAGCATCATTATGAGGTAGGCTGACTCCTCTGAGGTCTTCCGGGCCAAAACTAATAACCGGCTCACTTCGATCCCTCCCATCAACTTCTAAGCACACTCTTCTACCCCTTGCTTTCCTGGCTCGGTTGGAATCACCATCAGTAGATCCTCCCGAAATCATTTTGATCACTCCCCGGATAGGGGGAAGGTCTTTTCGTTCCACTTGTCTGCTTTTTTCTTCCCTAAAGTTCCCTTCTGTTCTCCTGCTTCCACTGGGGATGTTAGCCGATCTCCTAGGAACATTCGGTCCAGGTCGTGGTGATACCCAGGGCGGCGACCTGGGCTCCTCCCGAGTAGGGCGAGATTCCGGCTCAGTGTGCTTCTTAAACCCCTTCCTTAGGGATCGGCATTCATTCGTGTTGTGGGAGCATTCTTTATGTAGGGTGCAATATCTGACCTTTTCTGATCGGATCGGCCGGACTGTGAGATTAGAGAGTGGGGCCACATCCGAGCTGCATTCTTGAACTTCCATATCCCGGGCATTTCTCAAGGGAACATGAGAAAGATGCCCGGAACCATTCCTCTTGTTACTTCTTTCCTCAGGCCTGACAGCCCTGTCTCCCCTTGCTCTCTTCAATGCTTCTCTCTTCTGGTGCTGGGCTTCTTCCATATTGATGTACTTTTCTGCCCGGGACAAAAGGTCTTCGAAATCTCCGGGTAGTTTTTTGGTGAGGGAGCGGAAGAGATCCCCTTCTAGCAATCCTTGCGTGAAAGCAGTAGTTTTTGTCTCGGGCGCGCAAGCAGGTACGTCTAAGGCTACTCGATTGAATCTTTTGATATAAGCTCTTAGAGTTTCCTCCGAGCGCTGCTTTACCTCGAATAGGCTAAATGCGGTTCTTTTATATTTCTTGCTACTGCTAAACTGATGTAAGAACACCTTCTGAAAATCTTCGAAAGAGAGAATACTCTGAGGAGCTAAACCCTCGAACCACCTTTGTGCCGAGTCAATCAGAGTGGTTAGAAACACTTTGCATTTAATTTGGTCCCCATAACAATGCAACATAGCCATGTTTTCGAAACGAGCAAGGTGCTCTTCGGGGTCAGAACTCCCATCGTAGTCCTTGATTTTAGCCGACTTGAAATGCCCGGGTAATGGTTCCCGAACAATGATGTCAGAAAATGGGCATCCTTTTGCAACTGGAGCGCTGCCTTTAGAACCAACATGCCCTTCTAACACTTTCACTTTTTTCCTCAATTCTTCCAATTCTTCCGCAACAGTGGGAGACTTAGAACCCGCGCTTGATTCCCCCTCCTCTTCCCTTCGCGGCTGTTCATGTTGTTGCTGACTGGCATGGTGAGAAGTGGCCTTCTTTGCCGTGGCCATCTTAACAGCATCAGTTATAATCTTCTGTAACTCCTCGGGGGTTAAATGAATGGTAGGCTGAGAACCATTAGGGGGAGGACCATCAGCACCAGAGATACGAGTGTTGTTTTCTCCTTGAACATGAGTGTTGTTTTGATTTGCTGTTCTTCTGGTAGGAGCCATATCAACGTCTTAGAACTCACAAATTCCAACAGACGGCGCCAATGATGCAACCCGGGCGAAATGGACGAGTCGGGTCAGGAACTCTGCCGGGTAAACTATCAGGATATTGGAGGAAATAGGAGTTAGACGCTGGACTTGGATTGTAAACTCTCGAGCTCCTTGAAGGATCTGCGAATAAGAAAATAACCACGTGAATGGGCACCGGAGAGGAGTCCGGCGTGGCCACTCCGATGCTTAAGTCAGCAGGGCACTCGAGCAACAAAACCAATGTAGCCAAGTGATGGCTGTGATAATTGTTGTGTAGCAAATGAGAGTATTAAATGTGAATTAATATCTGAAAGATAGTAAATGCAAGTAAAAAACCTGATATTTATAGTAGAGGATTCAATGATGACCTCGTTCTTCGTGTGAGAGCATTAATTATAATAGGGTGGCTGATTATACCCTATTGTTCTGACATGTCAAATCGCACACTTGTCACATCCAGGCCACTTGATTTATTGACCACTTGTAATAATGTCAGAGATAAATCGGCTATAAACACTGTTGATCGGCGGCACTAAATACTTCACTCATATCGAAATGATCATGGTGAGGTATTCCTCGGGATTCCTTATAAGAACATAAATGTATAACTTCTCAGGGAGGTTCGGCTTCGGGTGCTCTCGTGGCCTGGCCTCTGATTGACCGGCCCCTCCGTGGGTTCTTCCAGCCACCTTCTCGTTATCCCGGGTAATTTCATGACTCGGGTGCCGATCCGTCCGATTACTTTATTGGTATGGTCAGAACCTTTTATTCTCCTGACCCGGGCATTAACCATGGATATTATCCATGACCCGGGATATCTCGGGGCATCATCAGTAGGCTTCTTGGCCGTCGCCAAGAACTGTATTGAATTATAAAAAGAACTATTTCCATCTACGTAACATCATTGAATCGTAAAAATATCCTCACCACAGAGATATCTGGAAAATTTGAGAGAATGTTAGTGAGCTCAACAATATCAAGGTGGTGCGAGATTATCCAGTACTTCACCCTTCCAAAGTTGTTTTCTTCTTCAGATGGATCCTGAGTATCTTCTGATAGAAAGCATCATCATTATTCTATTTAAACTTGAATGATATGGAGGTTCATTTTAATTTCTTCTGGCAATTTGTATAGAACCTTCATCACTTGAACCATTTTCTTGACATTGTTGTTTTCCTATCAACAAAATGTCATGTATATCTGGTTACATGGAGAGTACGATACATTTAACTGACAAGATTGTAAAAGTAGAGGTAGATTTACCAATAGGTGCAACAATATATCGATCTTCGTATGAATCACTAATCTGAAGAAACAGGTAGAATAGCAAGTTTGTTGTCAAAAAATAAAAAGGGTTGAGTTTCCAAGAACTTGTAACTTCAAAATAGAAGGAGAAAAGGCATTTAGTTCATTACCTCATTCTCAGATTCACCATATTCACCTTCTCGGGGAGAATCAGCGCCGCTGCTTACCTCATCATCGGGATCGTCATTATTCTCATATTCACAAGGATCGAGCACACTTTTAACCTGTTGAGTCAATGAGTGTAGGATATTATAAGATTTCTAAAACAATGTGGAATCATACTCCTTTGTGAGATTTCCTACTTTCAGAGCTAATACTAGATGTTTACTGTTGACCCTGCCAACTTCCATCCTCAAGGGATTTCTAGTCCATGGATTATGAGCTTCCTCTTCCGTGCAGCCTCTAAAAAATGGGGGCTCATAGTCCGAAGGCTGAAATATCAAGTACAAGGAGTAAGTTTCTAAATATCAACGTTAGGACAAGAAATAAAACTCCCCATGGTCTATAAGTAAAAAGTCCTACCGTAACATCGTCATAATATAGGAGCTTCATCGATACAGTTCGCTGAAAGAATGGAGTGCATAGAATTAGCTTTTTAAAAATTGCCAATATCAGCAGCGAAGTGAATTCTAAAAGTCCATGCCAGTGAAACTCTCGGAGATAGCCCTCTCTTCTCCAGAAACCATACGTCTCTTATCAGTGTATGAACAGCTATCGCATAAACAAAAAATAATGTCGAATTATTTGATCTCATGTACGTTGGAAGTCGATAAACCGGAAAAAGAAGTTCAAGCATCAGCATTAGTTTAACACTCTTTTATGTTTTGGAGAGAACAATCAATATTGACGAACCAAATACACCCTGAAGATCAACAATTGTTAACTGTTCAATAACATAATATGATTCTTCAGACCATCTTAATGTGAAATTATTCTCTCCGTCATGTACACTACAAAAAAAAAAAATTTGTAGCGACGGTTTTTAATAATGTCGCTAAATATTGCGACGGAAAAACCGTCGCTAAATTAGTGACGGTTTTAAAAATAACCGTCGCCTATTTTGTCTAAACCGTCGCTAAATAAAGACCAAAACTGCCGCTAATTGTTTCGTTTTTATAAAAAAAATGTTGTTTATTAATTACTTAAAATAAAATTTCTTTTCAAAATTATTTATACAAATTTTTAAATAATCTACTCAACTCATCTAAATTGATGATTTTCAAATTTATAAATAATGGTACGATGAAACAATTAAATATTCCGATAATAAGTAAACAACAAATTAATTTAAGAGAGAAAAATATATTACAAAGGTGAAGAGGTGTGATAAAATAGACCGGAACGCCCAAATTTATAGACAAGTTACGACGGTTTTTTGAAAAAAAAAATCGTTAATTATAGCGACAGTTGTCCATAGCGGTCACTAATTAACGATAATTTTGTCGAAACCGTCGCTAAGTAGCTACGGTTTGGCATAACCGTCGCCTGTGACGGTAGCAAAAACCGCACCTATCAAAAAAGGAAAATAAAGAAAATGGATGAGCTAAAGAGGTTGGGTTAATAATTTTTTTATCGAGAAAAATCTAAAGCATCTGTGGATAGTTTAACATACCTTTCTCCATCCAATCATTGGCATAAGCTTTTTAATCCTCATGTATGTTGTAGTGTGAAGATCATTGAATTCAAATCAGCAACTGATTTATGCCGCGGCAGAATGCACAAGGAGTGTAGTCAAGCGGCGTAGCTAAAATTTTAAAATATGGTAAGATGGACATTGAAAATATAAATATTATTTAAGATATTTTTTTAATTTTTTTGGTTATATTTTGTATAATATGAACTAGATAAATTTTAAAAATCATCTTAAGAATTTAATATATCAAGAGACGTGATAAATATCATTTATAATAATGAACTTTTAAAATAAATTCACAGTAAAGTAAGTAAAAAAATTGAATGTACATATGACATAATTCATTCAAATAATTTAGTTATACAATTTTGTACTCTAATAATTATCACTTAATTTTATTATTATTTAGTATTTATATATTTTTAGTTTATTCAGTATATTTATGTAAATACATATTTAATATTTCACACGTTGAAATATATATGTTTAATTGGCAGGTTTGACCCGGAACCGAAACCAGCCCACTAAGCCCGGTACCAAAAATGTTTCGGCGTACTGGTTCGGAACCACCCGAATCCATTATTATATATGGATTGTGGCGGTTTTAAAAAAAACTGCTTCCGGATCCGATCCAGACTGGTGAGAGCCGTTGACCGTACGGCTAGGGCCTTTTTTTTTTTTGGGATTTGCTCAAGTATAAATATGAATTGGGGGCCAAATTACAAATTTTCCCCATCCCTCCAAATTCTTTCCAGTTACTACCATTTATATAAACTAGTATTTTTCATTAAAATTAATAGTATAGAAAAAACTAAAATGAGAGCAATCAACTTCTTTCAAAGTTTGAAACGATCAAAGTTGAAAGGAAAATCTGTTGCAACAATTAAGTTTAATGAAATATAGATCTATTTAAAATAGTATTTTCACACTCGAGAAAATTTTGATGTTACAAAATGGTGGAGAATAAATTCGCAATTTTATTTAGTCTTAGGAGCAATTGCAAAAGATGTAGTATCAGTTTAAAATTCAAGCGTTGCATCCGAATCAATATTTTCAACATGCGGAAAAATCATTGGCGAACAGAAAAATAATTAAAGCCGTAAACGTTGAACATTCTAGCATGTCTACAAGATTGGTTTGTGACACAAAAAAAAAAAAAAGGAATGCCGAAGTGATAAACGAATTTGCAAGCTCAAGCTCCTAGGAAGATCCAGAGTATTCTAAATATATTTTAGTAAATCGTGACAAATTTTAAATGTTTAACATAGACATTAATTTTTCATTTATATTTATCTTTTTGTATAATATAATATATTTTCTCAACTCAAAGTACTTAATAAAAATAATATTATTTCTACCATCTAAAAAGAATTTTCCATATTCACATCGCACTGGGGAGATGATTTTTTACCGTCCGACGCAATCTACTCTGATCTCCCATTTCTTTCATTCCGTCTTGCACTGGGGCGGTTGAAAATCACCGCTCTAGCGCGTCTCATTCTGCCTAGCATCAATATTTAGCTCAAAATACTTTGGAAACGGCTCGAATACCTTGGAAGCGGAACCTCTTCAGAACCAGTTTTGAACCGACTCTAACCGGTTCTAGCATCGGTGGATCCGGAACCGGTCAGAACCGTTAAGCATGCCTACGTTGAATTGCAAGAAATTCCATATAAAATTGTCTCGGAATGCCCTTTACGTTCCGTGGACTTGAAAACACCATTCTTAAGTAATTACCTTAATTTTAATCGTTGTCTTGAAAAAAAAAAAGGGGGGGGACATCCATCGAATCTTAAAGCATATTTTGTACGAGAAGTTGAATCAAATGAACTTGTGGGTTTTACAGCGCTCGATACTGTGTCGCCATCGAAATATATTACACGCTACACTGCAATTTTCCAACGTTCCCCATACATAGAACACGTGATTTGACATAAGCAATATCGCCTGTGTGATATCTAGAGGAAACAACTTACAGAATGGATTGAATTAAGAAATGACGAGGAAGAGACGTGACAGGAGTAAATATAATATTTTTCGACAATAATACTCGTATTTTCAACGGCAAGTCGACGCACACGGAGTATAGGCAAAAACCCATGTGTGGGCAAAAGAGAGTGAAACTTCTTGGCCAATAGAAGAAGCTTTGTGAACATTTCGTTCGGAAGAAAAAAACTACAGCATTTTGGTCAAACGACACATATTTGTGTGAAATTTTGAAGTCCTGAAAATGAATTCCTTGTCTAGGATATAAAACAAACCCAATATTTTAGTTTACAAAAAGCGACTCAGCCTCAAATGCAACCGCAAATTATAGGGATTCAAAGTGTGTGGCGAGATGTATCTGCCTGAAAGTAGTACTGATCTTGTGAACTCCTCAAGGCAGAGCACGCCTTCATAACCTCTGTCAACAAAACATTTTCCTTCAAACATTTGCTATCATACCATGACAAGTTTTATCACGATGTTACAGAGCAATTGATGCAAGAAATGAACGGATTCGCTGCAACATTTCTGCTTTAACCGTGTCGGGGACAGATGCTGCAAGCAAAAACAACCCATATTCCCTCAGGATCAAAAGCAAAAGAAAAATTCACAATGCCACAATTATTGGATCTCACAAAAACGAAGAAGCAGCCACATCAGCACTTGAGCACCTGAAAGATAATCTTTCATGTCCCCAAATCTCAACTGTTTTGGTGTATCATTTTATGTTTTGAAAGTTGCATATACGAGATGGTTGAAGGCGTCAGAATAGTCAACCAATGACTTTTAAACATAATTTCAGAATCTTTATGTCCAAATTTAAACCACAAAGTTAATTTATAATATTTAACGGGATGGAGAAGTCATAGTGTGTTTACCAAAAATTTCTAAGTTCTTCATAAAAAAGGGGAGAAAAATGAAAAACTCCATTACTGAGAAAGTGGAACAGATAATTACGTATGCCGATATTCAAGACTCAAGAAAAAATATCTTATGACGGTAAGACAGCACAGAAACAGAAATCAAAAGAACGGATTTAGCCAAGGAAATAATTTACTTGTGACAACCAACTATGACGTACCCAAATGGATCATGGATTTCAGTTACTATGTCATGCACGTGAGACAGAAGATGCAATGCATTGTACAAGTGCAAACATCTACGCAAATTTATAGATAATCAGGTAAAAAAGAATAAAGTATATGACTAATATCTGGAGCATACAAAGAGATAAAAGAAAGACATAAGCTAACGCATGGAGGTATTAGCAATTAGCTCAGAGACCCACCTCTTCCTTTTGGGGTTATGGCATTGATAAGGTCATCAACAGTTACATTATTCCTTCCCTTCTTCCTCGCAAATTCCCTTTTTGATCAAATGGTAAAAAGTTTCCCAAGAAATCAATTCATTTGTAGCACAAGATAAGCTTGAAATTTAACAGAGGACAAAATACGGGGTAAAAATCATCCAATTGATAACAAAATTAACAAGTGTTGACTTAATCACACCACCAACTATTTCCTTCTCATGCTTTTAACAAAAACGACCACTTCTCTACAATTACAGGCAGAAAAGAGAAAGAAACCTGCAAAGAGCTTTCATCTCATCCTTCCAGCCGCACTCGACGAGCCTTTCCCTGAGTAGATCCTTCAGCCGTTCCTTTTCCCCGCTCTCAATCAACTAGATAAAACAATTACATAAACTGATAAAACCAAAGCCTCTGATTTCCATCAATAATACTTCTCTCTACTAAAATTTGGAACTGTTTCGTGGAATTAAAATTTCAAACAGATACTCATACAACCAACTGAAAACATTAATTACCTTCATGTTGACGATTTCCTGCAGGGATGGTTCACGATCCGGCTCGATTTCAGCATCCGGAGTTGGCGGACGTTTAACTGACGCCCTCCTATTTTTCAACAAAACAAAATTAAACCGAAACCAATGTTCTCACCGAATGTTACACTTGTTCTTCAGGAAAAGGCGAAATTTTCTTACATTTGGATCGGAAGACTCAAAGAGGGCAGTAGTCTGCCACAAATCTCGCTCCGCCGACCTGCGCCGTGTTATCCGATGGAGGCTGTGTGTGTTGTTTTCCCGTTTTGCTTTTCCCGAATGTTGCTTCTGGAATGGGTTAATGTGCGAAAATGAAAAATAGGTAATTTAATTTAAAAAAAAAAAATTATTTCTCAAATATGTCAGTGACGTCAACAAACCAGACATAGTTTGATATGAACTATGAAGTATGTTGATATTCACGGAAAATTTAGGGTCCGATTCCAGCAAGTGTCACTAGTTCAGACGCAGGTTTTGAAATTATCCTGAGCCTGAAATCACAAATAAGATCGTTAGGAGGGAGCCAGGAGGGTGTCCTGTTCGTCAGTCTCCAAAGATTTGAAAACAAATCAAATCGTAATCCTGTTCCAAAGAGAAAGATATCAAATCAAATCGCAATCTTGTTTTGCATGAAAACATTTGGTCCAGGCTCCCCCTATAAATAGAGGTCCCCTCCTTGCTTCATTCTCACTTCTCTTCCACAAAATTTCCTACTCCCTTCGGTTGCTAGTTCTCTCCCATACGTAAACCCTAGTGCTGCTTCCCCATCGCTGCGCCCTAGCCCGCGCCGGCCGCACCTTACCCACGGCTCGCCCAAGCCGAGCACAGCCCCTCTCGCGTGGCATCACCCGAGCACAGTCCAGCCCTCGCCGCTCGCCTAGGTACGTCTCGCCTGCGTGCACCGTGCCAAGCCCTCGCCGAGCTCGCCCAAGCGCGCCTCACCTTCGCCCGGGCCCGCCTCACGCTCGCCCAGCGCGCCTCACCTTCGCCCGGGCCCGCCTCACGCTCGCCCAGCGCGCCACGCCTCGCCTAGTCACCCTGCCCTCGCCAGCTCGCTGGGCCGCCTACTCGCCCTCGCTGGCTCGCTGAGTGCGTCTTGCCCAGCGCGCCTGCCCGCCCTCGTCGAGCGCGCCTACTCGCCCTCGCCAGCCCGCCGAGCGCGCCTCGCCCCAGCGCGCCTTCTCGTCCTCGCCAGCCCACCGAGCGCCCCTCGTACCAGCGCGCCTGCCCGAGCATCCCGAGCTCGCCCTCTGCCACGATCGCCCGAGCGCCGTGCCACGCTCGCCCTTCGCCCAAGGGCGCCTCACCCCACGCTCGCCCCTCACCACGAGCTCACCCCTTGCCACGCTCGCCCGGTGCGCCTCCCGCACGAGTGTTCTCCCAGCACGCCACACCCCTGCGCGAGCTCGCCCCTCGCCACGCTCGCCTCCTGCCTCGCTCGCCCTTCGCGCCCAAGCGCGCCTCACCCCACGCTCGCCCCTCACCACGAGCTCGCCCCTTGCCACGCTCACCCGGTGCGCCTCTCGCCCCGCACGAGTGTTCGTCCAGAACGCCACACCCCTGCGCGAGCTCGCCCCTCGCCACGCTTGCCCTATCCGCACGCTCGCCCGAGCGCTCGCACGAGCGTGCACACACTTGTGATCGTCACCAGCTCATCCTTGCGGCTTTTTGAGTATTTTGTCACGTCTCTTCCGGGTCAGTTCTCTCTTTTTGCTGTTTGATTATCCTTAGCACCCATGTTTTCGTCTGATTCCGAGTTTAATTCCTCGAGTGACTTCGAGAGGTTTAGCGAGTCTAGCAAGTCTAGCAGGTCCAGCGAGTCTAGCCAGGGTAGGACTTCCCTAGCCGATCCTGATTTTACCCTTGATCCTTCTGAGGAGGAAGTCACCCCTCATAGTCGTCCGGGTAAGGAAGTTCGTCAAGTGACCCAACAAATGAACATATCTGAGGCAGATAATTTATAGTACGGTCATTTGTCATCCCACATCCCTCCTGGTAGCGAGTCAAAACTTAGAACTTTTTGGCACATTCCTCCCTCCCATCAGATCATCATTCCTACCGCTAAGGACCGAACCTACCTAGCCCCCAAGGGCTACTACGCCTTCTTTCAGCACCACCTTGATGTCGGCCTTCGTTTTCCCTTGTGCGATTTCTTCCAAGAATTGAGCAAGTACTATCAGGTGCATCTAGGTCTGCTCACCCCCAATGCTTTTCGCTTGATAAGCTATTTTGTTGTGCTATTCCGGGCCTTAGACCTCCCTTTGAATTGCACCACTTTCTCTTACTTCTTTGTTCTGTCCAGGTCAAAAGAAGGACCTTTTTATGTGACTTGTCGATCTAGCCATAAGTTTTTCGAGTGGGCTCCTAGTCATGTTAAGGATTGGAAAAAATACTTCTTCTTTATTCAACCACCCAAAGAATTGACATGTTATACCGATTGGTACCCCACTTTTACCAAGCCCGACCTTTCCAAGGGTTACAAAAAAGATAATGACTATCTGCAGATAATGAGTGTACTAGGAGATAAATGCTTTAACATTCCCCAACTTCTATCTGAAGATCTCTTGTGTCACGCCGGGTTAAGTCCCGCAAAAATTAAACTGAAGGAGGATGCCGGTAGATATTCTCATTTCTTCACCCTTTTTATCTCTTTTTCTTATTGTGTTCTTTGATGATATTCTAACTCGATTCACTGTTTTTATTTGCAGGTGTTAGAATCATGAATGCCGCAGTGCTTCGCGAGATTGCGAAGAAGAAAGTTGGGAGTTCGTCCTCTGCCCCACATAAGTCAATCGTTCCAGCAGTCACGACGGGCACAAAGGAAGATTGCAATGCTGCTGAGAAGAAGAAAACAGGTTCTGGCTCTACTACTGCGAAGAGATCTGCTAGCTCCCCTACGGCTGTCAAGAAGAAGGCATGCTCCTCCTCCTTCGCCCCAAAGCGAACTTCACCTCTACCTCCTCCGCCTGGTAAGAAGAAGGCGTCCATTGATCCTAGCCCGTCAGTCCCGCGTCCTGGTAAGCGCAAGATTTCTGAGATATCAGCCATGTCGGTCTCTTCTCCAGAAGGGTCAGGGTCGGATGAGGGGCCTCCCCCTGAATCGGGGTTACATCCTCTATACACATCGGATACGGCCATCGTGGGGCGGTGTCCTACTCAGCTGGCTCAGAAGATAATGTATCAGCTTCCTTCTGACGCGGATGCAGCGTTCATGAATTCACTGGGGTGGTCTGACCTCACTCGCCGGACATGCAGCAGTATCACTGAGGTATATTTCTCCTTCTAGTCTCTAGATTGATGTCCAATACATGTATGATTTTCTTGTCATCTTTTCACTCTTGTCTACTTATCCAGGGCATGATGTACATAGGGGAGTTGATGGAGCGTGCCAACACCACTCGATCTACTGCCTGCCAAGACTTGCGCGAGGGCATGGCTCTTCGTGAACAGCTCCAAGCTACTATCGATAAGATGAAAGCGACACATGCTAAGGAGCTTTCGGAGTCCCCAGCTCGAGGTGACGAGCTTCTGAAGGAAAAACAAGAGCTTCTGAAAGAGAAACACGAGCTTAAGCGACTGACAGAGGACAGTGTGAGGGAGAATTAGAGGCTGAAGGAAGAGTTAAAGACTGCTCAAGCTGAGGCAGCACAAATCCATAGGGACCTCAAGGATGCTAAGGCGCAACACGCTTTCGAAGCCTCTTCATTCAAGGAAGAATTCCTCAAGTCTGAGGAGTTCAACGATATCTGCGCTCCTAAAGCTTGTCATTTTCTGGAGGTGGGTTTCGAGGGTGCAGTCGGTCTCTTCAAGGCTCAGGGCTGCTATCCTCCGCCAGGCGCCCCTACTGACTTCATCGACATTGAGGCTTTCGTAGCGAGTCTACCCCCCGATTCTTAGGCCGAGCTCATTTACTTGTGTTATTTTTCATTTACGCAGACATTGTATGCCTCCGGGCCATATTCTGTTATTTTCTGCACTGGTTTACTTTCCGTAGTACTATGCAACTTTTGCGATGTTTACATTCGATTACTTTCTTTTGCACGCTTTTGGCATGTACGAACTCGCTTTACGCAACATTGAGTATTTTACATTTGAATTTATGGCTTCTTCGGAGTTTGTATATGCTATTATTAACCTGCTATGGCAAATAAAATCCCCACCCTTTAAATACTCTGCTAGGTGATATTTTAGCAGAAAAATTCAATTTTTCACGCAGCTCTTCTACTAGGCGATGCCTTAGTAGGGAAATAAAAATTCAACACCCCCACCCTCTAACTCCTCTACTAGGTGATACCTTAGCAGGAAAATAAAAATTCAACATCTACATCCTCTAACTTCTCTGCTAGCTGATACCTTAGCAGGAAAATAAAAATTCAACCTCCCCACCCTCTAACTCCTCTGCTAGGTGATACCTTAACAGGAAAATAAAAATTCAACATCCCCACCCTCTAACTCCTCTACTAGGTGATACCTTAGCAGGAAAATAAAAATCAACATCTTCATCCTCTAACTCCTCTGCTAGGTGATACCTTAGCAGGAAAATAAAAATCAACATCCCCACCCTCTAACTCCTCTGCTAGGTGATACCTTAGCAGGAAAATAAAAATTCAACACCTCCCTACCCTCTAACTCCTCTGCTAGGTGATACCTTAGCAGAAAAATAAAAATCAACATCCCCACCCTCTAACTCTTCTGCTAGGTGATACCTTAGCAGGAAAATAAAAATTCAACACTCTCACCCTCTAACTCCTCTGCTAGGTGATACCTTAGCAGGAAAATAAAAATTCAACACCTCCCCACCCTCTAACTCCTCTGCTAGGTGATATCTTAGCAGGAAAATTTAATTTTTCACGCTGCTCCTCTACTAGGCGATGCCTTAGTAGGAAAATAAATTTTTCCGCGCCCCAACTCTGCTCCTCTACTAGGCGATGCCTTAGTAGGAAAATAAAATTTCTCCACGCCCCAACTCTGCTCCTCTACTAGGCGATGCCTTAGTAGGAAAATAAAATTTCTCCTCGCCTCCACTCTGCTCCTCTACTAGGCACAACCTAAGTAGGAAAATAAAATTTTTTCTCTTCTTCCAATACAACAACATTCATGAATTAAAAAGAAGAACCGGATTTTATTGAATTCCAAATGATTACATAGGAAAATTCAAAATGAAATACATTAGCAATCAAATCAAGGATAATATTTTCTAAGATGGTAAGCGTTCCAGGGCCTCTTCAATGCCTTGCCCTGCGCATTCTCCAAGTAATAGGCTCCCGAGCTCAGTCTTTCGATAACTTTGAAGGGACCCTCCCACTTTGGGTCCAACTTTCCTCTCTGCTCTTCTTACACCTTCCTCAGGACCAAGTCACCTACCTGGAAGTTTCTCTGAATAACCCTCCAATTATAAGACTGTGCAATGCGGTTCTTATAAGCTTCCATGTGAATGCTGGCAGCCTCTCTCTTTTCTTCCAAAAGATCAAGGTCAGTAGCGCGTCTCGCATCATTGTCCTCGTCATAAAGCACTACCCTTGCCGATTCCAGCCCAATCTCAGCCGGGAGCACTGCCTCATTACCGTAGACCAAACTGAAAGGAGTTTCTTTGGTTCCTTCCCTCGGAGTGGTTCGGTATGCCCATAAGACACTTGGTAGCTCATCCACCCAATTGCCCTAAGCTTTGCCAAGTCGAACCTTCAGACCCTGCACCAGCGTCTGATTAGTCACCTCCACCTGACTATTACTCTGCGGGTAAGCTACAGAGGTAAAGACTTGTTGGATTTTCATCTCTTTACACCAAGCTTGGATCCTGGTCCCCTGGAACTGTCTCCCATTATCGGATATCAGTTTCCTAGGTACTCCGTATCTGCATACTATACTCTTCCACAAGAACTTCAGGACGTCATTTTCAGTGATTCTGGCCAGAGGCTCTGCTTCCACCCATTTTGAAAAATAGTCAAATGCTACCAATAGGAACTTCTTCTGAGCAGGAGCTATAGGAAAAGGCCCCACAATATCTATTCCCCACTGGTCAAAAGGACAGGCGGCCGTGACAGCCTTCATTGCCGTGGCCGGTCGGTGATGTAACCGGTTATGGCGTTGACAACTATCACAAGACATCACTAACTCTTGAGCATCACGCAGCACGGAGGGCCAAGAATAACCGGCGAGTAGCACCTTCCTTGCCAACGCATAAGCCCCTAAATGATTTCCACAACATCCCTCGTGAACTTCTCGGAGCACATAATCAGCCTCTTGATAACTCAAGCATCGAAGAAGCGGCCCTGCAAAAGACGTTCTATACAATACTTCTCCGATCATCACATAACGCAAACACTGTGTCTTCAACTTACGAGCTTCGCGAGGGTTATCAGGAAGCTTTCCCTCTTTCAAGTAATCAACTATGCCAGTCCTCCAATCCTCATCCTTCTGTTCAACTGCGGGTGAACTCGTGTGAGGTGTGAGTTCAACTTGAAATACCACATCTCTAGTCTTCCAACTTCCCATTGTTCCAGCCATTTTGGCTAGAGTGTCTGCCTTTTCATTTTCCTTCCTGGGAATCTGTTCAAATGTAATCTCTGTGAATTTCTCTCTAATTCTGTTCACCTCTTGAGCATACTCAATAAGCTTCTCATCCTTCACCTCATACATCCCCTTCGTCTGTTGTGCTACCAACTGTGAGTCAGAAAAAATAAGTACCCGGGTAGCTCCCACATTTATGGCTGCTCGAAGTCCTGCCAACACAGCCTCATACTCTGCCTCATTGTTGGATGCTCGAAAGTCCAACCTTACAGCCAACTTCACTTCCTCCCCAGCTGGTGAAATCAGTACTACTCCCACCCCACTTCCATCCTTCGACGAGGAACTATCCACATACACCTTCCAAGGGTCTTCATTCTCCTGATGCACAGTCTCAGCCAGAAAATCTGCTAAGGCTTGTGCTTTGATAGCTGTTCTTGGTTCATACTGGATGTCATACTCTCCCAGCTCAGTAGTCCATTTTACCAAACGGCCAGACATATCGGAATGAGTGAGGATTCTGCCCAATGGACTGTTAGTTAGCACCACAATTGGATGAGATAGGAAGTAGGGTTTCAAGCGTCTCGCTGTCATCACTAAAGCCAAAGCCAATTTTTCCAACCCTGAGTATCTGATCTCTGCCCCCTTGAGTGCATGCGAAATATAATATACTAGCTGTTGAGTTGATCCCTCCAACTTGACAAGGACCGAACTTACAGCTTCCTCGGTGGCAGATAAATATACCCACAAAGGCTCACCTGCCGCCGGTTTGGCCAGGACAGGCAGCTCAGCAAGGTATTTTTTCAACTCTTCAAACGCTTTCTCGCAAGCCGGATCCCATTCAAATTTTTTCGCCTTTCTCAAAGTCCGAAAGAACGGTAAGCTTCTTTGGGCGGACCTCGAGATAAAACGCGCTAATGCAGCAATCCTCCCTGTCAACTGCTGAACCTCTTTGGGTCCTCGGGGAGAGACCATATTTTGGATAGCTTGAACTTTCTCAGGGTTAGCTTCAATCCCCCTCTCTGTCACCATATAACCCAGAAACTTCCCACTCTTCACCCCAAAGATACACTTCTGAGGATTCAACTTCTGCCCATAAGACCTGAGGGTGGAAAAGGTCTCCACTAAGTCAGGTACGAGCTGGGTTGAATCCTTAGACTTTACCATGATGTCGTCCACATACACTTCGACATTCCTTCCCACCTGTTCAAAAAAGACTCTATCTATCAATCGCTGATACGTGGCTCCGGCTATTTTGAGTCCGAAGGGCATGACCACGTAGCAGAAAGTTCCTTCAGACGTGATGAAACTCACTTTATCTTGGTCCTCCACAGCCAAGGGAATTTGATGATATCCCTGATAAGCATCCAACATACATAAATATTGATGTCCCGCTGTGGAGTCCACCAACTGATCTATCCGAGGCAGAGGATAACAATCTTTAGGGCATGCCTAATTGAGCTCTCTGAAATCCACACACATCCTCCATTTCCATGAACTCTTCAGAACAAGAACGACATTCGAGATCCAAGTAGGAAATTGCACCTCTCGAATGTGCCCAGCATTGAGCAACTCTCCCACCTCCTTCTTTATAACTATATCTTTCTCGGGCCCGAAGTGTCTTTTCTTATGCTTCACAGGACGGGAATTTGGCAAGATGTTTAATCGGTGTTCTGCTACATCTGGGCTCGTCCCTGTGAGCTCTTGGGCTGACCAAGCGAACCCGCTGAGATTAGCCTGTAAACAAGTAATGAGTTCATCTCTGACCTCTGGGTCAAGGTCAGGGGCTATTCTTAGCGTCTTCTTGTCGGGCCTCAATGTCACGATCTTCGGCTTCTCATCTATCACCTCATGAAACTCCCTTACTACTACGGGCAACCCGCTTCGCTCCCTTCTAATCATATTGACCTCCACACGCGCCCTCTTCCCCTCTTCTTTCACTATCCCCTCATAACACCGACGCACGACCCTCTGGTCCCCGCATAAGACTCCAACCTCCTTCCCTACAGGAAACTTCAACTTCTGATGATACGTGGACGCTACAGCTCTGAAATCCTTTAGGGTTGGTCGCCCCAGAATTCCATTGTAAGCGGATGGGGTGTCCACCACTGTAAATGTTGTCATCTTTGTTACCCGCCGAGGCTCATGTCCCAAAGATAGAGGAAGGAAAATCTGCCCGAGTGGAGGGATGGCATGTCCAGCAAATCCATATAGAGGAATAGATATTGGCTCGAACTCGAATCCCTCCACCTTCATCTGATCCAGAGTGCTCTTGAACAGGATATTAACAGAGCTTCCATTATCAATAAAGATTCGTGCCACATCGTAATTGGCAACGGTGGCCGTTACCACCAAGGCATCGTTATGAGGAGCCACAATGCCTCGGAGGTCATCTGGTCCAAAACTGATGACAGGATCCTGGGGTAAGTCCGCACCCTTAGATATTTCAAAATTCTCCAACCTCCTGCCATGTGCCTTTCGCGCTCGCCCGGAATCCCCATCAGTAGCACCCCCCGAGATCATGTGAATCATTCATCTCGTAGGGTGGTTATCCTCATTCGTTCCCCTCTTTGGTTCAGCGGGCTCCCGAGGGACTTCATGACCTCGACCTTCTCTCCTCGGCTCCTCGATCCTCTGATGTATCCACGGAGGGCCTCGACCCCGCCTAGAAGATGGGGCGAGATCTCAGTTCACTCCTGGACGAGGATCCTTCTTGTCTACCCTGTGGCGGAGGTCGAGCACTGCTCTCAACCCTCTGCGACTTCTCCCCCCTCTCCCCTGACTCCCTCACCTCCATCACCTTATCCCGACTCCTATTCAGAGGAATATGTGATGAGAATTGTTCTCTACTTCTGGTTCTGTCCTCCTCCCTCTCACCTGCACCTCTCTTCTTACCGCCTCTCTCGGCTCCCTCCACCCTACTCCCTCCGGGTCGGTTTTCCATCCTTCTATACCATTGGGCGTCTTCCAAGTTTACATATTTTTCCGCCCGAGCTAACAAGTCATCATAGCTCGACGGAGGTTTCTTGACCAGCGACTTGAAGAATTCTCCCCCCCTTAGCTCTTGGGTAAAGGCACTTATCATGATGTCGGGGGTAGCCGCTGGTATTTCCAACGCTGCGCTGTTGAAGCGCTGGACAAACTCCCGTAAAGTTTCAGCCTCTTTCATTACAAACAAACTCAAGTAGTTTTTCTGGTGCCTCTTGCTGCTGGCATATCGGTGCAAGAAAGCTGCAGCAAAATCTTCGAAAGATTGTATGGAGTTGGGCTGCAGGGTATTAAACCATTGTTGGGCTGACCTTATCAACGTGCCCAGAAACACCCTGCACCTAACTCCATCCGAATACTGGTGCAACAGAGCCGCATTCTCAAATCTTCCCAAGTGTTCTTCGGGGTCTGTATGTCTGTCATATTCTCCAACGTTCGATTGTCGGAAATTTGGGGGAAGCCTTTCTTCCAAGATGGATAGTGAAAAAGGGCTTCTTTTCTTGGGTACCGGCGCCCTGCTTCCTACCTGCTCCCTCAACCTCCGTATCTCCTTCCACATCTCCCCCATCTCACTAATCTCCCCACTTTGGAGGGGATGCGTCTCTTCAACCCTGCTCTGGTGGACTTCAACATTTTCCACTCGCTCCTGGTGAGTGGCCTGCTCTTCAACGAACGTAGATTCTTGGTTCTTCTTCATAGCCTCATCCACGGTCCGAGTGATAAATTGACCCAACTGCTACAGGGTCAAGTTTCCCACATTTTCATTAGGACGGGGTTGCTCGACCCTGTTCTCTTGACGAGGTTGTTCTGTTCTCGCCTCCTGATGGGGTTGTTCCTGCCTTGCCTCAGCATGAGACTGTTCGGGTCCCCTCTGAGGACGCGATGATGCTGAGGTAGCTCTTTTACTCCCTCTCTTCCCTACCATCTCTACGTCTCAACTCAAATTTTCCCACAGACGGCGCCAAGTGATAGTCACGGAAAATTTAGGGTCCGGTTCCAGCAAGTGTCACTAGTCCAGATGCAGGTTTTGAAATTATCCTGAGCTTGAAATCACAAATAAGATCGTTAGGAGGGGGCCAGGAGGGTGTCCTGGCGTAGCCCCTCCGACGCTCAAGTCAGAGACTGAGGATATATGAGGTGAGCAGCTAAGGGTGCTGCTGAAAACAATATAGTGAATGAATATCATACGCTCAAACCTGGTATTTATCGGAGAATACATGGGCCCTTGGTGGGCCTGTCTTCCATTTGGGCTGGGGATGGGCCAAGGGTAATGGACCCATCCATGGGGTATCATATGTGATAGTGAAAAATATATAATATTTCAATTGTAAATAAATATGTATTACTAACATAATAATTATAATCTTATTCATTTGTGTAATTTGATTAAACTTTAAAAGAAATAAAAATGTGTAATCTTCTATTATTTTACAAAACGATGTCTAAATTAATGGGTATGTCTTTTGTGAGACGGTCTCATGAATCTTTATCTATGAGATGAGTCAACCCTACCGATATTCACAATAAAAAGTAATACTCTTAGCATAAAAAGTACTTTTTTCATGGATGACCCAAATAAGATATATATCTCACAAAATACAGCCCGTAAAACCGTATCACATAGGTTTTTACCAAAACTAAATTGTATTAGACCTCTATCATATGTTGTGGTTGACAAGAAATTTAGTGATTACTCAATCCACCATTAATTTACACATATCTTTCGATCATCTCATATAACGTACAAAACAATGTTTATTAACAAAATCAATCAAACAAAACATCCAAATATGTCGAGGGTATATTTGGAGATATGAATTTTAAATTATTTGATTTCGAAACAATATATTAAATCTTAAATATACATGTACTTATCTGCACACTAGTAATACAAAGTAGAATTAATTCCAAATGACATTATTATTGGTCTCACAGATCGTATTTTGTATGACAAATCTCTTATTTGGATCATCCACGAAAAAATATTACTTTTTCTGCTAAGAGTATTACTTTTTATTGTGAATATCGGTAAGATTTACTCGTCTTACAGATAAACATTCGTGAGACCGTCTCACAAGAGACCTACTCTTTATTTTTTAAAAAAATAAAATATATTTAGATATATTTGAAATCCATGAATTTATCGCAACCTAAAAAAAATCCAGTGCAAAAAATGTGACAAGATTAAAGATTTTGATTTGTTTCATAAATAATTTGTAATTTTTTTAAGAGGTAATAATATGTAAATTTATTTATCATGTGGTACATTTATAGGGGTAATTTGTATAATGTAAAAATATAAGGGGAAAAGTGCAATATCTGTCTTTCTACTCCGTATTGTTTTTCCGCCTGTTCCCGCTCTCAAAGACGTACACATTCCCGCCGAATCCCCCGCCCCTGATAAATCGAGTTTCCCAAATTGTAAACCTAATTCCTTCATCTTCACAGTAATGGCAGCACGGGAGGAAGAAGATAGCATGGCTATGGATCCGCACCAGCTCGAGATCCCGACTCGCCGAGTGAAGAACATCATGAAACTTGATAAGGATATCAACAAGGTCAACTCCGAAGCCTTGCATCTTATCGCCTGCTCTACCGAGCTTTTCATCGAATTCCTCGCCGAAAAATCGGCACGCGTCGCGTTGGAGAAGAAGAAGAAGACCATACGGTTGGAACACTTGCGAGTTGCGGTGAAAAGACACCAGCCGACCGGGGATTTTCTCCTCAGTTCTCTCCCGAAGCCTTCTATGCCTTATGATCAGCAGCTTCCGAAGGATCGGGTGAAAACTGGACCCTCTGGAAAGCCGGTTCCTTTTTCCACGCGTAGAATTGACGCTTTCTTTCAGAAATGTACTTAATGCTCTTTCTGGATTTTCCATTTGTTTTTCACATTCTGGAACAGTGGTGAAATGTTGATTTGTTAGGATTTTGTGGTGATTCGTCCATGAAAGTTGGGGCAACGTGTTTAAGTTATCAAGCTTTTGTGAATTCCATCCTAGCATAGTGGAGGTATCTGAAATATTTATATGTTTGATGCTAAGATTTGAGAAGCACATCACAGGGACTATTGATATTGATTAAGATGAAGCATCAATCTTTTGTAAGTTGGACAAGGATCTTTCATCATCTGTTCAGAATGGTTAAATATACCAATATTGGTGATTTACCGTGCTTTATGTAGCTTCTTGTTAATTTTGCATATTAACGAGACTTCAACCTTTCTATGTGGTTATTTAGTTAGCTATCTATTAGATGGTTTCCTTTTCATGAATTCAAATTGTCATATACCCAATTCATTGCTTGGTTTACTAATTTCTTTCGCTCAAAATAACTTCATTTGGGAGGGGTTTGACATTCATGAGTGCTGTTCTGGCTTTGTGAGAGGAATGATAATCTTGGTATGATAAAATTTGATCTATCACATCAATTTTTATGTTCTTATGAAATCGGAAAATATAATCATTCACACGAGGAGAAAGTTTGTTTCACCAAAGACATCTATTAACTTATTTCTCCTACTGTGTAGTTCCTCGGGGAAAATCAGCCATTTTTTCTCTATTCGCGCCTAGGGTGAAAAGGGGCCAGAATATGATGAGACAACAGAAACTGTATCTTCTCTAAGATGTGAAGCGAAGCCTTTTCGAGGACTTATTCTTGGTTTATATGTCTTCTTTCCTCCTTTTCTAAAAGATATGCCTTGTCCTGGTGAGTTCATGATGTTTGGTCCCATCTGCTGTAAACCCATTGAAAGCTTTCTATTCACAGGGGTACCATTGCTAAAACCTCCATTCAAGTTTCCATCTGGATTGCGCCAACTACTGGTACTTGGCCTTGTTCCAAAAGGGCTATCTTGTTCAATTATTACTTTACTTTGTGCCTTCTTCAGTTCCTGTAGGAAGAGAAATAACCTCGTCCATTAAAGATAAGCATTAGAGTTAGAGGAATGTGCATATATGTGTGTGAGATGTTGAAAATTTGCATATGCTGTCACCCTTTGTCTTTGTTTTTCCTCTTCCCTTTCCTTCCTCAAAATATTGTATTCTTCCAGCATTTCTAGTAGAGGAACCTAGTAGCAGGGGGAAAAAATCTTTGGTGAGCGGATTACAGTAAATTTCCTTGATCAAATAATTTTTAGTGACAATTAGACATGAAGCACAAACATTCTTTGGTTTCTGTTAGATGATTACTTCAATCCGGATGCTTCTTGATACCTGTTATGAACTTTTTGGGATCTGCTATTCAGCATTTGTGTCCCCATTAAGAATTATTTATACTCATTAGCTGTGCCCATGTGCAGTTACAATACTCAAATAATCAATGGTTCTTGTCGGTTTCTCATCATATAATAAATATTTGATGTATAATGTTGTGGATGGCTGGACGCTTTGTAAATCATAAAAATTGATTATATTTCAATCGCTTATTTTAGTTCCAGTATACCTCATCATACAGGAAAACTTTCTTTCTTTCTTCTTCCCAGTATTTTGTCTTGGATATCAGCAAATCCACCAAAGCTGTCAATGGAAACAAAATGGACAGAAATGCTTACTTATTTTCCTTTGAACTTATTTAATAGTATTTAATACTGGAGTGTAAACATTTATTTTCAATTTGGATGCATGAGGTAATCTTGATTGAAGATAGAATTTTATATGTTGGGCTAATCGATAACTTAGGTGAAAAACCTGGTATCTTGTTGACCATCACTCTTGCATGTTCTGCTCTTTTAAGGTTCTTGTGTGCCCCCCTGCTGACTGAGTACCGATTTTCGTCCTGAAATGTCGATGGCATAAGTTTTCTTTGATAAAAGTTCATGCTCACAGACTACATTGCAAAGCCAAGTTGTTCACATAGTGGGGCAAAACTAAAACCCTAAAGCTTGAAATGTTTAGAGGGGGTGAAATCATATTTTCGTTAACAAATGAATATATAAAACAATAAAAAATGGAAGGGTCGGGGTGAGCAATTGTGCCCACCCTGTCCCTCTCTCGCTCCACGACTGGTCACATAAGCAAGATAAAAGTCTGACCCTTATATAGTCTTCCAGCCATCTCTCCTCATCACAGACTAATATCCATTTTTCCACTTTCTCCATGATCACCTTGCGACTGAAAGCTTCTTCTTTTGCTCTAGATATCTGTTCATCCATACTTGTGAGGAGATCGGCATGATCGATTTCCCCTTTTGTACAGTGCTATCAGCCAAAATGCTTAAATCACAAACTGTAAATTATAACATTAGCTGAAATATTATTCAGTCTGACCAGAATTTATTTGGTTGATTATTTTTTCCATTTCGAATTTTGAAGGAACTTCCATGTGTGATCGACTGCATATCTCGTCAAGCTCTGTTTGTTTTTTGAAGAAGAACTGTTTTATCTTGCTTGCTTTTAACTGATCCAGTCTCTTAACTTCGGTCTCAGCCTTGGAACATTTTGGATCAGATTGAATTGTTTGACTAAATCATGCAAGAATTGAACACTGCAGAATACCTGTTGAACAAAATCCAGATCAAGGCTTCCAGGGGTGAATATATCATCTGATGAAATTGATGATAGACTTGTGATATGAAGAAATTTTTGATAGTCTTCGAACGGCGTATCCATGAGATTCCACAAGTTAGCCAATGCTTTACCAAGCTGTTGAAGCTGCATTAATCGCATCAGTTTAAAGCTGTGATTAAGGTTTCTTGTGAGGATTTATATGCTTTTCTACCTCTAGTGCGGTTATTATTCAGTGTGTCCAGCTATTTCCAGTATGTTTCTTACTGGAGGACGTGAATGGGACCTCTCTAGGTTGTTAAAAAAAATTACCTTATCAATTCGCATTTGTTTTTCTGCTTCAAGAGACTTCACTATATTGTCAAGTTTTTTAAAAATATCGTCGCTGATATTCTTTGATAAGCCTGACAATTCATTCAAGCTTGGATGTGCTTTGGTTATTATCTGGGAAGAATCCATCCCCAAAGTGGCCGACAAGTCTCTGATGTTGCATATATAATTTTCTACTCTCTGAAGCCTGTCACTCTTTGATGCATAAACAAGGGTGGAATATTAAACTTAGAATGATAATTTGGAAAAGAGCGAATTTTTTCGTTTCTGGAAATTTTATTTGCATTATCTGTGAATACCTTTTCACGGTGAAGTCTCTGAAGCTCAGCCTGACACTCTTCAAGTTTCTTCAAAGAAAGATCATTCTCGTTTACCAGGACAGTAGATGTATCATTGTACTCTGTCCGACCGGCTATTTCTGCAGAAATTTTATGGGTTTGACCTTGCACCACACGAAATTGCTTTACTCTCTCTTCTTTTCTTAACTGCATCTCCCGCAATGCTGGGGTTATAGCATTTAGCTGTTCCGTAAGTGTTCCAGTCATTTTCTCTGGCTGTGATCAAGAAAGGTGCTTCAATTAATGCAAGGTATTTTACACTTAACAAGCATTCTTGTGCTAAGATCGTTGTGTACTGTTTGTAGAACATGATATGGTCCTTTTTTTTTCTAAAAATTTGTTTTTTTGTTGTACAGGTTTTCCCAGTGGTTTACATTTAGCGATATCATTTTGCAATTTGTATTTCTAGAGCAGTTTCTGTACATAAAATTCATTAAATTAGCATTGGTGTTGCATGCATATACTAGTTTAAAATTTCGTATTATGTTCAGATTGTCGTCTGGTCTTCAGCCAAACTTTTTAATGTCAGATTATGGTTAGATGACACGACCAATCTTACTCTTCCAGGGAGTGATCTTTCACCGAGTGACAGAAGTAGATGAGTATATCCAGCCTCAGATTCTGCAAGTTGCTGATGCAGTCGAGCTCGTGACATGCTGGCAGTGTCTACTTTCCTTCTATAAACTTCAAGGCATTCCTGTTCAAGTTCATGTAAAATCTTTTCCCTGATACTGTTATCTTCTCCAACTTCATCCCATATCATCTGCATGAAATGGTAAATGATCAGTCAATAATCAAACATCATTTAAATAAATGGAAATGTCACATTTGATTGAAAAACTCGCCTCTAATTCTTGTAGTAAATATCCACAAGATGTCTCCAGCAATGCCGAACTTCCCGTTCCGTTGTACTCTTGGAACGACCCCATGTGAAAAGTTTAGTTCAATCCGTGGAGAGAAATGATGTATATGTTTAAGAAGAGTGTGTTCTTTAGCTACAAAGTTGAATTCTGTGTATCCTAGAGGAGTTTATATAAAGTGAAGCATAGATATATTGTAATAAGGTGGGGGATGAATATTTGCTTGAAAGACAAGGCTTCACTGGTGGTTGACAGTGAAACTTTGGTTTCAAGAGTTTCCTCGCTTGTGATCAAGTTTTCTTCTCTTTTTTCTTTTTCTCCATGAAGTTTATTTGAATGCACGAATGCACTAACATGATTTGGCAATAAACGTATTTTCATATCATGATAAAAAATATAAGAGTATTCAAGTATTCATTTACTGAAGCATCTTTATCCCTCTTTAATGCTTTAATCAGAACTTGATTCGGAAGTAAGCTCGCCGGTCAGAGATAAAAGGCTGGATGTCTCGTGGCCTGTGCCAGCTTCTTGCTCACTGTCAAATTGAAAGGCATGAGATTTGTGGAAAGTTCGATGCTTGCTCGATTAAAGATTCAAATAGATTTGTTGGTTGATAGATTTACGGTAATAGATTTATCTTGAATAACTAGTGTTGAATAAAATAAGAGTAAATTTGATATTGAATCAATTGACATATCATATTCTTTTCAGGTTTGATAATTCGGTATGGTATGGTAACGATTTCAAAAAAAAAACTTATCAATGGTCACGATGATTAAAACTGTATTTGGGGGTTAATGACCAGGTTCTTCGGAATATTTTTTTTTTTGGCAATATCACAAGAAGATCAGTGATGCCTTATCTATAAGCTGACATTCCACCCTGCTCACCTTTCTTTAGTGCTTTAATGGGTACAAACTACTCTTTAACACCCTTAAATCGACAGTTTGCCTTTCCCCATCAGTTTCTCCGTTAGGTGGCACAGTGAAGCTCAGGCTTCGACCCAATCCTCTGATAGTGCCAAATTTAATGGTTTTTCTACTACTGTTCGGATATGTATTTTGATTGATCTCCCTCCGATAATTGTCACGTCCCGAGACCGAGGTTAGTCGACACCGATGTTTTACAACAATGCAATCGAAAACAATAAGCATCGTAGTACAGTATAAACCAAGATCAGTTTATAACTCATAATCAAACGTAAAATTGTCTTTACAACGAAAATTATCGAAAACGTTAAAACTATGCGGAAGCGTTTTACAACTTAATTAAACATAAACTTATATTAAACATCTTTGTGCGTCCATCACCAGCCCTAAAACTGGTCTGACTCTTCTTCATCGATATGTTTTTCAGGCTTATTTTGGGGAGGGTAGAGTAAGGGGTGGGTGATATGGTTGTCACTCAGCAAGTGGGGGCCGTTCGAGCACATACATAACAAATGTACATAATTTTCGGAAAACACATATCATACGTAACATGATTCATATCATCAACATAAACATATATTTGACTAGGCACTGAGATTCTTCTACTTTTCATGACTTATTGATATCAGTCCCTAATTTTTACTCCTTTAAGGGAGCGCCGTATAACGCTTACAATCCCACTGTGTAAGAGTCATAACATATCCTATATCCAGTTGAATCCTCAGTACCAACACATAAAATATATGATAATCATATCAAGAAATGGCAGAAGAAAAATTGCACACGACCGAATTTTCGAAAAAACGAAAATGAATAAACGAAATTATTATTTTAAAACAAGCCCACTTACCTTAGATCTTGATGAAAGAAAAAAACGTGGAGGGTTCCGTGCATAGGGATCTTCTAATCCTTTCTTGGATCTAGACTGCAGCAACGCATCGACACTCGACAGAACTTGGTAGAGCAAAATCTCGAAATTTCCTAGAGAGGATTAGAGAGAATTTCGAAAATATATAGTGAAATTCAGGTGTGATTTTCGAATATGAGGGTCCTCCTATTTATAAGGGCTGACTGTCATCCTGATCGTGTATCATCCTCGCGTTTGAACTTTTGAATCAAACTTTAAATATAAGATAATTTCTCCTTTTTTTTTTATCCATTTTCTTGGATAATATTTGAAAATATTTATCCATCTTCCAGGATAATTTCAAAAATAATCGTCTGTCCAGGCCTGAAATTTCGAATTTCATGTCTAATTTCCAGCATCCGATAGATCTCTTATTTTGCAATACGATTACAACTTTGCCCTTAAATTCCAAAATTTTCCATATTTAATTTTCAATTCAATGGTAATTTATCCAAAAAATAATACTCTTGATTTTTTCTGAAATCTTGGTAGACAAACTTTTGAATTTCTCATGCCTGCATTTCTTTATCGTGTAGACTTCTCCTATTTACCAATTTTCAAAAATTATAAATAAATAATGGAAAAATTTGAAATTCTCATATTGCATTATCCTCTTGCTTGATCTTAATCCATGTGTATCAATATTATCTCAAACCATATATCTTTATCTTGTATTTTCTTCCCAAATTCGAATTTATGTCTCAAATTTTACTAGTTTATATCAAATATCTCCTTATTTAATTTCTTGAATCATGACCTATTTTTATTTATCCCGATATCAAAATATGTGCACAATATTCTCTTAAATTTCGAGCTCCATAGATATTGTACACACGATTTAATTATCACACACAACTTTAGATAAACTTGACAATCTTAATAAAATAATGAGATAACTAAATAAAATTTTGGATAACCTAATACAACTTTAAATTACAAAATAATATCACGAGTTTAGAATTCGTGGTTTTATATCCCTCTCTCTTTATGGGAAGTTTCGTCCTCGAAACTTGGGTTGCCTTGGTTTTTAAAGAGGTACAGGTATTGATTTCTCATCCTTTCTTTTAACTCTCACGTGACTTCTCTTTCTGTATGGTTAGATTAGGGAATGATCTATCGTTTTAGCACTTGGTCTTTGGTGTCTACGATTCTAATGAGAATTTCTTCGTACTTCAGCTCTTCTCCCAAGTTATCTTCGATCATGAGCAGTTTTAATTCCAATACGTGGCTTGGGTTCGGGATGTATTTCCTTAGTTGGGACACGTGAAAAACATTGTGGATCCTTGACATTTTCGGCGGCAGCGCCAATCTGTATTCCAGCGTTCCCATCTTCTCCAAGATTTCGAAGGGTCTCACATATCGGGGTTTAGTTTTTGTTGAGTAATAATAAGTTTCAGAGTTTGACAAACCAATCAGTAGCCGAACTGAAGACCCGAACTAAACAGAGACCGAACTGATAGCACATAACTGATTTTAGAATTGAAGAAGACTTATCGGACTGAAATAGACTAACTAGAACTGAAGTAAATAAACTAAAGTTCTCAAAAATATAAGTAAGTCCTAAAACTGATGATTCGAAGATTGAAAAAGTATTCGATATCAGAACTGAAGATCAGAACTGAATGAATTATTCGTAGAACTGATATAAGCATAATTGAAATACTCAAATTGAAGCCAACAGAACGTTCAAACTAAAAGGATATCAGTTAGAACTGATTACCAAGTATAGACCAGATAAACTGATCAGTCGACTATTTTGACTCTTGATCAGTTAGCCATGTCATCAGTTGTAGTTTGAATTCAGCAAAAAAACTGACATTCCTTACCTGAGCAGAACAGTCAGTGCATAACATTCTGATACATCGTACTACTGTCAGAAGGATGTCTACATGGACAAAAAGACGATTCAACAGACACCATTAATTAATGCATTCAATGTGATCGTTAATGCATTCAATGTGTCCGTTGGAATAGAAGACTATAAATAGCAAAGAAGTTTAGTTGTGGAAAAAGAATTGAGATAATAACAAGAGACAATTTTACGCGAATATCAGTTACACGACTACTCAAAGAGCAAACAATTATCGAGTCATTTGCAATTCATTCTAAAGTTAATATCCAATTTGCAAATCGCAATCCTTTACTGATTTATTCGTAGCATTCAAGCTACCTATTTGAGTTATTTAGTTATCAACCGATAAGTTTTGCAAGAAAAGCTAAGAGTTTTATTTTGGTTGTGTTTAAGTCCAAACTGAAATGGGTTATTACATTTCATTGTGATTAATCAATGTCTTTTAGTAAATATCTATCACTGAGATAGAAGGGGTGATGTAGGAGCACTTGGAGACTCTGAACATCCATAAAAATCTGTGTGTTCATTTCTCTTTTCCATTCAGTTTTCACAGTACCTTAGCCAAAATATTCACATCTATCCGCCGGTTTATTTCCGCACTATTTTAGTTAATTGTTCTATATTTACATACAAGATTTAGAGATCGGTTTCTCAAAGAATTGACTCACATTCGAAATGGAATTAAAAAATCCTAAGTGTTTATTCAATCCTCTCTTCTAAACACTTTACTTGAGTTAATCGATCCTAATAAGTGGTATCAAAGCGGTTAAATCTTGTTCTTGAATACTCCCAAATACATATATCCGATTCATCATGATTTCTTTCAAAAAATTCCGATGTTTTTCAGAGAAGAATTTGATGACTGAAAAATAGAATGCATGCTCATTTAGCTGTGCAAGATGATGATATGTGATACGTCATAACTGATAGACCAATGAAGATCATGAAAGCAAACAATGTTGTTGCTCTAACTGATGGAGCACCTCATCGCATTGAAAAACAACGGTATGAGTGGACAAGTGAAGAGAAAAGAAAAGCCAACTTGTACAATGTTGCCAAGGACTTATTGTACAAGACGGTGAACAAGAATACCTTCAGCAAGATAAATATGTGCAAATCTACCTTAAAAAATTGGGAGAAATTGATACATTTATATGAAGGCAACGGGTCGTACAAAAAAGGTCAATGTTTGAGAATTGCGAATTGTCCAAGTCCTTAGCTTGTTTGTCTTTATTAATTAATGAACTTTGATTAATTCAAGAATATATAAATATAAATATACATATGATCTATATAAATATAAATTAATGTCATTTTCTTCATTAAATTAAATAATATCTATATAAATATAAATTCACGGCATTCTCCTCATTATACATATAAATATAAATTCATGTAATTCCCTTTCATTAAATTATATAATATCTATATAAATATACATATAAATCTATTACCTATATATCTATTATTTATTTATTATTACCTATATAAAATTTTGAGAATTGTGAATTGTCCTTTTAAGTCCTTAGCTTGCTTTTCTTTATTAATTAATGATTTACTATAATTAATTCAATAATTCATAAATATAAATACAATCTAAATCTATTACCTAAATAAAAGAATCAATGTTTGATAATTGCTATTTGGAATGATATGGTTAGTCAATATTATTTGTATAGATAATTTGAAATCATGTGTTGCTATTTAATGATTTGGTAAATTCCATGTCATTTATTGCACATTTTTATTTCTGCCTTTTAATCTCCCCCACTAGGGGCTTCCATCTTTTACGTGATCGTATTGCATGATGTGAGATAGAGGACCGAGGTTACAGTTTGGATTTATGTGTTCATATATATTTGTTTCTTCCATGTTTTTTTTTTTTTTTTTTGTCTTCCTTTCACTGTTTTTTCTTTGTTCTGTAGAGAGGCTATTGACAGTGAGTTCCATGTCTGCCGGTTGTGCCTCCTACCGATCATCGTATTCGTCGCCGAGTGTTTTTCATACCACTCTCATTCTATGTTATTTATTGCACATCTGTCTCTGGGGTTTTACTTCGTTTTCATGATCCAAGGCTTCTGCGTTACATAATCCATGGCCGATTTCGTCTTCATTTTCTAAGTGTATGGTGGTGATCACTGATCACCGTACGTGCATGTTGTAAGTGTTCATGGACCTGCTTTCTACAAGTGTTGTTGTGATGTGGATTTAAAACAAATCACCAGCTCTGATATATGTTGAAGATCTGAATGAACGTCGTGTGAGATTTCTCGGTAGCATCATCCAAATGCAATGGAAGCGAGTCGAGTATTACTTTGAGCATGGAAATTCTGCATCGTTCCAATGAATGTAGCTAGTCATTAACATGGAACAACCTTGTCAATATTATATTCAGGACTGTAAGAACATTAGAGTAAGTTTAAGTAGCAGTGGAAGAATTTACTAATCTATTTTCACTATTCAAGTATTTTAAATGTATTAGTTGTACTAAATATGTTTCTTCTATGATTTTCTCATTTGGTTTTGGACTGAAACCTTCAAATTTGAATGAAGTATACTTTTCATTTTTTCTTTCTGATTTCAGCATGTGGTTAGCTTGTTCTTTCCTTACTATTTTCACCCACATTCACAGGTACATGAACAGTGTGATTGCTGGTACAAAAAGATAATTATAAAGGATGCAAGCATATGAGGGTTTTTTTTTCTATAATTAATATAAAAATAAAAAAATATTTCAAAAAATAATTATTTTACAAAACTAATTTAATCCGCGCTTACTCGTCCACGTAAGCATTATTAATATTTTTATTTATTATAATTTTTAATAATTAATTTAATTCGAATATATTATTATTATTATAATTTATTATAATTTTTAATAAATAATTTAATTCGAATATATTATTATTAAAACATCTACTTTAATTTTTCCATTTAAATTTATACTTTTCCCAAAAAAATTCTAAATAAATAAGTATATACCTATCAACGTTAAATATAAATCGTTATTATTTGCATTAAATGTAATAATTAAAATGGACAACTCAGAGGATAAGAGTATGAGTTCGATCAAAGTAGATAAATTGTGAGCTACTTTTTTTTATTGGAATGTGATGTTTTTCTTATGTCCTAAACTTATTTTCTTTGTGTCTGAGTTAATGATATATTAAAGGTTTTGCCTGCATTACGAGTTCAATTGTCATTATTGACCTACTATGTGAGGTATAATTTTTTTAGTACAATTAACATCCTCGAGGTAGATTGAATTATACTTTGATTTTTTTGATGATTAAACTCCGATAAAAGCTTCATTGAAATGTTTTAGATGTGGTCCTTCTATTGCAAGTGTTTTGTTCAAAAATTTGATTAATAAGATTAAACTACGATTAAAGCTCATTAAGATGTTTCATATGTGGTCTTTCTATTGCATATGTTTTGTTCCAATGTTTTTTGGTCTTATGCCTTCTGAGTTGAACCCTTAGGTTATGTTTGGATTGATGAAATTTAAATCTATTGATTTCACAATTCTTGACTTATTTGGATATATGAAATTCAAGTGGATCAGTTCATATCAAATTATATAATTTTAACATAATTAGGTAAATGTATATGGAACTGAAAATAAATACAAGAGATAAATATGATTAAGGAGAATAAATTAGATCTAATTGAGTAACCATTTTTATTAACGATATCATGGAAAATATCGATGATTGAAATAATCAATTTCAAAATAACATTAATAAATAATATTTTTTACATGTGAGTAAATATATATTATAATTAATATTAATGATATCATTGTAAAAATTACATAAGATGTTAGGATAGAAAATAAATTTAGAGGGAGGTGAATAAATTTATTTCAAAATATTTCGATTGGGTTAGCAACATCGAAATTTTATTTTATCATTTGGGTTTTCAGTAAGTTAACCAGTGCGAAATGTGCGGAAGTAGGCTTCATGAAAGTAGTTCAACAAATGGCTTATCAAGAAATCAGTTTGGGTTTTCTAAAGAGTAGTAAGGTAGGTAAACTGAAAAGTAAATAAGCACAAGGTTGTTTCTGGAGTTCGGAGATTTCAAAACTCCTACGTCACCCCTTCTTATGTTAGCGGACCGGTTACGGTGGCTGGAAGCGCAACGGAAGTCAAAAATTTTTAATTTTAAGCTCAAATTTTCGGCCACCATGTTTGTGTGCAATATTTACATTCAAACACCATACAAGTCATACATAGGGTGTTAGAAATAGTTTTACCTATCAACCTCTTGAGGTTGATGAATGGCACCAACTTCGTTGTTAAACAACAAAGCTCTTCAATGGATGACAAGTTTACAAGCTTCCTCCTCCTTCAAAATTAGGCCCACCACTTGTTAGGTAAATCCCTTCTTGTTTTGCACTAGAAAAACAAGAAGATTTTTCAAAGAGAAGATAGTGTTTTCAACAAATTGAAGAACACAAAAGTGAAAGAAAATTTTTTTAGAGAAAAATGCTCTCAATGTTTCGACCAAGCTAGTGTAGAATGAGGGAGGAAAGAGTTGTCTTGGTAGTGCAAAAAGTTGATCCAAAAAGCTAGCATGCCATGCATTATTTTAATCAAAAGTATTCCCCAACTGTTCACATCCCATGCATGCTTTGCATGTGGGCTTATAACAATTTACAAGGGCCCATGGACTTTTATTTAAATTGTCTCAAACCCATTTGAGCCCAATTAGACTTTACTTGATTTTACTCAAGCCCACTAGTTAAATAATTATTCCCAATTGGGCTCTACAAGGCCCAATGATATTTAATTAATCCAACACTTGAATTAATTTAATTATTTGGACTCTACTAGGCCCACTAGTGTTTAATTAATTCAACACTTGAATTAATTTAATTTAGTCCATAATAATGTTTATGAAAATCACAATTTTCAAATACATTATTCACTTGGCCAAATTTTAATTTAGGAACACTTCCATAAATTAAAATTTATATTTCTCTCATAGAAGTCATATTTCTATTTTTCTTTACGCTTATAAACTCATTTATAAGCCGTTCAACACATTGAACTATTTTACTTCACATCGGATTTAGAAAGCAAGTACTTGTGTGGCCCTCAATGGTTCATTGATACAACTAGCCGTGGGTTCACATCTCCATGTGATTCGGACTAAACATGTCCTTATATGAGCATACCACAATTGCTCCATTCTTACTTATCAACTCCTTGATAACAAGAACGTCAGAACTCAAGTCTGATAATACCCAACCAATCATGTTAAACGCCTAGCAGCATCGCTTACATGATTCCCTAGGTATCAAATGATAGTGCCTGCAAGAACCATTCAATTATGGTTAGCGTACAGTACGGTCCCTTCAACTCATATATCCCGACCGATTCGACAACCATTGGTATATCGAGAGTTGTGAATAAATCGATATTATGTGTCATGTCGTAGTTGCATCGATGGTGTAATCTATGAAACCCCTTTCATAATTACCACCATACTCTGATCAGAGATTTCAACCTACATACACATGATAACACATAGGATATCCATACCCGAAGGTAAGCGGTGAATCCCCGACTACAATGCATCGACTCCTATGTGTTTCGACAGAACACCCAACCTTGCCACCTGATGACCCCTTGAGAGTCGGTAAACAAGTCAAAGTGTGATTCTAGCACATAGAGTCTCAATGTTGTCCCGGGTCATAAGGACTAATGGTGTACAACCATAAACTAGGACGTTTCCACTCGATAAGTGAGAACCACTTGGAAAGTCCTTTATGGAGGGTTGTTCAGTGCACTCTACCAGGAGCACCTATCTGCATGCTCGGACATCACAATGTCCCCTACCAATGAAACATGGTACTCACATCGCAGATACTAGTCTCTAACTCAAGGCCTATATCCTTCTTATTGGCGGCTGAATCGACTAGGAACCGTTTAGAATATACAGTATTCCAAATATGAGTTTCATGATACTCATCATATGAGCATCTCATATTCTTTCTACTATTTGTATATTCAAGGACTTTATCTATGCAACTAGCATGGGTATACAGATAAAGATGCGCCAATATAATAAATTCAAATATTATTAAAATAAAGATCGTTTATACATAGAGTTTCATCGTGAACACTCGGCCAACACTTGGCTCGACGTGCACCTACTCTAACATCTTAATCACTGAATGTTTGCACAAAAAGACTTTGGTAATTATAAGTAATTTAAATCATCCACTTCGGTAGGACTTAACAATGTTTAACTGAAACTCTTAATAAAACTTCAATCTAAATACTTTGAGTAGTAAGGCTTCTTGCTCTCAATTACACAGATTTCATAAAGAAATTTTGAGCAAAATTTGATCCTCTACTCAAAAATATCAGATAATGATTTATCAGCATGTACTGGTTATTTTCAATCTGGATCTCGGGAAGCAATTTCAGATAAGATCAGTTTTTTTTTAAATAATCCAAAGATAGATGCTGTAAACTATCTAACATTTAGAGCTTATTGAACTGATCTATTTATAGCTTAATCTGCCACGATAATCTTTTCAAAATATATTCGTTTCAAATGCAGATATCGTTGTTGTCATGTCATCGTCCTTTCTGACATGTTCTAGTAGTGCGTCGAAATCTGACATTCTGTTAAGTTTCAGTGTGTCACGCCCTGAGACGGGGGTTGGTTGTCACCGGCGTTGCTCTCAAATTTACATTCGAAAACAACAAGCCTCAGAAGTACAAAATTCAGAAACCAGTCTTTTATTCATAATATTGAATAATTCATTATCTGTTACAACTCAAATAACTAATGTTTTACAGCAGAAATGTAAAACCAGACATAACAGTGTCTTAACAAATTTAGCGGAAATAACAAAATAATAACTGAGAACAACAGTGTTCTTCACCAGCCCCAAAATTGATTCTGCTCTTCTTCTTCTAACAATTCTTCCTCGTTCTTATCTGAGATGAGTTTGGTGGGTGAGTGATATGATTGTCACTCAGTAAGCGGGGGCGAGAATAACTCTCAGTTTTCGAAATCATTTTCAACAGAAACAATAATACAAATAATATACAGAAAACTCTTCTTTTCAGAACATGAATCAATATTCAGAACAAAAATAAAAAATTAGCAAGTAGGTAAGCACTGAGTACGTTTGTGAATTTCATGGCTAACTGATATTAGTCCCCTATATGTTCTATCCTCTAATGGGTGAGGTCAGAATCAGAATCAGAATTCAGAAATGTCCAGAATATATATTCCTACCATTAGTTCACTAGGTTTTAGTGCTTCCATAATCAGATATCAGAAATCAAACATACCGAACTTTGCTTTTAAACATAATTTATCAAATTGATTTCAAGACATTTATACATAAGCCCACTTACAGTAATTTGCTATAAAGTTTCGGTAGAAGTCTGGAATCTGCTTGTTCTTGCTACTGGTTTCTACCGCTCGAAAATAAGCACTCTCTTAGCAAAATTCTGACTGTTAGCCTCCCAATTCAGATGTTTGAGGGTGTTATTTATCAATAATCTCAAGATTTGTGTAACCCAATTCAGAGGTTTGAGGGTGTTATTTATAGGCAAAATTCTGACTGTTAGCCTCCCAATTAATGGTCATAATCCGCCATTAACATCCTTTATTCCATGTTAAATGCTTTTGTTACAAGTCATGAGCTGAATTAGTACCTGTCTGCTGGAATCTCACTCTTATGCTGCTGGATTTATCTGTTGTCTGCTGCTGGATTCTAGTCTGCTGGAAAAATACCAGCTTCTGCTGGAATTTTGCATTGCTGCTGAAATGCTGGAAATTCGGGTTCTCACACAGTGACTGTTAGTACAAAAAACTTTATCCACTATTTCACTGAGTATACTGATTCTTAGGGAATATATGGATTTGGACTGAATGATCAATTAGATAAACTGTCAGTTGAGCTTCATCAACCGACCTTGAATCGGTTTGGTTATCATTATTCTTCTTATGTTTTATCAGTCCAGCTTTGTTATGAAACTTCTTCTTATGAAAGTTCAGTTTTCCTCATTGAATTCAGTTCGGTTAGATTCTATAATTATCCGTTGAATCAGCAACTTTGTTCAATCATTATAACTTCAAATGTTCCAACAAAAGAGGAAGAGATTATATGAAACAAGAAATAAGAAAATGATGTGGGAATAATGAAATTTTAAGATAAAATATTCATTTCTAATGAATTAACATTATATTAATTTAAATTACATGCATTTCACAAACATATTTTAAATTATCTTTGCTTATAGCTCGATATATGTATCAAATTTATAAGTTCTATGGGGAAAAATGAATTAGACATGAATCTTTAATATTTGTTATCATATTTCAATTAATGGTTTGACCAAATAACAAGATTTGATTATTTCAAATAATACGTGTTTTATGTGCAACGCACATGTTGCTTACTAGTATTTATAAAAGTATAGATATAGGGCATAGTTTTTCAATTGTGAATTGGCTAAACTAGCCCTCCATATGTATAAAACATTAGACATTATATTGATATTTTTGTAAATATATTTATGTGCTAGGGACATACATGGTAAAATATCATTGTCCCTTTAAATGAAATTATTGTTTTTCACTTGTTAACCATATCCAATAGGGATGACGATGGGCCAGGTCGAAACTCGTCCCCGTATTAAACCCATCCCAACGGGGCGGGCCGAAGCTGACCCGAACCAGACTCGTACATATTTATATAAAAATAAATATATATTGTGAATAAAATTATAATTTTTCAAATATTTAATAATAAATATTTTAATCATTATTTTATTTTTAAATATTTTAATATTGAAATAAATATATTTAATATAAAAACATATAATTATACATTTTTATTAATTAGATAAAAATTGACAATTAATTTTTAATTGAATAAAAATTAAAATATTTTAATTTGTGATTATACTTTTTTCTTAGCTATTATTAATATAAATTTTTGAAAATAATTTTATGATTAATTAATGTCTGATTTTTTTATTTTGTATTTGAAAAAATATTAAAAAATAAATTTAGCGGATCCACGAGTCCAAGCTGGATTGGACCCGCTGAGTTCACGGGGCAGGGCGAGTCCAACATTCGGGGGGTCGAGTCTCGGGATTGGTCAAACCCGTTCCGAAACTGACCCGTTGCCTTCCCTAATGTCAAACCTATAATAATAGTGTGAATAAGTGACAATGTTTTCCGATTTTGAATTAGCCAAGCTAGCCCTCCATACATGTAAATACATTAGACATTACACTGATATTTTCGTAAATATATTTATGTGTTCGGACATATATGGTAAAACTTCATTGCGACTTTAAATGGAATTATACTTTTTCAATTGTTGATGTCAAATTAGTTGATACATATGGTTAAGAAATTTAATAATTAATAAGTAACCTTAATTTCTCTTTTTTTTTTTTCTCATTTTAGCCATAAGTAAACAAGTTTTAACTTTACTTATAATATAAATATAAATAATAATTATTAAAACGATATAAATATATACAAACTACAAAGAAATTGAAGAGTTTATTGATAAAATATCAAGCTTTTAGTAGTCTTTTTTAAATAATAATAAAGATATAAATATGAATTTCAAAAAAATCATCATTTATAATGTTTCGGCTTATTTTCTAAAAAAATATTAACGGTATCTATTCTATGCCAAAAAATGTTGAGTCTAATTTTATATAGATAAAATTATTGCAGATTTATCTTTTACATCGGAGTTCGCAATTATTGCAACATTTCTTTTGAATTCTAGATTACACAGTTGATAGGGTTAGAGGGAATGATAGCAACAAAGCAAGATCATTTCAAAACATGTGTGTGTGTTTTTTAGGACTTCACTTCAGAAAGGCACCGTTCATACAAATTCTTTCGGAACTGTAAAGAAAATTTTAAAATATATTATTATATATTAAACATGAGTGTACCAATTATATTAATTCATTGTAAAAATTATTGTGAAATTGTTTTAAAAATGACACCAATGAGTCAAAAAAAAAAAAAAGAGTATGAGCAAAATATTCACTCAAAAAATTCTTAATATAATGTTACCTTCACTAAATTGAGAAGAGGAAAATAGTCTAAAACTAATTTTTTATATATCTTTTCTTTTTTTTTTTTATGTTAAAATTATAAAATTCTATACTTGTGATACCTTTGAATTTGTATAGGGGAAGAAATACTTTTATCATTTACAATCGTAAAAAAATTAAGTTATGTCGACTATATATATCACTTAAAGTAATATGATATAATAAATTATAAAACCCGAGAAAAAATAGACCATTATAAATATGACATTATCATCATTCATCTGACACCACTCAAATATTTTCTCATGATCATGAGTCGTAATTTGACCATCCCGATTAATAATTAATAAAAATTGATTATCCGTTGTTATTAATATCACATTATTATTTATTATCTCATACATCACCATTTTGTCTTGTTAAATTTTATTATTTTTAATTAGCAAAAAAAAAAAAAATTGAAGAAATTGGGCACGCTATGGATTTAATTTATTGATGACCTTATAATAATAATTAATTGAATTGGAAAATATCATTATACTTATATAATTATATTTTATTCTAATTCAAATTTAATAATTTTTAATTGTCCAATGTATATAGAATTAATCGGTAGTGTCATGATTTTACTTTTAAAATTATAATAAAAAAATCTTAAAATATAAATATATAGTGAGAACGAATTCAAATTTTTTATTTATAGCTTCAAACCTTAGCAAATGTAATTCCAAAAAAATGAGGAGATAATGATTATGATGATACTTAGCACTGGAAATTAATTTAGAGTGGTGGTATTTTTTCCTTTTTTGAGATAGAATAATGGTATTTCAATAAACATCACAATGTAAAAATAAGATTAGTATATAATTGTTAGAAAAAATTTAGGTATTTGTAATATCTATGCATCATTCAAGTCAATTACATTAAAATTTGTAACGTCTATTTACCATTTAACTCAATTAACTTGAATAAAATAATTAGTTGATTTCAATTATTAAGAAATGAATCTTCGTTAGTAAAATTGTAGAAAATGAAGTTTTTTTAGTTCACTACTTTTAAACAAATATGTATTTTGAAGTATTTTTTAATTTATTTTCAATTCTTATGTCTAAATATATTATTATTATTTTCCCCTCAAAATACAATTTAAGTTCATTGGATTTCTTTAGTTAATATAATATTTTTTTTAATTTTTTCATATAACTCATTAACTAACAAAATGCAAGTTTTTGAAATATTTCAAATTTACGATATACATGTGGTTATAGTTTAGAATATACCATAAAATGAACAATTATTGTCACATGTTCTTAGTTATTCTAAGAATTATAATTAAATACTATTTTAGATCTTTAAGATGTAATGTTCTTAATTTGAGGAGGATATTTATCGATTAATTGATGTTGAATAGAAATATCAACATTATATACCAAAATATTTTCTTACACGCTTATATTGTTTAATTAATTAATTAAAATACATTATCATTCTATTTACACTTATGTTACTTCATCAGTTCAAATATATTCAGATTATTGTATTTGTATTTAATCTGATAAGTCATTATCTCCAATTCTTACAATTTGTTTGATCTATCTTTTTTCCGAACAAATGTTGTTTGATAGATTAGATCATGTTATGCAAGGAGCAAAATTTATTTTTATTATTAATTTAATTTTTTATTATATAGAATATAAATTTACATGCGAATTCACGTGCTTTCATGCTAGTTAATAATAAAATGGTATAATTTGCAAAATAACTTCCGTCAACTATTTATTTAAAAAAATGATCTCTTCGTGTGTATTTGAAATACACATGAGAAGGTCATTTTCTTAATTAAATAATTGAGCGAGGTTAAAAAACAAAATACCCCTATTTTTTTGAAAATCCACTAGGAACACGAAATCCTACATAGAAAACAAATAAGATTAGTGTTTCAGATGAGATATGTCAAAACGGGTTAGCGGGTGGGGTGTCCCACAATCCGTAGCTACCAGTCCTTAGGGGCCTCGCGTATTTAGACGGCAGGATGGGCCGATCAGACAGACCTAATTTATTTTACTTTGAAACATGCCTCAATCCACAATTAGACGGGACGGGACTGGCGGGGCAGGTTACTCTACTGTTTTGGGAGAAAATTGTTAACCCAACTCACTTATTTTATATGATATGATGGGCCGGGTCAACGACGGACTTGCCCTATTTTGACTCATCTATTTCAAAGTAACAAAAATAATCAAGTCCCATTCCCATAGGTGTGTTTGGTTGAGTAGATTAAATAAGGATATATTAATAATCAAATATTTATCGTTAAAATTTTAAGTTGTTTCAATAATCATTTTGATCCGGTTTAAGATCTAATTTTATGGATAACTATTTGATTAATAAAATTGGATCTTAAATCGGGTCAAAATGATTATTAAAACATCTTAAAATTTTAACAATAAATATTTGACTATTAATCTATCCTTATTTAATCGACTCAACCAAACACACCCTATTCGCTGTTATGCAACCCTTTCTACAAGCTACAAGGATAATGCTGCATGATCCATCAGACACAGAACCTGAGCTTGAGCTAGCGATTGAGCTTTAGTCACGCACATCATGAAGGTCGCATCGGGTGCCATAGAGCCGTGTTTCTTCCATATTCGTTGTCGCGAGGAACTGGTGGCAAGGGTGGAGCCTTTCTTTAAACAGAATACAGTATGAGAACCAGGATGACTTGGTGACATAGCAATAAGACTCGATGATGTGCCAAATCCAAGGAGCATAAGAACAATGACACTCACAAATATATACAATCGGGATCCTCGGATCACAATTTGATGGACTAGATTCATCTGGATAGAAGGGATGCATCAGAAGGAAGTGCGTGGACATGCGCGAAAGAACACGATATATAGCGCAAGGCTGTTAACAAATGGTTCACATTTCTCCAAATTGAGGAGTCACAGCGAAAGGGCCATGGAACTTCACAGTCAGATGCAATCTGGATTGCTAGAATACAATAAAATGGACAAGATTGAATTGGATTTAAAAATTTGTATTTATTTAAGGATTGATGCTATAACACTTGGAAATTACAAATAAGACACTTGAATTCTTGAGAACAATTCCATTACATACAGTTGCATTGCATTTGTGCATTAGTTTTTGTGTCTGAAAATGTGTTCAAAAACAGCTAAAAGTTCGAGCTTTTCTTATGGCTTATATTGCATCTAAATTAAAAGGAAATTCGTTATATCTTGAGAGACGTGGTTATATTGCATAATCACTACGCGTCGAGCAATTTAATTGAGTTCAACTCTTGCCTCGACTTTAAATCAACATTTTGTCCGGATAACTTGATCCCTTTTTGGTAACCAAACATGAATCTTTCGATTCATTTGGCTCTCATGCACAAAGTTAGGACAACTTAACAAGTAAATACACTTGAAAATTGAAAAGTACTAAGTGCATGATGTGAACTAGGCAAACATAAAATCTCAATATTAGAGGTTGATTTCATATTTTTAGAGGGTGAAACTTAGATTTTGAGAAAATTATTCACGAAATTTAAAATTTTTCGACACGGAGAGAGCATCCTTTATGGTGCTACTAGCTAGCTACCAGCAGCAGGAAGGCAACTTGAAGGAGAAAGTAGAGGGAAGATGGCCTGTTCTTCGTATATAATCTGCTCTTTCTGATGTCTTCACAGCCATTTCGTTCAGTTTGGCCTCGGCATTTGCTCGTTGCTCCTCGGCTATCCTCCTGGTTGCTGCAAGCTTGTTCGTGTACTTCTCTTGGGCTCGAGATTTCAATCTCTCGGCTTTCGACTACACGAGAAATTTGTGAATCTTTCAACAGTTTAATTATGGAATGTGTTGCGATAACATGTTGTATAGAAGTAGTTAATTCTAGTATTATACCTCTGTCTTTCTCATTTCCATTTCAGCTATCCTTTTCTGATGATTCTCCCAAGCCTGAATCTTCACCTCTTCGCGCTTGTACCTAAAAAGATCCATCGGTGAAAAAATATGCTAAACAATTAAAACTTGGAACAGAATCCATGAAATCAATCATCACCTTGCCATGTATTTTGCCCGTTCGGCCTCGTCCCAAGCTGTTGCTCGAATTTCCAGAGCATTCAGGTTTCTTGATTGATCAGTAGTCTTGCTCATGTTCTCAGCGATGTTATCGGGTTCTTGTTCTTCTACATTAGCTTTTCTTGCTGCCCTTTTCGGCTCGTTTTTAGCCTCACTTTCGGGTGCCACTATTACCCCCCCATTTTGACACCTCAAAGAACTGGATGGCTCTGATGCTATAGGACTCCTTGGAGCCGGGGTATTGGCCCGAATCGGGGTACCCGCTCTGGATGGCTCTTGGCTAGCAATCGGTGTCATTTCTGTGCCCATATCTCTGACACACACAGATCTCACAACTGATTTAGAACTGTCAACAGGCTTGCTGATTCGCCATACCGACTCATCGCAGTCCATGGTTTTGGTTTCGACTTCATCTCGCTTCATGCTCTCCGAGCCAGGGCAGTCGTTTTCGACCTCCTCTTCACCGCTTGAGTAGTCTTTCTTCGGCACAGGCACAATCAATCTCCGGTCATCCGCGTTCGAATTACGTGGCGAGGCCTTGGCCTGATTCTTCTCCCCCCTGGACAGATTCACCAGCCACTTCTGAGCATCGTCCCATTTCGAAGGCGTCGGCTTTCCCAATGCCGTCCGATGATGATGCCCATTTCTCTTGTGAAAATCGAAACTTATGCAACTCCCACCGGATATCTCCTGTGTAGTGCCATTGTTCAAGCATCCCTTATCCTCCACACCTCTCATTTTCACAGTACTCAATCAATCTAACTCAAAACAACCTCCACACTTCAAGATGAACCCAAAAAAGAACAAAACCAATCAAGTAGAAATAATTAAAGAAGGAACAAACTCTGCACATTCTGTGAGTCATTCATTCATATGATATTCCCATTGGATTCATCTAAGAAAAGCAGCAAGGCAAAGCAAATGGTGCAGGGAATAAAAACTCGAGAAAACAAGAAACTTTCGAGGATGGCAGACTTGGGAAATGTAGTTCAGATCCACCGACTACTGCCAAAACAAAAACAAAAAAAAAAACCATTAATTAATTCCACTGTGCCAACACATGCATGGTAGTAAGAAACAAAGTTCGATTCTTGACAATAAAATACTCCAAAATTAACAAACGCAGCAGCCCTTTTGTCACCAAAAGCAGAAAAACCACACTGGGGTGGGTTCAAACTCACCTTGACATCTTTTACTCACAGAGGAATCTTTTGAAAGAGTTCCAGTATCGCTGCTAAACATTTTAGTGTCACAAGTCTGTCATTTCTCCAGATGTTTCAGAGTAATTTAATCAAACGAATCAGTGTACATGTAAGCAAAATATAATACGTAAATCTAAACCAAAAGTTAAAAAATGCATGGAAATGTCAGGTATTTGAAGAGCTGGATATTATACACAAGAATCCAATTGGATGGTGGCATGTGGATGGGATTCAGAATTTGATAATTTAATGTGTCAGGATCAGTTCGGGGGGCCACTTTAATTTTTGAGAGCGAAAGCTGTGATAATTTTTTCTCAGATACTTCACATGGAGAGGATTGGAAAGATAAATGCGGTGTCTGCTATATATATGTATAAATATATATATATATACACACACACACAGATGTACAGAGTGGAATAATTTGGAGTTGTTATATTGAGCAGGTGCACGTACTGATTTTAGAAGACATTGCTGGTAAAATAATTTGTAGTTATTTTTTATACTATTTTATACATATAGTGATCTTATTATAAAGACAAAAACTTGTGTGAGACGGTCTCACGGGTCATATTTTGTTAGACAGATATCTTATTTGGGTCATATTTGATTCTTCGTAATAGTAATTCTCGGACAAGCTTGTCACACGTGAATTGTGTAGTGCGATTTACATGACTAACGTTGTTGGCAAGCTACTGCGTCAGCCAATATGTTTTACCCAATACACACCAAAAGATAGCGGATAAAGATTCAATCGTCTCAAGTTCAGAGTGCATTATTCAACACAATCTGATGGTCATCCTTTTGTTTGATCTCCCAGTTAACGATGTCAGTTTTCAACACAATAAAAAATTTTAGACAACGAATGTAACATAAGATCTCAAACTCGAAAAAAGAAAAGCAAAACCTCAAATTTATGGATCATTTCAAAATTTGTCATAGGATAAACATCAATTGGCACAACAAAAGTTCAGGTAAACCAGCTAGTCATGAGCTACTTGAGCTCGTTGATCATCGGCCTTGTCGATTCCCACATAATCCATACTGATTAAATACGCGTGTGCTCGAGTCGCTAATACAAACATTTAACAAATGCTTACAAAAACTATACAAACATTAACAAATGCTTACAAAAAATAATTTAAGAGTCTATTATTGGAAGCCCATGTGCATAATTGCTCTCCAAACCAAGTTTGACATCGCCATTTCTGTATTTAGTGAAAGAAGGCCATGTGCATTGCCTTAGGAATCCAAAGATGTCATTAATGCCATGTTTGTATATGTCCATGAAAGGCCACACTTAATTTAAAAAAAAAAAATTTAATTAGAGGATTTATAACGTGGCAAAGGGATTAAATAATTAAGCCAATGGATTATTTTAATGGATCTAAAAATGGAATAATAGGATAGGAGCACCAAGGATGTGGCGTGATTGTCAATGTATGGCCATGTTATGCATCTATCCCATCAAGAAACAATATCCCAGTAAATAGTACTTGTGAAAGTGATTGCTCTACTCCTTACTATATTGTCTAAAATGGTAAAATGAAAAAGAAATTTTTTGATTCTTGGCAATGACAGCAGTAAAAGATTGCAACTTTTCATCAAGTTTTGGGCTACTGGTATGCACTTGACAGTTCTCTTGGATCCGAGATCAGAATGGAAATCATCCCTTGTCAAATAGTTAGATGTAATTAGTTTGATTTATCTAATGAATTGTGCTCTTATTTTTTCAGAAAATTCGAAGTTTCAGAAGATGAGGAACACAAAATGTATTATAATGTATATATAAAATGATCTCAAGGAGCAAATGTCCCCCACCTCCTCCAATCCTTGAGATTTTGAATGGGTTTGGGCTGTATTGAATGTACAACGAATTTAACATCCTTTGAGTCGAAGTTGTCGCACCACCTTTAAGTCAAATAATTTACATTGATTTCACTCGTATATTGTTGGGTTTTGACAAGAATCTCCAGACAAAGTTCCCATTTTTATGTTTTTACTGTGGTATATGGGGTTAAATTCCAAATTTTAGCCACTGGATCAATAAATCGAGTGAAAAATGAGGAACCCACATGATCCAAATATCGGTGAAGAGCTCCAGGAGGAGGCACAGCATTAGCACCCATACTATTGCCATTCAAGTGATGCACAGAGTGTAAAGAATTTAAAGAGGAAGTCTCAAAGTTTCATCTTGAATGATCCCAAATATGGTAATGCATCGTGATAGAGCAATGTTCAGCAAGCCATGTGGTTTTCCACTACAATTTGAATCCGTTCTGATATCTACAATTCATCAAATCAAACATAAACCAATAAAGGTACCTTCAAGCTAATTATTGTCCTTGCTCGTGTCGAAAGAAGACATATCACAACTACAAGCTGAAATGAAATAAGTTATAGCCCATCTTGAAGAGTTTTCCAAGTTAAAGGGATATTATGGGACATATCTGTGGTTATATCCATTGTAAGATGCATCAAACCCACATCGTTGCTACATGTTGACGATCGGTGACAGTGTCAAGCTTGGCTACTAGAGCCACCGATCAAATGAATGATTGTTGCAGTAAAAAGTCCCAACAATGCTCCAGCAATGACCTGACATACGAACATATTTCAGAACAAAATGATCCCAGATTTTGTAAGAATCAAGATAACTTCGGATCATACAGGAAATGACGGTTAGTTGTCTTGATTAAGTGAAATACTGAAACCATCTTTGGCCTCAAACCCCATGCAAACGTGGAAGAGAGGATTCGTGGCACTAAAAATATAGCGAGGTTTCAAAAAATTGTTGCACTGTTATATCGGTTACAATTTGGTAGAGTCACTGCACTATTATGCAAATAATAATGAGATCCTTTATGGTACCTGAGAAGGAGTGTGGCCAAGAAGTTCACGCAGAGGTCGGCTCTCAGCAAGAGGATGTTCAGCTGGAAGTTCGCATACTATTTGATTTAGAACCTGACATTGGCAATTTGGGAGGTGTTTCACGAATAAACATAGCATTAGAAACTCATATACATGTAATTTATATGGGGTATATGTTTAGCTTTCTGAACTTTACAAGCGAAAATAGGTGGGGATGATTGGATATTTGCACAGGTATTGTATGTAATGGACAAACAAAATCCACACACACCTCTGCTTGACGTCCAGCGTGTAATCTTACACCAGTTGCATCATACATCACCTGTCATGATTGATTGGTAAGACAAATCTACTGTAACAACATTCATAGTTAAGAGCAATTACTCATTTCCGACACCAGACAGTTAACATAGCTGCAGATGAAAATTATTGGAAATTTAGGTATTCTCTAACATGAGTCGTCTCAAAGGAGGAAACAGGCATATGCCATTCTGACATCCACAGGCAGCGAATGGATCATTATCCAATTTTCTTTCCGATGTTATGTTGCAAAACATGTCCATGTTTTGAAATCTATCCCAATTCGGACGAAACGCGGACTAGGAGAATTATATGGAAATGATCTGTTATCAACATTATTTCATTAACATTCTGCCTATGTTATCTCTATCTTCCAACTGAATTTTGATATTCAAAAAGTGCCTGTTTTAACCTCTCACCCATTTCCGTTCAAATAAGAATAGCTAACCAGAAAGAAAAGGATAAACCTAACCTTTAAACAAAACCCTTGACATTTTTCACTTACTTTGGAAACACGACCTCAGCAATTGAAAAACTGAAGCACTCAAAAGTTAAAAGTGTCACGCCATTGTTAATTCCCAACCATACGTAAACACACGTTTAGATTCCAATTTAACTCTCAAGGATTCCATCAAATTGAGAAGAACTGGGCCAATCGAATTTGATACTTACCATGTCGTCGGTTGCTAAGATAAAATGCATTTTCTTACAGGAAATGTAGAAACAATTGATCACAAAAGGAAAAAAAAATCAATAGAAACCATACCACGCAAGCCAATACAAATGCAGTAGCAAACAGTGATCCTCCAAAACCGTCTTGCAAACCAACAGCCAGTGCAAGAGCGACTACTGTTGCTGAATGAGATGATGGCATGCCACCAGATCCAACAAGTTGTTTAAGGTCCCAATGGTTTTCCTTGTACCTACAGAAATACAACTGCCTTAAAACTTTCAGAAATAAGAACACACGCAGTCACACAAACATGTGTTACAGTTTAACAACCAGAAAGTACAACATTTACAACTAATATAATTCAAAAACAAGATCTGTCCTGAAAAACCAGCAGATATACCAATGGACTATTTTGTTAGTTATCTAAAGTGTTATTTAACTTTAGCTGAATTTAGTATGGAAAGGTATGGGTTCAGGGAGTTGAAAGGTGCCAAGTAAATCCAAGTAGATCAAACATTCAAAGCCCCCTCTCAATTTTCTTGTCTTGAAAACAAGCATAACATATGCATTCATTTTCATTATCTTAACCATCGCGGTTGAGTTCATAACTTAGGACGTTCTTCCCCAATGCAAAACATTCAATTTCAATGTAGAAACAGTATCAGACTCCATCTTTGTTTCTTTCGTTTTTTAACGGGTAAGAATGGAGGAGTAACATTGCTAATAGTGATTCAATATATTGTCATTTATTCCATATGCAAGTTATTAATGCTGATATCTGATGTGAATTGAATATGATAGTCCATGGAACAGACCTATTGCCAACACCATAACCCAAGAAGTTGTAAGAAAGTGGGCTTAAACTAAAGAGGCCCACTCTGAAGAAATTATTGCCAATTATTCTCGCGAACTTCAAAATACCGATGAGATTGGGAAAGCTCCAGAAGCACAGAAAAAAGAAACAAAACAAGCCAACCATTTGGGAAATGAAACGGTAAGGACTAGTAAAGCTCCACGTTGGATGAAGGATTATGTTCCCAAGTAGCATGTTAAGATATCATAGAATTTTAAGAGTTGCTCATTACTGCTTAGAAAGTTATAAGCATATGGGTTTGCAATTGAGAGAACAGAAAAAGGACAAGAATTTCTTTGCATTCTCTATCCTTCTCTTCTCTGGTTATTTTCATTTGATTCTTGAAAGTTAGTTAGATTGAAATAATTGGAGTCGACCTCACTCAAAGAGTGTTTAAAATATTGAATCTAATTAGTTAGATTCTATCAAGGTGTTCTCGTTGCCATGGCATCAAGGGGAATTGAGGTCTGAGGACACATTGAAAGAGCAAGAATCACGCTTAGAAGGCATCTCCAAAACTCTTCAGCAGTTTTAAGAATTGATGCTAGCGATGGATTCTCGAATTGAAGATATTTTCCTGTATACTATGAATAATTCAGATAACCGTGGACACGGCATTCTCGGACCACCATCATTTCGTATTGATGCTAATTTTGGATCTGATGTTTCTCATCATGTGCGCTCTATGCACCTTGAACTTCCTCGGTTTGATGGCTCAAACCCGGGTGAATGGATATTCCGCACAGAACAATATTTTAATATGTACTCAACTCCTGAGCATTTGGGTCTCCAAATTGTTGCAGCATATTTCGAAGGTTCGGCGTCTACTTGGTACCAATGGCTGCAAGCTAATGGGCTGCTCCGCTCTTGGAAAGAGTTTATGGTTCGATTACGACAACGATTTGGTGCCTCTTTGTTTGAAGATTGTCAAGTTCAGCTCGCTAAATTGATGCAGATACATAGCGTGTCAGAGTACCAATCTAAATTTGAATTGCTTTCTAATAAGGTGTCTGGAATCTCTTCTTATTAGTTTTTATATTAATCGGCTGAAACCGGAACTCAAACGTGATTTCCTTATGGTGCAACCTACTTCATTATTTCAAGCAATGGCGTTATCCAGGTTATACGAGCAAAAGTGTCATGACATTCGGGGTTTGGCTCTTAAAGCTTCCGGTAAACACGTGTTCTCTACATCTCTACCGGCATTTTCTTCTCAAACCTACTCCTCTAGTTCCACTGTTCCTTTACCCAAAACAAAACCTACTGCATCTCAGTCTCCTTTACCTATCAAACGACTTTCACCAACAGAATTACAAGAAAAACGGGAGAAAGGTTTATGTTTCAACCGTGACGAAAAATACAGGCAACATCGTCATTGTAAAAGCAAATACTTGCTACTTGTGGGTACTGATGTGATACTTCTCTTTTTATTCAAGAGGATTCGGAGTGCCACCAGCTTGAGGAAACGGAAGGTATCTCTGAAGTAATTATGAACGCATTAACGGGCCAATCTAATCCACAATCGTTACGTGTCAAAGGGAAATATGGTGCACATGTAGTCAACATATTGATCGATAATGGGAGCACCCACGATTTTATTCGAGAAACAACTGCCCGTCACTTGGGATTGGATCTTGTTACTACCAAAGGATTTAAAGTAATTGTGGGTAATGGAGATTTTCTACTTTGCCAAAATAAACCTGCTGACGTTGAACTTGAATTACAAGGCTATCGTTTCATTCTTGATCTTTATGCTCTACCTATTCAAGGGGCTGAGATTGTTCTTGGAGTACAATGGCTCCAAACTCTTGGACTTATATTGCAGGATTATAATCGGATGACTATGGAATTTAATTGGCTAGGCACACACATCCAGTTGCGTGGCTCTACATCACAAAAACCCTTGTTGGTTTCATTTCATCAACTAACGGCTCTATTATCACATGATCATGTTTCTCAGTTATTATATATTGTACCCACAGATGTTACACCGCCGACTCCGGAACTGCGGGATTTAATTTCAGACATCAAACACCGTGATTTAGCTGAACCATTTCAATCCTTATTACTCGAGTTTATAGATGTTTTTGCGGAACCAAAAGGGTTACCACCACATCGTATAGTAGATCATCGGATTCATTTGGAGCCTGGTACTCGACCCATCACAATACGTCCAATATCCACATTTTCAGAAAACTGATATGGAAAACTTAGTTCAAGAGATGCTTGACCAGGGCATATTTCGAGATAGCCATGGCCCTTTCTCCTCTCCCGTTTTGTTGGTTAAAAAGAAAGACATCTCTTGGCGTTTGTGGATTATCGTGCTCTTAATGTGGTCACTGTTGGTGATCAGTATTCTATTCCCACCATTGATGAATTATTTAATGAACTTCGGATGCCTTGATTTTTTCTAAATTGTATTTGCGGTCCGGCTACCACCAGAACCAAGTTCAGCACCGAGATATTCAAAAAAATGCCTTTCGCACACATAGCGGCCAGTACGAATTTCTTGTTATGCCTTTCGGCTTAACTAACGCCCCGTCAACATTTTTCAGGCACTGATGAACAAGATTTTTCTACCTTTCCTTCGACAATTTGTCATAGTTTTCTTTGATGACATTTTGGTGTATAGTAATTTAGGCGAAGATCATTGATATCATCTGTGTTTGGTTTTGGATCGTTTACGGCAGCATAAGTTATTTGCCAAGATCAGCAAATGTCACGCCCCGGGACGGGGGTTGGTTGACACCGGCATTGCTCTTAAATTTACATTCGAAAACAACAAGCCTCAGAAGTACAAAATTCAGAAACCAGTCTCTTTATTCATAAATAATGAATATCTCAATGTCCGATACCAACTCAAATGTTCTACAGCGAAAATGTAAAACCGAACATAATACTGTCTTAACAGATGCAACGGAATCTAATTACATAATTCAGAACTGAGAAAAATAACAATCTTCTTCACCAGCCCCAAAACTGATGATGTTCTTCTTCTTCTAGTAATTCTTCTTCGCTCTTATCTGAGATGGATTTGGTGGGTGAGTGATATGGTTGTCACTCAGTAAGCGGGGGCGGGAATACTCCCAGTTTTCGAAATCATTTTCATACAGAAACAGTAATACGAATAGTATACAGAAATTCTAATTTTCAGAACAGAAATCAGTAATCAGTATTCAGAAATCAGTAATCAGTATTCAGTAATCAGAAATCAGAAATTTAACAAGTAAGGACAGGGCACGTTTGTAAATTTCATGGCTAAACTGATATCAGTCCCCTATATGTTCTCTCCTCTAAGGGGTGAGGCCAGTAATCAGTAATGTTCAGAATATATATTCCTACCATTAGTTCACTAGGTTCCAGTGCTTCAAAATTCAGATATCAGAAATCGATCGTACAGAACCTTGCTTTAAAACATAAATCAAAAAACTGGATTCAAGATATTTATACCTAAGCCCACTTACAGTAATTTGCTTAAAGAATTTCGGTTGAAGTCTGGAAATCTGCTTGCCTCGCTACTGGATTTTACAGCTTCGAAAAATGCACTCTCTTAGCTCTAATTTTAAGTGATAACTCAAGATTTTGTTAACAATAATTTCAGAGATTGAGGGTGCTATTTATAGGCCAAAATCTGACTGTTAGCCTTCCAATTAATGACCATAATCTGCCATTAACAGCCTTTATTCCATGTTAAATGCTTCAGTTACAAGTCCTGAGCAGAATCAGTAGCTATCTGCTGGAATCTCGCTACTGAACTCTTCTGCTGCTGGGTTCTGTCTGCTGGATTTTATCTGTTGGATTTTGTCTGCTGGAAAATACCATCTTCTGAAATATGAGTTGCTGCTGGAAATGTTAGCTTTTGCTGAAATTTGCTAGCTGCTGCTACTGCTGGAATTTCAGGTTCTCACATCCCACCCTCCTTATGAAAAGTTTCGTCCTCGAAACTTGGCTATGCATGATCCTCAAAGAGGTAAGGGTATTTTTCTCGCATCTTTTCTTCCAATTCCCAAGTAGCTTCTCTTTCGGTATAGTTGGACCATTGTACTTTGACATATGGAATAGTTCGTCGCCTCAGTACTTGGTCTTTGAAATCAACAATTCGAATCGGAATTTCTTCATACTTCAGCTCTTCATTTAGATTGCTCTCAACCAGAAGTGGTCCAGCTTCCAGAATGTGACTTGGATCAGAAATATATCTCCTCAACTGCGAGACGTGGAATACATTGTGAATTCTTGACATGTCGGGTGGGAGTGCTAATCTATAAGCAAGTGTTCCCACTTTCTCAAGAATTTCAAATGGTCCGACGTATCTGGGATTCAGTTTCCCAGCCTTATTGAATCGGATTACACCTTTCATGGGTGACACTTTCACATATGTCTTTTCTCCAACTTCAAATTCCACGGGTCTTTTTTTCAAGTCAGCCCAGCTTTTCTGTCGATCTTGTGCAGTTTTCAATCTCTCCTTAATCACAATAACTTTATCCATTGTTTCTTGGATGAGTTCGGGTCCAACGATGGCTTTTTCCCCTACTTCATCCCAATACAGTGGTGATCGACACTTTCGTCCATACAGAGCTTCGTATGGTGTCATTCCAATACTACTGTGATAACTATTGTTGTAAGCGAACTCGATTAAAGGCAGATGTTCGCTCCAATTACCACTGAAGTCTAGAGCACATGCTCTCAGCATATCTTCAAGAGTTTGAATTGTCCTCTCAGTTTGACCATCAGTTTGAGGGTGATACGCCGTACTAAGAGTAACTTTTGTCCCCATGGCTTGTTGAAAGCTCTTCCAAAATCGGGATGTAAACCTCGGATCTCTGTCTGATAGTATGCTAGCTGGAACTCCATGTAATCGTACGATCTCATTCATGTACAATGTGGCTAGCTTGTCCAAATTATAGTTCATGCGGACAGGTAAGAAATGTGCAGATTTTGTGAGTCTATCTACGATTATCCATATGCCGTCATGACTTTGTCTAGACTTTGGTAACCCGACAACAAAGTCCATGGAGATATGTTCCCATTTCCATTCTGGAATTTCTAGAGGTTGCAGAAGTCCTCCAGGTCTTTGGTGCTCTACCTTGACTTGCTGGCACACGTGACACTTGGAAACAAACATTGCCACGTCTTTCTTCATTCCACTCCACCAAAAACTTTTCTTCAAGTCTCTGTACATCTTGGTACTGCCAGCATGGACTGAAAATTTCGACTTATGTGCCTCAGACATTACTTCTTGTCGAAGGTTATCGATGTCTGGTACGCACAATCGTCCTTTCATCCACAAGATTTCTTTGTTATCCGTCTCGAAATCTGGTGTTTTCCCTTCTTTAACTTGCTCTTTTAGTTTCACCAAAGCGGAATCTCTATCCTGACTTATCTTGATTGTCTCTCGAAGACATGGTTGTCTTGTAAGTGAGGTCAGGATCGCCTTACTCATATTCTTTCGACTTAAAGCATCTGCTACCTTGTTGGCTTTGCCTGGGTGGTAGCTTATCGTCAAGTCGTAATCCTTCATGAGTTCGATCCATCGTCTTTGTCTCATATTTAGATCCTTTTGAGTGAACAAATATTTGAGACTTTGGTGATCAGTGAAAATCTCACATTTGGCTCCATAGAGATAATGTCTCCAAATTTTTAGTGCGAACACCACTGCGGCTAGTTCGAGATCATGCGTTGGGTAATTCTGTTCATACGGCTTCAATTGTCTTGACGCGTATGCTATCACCCTTCCCTCTTGCATGAGTACACATCCTAAACCTTCTTTAGATGCATCACTGTAGACGGTGTAGTCCTTACCTTCCATAGGTAATACTAGCACTGGTGTGGATGTAAGCTTCTTCTTCAAAGTCTCGAAGTTTTGCTCACATTTTTCACTCCATTGAAACTTAGAGTTCTTCTGTGTGAACTTGGTGAGGGGTATGGCTATTGAAGAGAATCCTTCAACAAATTTTCGATAATAGCCTGCTAGTCCCAAGAAGCTTCGAATTTCTTTCACATTCTTTGGTCTAGGCCAATCTGAGATTGCCTCTACTTTCTTAGGATCCACAGATACTCCTGCTGCTGATATTATGTGCCCCAAGAATATGACGCTCTCTAGCCAAAATTCGCATTTCTTGAACTTGGCGTAAAGTTCTTTTTCTCTCAGCGTCTGGAGGGTGAGACGCAGATGTTCTTTGTGATCTTCCTCACTTGACGAATATACCAGAATATCGTCGATGAATACCACAACAAACTTTTCAAGAAACGGCTTGAACACCCTGTTCATGAGATCCATGAATACTGCCGGAGCGTTTGTTAATCCGAACGGCATCACTATAAACTCATAATGTCCATACCTTGTTCTGAAGGCTGTCTTCGGAATATCGTCCGTCTTGACCTTGAGTTGGTGATAGCCTGACCTTAAGTCGAGCTTGGAAAAGACCGTCGCTCCCTTGAGTTGGTCAAACAAGTCATCTATCCTTGGAAGTGGGTATTTATTTGATTGTGATCTTATTCAGTTCTCTGTAATCGATACACAATCTCATGCTTCCGTCCTTTTTAACAAATAGGACAGGAGCTCCCCACGGAGATGCGCTTGGTCGAATTTGCTTCTTATCCAGCAGTTCTTGAAGTTGCTCATGGCTAAACTGATATCAGTCCCCTATATGTTCTCTCATCTAAGGGGTGAGGCCAGTAATCAGTAATCAGTAATGTTCAGAATATATATTTCTACCATTAGTTCACTAGGTTACAGTGCTTCAAAATTCAGATATCAGAAATCGATCGTACAGAACTTTGCTTTAAAACATAAATCATCAAACTGGATTCAAGATATTTATACATAAGCCCACTTACAGTAATTTGCTTAAAGAATTTCGGTTGGAGTCTGGAAATCTGCTTGCCTCGCTACTGGATTTTACAGCTTCGAAAAATGCACTCTCTTAGCTCTAATTTTAAGTGATAACTCAAGATTTTGGTAACAATAACTTCAGAGATTGAGGGTGCTATTTATAGGCCAAAATCTGACTGTTAGCCTTCCAATTAATGACCATAATCTGCCATTAACAGCCTTTATTCCATGTTAAATGCTTCAATTACAAGTCCTGAGCAGAATCAGTAGCTATCTGCTGGAATCTCGCTACTGAACTCTTCTGCTGCTGGATTTTATCTGCTGGATTTTGTCTGCTGGAAAATACCATCTTCTGAAATATGAGTTGCTGCTTGAAATGTTAGCTTCTGCGGAAATTTGCTAGCTGCTGCTACTGCTGGAATTTCAGATTCTCACAGCAAATGTCGGTTTTGCCAACACACAATTGATTATTTGGGACATACTATGGGTTCTGGAAAAATCCAAGCCGATCCCACCAAATTGGAAGCCATGGATAATTGGCCTCTACCCAAGACCGTAAAACACCTTCGTGGATTTTTGGGTCTCACTGGCTACTATAGAAGATTTATAAGTGGTTACGCAACAATAACAGCTCCACTCAGCTATTAAAAAAAGAGGCCTTTGTTTGGTCTGAAGCGGAAACTTCAGCATTTGATGCTCTTAAATCTGCTATGATGGAAGCCCATGTTCTTCATTTACCAAATTTTTCGAAGGTTTTTGAGGTCGAAACAGATGCTTCAAATGTTGGGATCGGAGCTGTACTTATGCAAGAGGGCCACCCAGTCACTTATTTCAGCAAGAAATTGGGTTTTCAAATGTCTGCTGCCTCAACCTATATTAAAGAATTACACGTAACCGAGGCGATTCCCAAATGGCATCAATATTTGTTGGGCAGGCCTTTTATTGTCCATACAGATCATAAAAGTTTAAAAGAATTACTTGGCCAGATTATTCAAACACCGGAACAAGAATATTTTCTGCGCAAGTTGTTGGGCTTCCGGTTCACAATTGAATACAAGCCCGGTCGAGCAAATGTTGCAGCGATAATTTGTCATGTGTTTATGAAGATGTTGACCATGGAATAGATAGTCATTTTTTGGCTATAATAGATCCAATTTTTTCTATTCTTACGGAGATACGACAGATGAATACTGACGATGCTCACTAACGAGATTTACATCATCGCTTTCATTCTGGGGTCTTTACCGATGGTGCTTGCAAGGTACAAGATGGAATTTTATTCTATAAGGGCAAACTTTATTTGTCTTCTGAATCACCATTATGCACCAGCATTATCAAAGAATACCATGAAACACCGATAGGAGGTCATGCTGGGGTTGCAAGAACTTTGGCCCGTGTTATGGCTAATTTTTTCTGGCCCACCATGCGTCAGGATGTGAAGAATTTGCGTGCCGCTGCTCAATATGTCAACATGTTAAGTACTCTACAGCCCTACCATAAGGTTTGCTCCAACCTCTGCCAATTCCCGACCAACTTTGGGATGATTTATCTCTTGATTTTATTGTCAGACTTCCAAAATCCAAAGGATATACAGTTATTCTCGTGGTGGTGAACCGATTGTCCAAATACGCACATTTTGGTTACTGCTATAACGGTGGCTGATTTGTTCAATGACCTGGTGGTCCGTTTGCACGGTATTCCAAGATCTTTGGTTTCAGATCGTGACCCAATTTTCACTAGTTAATTTTGGAAGCAGCTATTTGAAATGCAAAGGGACTACTTTACGTATGGCAACTGCTTATCACCCAGAAACAAATGGACAAAGTGAGGTCCTTAATCGATGCTTAGAAGATTACTTGAGGGCATTTGTGGCTGATACACCCCACAAGCGGTATTTCATTCTTGGGCCAGGCAGAATATAGCTATAACACAGTTTTTCACTCATCTATTGGCATGTCACCATTTAAAAGCTTTATATAGGAGGGAACCTCCTTCAATTCCCAGCTATTTACGTGGCAGTTCACATAATGATTCTTTAGACTCTACACTAAGCACACGGGATGCTATTCTATGAACTCTTAAAGAATACCTTCATCGTGCACAAAACCGCATGAAAATTCAAGCTAACCGCCACCACAAAGAATTACATCTTGAACCTGGTTCCTTCGTGCTGGTAAAATTGCAGCCTTACCGCCAAATATCAGTTGCAAAACGCAAAAATTACAAGCTGAGTTATCGTCATTTATGTCCCTTAAGCATTCTAGAGCGTGTTGGTTCTGTGGCTTACAAATTAGAATTATCTATGAGTAGCAAAATTCACCCCGTTTTTCATGTATCTCGACTGAAACCATTTGAAGGACCATTGCCAAGTGCCCCTCCTGTTCTTCCCACAGTGGTTGTGGCAAATAAGTTTGTTCGCTTTCCTTCAGCTATTTTAGCACAACGCGAGCTCTTTAGGAAAGGTACACTGGTTCCTCAAATCCTTATTCAGTGGTCCAATTATGCACACGTGGGTTGATTTTTTCAACATTTGGTCATGAATTTCCCCAACTAGACCTTGGGGACAAGGTCACTTTCAATGGAGAGGGGAATGATAGTCCATTGAACATAGCTATTGACAACACCATGGCCCAAGAAGTTGTAAGAAAGTGGGCTGAAACTAAAGAGGCCCATTCTGAAGAAATTATCGACGATTATTCTCGAGAACTTGGAAATACCAATGAAATTGGGAAAGCTTCAGAAGCACATAAAAAGAAACAAAGCAAGCCAACCATTTGGGAGATGAAATGGTAAGGACTTGTAAAGCTCCCCGTTGGATAAAGGATTACGTTCCCGAGTAGCATGTTAAGATATACAATTTTAAGAGTTGCTAATTACTGCTTAGAAAACTATATGCATATGGGTTTGTAATTGGGAGAACCGAAAACGAGAATTTCTTTACACTCTCTATCCCTCTCTTCTCGTCTCTCATTCTGTGTTTTACTTTCTATCTACATATTTATGGTTGTTCTTCACTTGATACTTGAAAGTGAGTTAGATTGAAATAGTTGGAGTCGACGTCACTCAAAGAAGGATTAAAACAGTCTTCACTAGTTCTTGGTGCTTATTTTGATCCTTGATTGTTTCTTGTTTCCATGTAAGTGATTTAATATCTTAATTGGTATAATATTTTGAATAAGTATAAATCTGTCTGATGGCTCAAGACCCTTCTTTTAAAATTTCCCGACCACGACCATATAGATATTTTGTCAGCTATACACTTGAATCCAAGCTAAAGCGGGAAGCTGCAGAACCGCCAATAACGTAAGATGTAACAGAATTTTAGAAAGTTCACACATAAAAAGAAACTATACCACACACATAAGATCTGAGTCTTGATTACACCTAAACCAATTGAAACACTCAGAACCGAAGCAAATGAACACCAACCTAGATCATAACTCCAACATTTCTGAATAAATTTAAATTTCACATAAATCCACCAAAGAATAGCAAAGAAACACACATAATAGACGAGATTTACCAGGAAGTGACGAGCTTTATGGACTGGGCGATAGCAAACGCCAAGAGGGCAGACATCAACGGGCAATTTGTCAAAAATGAGGACGAATCATACGAGGTGGTCGCTCCAGCTGCTGCTGCAGTTGACTTTTGCATCGAATCTTGGATCATTCCCATGTTCGATCCCACCGTTTCATCCATTCCCATCAATTTTTATCTGTCTTTCGTCCTTCTCCAATCCTCAAAATTGACTTTTATATCAAAAACCGATCTGGGCTCCAATTATTTACGTCCTTTTCTTCGTCACCTTCAACTACGTATAGATTCAGGTAAATAATTGCGCTCTAGACGCCTATTTTTGACGTTTTCAGTTCAAGAGAATGGAGAAAGAGACAAAACGGAGGCTAAATCGATCTTGGGAAGAGAAACGAGGAGGAGTCAGAGGATATGTTCGAGTCTTCAACCATCAACAAGTCGTGTGTTTTCACGAGTGATGTTCGGCTTTTTGGTTGGAAATGGACGAAGCTACGACGACGTGATATTGAATATGAATTCAAACATATGGCAAACGAGGAAATAGGGAGTGTTGGGAGTGTGAATTCAATAAAAGGCAACGGGATGTATTTTACTGTTTTATTTTTTATTTAAAATTTTAATTTTATATAAATAATTTAAAATTTATTTAAATTAAAAAACATATAATAATCACACCTACGTCTCACCCCGCTCTTTTCAATTTTTCTGGTTCTTTTTGTACCATTCTTCCCATCACCATTTTTGTCAAATTTGTTTGGTTTTTCATTATACACGTGGTAACAATGAGTTTACAAGATATTGATTTGGAATAAATCCAACGAGACAATCACGTGGTAAGAACTCAATTTAATATGTTGATTTTTACCACTAATTTTTTTATTGGGTCGAGCTCGACTCACGGTTAGCATGTTCTTCAAGTGCAATCTATTTGTTGGTTCCTTGTTCGACTATTGCCCATCCTAAATAGATCGATTTCGACACATGACATACACACAACGAATTTTGGGTCGAAGCTTAACACTAGATCGAGCTTGCAGTTCTTTACATCTGGGTCGAGCTCTACCTCGACCCCGAGCTCGACCCAGATGTAAGAACTCGACCCACCGTGGGTCGAGGCTTGATGTTTGGGTCGAGGCATTGGGTCGAACCTCGACCCAATTTTTTAATATAACACGAAACAATTTTAATTTGTAATTAGTAATATTTTTTGCTGATTTACTTCTCCTAAAATGTTTACATAATTATAAATTATTTATATACTTGAAATACATTCTAATTATATTTCACGTCATCATCATAAAATAGCAATTATATATTATAACATTATCAATTTTTATGTTAAATTCAATCAATATCTTTTGATTATCAATTTTTATTTATTAATTATCTCATATTAAAATGTTTAACATAAATATAAATTATTTATGTTTTAACATATTTAACAATTAGACTCAATCTCGACTCAAATTATTTACTTGAACTAAAATCGACTCAAAATCAACCCAGACCCTAAATCTCAAACCCCAAACTCCAAGTCTCCACCCACTCAACCCACTCCACCATCCACTCACCCAAAATGTACCCATTCCACCCAAACTCCAACACAATACATTACAATAACTCACTGCACCCAAACTCCACCCACTAGACTCACTTTACCACAAATACATTACAATCTCTATAAAGAAAAGCACAAAACTCAACACAATAATAAAATCGATTGTCTTTAAATTCAAAAAAATTATATATCATTCAACCAGATCTTCTATCAAATTTTACAATAAAAGGAAATCTGTTTTATTTTTTTCTTTCACGTCTTCTCTTGATCACATGAGGCAATACTAACATATGCAATATATTCGACCCTCTCAACCTACGGCTCATTTGAAATATGCAAAGGTGTGAAGAGCTTGGGTCGAGCTCGATCCAGTGTGAAGAACTCGACCCAAGCCCTTCACACCTCGACCCAAGTGGGTCGAGCCGACCTACCTGTGGGTCGAGGGTTTGATGTTTGGGTTGAGGGGCGAGGTTTGGGTCGAGCCTATTGTTATTCCACCTAAAACTCAGTGACTCGACCCAATTTTTTACTATAACACTACTTAATTTAAAATTTTGACAATTAATAACATTTTTTTTGTGTGCAGATTTACTTCCCCATGAAAGAAACATGGAGGCTCGACTCATTGAGATACATTAAATATTCAATCGAGTGAACATGCTGGAGTGAAATTTGTTATGAATTTTTTAAGTTCCACTATTGTTATGAATTTTAGATACATTAAACATTCAGTCAAGTAGATATTCAACTCACATGGGTCGACTAAATTATACATTCTTAACATTATGTTCAACTTGTGGGGACCCGGACGCTAATCATCATCTTAATCATCTTTGGGATTTAATTATCAATTAAGATAAACATGGTCTAAAAATTTTTTTCTTTAAAATGCAAGTGCGGAGCGTAATGGAATGTAACTAATATACATCTCAGTATATAAGTACAATAATGTAAAACAATTATTCAAACTAGTCTAAGGTTCAACTACTAAATTTCAAGTATTAAATCAAGTCTACAATAAGTCCGGAATCACCACTCTAAACTCGTCTTCTCTCATCATCTTCTTGACCCCGATCCTGTCCCACCTGTTGTCATGCACACATACAAAACAAGACAACAGCCGGATACTCCGGTGAGAATAAATCCCAGTATAAATAATGTATACATGCAGTTAACTGAATTAACATAAAAGCATGAATTATATCTTATCACCTATAGCATAATCAAACAACATGTATCCATACCAGTCTGTAAATAAAACATGAATCGTAATCTACGAAACATAAATCAATACGGATCTGTAAATCAAATTCTAGTCTCAATATCTAAAACTCGACTCATCTCTCATTCTAATCTAGGGATCCCGGTGAATAAGAACGTAACAAGTCTCCCACCTACTACTACCAGTCGCAGTGGCGGTACGTTCTTATTTCTGGACTTTGGTCTAATATATATCGAATAGAATGCTATCTGTATCTGAAGCATAACGATATACCAAACGTCCAGTGCCTTGGCGTATCTACCAAGACTAAGCTTATTCTGACAATGTGCAATGGGTCAGTGACAAGTCTGTCATAATCTCACCCCTCTGTCAGTGACTCTCACTTAATAGCTATCTGCTCTCTACTTCTAATTCAATCGAATAAGTACAATCATTTAAAGAAAGCATAAAGGTACAACAGAAACAATACCATGCAAGTATGTGGTTTAGAGAAACTCGAGTTAAATCTAACTCAAGTCGATCTCCCAATTAACATCGATTTATACCTTTCTCTTCTCGGTCTGATGAAGACGAAGTCTTGTATTCCAATCTGTCCATATCCACATCTGATAATGACAATCATATAAATACCATATCAGTATATAACTCAATTCAAGACATGTTCTGATCAATACTCAAATCGGTATATAATGTGATCCATATCTGAACAAGGTACAATCTAATTCATATCAATGATATCACGATACAATCGAAATCATTACTGAATCTGATCAATCTCAATCAATACTGAATCTGATCAATATCAATCTACTGATGTTTCGATGGCATAACAATACAGTCACGATAACCCCGTCTATCTCAACATCACAGATATAATACCAGAATTCATAACCAGTATCAGTACAACTCATAATCTGAATAATAACACAACTCTGATATAAAATCTCAACTAAATCAACTCTGAAATTCATAACAATTTCATAAACAGTCTATTCTTTAATCTGACTTCAGTTATACAATGTCTACTGTAGCAGAAACATCATATCTGATTCATATTCAATTCTGACAATATCATAAATTCAAATCATGTCTAAACGTAACGAAACTTACGTCCAGTTGTAGCCTGCGTCGATAGGAACACAGTACTGAAGTCGGATTCAAAAACAGACGGACGGATTTCTCACAAAAGGCGTAAGAATATTTCAATTCTTTCTTGCACTTCCCTCGGCTCTTTCTTTCCTTCATTCTCATGGATTTGCATGTAGGTATATATATATATATATACACGTTCCTTAGGTAGGAGGCAAGTGGCTTAATCTTCATACTGCACGTCGCGCCGCGGGTGCGCTCACTTTTGCGCCGCGGGTGCGCTCCATGTATTGATATGCATCAACTTTCCCCGAAGCTTGGACCGAGGGTGCGCTCTGTCTTTTAACGCGGGTGCGCTGACCCTACTGGTACAACACCGCGGGTGCGGTCTGTCTAGCACCACGGGTGCGCTCAATCTCCAGTAACAACTTTCATACCCTACTGTCCATACACCGCGGGTGCGGTATATTTCCAAGCGCAGGTGCGGTCTCCCTATCTTCAAAAACTCTAACTTTCTGTCCACCTACCGCGGGTGCGGTAGAAAAAGAAGTACGGGGCGGTGTCTCATCAATGCAATATTTCATAATCTCATCTTATCCACCTAAAATTTTTGGGCATTACATTTCTCCCCCTCTTAGATGTGAGTTCATCCTCGAACTCACAAGCAATCAATCAAAGCATATACAAAAGCATTATCATCAGAACTAAATAAATACTCATATCACGAAATAGTTCTGAACATCTTTATCTCATCTCTGGTTCTGTCTCCCAAGTAGCTTCTTTAATGCCATGACAACTCTACTGGACTTTCACAAGTGAAATAGTCTTCGTTTTGAGCTGCTTATTTCTACTGATTCTGATTCCAATCGGAAATATTAATTCAAGAAGTACCATATCACAATATCATTTGAAGTAACTCTGCTAGAATCGATCTCGTAATACTGGCTATACAACCTCCGCATATACCAATCCACAGCTCATAACAAATCAATCTCATAGGCTGTTATCGAATCTGTTTATCCCGGTCAAGGATATATTCAATCTTCGATCTCATATACCAATCGTCATCACTCGACGTTGGCATATTGAGTCTGTCTATTCTGAGCTGTCATCATATGCCTCGGAATTAGCCTCACTTCCTTTTTCATATTTCTGATCAATTTAGATTAAAGTTCATATACCTTAAAGATATCATCTCTATATGAAAGAAATCTGTGGTACTCACTGTACAATATTTTATCTACAACTATCTCATTACTCTTCTGATGGCTATTATCATACTATAATTCATAGGATGACAATATGTCATATTAACTAGTGCTACCATCCAGCACTACAAATCCATAATTATCTTCTAATATCTGGATAGTACACTCTGGCTATCTGTCAGTCTGTGGATAATATTTGAATGGGTTCAAGGTATATTCTGCCACAATTACAAAATCAATCATAATCACAATCTGATATACTCTACTTCGGCATTCTAGTTATTCTGACCACTTTTCTGACATCGATCTGTGTCATTTGGTCATGTTTGTACGTTATCTTGTACAAACTAATAGATATAGATTGAACAATCTGTCAATCACAATCATATTACATCACAATCTGGAAATTATTGCAGTGGTCTTATTACGAAATTCATCGAAATATACTCCCCATGTCTAGTCAAGAATATACAAATTCTGTAATAAATCTTCTGATCTCTATCTTTCTATCTTCATTTATTGGCGGTTCAGACATTTCAGTACCATTCTGCCAACATTTCAGCATAAATTCTGCCATAATTGATTTAATCTGTCTATATCAAAACTATCTGTTCGAATTATCATATAATTTCTGTTACCTGAACGACTACTGAATCCATTTCTGTGCGCTTCTGACCCTATCTGTCATTTCCAATTCGAACTATTTGGTATAAACAATCAGTTAATAATATAAATTAAAGAAAAATACCTACCTGGTATTCGGTTCTGATTGTCGATATCAAATTTTGTTGTACAATTCTGAAACATTTGACATCACAAGATAATCATTCCCATACCGTAAAATCACATATCTGTCACTCTGATCGATGCTCTGTTCTGATTATTGAAATTAAGCTCTGAACATTCTGATTATATTTCTGATCTACTGAAATTCTCGAATTCAACTCTGATTCGGATTGAACTGTATATAATCTCAACGGTTCACATTGATCTGTATCAAATACGGCTGTAGAAATATAACAATACTCAGGCAGACACAAAATAACAATCGTATACGAAAATCTGTCAATTCAGACCAAACATAAATTTCTGACATTTCTGACATTTATGCTCTTTCTGATATCGGTATTATTCTTATCTACTGATCATGATCTCAACTGTGTCAAAATCAATCGGTATACTAACTTCAGATATCGCATATTCTGAATACAATATGTTTCAAGCAGGATTCATATCTGAATAATTTCTATATACGATAATCACAGTTCTCAGAGTATTCAATACAATCTTCAGATATTCGATTCAGTCAATCAGATGCTGCAATTATATCAAAATATCATAGATACAACAAGCATGAAATCATCAGAATATCTCTGAACATACTGAAACATGCCAACGAGAAACACTAAATCAAATGTAACTCCTGGTCGGTACTCTTCTACTGATCTTTCAATTCTTTCAATTCATTAAGTGTCATTCTGTACATTCAATATCATCCTGTACTGAATTCTAAAACGACACCCAATACCTGGTATCGATTCAATTCTGAAATCTATCTTTCTGATACAAAGCAAATCTGAAATCTTATCTGGCAATTATTAGCCAACTCGTACATCACTGGCAATCTGCCAATGCTAGGCTCGATTTCAGTACATCTACTAAATACATATGGATACCATCTGCTCCTTTCTGTATCAATCGAGTCATAGACAATATAGATATAAAAGGAATTCTAAATCTAGAACCCTTACCGTGAAATCTTTACTCATCAGCCATATCTGGTCTGAATTTTATACTCTCCTGAAAGGAATCTATAATAGTTCTGTACTTGTTCAGCATATTACTATCAATAATGCACTCAACTTAGAAAATACAAGTACATCATAATCTAACTCAATATTATTCTCATCTTACTGTAGTATACAATTTTTCACAGAAATCTCTGATATCCATCTTTCTTTCTAAAAAAATAAGGGAATCAATACTACAGTACAATCAGACTCAACAGATACAGCATATCTCAATGCAACTCAGTCAAAGATGATCGTAGGGAATGCATTAGTATATATCAATACCTATGCAATATAATCATAAAAGAACAATACCTGCCACTCTATCATCAGGTGTGTCCTATGTCTGTTCCTCGGTCTTCTGCTCCCTAAAATCTTCGGGAACTTCTCTGAGGACAAACTCTAGCAAAGTGTCCCGGCTGTCTACAAATATGGAAACTATCAGTCACTCCCTGGCATTGCTCTGTGGAATGTCTCCCTCCGCAAGTTCTGCAATATACTCCAGTACAACTCGGGCTGGAACCACTGAAGCTAGACGAACCACTCAGTCCGCTCCCTAACTTCTTGAATGGCTTTTTTCGAGCTTTCAGCAAATCTTGCTTTCCACTCGTACTGCAGCGATCAAATCGGAGAGGGGATTGCTGTATCTGGGGTTGCATCGCATACACCCTTTTTAGTTGTCTAATCAGACTCGCCTCCGCTCTCTTCGCTTTACTCAAGGCATTAGCAAAATGATAAGGTCGCTGCATATTCATCAATGCATCTATCTTCGAGTTCAATCCTCTGATGAACTGATCCGCTACAGCTTCATCATTTCTAGCAACATGAGGGACAAAACGTAGCAAGGTAAAGAACTGGCCCAAATACTCATCAATACTCAAGTGACCCTGTCTCAAATTTGAAAAATCTGCACTTTTGTCTTGTCTGTATGATACGGGGAAAAATCTTTGATAGAATTCAACCTTAAAAATTTTCCACGTAATTAGTGAACTACGTTGTTCCAAAGCTTCTTTGGTTATTAGCCACCAACTTCTTGCAGTCTCTTTTAGCTGGTTCCCAATCAGTGTAACTCTACAATCATCTGTGAAACCAAGAAATTCAAATAGCATTTCTATGTTTTCAAGCCAATTCTCACAATCTACTGGCGTCTGAGTACCCTTTAAAATCGGCGGTTGAAACGACTGAAACCTCTTCATCTGTGTTTCCATCGGAGTTTCTGATACATCTATCTGTTCAGTCGAAGTACTACCCCTTTCTGGAATTCTTCGTGGAGGTATATCTGCTTATCAAACCATTAGTACTCAAATACTACAAATCTGTTCCAATCTTTCTCTGATCATCTTACTGCTGATCAAGAATCAAATCTGATTCATACTCAATAATACATATTACCAATTCAAATCAGATAATTAGATAACATGTATTTAAAGCAGTAAAGCATAATGTCATGCTAGCACACACAATGTAAGTCAACATTAAAATAAATCTCATGCTAGCAATCACATGCAAGGAAAGAAAACTCAATCTACCCCGCTCATTCTCTTCTATCTCAGTCTAAAGGATTTATCGCTCTGATACCACCTGTTGTGGGGATCCGGACACTAATCATCATCTTAATCATCTTTGGGATTTAATTATAAATTAAGATAAACAGGGTCTAAAAATTTTTTTCTTTAAAATGCAAGTGCGGAACGTAATGAAATGTAACTAATATACATCTCAGTATATAAGTACAATAATGTACAACAATTATTCAAACTAGTGTAAGGTTCAACTACTAAATTTCAAGTATTAAACCAAGTCTACAATAAGTCCGGAATCACCACTCTAAACTCGTCTTCTCTCATCATCTTCTTGACCCCGATCCTGTCCCACCTGTTGTCATGCACACATACAAAGCAAGACAACAGCCGGATACTCCGGTGAGAATAAATCCCAGTATAAATAATGTATACATGCAGTTAACTGAATTAACATAAAAGCATGAATTATATCTTATCACATGTAGCATAATCAAACAACATGTATCCATACCAGTCTGTAAATAAAACATGAATCGTAATCTACGAAACATAAATCAATACGGATCTGTAAATCAAATTCTAGTCTCAATATCTAAAACTCGACTCATCTCTCATTCTAATCTAGGGATCCCGGTGAATAAGAACGTAACAAGTCTCCCACCTACTACTACCAGTCGCAGTGGCGGTACGTTCTTATTTCTGGACTTTGGTCTAATATATATCGAATAGAATGCTATCTGTATCTGAAGCATAACGATATACCAAACGTCCAGTGCCTTGGCGTATCTACCAAGACTAAGCCTATTCTGACAATGTGCAATGGGTCAGTGACAAGTCTGTCATAATCTCACCCCTCTGTCAGTGACTCTCACTTAATAGCTATCTGCTCTCTACTTCTAATTCAATCGAATAAGTACAATCATTTAAAGAAAGCATAAAGGTACAACATAAACAATACCATGCAAGTATGTGGTTTAGGGAAACTCGAGTTAAATCTAACTCAAGTCGATCTCCCAATTAACATCGATTTATACCTTTCTCTTCTCGGTCTGATGAAGACGAAGTCTTGTATTTCAATCTGTTCATATCCACATCTGATAATGACAATCATATAAATACCATATCAGTATATAACTCAATTCAAGACCTGTTCTGATCAATACTCAAATCGGTATTACAATCTAATTCATATCAATGATATCACGATACAATCGAAATCATTACTGAATCTGATCAATCTCAATCAATACTGAATCTGATCAATATCAATCTACTGATGTTTCGATGGCATAACAATATAGTCACGATAACCCCGTCTATCTCAACATCACAGATATAATACCAGAATTCATAACCAGTATCAGTACAACTCATAATCTGAATAATAACACAACTCTGATATAAAATCTCAACTAAATCAACTCTGAAATTCATAACAATTTCATAAACAGTCTATTCTTTAATCTGACTTCAGTTATACAATGTCTACTGTAGCAGAAACATCATATCTGATTCATATTCAATTCTGACAATATCATAAATTCAAATCATGTCTAAACGTAACGAAACTTACGTCCAGTTGTAGCCTGCGTTGATAGAAACACAGTACTGAAGTCGGATTCAAAAACAGACGGACGGATTTCTCACAAAAGGCGTAAGAATATTTCAATTCTTTCTTGCACTTCCCTCGGCTCTTTCTTTCCTTCATTCTCATGGATTTGCATGTAGGTATATATATATATATATATATACACGTTCCTTAGGTAGGAGGCAAGTGGCTTAATCTTCATACTGCACGTCGCACCGCGGGTGCGCTCACTTTTGCGCCGCGGGTGCGCTCCATGTATTGATATGCATCAACTTTCCCCGAAGCTTGGACCGCGGGTGCGCTCTGTCTTTTAACGCGGGTGCGCTGACCCTACTGGTACAACACCGCGGGTGCGGTCTGTCTAGCACCGCGGGTGCGCTCAATCTCCAGTAGCAACTTTCATACCCTACTGTCCATACACCGCGGGTGCGGTATATTTCCAAGCGCAGGTGCGGTCTCCCTATCCTCAAAAACTCTAACTTTCTGTCCACCTACCGCGGGTGCGGTAGAAAAGGAAGTACGGGGCGGTGTCTCATCAATGCAATATTTCATAATCTCATCTTATCCACCTAAAATTTTTGGGCATTACACAACTATTGTTATCAATTTTTTAACAATGCACTTAATTATAATACATAAATCATATTAAAATATTTACATAATTATAAATTTTTTATATACGTCAGATACATTCTAATTATATTTAAAGTCATCATCATAAATATCAATTATATATTACAACAATATCAAAACTCAAAATCCACCAACTCGACCTACTCGACCCAAACCCTAAACAAAACCCCAAACTCCACTCACTCGATCCACTCGAACATGAAACTCACATCCTGAAGAGTTAAAAAAACAAGTGAGGAAATTTAAGAATTGGATTTCATTGCCCTATCATTTATAGAGTCTTGTGTACATTTATGCTTAACAAATGAATAACATTTTAACACAGAATGTTTGTTGTAACAAAAAAAAAAACAATTATTATTCCTTCTATTAGCTGCAGACAATTTCGGAAATCCTCGTGCTTTAACACTCTAGGCTAACTTCTCTTGTTATTTCACTGATTCGGCTGTCATGTGTTGTGGGCTTGTTGTTCTTTTCCTTTAACTTGGAGAACCAACAGTTTTATTGCTATCCTGTTCGGTTGGCCACTGAGGAAAAAGATGAACATGCGGGGAGATCAAGAACTGGGAAGGATTTGTTTGGCTATGACAACACGACTGTGATCTGTCTGTAATATGTGCTCCTCTGCATAGTTCGATCCACATGAGTTATTGCTTAATAGTAAGCCATCCACCCGAGGGGACGTAGAAGTTATATCAGATCCTTCCCAGCAAATTTCATGAGCTCTGCCTTTGCTGCCTCCATCACCACTTTAAAGTCCATTTGTGCATACCTTCCCCTGAAATTTAGTATAGCAACGACGATTCAGCTCGAGTCTCGAAAAACAACAGCAGATTACAACTAAAATTTCAGATATATTCAGTTTAATGAGTTGACTGTCCTACTACCCCTGCAGTTTATGGATATATAGACTATTGCCCTTTTTTGCAGCTATACCAGAAATGAGTTCTTGACCAAGTAGTTGAGGGAAAGGCAGGGCTGGAAAGTCCACGGAATATTCTTGCAATTGCCCGAGGAGTAAATTTCGCATGTGAATTACTCCGGAGAAAAACCTGACACCAATAAAGAGACAAAAAGGTTACAACTTTGCCTAATAGAGTCCCTCTCCACCATAAAAAATTAGAAAGCTCAGAAATTATACCTTCACGTCAGCTCTTAAAAATGGACTGCAGAGGGAAATAATGTTGATGTTAGTCCAATGATACAATAGCTGCTAAGAATTGCAAAAAATTGGAAACAATAGTTTGAACCTGCTTTGATCCATCTGGTTTGTGAGAACATCAGCATCAGCATCCCGAGTGAAGTACTCCAGAATTTTTGTCAGCAGACATGCAGTGTGTTGGTTCATGTAGCAACCTTGGGCCCTGTCACAAAATTTTGTACCAAAGACTGCAGCATTATATGCTGCATCAATTTTCCGGATCTACATCAAAGGCAGATCAAATGTTACTACAGAAATGCAACTGGTAAATAAAACTAAAGGTGAGCTTAAAGCCAAGCAAGAAGATGTACAAGAAGCATATGCCCCATACAGAATCTTCCACTTGCACCAGTTACCCTTGAAGGATGGAACAGAAAAGGAACAAAAACAAAATAAAAGACCAGAATGAAGGATGAAAGCCGGCCAATAAGATGACAAAGAACAATCACCTTACAGGTCTCGATCTCACGTAGCCAATTAGAAAGGTCTGCTGCCAAAGAACATATATCTTTCGGGACCTCAAGAACTCGGTAACAGTAGGCCTGATCTTTTAATTAATACGTAATTTCCCCCTTCAACTGATGCAAGAAAATGTTCTAGTTTATCAATACACTGAAATGTATAATGGTTATGTTGTGTTAGGACAGCAAATATATTACCGTTGGCAGTGCCAAACAATAAGTCCCTTACTCTACTTATCTAGCATCTTATGTGATCAAGCAAATTTACTGTTCAGGCAAAATTGTTCTTTACCTCTTATAGTTTGTCTTTCAAGTCCTATGTGCAATGCGCCAACTAGCAAATTACTGTAAGTGGGCTTATGTATAAATATCTTGAAAACATTTTGATGACTTCTGTTTTGAAGCAAAGTATATGTATTTTTGAATTCTGATATCTGATTTTTGAAGCACTGAAATTCACAAACGTGCTCAGTGCTTGCTTACTTGTTAAATCTCTTATTTCTGTTCTGAATACTGATTCCTGTTCTGAAAATAAGAGTTTCTGTATATTATTTGTATCACTGTTTATGTTGAAAATGACTTTGAAAACTGGGAGTTATTCCCGCCCCCGCTTAATGAGTGACAACCATATCACTCACCCACCAAACCCATCTCAGATAAGAACGAGGAAGAATTGTTAGAAGAAGAAGAGCAGATCCAGTTCTGGGGCTGGTGAAGAAGACTGTTATTTCTCAGTTCTAGTTTATGTTTTTCCACTGCATCTGTTGAGACGTTGTTATATTTGGTTTTACATTTCCGCTGTAAAACATTAGTCATTTGACTTTGTATCAGACAATGGATATACAATATTATGAATAAAAGATTGGTTTCTGAATTTTGTACTTCTAATGTTTGTTGTTTTCGAATGTAAATTTGAGAGCAACGCCGGTGTCGACCAACCCCGTCCCTGGGGCGTGACATTGAAGTGATATCAGAGCAAACCAGGTTTCATAATCTGGGGAGGAGGAACTAGAAAAAATGAGTTCTGATAGGCTTCTGAAAATAAGTTCTGATAAACTACTGTAAAAGACTACTGAAAATAAACTACTGTAATAGATTACTGAAATGAGAAGGGAAAAAAAAATTTCAGTAGACCAAAATCAGTAGACCGGAACCAGCAGATGACCGAAAAACAGTAGCATCAAAACCAGTAGTCTTGGTACACTTCATGTTCTTGATGTGAAGGATTTTTAGTAAATTTTTCACGAGATTATGAGACCGAAAAATTTTGAGCTATTTTATTCTATTGAATGTTATAGGCTGTACTGATTCTATTCTTTCCAGTAATTGTCTATAACTTGACTTGTACCCTTGAGATCATTTCTGAACCTTCACTCTCATGTTTTGGTTGTAGGATATGGCTGACCAGAGTAGCTACATTAAGAGCTTAGAGAAGAAGCTAGAGAAACTAAAGGAACGTAACTACTGCCTAGAGCTGGACAAAGATGAATTAGAGCGTCGAGCAGAACAGTTAAGAGGTGATGTTCAACAATATACTCACTATCTACATGAGGCAGAAGAGGGGAATACGAAAGCTCAAAAGGAGTTCGAAACCTCCCAAAAGACTGTTGCAGAGTTAATCGAGTTACGTGATACTATGGTTGAGAAGATCCAAGTGCTTAAGGATCAAAATCACCAACTTGTGCATCAGCATAATCAGTATTATGAACAGACTGATGCTCAGATTCATGAGTTGCAGAGCACTGATGAAGTTCTTAGCGACCAGAATGCAGTTCTGCATGGTCATATTGAACATCTGGAAACAATAATAGCCAACCATGAAGGTGAACCCGAGGAGGATCCCGAAGAAGAAGAAGAAGTCGAAGAGGATCATATGGATTTGGGATTAGGAGAAGTAATAGATTAGACCTTCAGTAGTAGTTCTTTGTAATAGCACTTGTTCCATTTACATTTATGTTAGCATTTTCGAAGTTTAGTTGTAATTGCACTTTCGTGAAAATCAATAAAATTTATTTCTATCCATTGGTTTCATATTTAATTTTTGAGCAATTACACAATTATTTTGATTCCTTTATATAGTCTCTATTCTGACAGCCACCTTAGAAATTTCATATTTGTAGGAAATGGACGGAAGACCCATGAGAAACAATCGCAACCCTCGTTATGGAAACTGCAACAACCGCAACGATGAGGCTGCACAACAACCACCATCAGCAGTTGGCCTCAGTCAAGCCGATCTGATGGCTATAGCCACGATTGTGGCAACCACGCTACAAGGGTTTGTCAACCCTAATGTTAATCAGCCACCGCCACCACCTCCAGCTCAGAATGGGACTAAGCAGCATTATGAATCCCTCCGAAGAGCAAGAGTCCCGAACTTCGATGGAAGCTCCGATCCTGAGGTAGGACAGAAATGGATGAAGGATGTGGAGAATCATCTTCAACTACTTGAGGTTCCACAAGGAATCAAGGTAGATGTGATTACGCCTTTTCTTGTGGATAAAGCAGCCAAATGGTGGGAAGGAGTCTCACCAGCTATGTTAGGGGCGGGACCTATCACGTGGCAAAGGTTCCGAGAGGCATTTCTGAAGCAGTACTTCCCGACAGCAGTTCGAGTGCAGAAGCTGTCAGAATTTGAAAGCTTGGTTCAAGAACCAAATATGACAGTGGTGGAGTATTCATCTAAGTTCCACTCATTGGGAACTTACTCTCCAACCATCATGAGAGACGAAGCCTTGAAGATACATCGCTTCAAGAAGGGATTGAACAGTCGCATTCAATCTGCCCTCGCTGTTATCGAGCCCAATAGCTTTGATGAATTGATGGGAGCCGCCATCAGGGCTAAAAACGACATCAAGAGGCGTGAAGATGAGAATAAACTCAAACGTCCTCAGTCAAGCCAGTACCAACCAGGCCAACAATTCAAGAAGCCTAGGTTCTCAAGCAATCAGTTTACCAGTGCTCCAGCCAAAAGAACTACTTCTTCTCAATTAAGCAGAGAGGAAGTCAAGTGTCAAACTTGTGGATTCACTCACACTGGTGAATGCCGTAGGAATTCTGGAGCTTGTTTCCGTTGTGGAAAGATGGGTCATCGCATTGCTCAATGCCCTTTTCCAGATCCAAGGAATGGTCCAGCAGGAGGAACAACTCCAAACAAACCTAAGGAGAACAAGCCCAATGCTCGAGTTTATGCTATCACTCAAGAAGAGACTGAAAACTCAAATGATGTCGTAGCTGGTACCACTCTAATCAATAATATACCTGCTTATGTGTAATTTGATTGTGGTGCTACGCATTCATTTATGTCTAAGAGATTTGCCAAGAAGTTAGGAGCTAAGCCTGATAACTTAGAAGAACTATATAGAGTAGCAACTCCCGCAAATCGGATTTTAGAAACTCACACTCTATATCGGGATATTATTGTACTCATAGAAAATCAGAGTTTCAAGGCAAACCTAATCCAACTAAACATGGTGGAATTCGATATAATTCTTGGAATGGATTGGTTAGCCAAGAATCATGCTTTAGTAGACTGTCATGGAAAGACGGTAACCATCCAAGCTCCGCACCAAGAGAAACTTTTATTTCATGGTAAGACAAAAGAACGAAGGACTCTTCTTTTTGCTTCTCAAACTTGGAAAGCCATGAAGAGTGAAGAAGAAATTTACCTAGCTATGTTAAGCGAGGTAAAGGAAGAAACCACACTTGCACTAGAAGAGATTCTGGTAGTACAAGAGTTTCCATATGTCTTTCCTGAAGAACTCCCTGGCGAAATTCCCGACCGCGAAGTGGAATTTGAGATTAATTTAGTACCCAATTCTACACCAATCTCAAAAGCACCATACCGAATGGCTCCGACAGAGTTAAAAGAACTCAAAAAACAACTTCAAGAATTGTTGGATAAAGAAGCAGATCCGTCACAGTGCATCTTCGTGGGGAGCCCCTGTATTATTTGTGAAAAAGAAAGATGGGAGTATGAGGTTATGTATCGACTATAGAGAGTTGAACAAGATTACAATTAAGAATAAATACCTTCTCCCGAGGATATATGACCTTTTTGATCAATTGAAAGGAGCCAAGGTCTTTTCAAAACTCGATATGAGGTCAGAATACCATCAACTGAAGGTCAAAGCGGAAGATATCACTAAAACAGCCTTCAGGACAAGATACGACCATTATGAGTTTACAGTGATGCCGTTTGGACTGACCAATGCTCCAGCAGCATTCATGGACCTCATGTATAGAGTCTTCAAACCATACCTTGATAGGTTCGTGGTCGTATTCTTCGACGACATTCTGGTATATTCTTCAAGTGAGGAAGACCACAAAGAACATCTTCGTCTCACCCTCCAGAAGCTGAGAGAAAAGGAATTGTACGCCAAGTTCAAAATATGCGAATTCTGGCTAGAGAGCGTCACATTCATGGGACACATAATATCAGCAGTAGAAGTCTCTGTGGACCCTAAGAAAGTAGAGGCAATCTCAGATTGGCCTAAACCAAAGACTGTCACAGAAATTCGAAGCTTCTTGAGATTAGCAGGCTATTACCGAAAGTTTGTTGAAGGATTCTCTTCAATAGCAATACCTCTCACCAAACTCACACAGAAGAACTCAAAATTTCAATGGAGTGAAGATTGTGAGAAAAGCTTCGAGACTTTGAAGAAAAAGCTTACGTCAACACCAGTGTTGGTATTGCCAACTGAAGGCAGAGATTTCACCATCTACAATGATGTATTTAAAGAAGGTTTAGGATGTGTACTCATGCAAGAGGGAAGGGTGATTGCATACGCGTCGAGACAGTTGAAGCTGTATGAACAGAATTACCCAACGCATGACCTCGAACTAGCTGCATTGGTGTTCGCACTAAAAATTTGGAGACATATCTTTATGGAACCAAGTGTGAGATTTTCACTGATCACCAAAGTCTCAAATTTGTTCACCCAAAAGAAACTAAATATGAGACAAAGACGGTGGATTGAACTCATGAAGGATTACGACTTGACTATAAGCTACCACCCAGGCAAAGCCAACAAGGTAGCAGATGATTTAGGTCGAAAGAATACGAGTAAGGTGATCCTGACATCACTTTCAGCACAACCATGTCTTCAAGAAACAATCAAGATAAGTCAAGATAGAAATTCCGCTTTGGTGAAACTGAAAGAGCAAGCTAAAGAAGGAAAATCACTAGACTTCGAGACGGATAACAAAGGAATCTTGTGGATGAAAGGACGATTGTGCGTACCAGACATCGATAACCTTCGACAAGAAGTAATGTCTGAACCACTTAAATCAAAATTTTCAGTTCATCCTGGCAGTACCTAGATGTACAAAGATTTGAAGAAAAATTTTTGGTGGAGTGGAATGAAGAAAGACGTGGCAATGTTTGTTTCTAAGTGTCACGTGTGCCAGCAAGTCAAAGCAGAGCACCAGAGACCTGGTGGACTTCTTCAACCATTAAAAATCCCGGAATGGAAATGGGAACATATTTCCATGGATTTTGTAGTTGGTTTACCCAAGTCGAGACAAAGTCATGATGGAATATGGGTAATAGTAGATAGACTTCTTACCTGTCCGCATGAACTATAATTTGGATAAGTTAGCCACATTGTACATGAATGAGATCGTGCGATTACATGGAGTTCCAGCTACCATACTGTCAGACAGAGATCCTAGGTTTACATCTCAATTTTGGAAGAGCTTTCAACAAGCTATGGGGATAAATGTCACTCTCAGTACGGCCTATCATCCTCAGACCGATGGCCAAACAGAAAGGACAATTCAAACTCTAGAAGATATGCTGAGAGCATGTGCTATAGACTTCAGTGGTAATTGGAGCGAACATCTGCCCTTAATTGAGTTCGCATACAATAATAGGTATCAAAGCAGTATTGGAATGGCACCATACGAAGATCTGTATGGAAGAAAGTGTCGATCACCACTATATTGGGATGAAGTAGGGGAAAAAGCCATCGTTGGACCCGAACTGCTCCAAGAAATAGTGGAGAAAGTTGCTTTGATCAAAGAGCGACTAAAAGCTGCACAAGATTGACAGAAAAGCTGGGCTGACCTGAAAAGAAGACCCGTGGAATTTGAAGTCGGAGAAAAAACATATGTGAAAGTGTCACCTATGAAAGGTGTAATCCGATTCAATAAGGCTGGAAAACTGAATCCCAGATATGTTGGACCTTTTGACATTTTAAAGAAAGTGGGAACACTTGCTTACAGATTATCACTTCCCCCCGATATGTCAAGGATCCATAATTTTTTCCACGTTTCTCAGTTAAGAAGATATATTTCTGATCCAAGCCATGTTCTTGAAGCTGGACCACTGTTGATTGAGGGAAATCTAAATGAAGAACTGAAGTATGAAGAAATTCCAATTCGAATTGTGGATATCAAAGACCAAGTACTAAGGCGACGAACTATTCCATATGTCAAAGTACAATGGTCCAATCACACTGAAAAAGAAGCTACTTGGGAGTTGGAAGAAAAGATGCGAGAACAATACCCATATCTATTTGAGGATCATGTATAGCCAAGTTTCGAGGATGAAATTTCTCATAAGGAGGGAGGGATGTGAGAACCCAAATTTCCAGCACTAGCTAGCATTTTGCAGCAGCTAGTAAAATCAGTAGCAATGTAAAATTTCCAGCAAAAGCTAATATTTCAGAAGATGGTATTTTTCCAGCAGACAAAATCCAGCAGCATAAGAGTTCAGTAGCGAGGTTCCAGCAGATAGCTATTGATTTTGCTTATGACTTGTAATTGAAGCATTTAACACGGAATAAAGGTTGTTAATGGCAGATTATGGCCATTAATTGGGAGGCCAACAGTCAGAATTTTGCCTATAAATAACACCATCAAATCTCTGAATTGGTGTTACACAAACCTTGAGTTATCACTTGAAAATTCGAGTTAAGAGAGTGCCTATTTTCGAGCAGTAGAAATCAGTAGCAAGAACAAGAAGATTCCAGACTCCAACCGAAACTTTCTAGCAAATTACTGTAAGTGGGCTTATGTATAAATATCTTGAAAACTGTTTGATGACTTCTGTTTTGAAGCAAAGTATATGTATTTTTGAATTCTGATATCTGATTTTTGAAGCACTGAAACCTAGTGAACTAATTGTAAGAATATATATTCTGAACATTACTGAATTCTGATTACTGATTACTAGCCTCACCCCTTAGAAGAGATAACATATAGGGAACTGATATCAGTTTAGCCATGAAATTCACAAATGTGCTTAGTGCTTGCTTACTTGTTAAATCTCTGATTTCTATTCTGAATACTGATTCCTGAATACTGATTCCTGTTCTGAAAATAAGAGTTTCTGTATATTATTTGTATCACTGTTTCTGTTGAAAATGACTTTGAAAACTGGGAGTTATTCCCGCCCCCGCTTACTGAGTGACAACCATATCACTCACCCACCAAACTCATCTCAGATAAGAACAAGGAAGAATTGTTAGAAGAAGAAGAGCAGATCTAGTTCTGGGGCTGGTGAAGAAAACTGTTATTTCTCAGTTCTAGTTTATGTTTTTCCGCTGCATCTGTTGAGACGTTGTTAAATTTGGTTTCTGAATTTTGTACTTCTGAGGCTTGTTGTTTTCGAATGTAAATTTGAGAGCAACGCCGGTGTCGGCCAACCCCGTCCCTGGGGCGTGACATTTAGAGTTAAATATGTGGCAGTTTGGTGATCAGTTAAATCTTGGATTTATACTCCTTTATAATGATTTCTTTCATTCAAAAAGAAAACCATGATGATAAAACAACAAGTTGGCAAGTAACAATGTAAAACCAATTTCGAGACTCGAACAAAGGATAATGAAAGATCTGTTTACAGCTTCAACCTCTCTTTTATCAAGACCCATGCCAAAAAGTCACTGTTGCAACAACCTTTCCAGAAAGAATTCAAGTCAGTGAAATAAGGCAAGTGTCCAAAAAGAAACACCATGTGAGAAAAGATGAGAATTATTTCCTTACCACTCTTATCTTGTTAGAACAAAATAAATCTTGTATGCGACTCCTATCTTTCGCAGGAAGACCACTGTGGTAACTCTGGGAAAGATTCAAGATTTATTTCATATAGTCAGCCTGAATTTAAAGAACTGCCCCTTGAATCAAACTCTGTGTCTTTTGACCGAGTGAATGTTAGCAAGTCTAACCTTTGCTGACATTTTGTTATCACAGAGGTATCTGCAGATTCAATATGATAAAAGGAAAATAAAATCCAACTAAGTTCACTATGTCATCGTTAAAGAATCAAATGATTAAATTAATGGTTGGGAAAGTATACCTGGAATTTACAATATATAATGATGCTTTTGATATCCGAAAATGGAGAACACTTTATCAGTGCCATCAAATCCTTCATTCTGTTTAGCGAGATGCTATTGAGATCCAGTGCTAACAAGACTCTTATGAAGGCAACCTGGCAGTGAAAGAAGCCTATATTTGGACTCACTTGTTTCCACTCACAGAAATCGGCAGATGCAGATTTTCCCTCAAGTTGTCCAACTTAATAAGATTTGTTTCAGGAATCTCTAAGGCATCATGCAAAGTTCTGGTTGTTGCAGTTGCAGTCATAGCAAGAATGCATCCAGCATTAAACGTACCATGCAGCAAAGAGCCTTTGAGCCTCATATATGAAGGTCGAAAATTGTGTGACCTGTCCCAAAAAATGAAGATGAGCCAACTTTGTGAAAGAAAGTTTAAGAGATGTTTGAGTTTGGCAAAAATACAACAACCAATCACAGATAATCAACACGTAGCATTTGTGTGACGCCCGGTTTAGGAATTCATAATTATTCCCTTACTAAGCGCCACATTTTCTACAATATTTCTTTATTGAACTGCTATCTTTATTTTTACCATTAGAAAAAAATATTGTAAATAAAAATTTAAATATTTTCTACTATTATTAAAAGATTATATACAAATATTTACATTCTTATTTCAAATATGTACAATTATTTTACAGCGGAAGTTTAAAATTTATTTATAAACATGTCATCACAACTTTCAAATGCTCTTATTTCAGCTTCAGTTATTTTCCTCTTGTTCCAATTCTGAGGTTCCTGTGTCTGAAAATTACAATAGACGAAAAGAAACAGAGGGTTAAGTCTTTAAAGACTTAGTGAGTTTAAATTAGTAGATAGCTTTTAAATAAATTAAAATAGCGCTTCATAATAATTATGCATGAAGTAATAAGCATAAAAATTAGATGTTATGAATGCTATGAAATGTTAAAATTACTAAGAATAATAGATAAATAAAAATTTCATAAATTAACATTGGTGGCTCTAATTGAGCACTTATAAGATCATTTTACGAGCCGAGTGAACCATTCTCTGGACCGAAATATTCGTTGCGCGTTGTTCAGATGAACCATATACCCGGGACTTTTGACCTGTTGTTCATTGAACTCATTTTCCGGGCCGAAGCCACGTTGTCCAGTGGACTCAATTTCCGGACCGAAATCCATTGTCCATGACTCCATTCATTAATGATATATCAATCGTTCATAAATATGCAAGAAAATATATCAGTAATCGAAATGAACTCTGAATGATATTTGAACATTAAATAAATGCTATTGAAATTTTCAGGCCAAATGCCAAATGCTTTAATAGAAGAATGAATAGTAAATTCCTCACCTGATAACTTACAGTTTAGGCTTGATTAGTAATCCGAATTGTTGGAGCAAGTCCTAAAAATATATTACGAATGATATTTATAAGTTAGAGTTTCAAGTAAATAGCTGATCATTTCCAGATTATTTTTGTTCAAAATTTAACCCGGTTGATTTTACTTAAGTTTGCAAAATTCATATTAATTAAAAAATATTTCTAAACATTACGAAAGTTGGCCAAAAAGTCGGGAACATCACCAGGAAGGTTCGGCCACCGAAAAAACAGCGATACGGCGGCGCGTGAGGTACACGCGCCGACAGTTCCGGCACGTGACTTGCCTTCCAACGGCCACGCGCGGCCAGTTTTTTTCCAGCTTATTTAACTTTGTAAGATCTTTAATTCTTGTGTTGAAAGTATTTTCAAATTCCTATCCGATCAATACCAGATTTAAATATCATTTTATGAAGAACTAAGGTACTCCGGCATTCCAAAAATGTTAATTCCGGCAATATTTTGGAACGACGGACGGTATGTCCCTTATCTATGCAACAACAGGCACAACTTTTGTGTTCAAGTCAACCTCTAGTTTGGTGTGTAGCTATAAGAAAGATGAGTGAAAAGTAACTAGCTTGAAACGTGATTCCGTTGCCGTTTTTCGGAATATCTTGGTTTGATTTTCTTGTTCTTGATTGATCTATTTATATCACCTCCAGTGCTATATGGATTTCAGACATGAGATGAATAGTTGGTGATTTATTGGAATTTTTCGGAAAAGGTTATAGATTTTTCTTCTATTTTTTTTCTCTTTTCCCCTTTCCTTTCTTCTTCCCTCTTCCGTGTATTTCTTCTTTCTCTCGGTTGATTGTGAATTGAGAATGAGAAAGGATATATATAGCCGTGGATTCCATGTTTATCCATATTTATTGTATTATTTAATAAATGAAAAAGATTATATTTATCCAAAACTTAATATTATTATATACTTGCATACATTTAAATACTTTGTACTTAGTTAGAATATATTGTACTTAATGATTATATACATTGAATTTAATTATAAATTATATTACATTGTACTTAATTACTTAACATATATGTTGAGCTTAATTATAATATTTTATTATATTTTGGGTATTTGGTCTTGGAATGAGAACCTCATAGTACTTGATAAATTTTTAAGTGTATTGTGATGTATTTCAAGGTATTTCTTGATACTTTGGACAAATAAAATTTGTACCAAAAAATAATGTGGTAAAAAAAATGAAAATAATAAAATTTAGTTATACTAATAAACTTTTAAATGCATTTATGCACCTTTATGTTTAGGGTGTCACAATTTGTTAGCATGATGATGATAAATAAAGTGCTAAAACAAAAATCTCCAAACACTCACCATTCGTAAACACAGTGGGCCTCATTGATGACCACAAGAGATAATATTGAAGTGCTGGAAAATGTTGATATTGTTGAAAATATGAAAAATATTTGTGTTGAAAATTATAACGTTGAATGTTGAAAATTAGGTAAAATTAGGTGTTGAATATTGAAAATTAGTGTGTGATGATGTATGTAATGATGAAATTGTTTTTGGATTGTTTTCCAAAGAAATACTATAAATAGGTCTCCATTGTAAAGATTTGATACAACTGAGTAGAGAGAAAAATATTATAAAGTGTGTAGTTTGGTAAATTTTGAGAGTTTGAGATTTTTACTTTTTAACATAAATTTTTACTTTTTCACAACACGTTATCAGCACGAAGCTCTAAAAGTCATCCATACTTTTCCAAGCTCCAAACAGAAGAAAAAAGTAACAAAAGTAATAATATTTATTTTACTGTTATTTATTTATTCTGTATATATTTAATATATAATATAATGTTATTATTAGAAATAATAAAAATAAATTTTTCAAAAACTTGTTATGAATCCTGGGAGGATGTTAAGACGACATCCCACAATCCTGGTAAGGGATACAAGTATAAAAGCTTATAAGATTTTTAAACAAAATAACTTATGACACTTCATTATAATAATGTGATATGATATACATAATTATGACTAATATTATATACACCATATTATTACCATAAAATTATACAAATACATACATTTATTTTTTTGTACACCAACGGTCATAAACGGTAACAAAACGGCTAGTTTTTGCCCTATAAATATGATCTCACAAACTCTTTCAATCACTCCAACTTTCTCCTATTCTCTAAAAATTATTCTTCATCAAATTTTCGAAGAAAAAAGAAGATGGCTTTCTCAAGGTTATTTTTAATTATTTTGGTTATCATACTCACGAGTCTTTTATTTATCGGAGAATATCATCCTCATGTGTTTTCTTTATTTTTACAAATGCCTGTACTTGTTGTTTATCCATTACTTTGTATTGCAATATTTATTAACTAATAAAATGCATCGTAATTTTTTAGTACCACAATGTCAAATTTGACAAAGCTCGAATTTGTTGCGCTCGACATCACGGAAAAAAATTATATGCCATGAACTCTCGATGTAGAAATGCATCTTGAGTCATTGGGTCTTAGTGAGACCATTAAAGAAAATGGTATATCTTCATCACAAGAAAAAGCAAAAGCTATACTATTTTTGCGTCGACATCTCGATGAAGGTTTAAAATGTGAATATCTCATCGAAAAAGATCCCATGGCTCTGTGGAAAGGATTGAAAGAAAGATTTGAACATATAAGAGAAGTTATACTTCCGACCGCCCGTGATGAATGGAATATGTTAAGATTCCAAGATTTTAAGAAAGTCAGTGATTATAATTCAGCGATGTATCGAATAATCTTGCAGCTAAAATTTTGTGGACATGAGGTTACAGAATCGAAAATGCTTGAAAAAACATTTTTCACGTTTCACGCATCAAATATAACTTTACAGCAACAATATAGAGTGTGTAGATTTGCGAGATATTCTGAACTCATCGCCTGTCTTCTTGTGGCGGAAAAGAACAATGAGCTATTAATGAGAAATCATCAGTCCCGACCCACTGGATCAACAGCATTTCCAGAAGTAAATGCTGTGAGTAAAAATGAATTTAAACCTTGAAACCAAAATCAAATCTAGAGACAAGGTTTTGGTCGAGGTCGTGGTCGTGGACGTGGACGTGGAATTGGTCGTGGTCGTGGTCGAGGCCGTGGTTTTGAAAACAATAGAGATAGTTATTTTTACAACTCATCTCAAAAGGGCGTCACGAACCATCCACAGAAAAGGCATCATGAGAACATGAATGAAAATCACTCGAAAAGATTTGAAAGTTCTTGTTTCAGATGCGGCACTCCAGGACATTGGTCTCGTATTTGTCGAGCCCCTGAGCACCTTTGCAAGCTCTATAAAGAATCGATAAAGGGGAAAGAAAAAGAGACCAACTTCACTGAACGAAGTGACCGTTTGAGTGATTCAACTCATTTTGATGCTGCTGATTTTATGAATGATTTCTCTGGAAATGATCAATATGTTGGTGGGATAGAAATGAACAATATTGATGCTACAGATTTTCTCAATAATTTTTCTGAAAATGAACAATATAATGGTAGAGTATAAATGTACAATAAATTATTTTTCATGTATTCATATAATAATGTTTTATTGTACAATTATGATATGTGTTATATTTACAGATGTATTGTCAGTAATTTTATTTCATTGCATATTTTTATGGAAAATGTTATGAGCAAAGCTGAAGTTTGCATACCCGATAGTGGTACAACGCACACTATTCTCCGAGATAAAATATATTTCTTGGAACTAAAACCAACAAAAACAACGGTGAATACAATATCAGGTCCTGTAGACTTGATTAAAGGATGTGGTAAAGCACAATTTTTGTTACCTAATGGTACAAAATTTTTTATCAATGATGCTTTATATTCACCACAATCGAAAAGAAATTTGTTGAGTTTTAATGATATATATTCCCATGGTTATGATACTCAAACAATGAATGAAGGGAATGAGAAGTATATGTGTCTTATCACATATAAATCAGGAAAAAAATATGTGATTGAAAAACTACCAATGCTCCCTACTGGATTGCATTATACACATATAAATCACATTGAATCAAACATGGTAGTTAATAATTCTTCAATATTAACCAATTGGCATGATCGATTAGGACATCCTGGTTCAACAATGATGCGAAGAATTATAGAAAATACACATGGTCATCCGCTGAAAGACCAGAAGATCTTTCATAATAATAAGTTTCAATGTAAAGCATGTTCTCTTGGAAAACTTATTATAAGACCATCACCAGCCAAAATCCAAACTGAATCACCAATGTTTCTTGAACGTATTCAGGGTGATATTTGTGGACCAATCCATCCACCATGTGGACCATTCAGATACGGTATTGATTGATGCCTCCAGTAGATGGTCACATGTATGTTTATTATCAACTCGAAATGTTGCATTTGCAAGATTACTTGCTCAAATAATAAAATTGAGGAATCAATTTCCCGATTATACAATCAAGAAAATTAAACTTGATAATGCTGGTGAATTTACTTCCCAAACTTTCAATGATTATTGTATGTCTATGGGAATCATTGTTGAGCATCCTGTTGCTCATGTACATACACAGAATGGATTGGCTGAATCATTGATTAAACGTCTGCAAATGATTGCTAGACCAATGATTATGAAAACAAAGCTCCATATTTCTATATGGGGACATGCAATTTTACATGCTGCTTCATTAATTTGCATCAGACCAAGTGCATATCATAAATACTCCCCATTGCAGCTTGCATTTGATAAAGAACCAGACATTTCTCATCTGAGAATTTTTTGATGTATGGTGTATGTGCCTATTGCACCACCGCAACGAAAGAAAATGGGACCTCAAAGAAAGGTTGGAATTTATATCGGTTATGATAGTCCATTAATCATTCGATATCTTGAACCTCAGACAGGAAACGTGTTCACAGCACGTTTTGCTGATTGTCATTTTAATGAGGAAATCTTCCCAATGTTAGGGGGAGAACAGAAACATACCGAAAAAGAAATTACATGGTATGTATCATCATTGTTACATCTGGATCCAAGAACAAAACAATGTGAAAAAGATGTACAGCAAATTGTGCACTTGTAAAGAATAGCAAATCAAATACCAGATGCATTTGCAGACACAAAAGGGGTAACTAAATCATATATACATGCTGCAAATGCCCCTGCTCGAATTGAAATTCCGAAGAAACAAATTGAAGATACTCATGATGTCATTAAACGCCTGAAGCGTGGAAGGTCAGTCGGTTCCAAGGATAAAAATCCTCGAAAAAGAAAATTCATAGAGAAACACGATGATCACAAAATAAAGAATGATGTTCCTGAAGAAACACATGATGATCACAAAATAGAGAATGGTGTTCCTGAAGAAACACATGATGATGAAAATGTTCTGTCAGAACCACAAACTGACAAGAATCATGAAATCTCTATCAATTATATTAATACTGGAAAAATATGAAACCGAAAAGATATAGAAGAAATTGATGATATATTTTCTTATAATGTGGCAATCGACATCATAAATAATAATGAAGATCATGAACAAAAATCTTTTGGTGAATGTAAAAATCGTCAGGATTGGATAAAATGGAAAGAAGCCATCCAGGTTGAATTGGATTCGCTAAATAAACGTAATGTTTTTGGACCTATAGTCCTTACACCTGAAGGTGTAAAACCTGTTGGATACAAATGGGTTTTTATTCGAAAGCGAAATGAGAAAAATGAAATAGTAAGATATAAAGCTCGACTTGTTGCGCAAGGTTTTTTTCAAAGGTCTGGAATTGATTATGAAGAAACGTATTCTCCCGTGATGGATGCAATTACGTTTCGGTATTTGATTAGCTTGACGGTATCTGAAAATTTAAAAATGCGTCTTATGGATGTTGTTACAGCTTACTTATATGGATCACTTGATAGTAATATATATATGAAAATCCCTGAAGGATTTAAGATGCCTGAAGCACAAAGTTCAAAACCCAGAGAATGTTATTCTGTGAAATTACAAAGATCATTATATGGGTTAAAGCAATCCGGTCGAATGTGGTATAATCGACTAAGTGATCACTTGATGAAAAAGGGATATGTAAATAATTCAATATGCCCTTGTGTTTTCATTAAGAAAACAACATCCGGATGCGTAATTATTGATGTATTTGTTGATGATTTAAACATCATTGGAATGAATAAGGAAATTCAAGAAGTTGTGTCATACTTGAAGGAAGAATTTGAAATGAAGGATCTTGGAAAAACCAAGTATTGTCTGGGTTTACAAATTGAACAAAAAGAATGTGGAATATTTGTTCACCAGACAAATTATACAGAAAAGATCCTTAAACGTTTTAATATGGATAAATCAAATCCTTTAAGTACTTCAATGGTTGTAAGATCATTAAACATAGAAAATGATCCATTCCGTCCATGTGAAGATGATGAAGATATTCTTGGTCCAGAAGTACCATATCTAAGTGCTATCGGTGCCCTTATGTATCTTACAAATTGTACAAGGCTTGATATATCTTTTGCCGTAAATTTGTTGGCAAGATTTAGCACATATCCAACAAAGAGACACTGGAACGGAATTAAACATATATTCCATTATCTACGAGGAACGACAGACTTGGGACTTTTGTATTCAAAAGATGCTAATCCAAGTATAATTGGTTATGCCGATGCTGGATACTTATCTGATCCACACAAGGCACGTTCCCAAACTGGATATGTATTTACTCGTGGAGGCACTGCAATTTCTTGGCGTTCACAGAAACAAACGCTCGTAACAACTTCATCAAATCATGCCGAGATTATTGCACTACATGAAGCAAGTCGTGAATGTGTATGGTTAAAATCAATGACCCAACATATCCAAATCTCATGCGGATTATCATTCGACGAGAAGCCTGTGATACTATATGAAGATAATGCTGCATGTGTTGCTCAAATGAAAGAAGGATACATAAAAAGCGACATAACTAAACATATTTCTCCTAAGTTCTTTGCATTCACCAAGGAGCTTGAGAAAAATAAATGTATTGATGTTCGTCACATTCAATCAAGTGAAAACCCATCAGATCTCTTCACAAAGGCACTTCCTACAACAATATTCAGAAAGCACATATACAATATTGGGATGCGCAATCTACGAAATTTGTGAAGAATTGTTCATGTCAACATGAGGGGGAGTTTACGTAACTGCACTCTTTTTCCCTTACTATGGTTTTTATTCCAATGGGTTTTTCCTAGTAAGGTTTTTAACGAGGCAGTACAAAATCACGTAATGAAGACATCATTGTATCATGATCATCATCACAAGGGGGAGTGTTGAAAATATGAAAAATATTTGTGTTGAAAATTATAATGTTGAATGTTGAAAATTAGGTAAAATTAGGTGTTGAATATTGAAAATTAGTATGTGATGATGTATGTAATGATGAAATTGTTTTTGGATTGTTTTCCAAAGAAATCCTATAAATAGGTCTCCATTTGTAAAGATTTGATACAAGTGAGTAGAGAGAAAAATATTATAAAGTGTGTAGTTTGGTAAATTTTGAGAGTTTGAGATTTTTTACTTTTTACCATAAATTTTTACTTTTTCACAACAGATATGAATTCTTCATTCAAAAATCTTTCTGGTGAGACAAAAAGGACCTGAATCATGAACTTTAACATATTATTATTGTATTTTACAATATATTTTTCTACTTTTCTACAAAAATTCCATAAAGTTCAGTGAAAAAATAAAGTCTGCAAGGGAAAACCAAAAGCCGATGACAAGATAAACAATAGTGCATGGGTAAAAATACCTTAATAACACAAATTGATTAAAAATCCAATGCATAAGCAGGAAATTTTTAAACAGCTTGATGTGTATGTTATAATAATTAGTGGCGGAAATGGAGTGTGTATGGAAGGATTCAACATAAGTGAGCCTTTATTCCCTGAGTGTTTCTGATGCCTGTTCTGCAGTCTAAGAAAGAAGCAAGAAACTCATAGTAAACAACTTCTACTCGCAGATGGACAAACTTAAAAAAAATAAAAACCAAAGTACACACTAAGAAACTGAGAGAGCAATAACCTGACTGCTCCATAAGAGACCACCCGGAATCGAGGGCGCTAGCTGCTTGAGCTGATCAATCATCAAAGCTACCAGAGGGCTCACTACAAGCGTGACTCCTGGAAATACCAAAGCAGGCAGTTGGTAACAAAGCGACTTTCCAGCTCCCGTCGGCAAGACCAGCATTGTGGAGTTCCCATTAATCACCATCTTTATTGCATCCAACTGACCATTCCTAAATGACGTTAGAAAAATGAGTTTTGTACACATTTAAAATCGATTAAATAATTCGAACGAGTTACGTTGTCAACAGAATTATTTCTCGATTACCAATTAGAGTAAATGAGAAATTAATTGAGTTCAAATTTTATATGGTGAAAAGATTGAATCGAAAATATTATATATATATATATATATATATATATATTATATATATAAATGGTCGTGTGATTTCATATTAATGTGACGCCTCTTGGACTTGGCCGAATGGCCAAGTTGTGATTCATTAATTAATGAAATGATGACATGAAGTGGTGCATCATTTCATGAAGACTTTTCACTTTCTATAAATAAGACCTCCCACATTTCATTTATTGCACCAACTTCATCTCTTCTCTTCTTTCTCTAATTTAGTTCTTTATGCGAATTTTTAAACACTAGCGCTTAAAGTTCAAATTTTCAAGATATAAAATATTGAGTTTGAATTTTCTAATCTTATACGCTTAAATTCGAACTTTGAAATTAAATTTGAGAGTTGTCTTCTAGTTTTGAATTTTTTAAGCATTTACACTTAAATCCAAGTTTTGCAAGATTTAAACTCTTGGAATTGGATTTTTAAGTTTAACGCTTAGAATTCGAAATTAGAAAGTTTGCATACCATCTTGATAGCGTTCTAAACATTTCAAGTTCGTGTGACTTTAAAATTTGTAGTGCTACTATTTTAAAGTCGTAGTCGTTGTATCTTGGGAAACGAATTGTCAACAACCGTGAGCATCGGGGCGGGGCAATATCGTTTTAAGGAAAAAGAGTCAAACTCTTGCCTCGACTATTTTCTCCTAGCCATTTGGTTCACCCATTTATATTCATTGATTTCCCAAGACAAAAGAATACCATACCAACAATCTTAAAACGATATTCGAACTAAAATGGCCTCAACAAGTACAACGACGACTCCAACTGTCCATCATGGAGAAAAACCTGAAAAGTTCCATGGTATTGATTTCAAGCGGTGGCAACAAAAAATGCTCTTCTACTTGACCACCTTAGCTTTGGCGAAATTCCTCAAGGAAGATCCACCTACTGTTGATGAAGGAGAACAAGATACTCAGAAGAGGGCAGCCGTTGATGCATGGAATCATAGCGACTTCCTATACAAAAATTATATCTTGAATGGACAAGACAATGCACTATACAACGTGTATTGTCAAGTGAAAATGGCAAAAAGAATTGTGGGAGTCACTTGACAAAAAGTATAGATCTGAGGATGCCGGCTTGAAGAAATTCATTGTCGGACGATTCTTGGATTTCAAGATGATTGATTTCAAATCAATTATGGCCCAAGTGCAAGAGTTACAAGTAATTCTGCAAGAAATTCATTCGGAAGGAATGACCCTTAGTGATTCATTCCAAGTGGCGGCCATGATTGAAAAGTTGCCTCCTATGTGGAAAGATTTTAAGAAATATCTCAAGCATAAACGCAAAGAGATGAATCTTGAAGACTTGATTGTGCGCCTAAGAATTGAGGAGGACAACAGGGCATCCGAAAGGAAGGCCGGAAAGAGCAATTTTGAGGCGAGAGTAAATTTGGTGGAACAAAACACTAGCAAAAAGAGAAAACACCAAGGAAATGGTCCAAAGAAAGGAAAGGCCAAAAAGTTTAAAGGAAATTGCTATAATTGTGGCAAGCCTAACCATTTGGCACGAGATTGCCGAGATAATCAAAAGAAGTCAAGGGACCAAGTGAACATCACCAAAGATGAGAAATTGTCAAATGACATGACGGATCTCATGATTTCTGTTGTTGTGTTTGAATCCAATCTAGTGGACAATCCAAAAGAATGGTTCATCGATACAGGAGCAACAAGGCATGTTTGCGCCGAAAAGGAAATGTTCTCTACCTATACCCCGATTAGTGGACGACAACTCTTTATGGGTAACTCTACTACGTCAAAAATCGTGGGACTTGGAAAGGTGGTGCTCAAGATGACATCCGGCAAAGAATTAACTCTTATTGATGTGCTACATGTTCCGGACATCCGAAAGAACCTTGTGTCGGGATCAGCACTTGTTAATGATGGATTTAGACTAGTGTTTCATTCTAGTAAATTTGTACTATCTAAGAATGATATGTTTGTAGGAAAAGGCTATCTAGAAAAGAGCCTTTTCAAACTGAATGTGATGAATGTACTTCGTAATATTGAAAGCAATAAAAGTACCAATTTTATTTACTTGGTTGAGTCGTGTGGTTTTTGGCATGATCCTTTGGGTCATATAAGTTATAATTCATTACGTAAGCTAGTAAATTTAAATTTATTGCCTTCAACTGACGTAAACAAAAAACACAAATGTGAGATTTGTGTTGAGGCAAAATTTACAAAGGCCTCGTTTCCATCCGTGGAAAGAAATACAACTCCTCTAGAGTTAATTCACACTGATTTATGTGATTTGAAGTTTGTGCAAACTAAAGGAGGAAAAAAGTATTTCATTACTTTCATCGATGACTGCACAAGGTATTGCTATGTCTATTTGCTACGTAGCAAAGATGAGGCTCTCGAAGTGTTTAAACACTATAAGAATGAGGTTGAAAACCAATTGACTAAACGAATAAAAATTATTCGTAGTGATAGAGGTGGAGAATATGGAGCACCATTTGACAAATTTTGTTGCGAAAGTAGCATTATTCATCAAACTACTGCACCATATTCACCACAATCAAATGGTATTGCTGAAAGGAAAAATCGCACTCTTAAAGAAATGATGAACGCAATGTTATTGAGTTCAAGATTACCCCAAAACTTGTGGGGGGAAGCAATCCTTTCAGCCAACTACATTCTTAATAAAATACCACACAAAGTTAAGGACGAAGCTCCTTATGAATTATGGAAAGGCCACAAGCCTTCCTACAAATATTTAAAAGTGTGGGGGTGTTTGGCAAAAGTTGAAGTGTCAAAACCAAAACAAGTAAAAATTGGACCAAAGACAATAGATTGCATATTTATTGGATATGCAAATAATATTAGTGCATATCGATTTTGGTATATAAATCTGAAATAAGCGATGTGCATGAAGGAACAATTATTGAATCAAGGAATGATGTCTTCTTTGAAACAACATTTCCTTGTAAAGAAAATAAATAAATAAGTTCTCGAAAAAGGACTTATGAAACTACGAGCAGTGGAGTTCAAGAAGAACAACAAGAACCACGACGTAGTAAGAGGGCTAAAACAACAATGACCTTTGACCCTGATTTTCTAACTTATATGTTGGAAAATGAACTAAGGACAATTAGTGAAGCATTATCAAGTCCTGAAGCCCCCTTTTGGAAGGGGGCAATGAACAATGAGATAGAATCTATCTTGCAAAATCATACATGGGGATTGGTTGACCTCCCTCCGTGAAATAAACCATTAGGATGCAAGTGGATTCTTAAAAGGAAATACAAGACCGATGGATCTATTGAAAAACATAAGGCTAGATTAGTAGCCAAAGGATATAGACAAATGGAAGGTCTTGATTATTTTGATACATAATCGCCAGTGACGAGAATAACATCTATTCGAGTATTGATAGCAATTGCATCATTACATAATCTAGAAATACATCAAATGGATGTGAAAACGGCATTCCTCAATGGTAAACTTGAGGAAGAAATATATATGGAACAACCCGAAGGGTATATGGTTCCTGGACAAGAGAAAAAAGTGTGTAGACTCGTTAAGTCATTATATGGTCTTAAACAAGCGCCAAAACAATGGCATGAAAAATTCGATAAAACTATGTTGTCAAATGGCTTCAAAATTAACGAGTGTGATAAATGTATTTACATCAAAGGCACACCTGAAGCATATGTGATGGTATGCTTGTACGTCGATGATATATTAATTGTGGGAAGCAATATTAATATCATCAAGACTACTAAGAAGATGATAACAAAAAAACTTCGATATGAAAGATATGGGAGAAGTAGGTGTCATTTTGGGAATAAAAGTCACCAAAACATCGGAAGGACGTGTTTTGTCGCAATCTCACTATGTTGAGAAAATATTGGAAAAATATAATGCGAATGATATGTCCTTGATCAAAATACCTGTAGATCCAAGTTTGCATCTTTCCAAAAATAAAGGTGAACCCATATCTCAATTAGAGTATTCGAAGATCATAGGCAGTCTGATGTATCTCATGAACTGCACTCGTCCAGATATTGCTTATGCTGTAAACAAACTTAGCAGATTTACAAGTAATCCTGACAATGATCATTGGAAGGCATTAATAAGGGTACTTAAATATTTAATATACACCTTAAATTATGGATTACAATATACGAGATATCCCGCGGTCCTATAAGGTTATAGTGACGCAAATAGGATATCTGACACAAATGATTCAAAATCCACAAGTGGTTACGTATTTACCATTGGTGGTGGGGCTATATCATGTAAGTCTTCTAAGCAAACTTGCATTGCTCGATCCACAATGGAATCGGAATTTATAGCTTTAGACAAAGCTGGAGAAGAAGCCGAGTGGCTTCGAAATTTCTTAGAAGAAATCCCTTGTTGGAATAAGCCAGTGTCCTCAATAATAATTCATTGTGATCGTCAATCAGCAATTGGAAGAACACAAAATACTATATATAATGGTAAGTCTAGACACATCCGTCGTAGACATAATACCATAAGACAATTGATCTCTAATGGCATTATCTCCATTGATTACGTAAAATCAAAGGAGAATCCAGCGGATCCACTTACAAAAGGTATACCGAGAGATCAAATGAATTGTCTATCAAGAGGAATGGGATTAAAACCCCAAAATTAAATCTTGTAGTGGATACCCAACCTAGTTGACTGGAGATCTCAAGATCTAGGTTCAAAAGGGACAACTAAATTACAAGATTGGTAGAAACACCTTGGAGAAATCTCCTAGCTATTTCTATGATAAGTGGTGTTGCCCACAAAGGGGTATGAGGCTAAGTTTTACCTTTAATGATTCCTAAGATATACTAATACGTATGTTGGAGTATAGTGGTATACTCTCCTAGGAGATCACCGGCATAAGTGCGAAGTGTGGCCGCTTCAAATATGAAAAGCACTCGCGAAACCAAGAGGTGTCCATGGCCGAAATGGACCCAACAGTGATAACATAATGAAATATTAGAAATGTTATTGTGTAAATATAATTGTCTTGGTTTACACAAAATGGCGAATAGTTCAAGTCATCACGTCCACTAATTGCCAAGTAAATCCGATTATATCTTACTAAGGAAGGTTCAAAGCCAAAAGCTACCTATCCTGATGCAATAATATTTTGCTAGAACGCTATTTGTCGAGTCAGCATAGTCACATGCATTAATTTTCATTCATGTGGGAGATTGTTAGAAAAATGAGTTTTGTACTCATTTAGAATCGATTAAATAATTCGAACGAGCTACGTAGCGAACGGAATTATTTCTCGATTACCAATTAGGGTAAATGAGAAATTAATCGAGTTCAAATTTTATAGAGTGAAAAGATTGAATTGAAAATATTATATATATATATAATTATAATATATATAATATATTATTATATTATAATATATTATTATATTGTAATATTATATAATATATATAAATTAATAAGTAATTATAAGCCGTGTGATTTCATATTAATGTGACGCCTCTTGTGGACTTGGCCGAAAGGCCAAGTTGTGATTCATTAATTAATGAAATGATGTCATGAAATGGTGCATCATTTCACGGAGAATTTTCACCTTCTATGAATAAGATCTTTCACATTTCATTCATTGCACCAACTTCCTCTCTTCTCTTCTCTCTGATTTAGTTCTTTATGCGAATTTTTAAGCACTAGCGCTTAAAGTTCAAATTTTCAAGATATAAAATCTTGAGTTTGAATTTTCTAAGCTTATACGCTTAAATTCGAACTTTGGAATTAAATTTGAGAGTTGTCTTCTAGTTTTGAATTTTTTAAGCATTTACACTTAAATCCAAGTTTTGCAAGATTTAAACTCTTGGAATTGGATTTTTAAGTTTAACGTTTAGAATTCGAAATTAGAAAGTTTGCATACCATCTTGATAGCGTTCTAAACATTTCAAGTTCGTGTGATTTAAAATTTGTAGTGCAACTATTTTAAAGTCGTAATCGTTGTATCTTGGGAAACGAATTGCCAACAACCGTGAGCATCGGGGCGAGGCAATATCGTTTTAAGGAAAAAGAGTCAAACTCTTGCCTCGACTATTTTCTCCTAGCCATTTGGTTCACCCATTTATATTCCTTGATTTCCCAAGACAAAAGAATACCATACCAACAAATGAATCATAACTATGTGTCAACTTCAACAAATTCAACAAATTCTTTTCGGATGCCTCATTTCTCACCTTCATCACGGCCTCTACAATCAGTTCATTATCATCAAAACATAATCCAACTTCCCCCTCTTGGACATCCACAACCAAACCTTCTTCATCAAAAGCCTCACAGTCTTCTCCTCCAACTCTTCTGATTTCTTTAGTTTTTCTATTAAATTTCCATCGCCTACTTGATTTACTGAAGCTGTTCTTTTTATTCACATATCTGAACTTTTTCCTCCCGTAGCCGTTAATATTAAGCTTCACAAAATTGCCTTCACTTACACATTTAGGCCTTTTCATGGGCAGTGCATCAGGAACATTACCTCCTATCAAATTAAGGCCCTTCCTTCCTTTTCTCTTTGCCATCCCGTTAGCAACAGGTTCAACATTAAATTCTTCGAAATCTGCACTTCTGTCAGAACAACCTTGACCTTTTGTCTGAACCAAAACATCAGCCTGAAAGTTAAGATCTTTACCCCTTGAGCTCACTAATGAAGCAAATCTGGATGTGCAGTGGCCTCCAGGAAGGAGGAACTCCGAAGCATTCTTGTAATTTTGAAGGTTGTCTGGTTCCTTTTTCTGTAAAGGTAAGTCGGAAAACAAATTACGCAAGATTTGTGGCTGGGCTTCGAGCGGATCTGATTTAGATGTATTCGAGTCCCAATCCGGTTTTGATTTTGAGCTTATCCTAGAGATTTTGGGATTCAAAATTAGCCGAGAAGTGGTAGCTGCGGAAGCTGAGATTTTGGTTCTCGCTTTGGTGGAAGACAAAAGGGTCATCAGAGGCTGCGTCCGCTATTAGATATTAAATAGATCAAGTTAGTTAGATGAGTTAGTTAACCAAGTTAGTTTACGGTTAATGGAGAAATGTGATCAAAACCAACTGTGAGACTCATTTTTCATTCATTCAGAAATAAAAACTTTCTTCCGCAATATGGTATCAAGAATGTATAGCCCTTCAATTTTTCTACCCTTGCCAATCATCCTTTGGGTCAGGGGTTCCTGGATAATGAATAAATCATGGTAGAAGGATATCACATACTTTTTGTCATCAAGAAGAGAACTCACCGATAAAAGATTGAACTTGAATTCCGGAACATAAAGCACATCCTTAAGCATCAGGGAACTATTAAGTCTAATGTCACCACAATACTTAGCCCTTATGGAATCATGATTTGGTAGTGTGATCATCGAGCTATGCACTGTTTTGTATGCTTGAAAAAGTGACGGATTCGAGCATATATGGCGAGATGCTCCAGAATCAACAATCCAACATGTGGGTGAGTATAAGCTTCTAGGTTCAGATATAGATAGACAAATACCTGTGGGATTATCAGTAGGTGGATTATCAGTAGAACCAAAAGTGGATAAGTGCTGAGTAAACATAGCCATCAACTGCTCAACTTGAGCTTTGTTAAAATTCTGAAGCATATTCTGTGATGGATGAGGTTCAGGACTTGAAATTTTGGACGGCCCAGATAGCTGGTTGGCAACTGCATGAGAATATTTGTTTGGAGCTTTGTCCTTTAACTTGTATCGCGGAGGATATCCGTGAATTTTGTAACAAGTATCAATCGTATGTCCATGCATGTTGCACTTGGTGCAAAAAGGCCTTTCTCTTTGTATAGCTGACTGCCCTCTGTGGGGAGCATGCCGCTGGTGTTGTTCATTCTTGATGGCAAATGCCATGCTTCCCACTGAATTGTGCTCTGCACTTTGTGAACCTAAAGACCTCTGACGCTCCTCTTGCACAATTAGGGAGAAAACTCGATTAATGGGTGGAATGGGATCAATCAGTAAGATCTGGCTCCTGACTTGAGCCAAGGAATCATTTAGACCCATGAGAAACGCCATCGTATAATCCATGTGAAAATATTCGTCAATTTTCTTTACACCTTCACAAGTGCACTTGCCACAATTGCACATAGGACGAAAGCTTGTCAATTCTTCCCACAGCGTTTTGAGTTTTGTGAAATATACACTGACCGAATCTTGTTCTTGACGCAAGTTGATCAGATCACACTTTAATTGAAACACTCTTGGACCATTGCTCTGTTGAAAACGTTCTTTTAGATCTTGCCAAATTTCTGCCGCCGATTCAGCGAAGAGAATGCTAGCTGAAATTTCTTTGGAAACCGAATTCAGAATCCATGAAACAACAGTATTGTTGTTTCTAGTCCAGTAGATGAGAAGATTAATTACTATACTCTACGCAGCTTCGGCTGTCTCGCTTTTGCCTCTACGTTAGCTGCTCACCGTGATAAGATATCTCCTCGAGCACGTCCATGCATCTTTCTGGGGTATCCTCCAGGGGTAAAAGGATACAAATTACTTACCATCGACACTCAAAAGTGTTCATCTCCAGGGATGTTGTCTTCCACGAGTCGACATTCCCCTGTCACTTGGGTACATCCCCCACAACAATTGATCCTTTTCCAAATGTGGTCATGCCGAAGGATTTAGATTCACCATGCCCTGAGATTACTAATCCAGAGGCTCCAGATTCCAACCAAATACAGCTGATCAGCAACAATGACCAATCCACCAACGTGCCTCGCACTTCGTCCAGAGTCACAAATCCTCCGTCATATCTCCGTGACTATCACTGCAATTTGTTGCATTCTTCAGCACCTATAATCTCCAAATGCCCCTATCCACTAAGTGCTTGTGTCTCTTATGATGCTCTCTCTCAGTCCTATAGGAATCTAGTGCTCAATGTATCCTCACAATTCGAACCTCAATTTTATCATCAAGCTGTCCAACTTCCTCAATGGCGAGAAGCAATGAAAGCTGAACTTGATGCCATGGAGGCCAACAGCACTTGGACAATGGTCCCTCTACCTCCGGGTAAACATGCTATCGGTTGTCGTTGGGTCTACAAGATCAAGTACATGTCAGATGATTCTGTTGATCGACACAAAGCACGGCTTATGGCTAAAGGATACACGCAACAGGAGGGTATTGATTTCTTTGAGACGTTCTCACCAGTTGCCAAGGTAACCACCATTAAAGTTCTTCTTGCACTTGCTGCCAACAAGCATTGGCATCTCACACAGTTTGATGTAAACAACACATTTCTCCATTAACCGTAAACTAACTTGGTTAACTAACTCATCTAACTAACTTGATCTATTTAATATCTAATATCCGCCGTGGAACCGAGGTGGTTGGTGGACCACGCGGCGGGGTGGAGGAGATGTGAGATCCGGCGGAGTCTGAATCGGAATCCATCGGAAGATCAACCGAGTGCCGCCACTGGTTGCATACACATCTTCCCGCCAATGTTATTATATAAACTTTAAATTCTTTGACATATTTTTTTTCAAAATATTATTTGACATTTTTAATCAATGGATCATTTAATATAATTTAATTTTGATGATAATTTTTTTGCAAATAACTTAATTATATAATTTATCTTTTTTTAAGATATCGTCGATCGTTGGTAATTATTTGATATCAAGATTCCGATTATTCGAACATGTCTTGTTGATTTATTATAAATCAAATTTTTTTTGTTGTAAGTGATGTGTTACATCTCCGACAAATTTTTTGAGTGTTCGAATTTATAAATCATAAGAATATGGCTTCAATTTATTAATAAGTTTCATAAAACTCTTTTTGAATCCATCTGTTTTTGCCGACAAAATCTTCGCTCAAAATCAAATAATATATATGGGGTATTAAGAAAAATAATGTTGATATTTACCTTTCATTTTATATAATCTATATTTCATTATATATATATATATATATATATATATATATATATCAAATTTATTTACAAATCAAATGCAAATAACAAAAAATTGAACTTAAATATTGATAAAAGATTGATCATTTGTAACATTGGTTTGGTGCCGTCGCTTGGTGAATTTGTACACAATTTTTTTTGTTTAAAAAAAAATTGCTATATTTAAAATACATTTTGATATTTAAATACATTTTGATATTGTAAGTAATTCTATTTTGACTGAATTTATAGATTTAGAACCAGAAATATCCATTATTCAGTGGAGTGTATTCAATTAGGAGTTTTGATGATTTTTAATGATTTTTTCTAATGATAGAATTTTATGGATTTGATAGATTTTTATTGACTTTTACGGAATCTCACAGATTTATAAACAGATTTATGTGGATTCGTGTAAACTTTTTTGCAAGATTTTTATAGACTTTTGTGAATTTTTTTATAGAATTTTATAAATTTTGTACTTAATTATAAAATATATTTTTTATTAATTTCTTTGAACCAATAATTAATTGACATATATAACATATTCAGTTTGAAATATTTTTTCCATATTTATATTAATAAATAAATTTAATTATTTAAAAGTTAAATAATTTAATATTTACATGTGTATATATATGGGTTTGTATGCATGTTTGTAAAATTTTTAAAATACATCAATTGATTAATCTGTAACCTTGTTTTTGAATTGATAATATACATGTGAAAAGAATATTATTTAACATTGTATGGATATAATTTCGTATAAAAATATCATAGCTTACATATTAATTAAAAATGCTAAAAAGAATTTAAAAAATAATGGTTTTTGCGAGGTTATTCAATTATTATTGTAAGGCCCGAGAATTTTATCCTATTAATCTGAAATGATTTGGGGATAATTGATATGATTATAGACGGAAAGGATCGGACCGGGAAAGACAAGATAATGCATGAAAATGTGCGAGGAACAGTAGCCCTCGCGCATATGCGCGACGTGGGCAGAGGACCTCGCGCATATGCGCGAAGTGAGTCGCGCATATGAGCGAGCCTGTAAAAGCCAAGTCCAGAGGACCTCGCGCATATGCGCGGAGATGAGTCGCGCATATGCGCGAGCTGCCGAGAAGCTTATCCACGAGACCCGTAGGTCTCGCGCATATGCGCCGATATTAGTCGCGCATATGCGCGAGACGTGCAGTAGGCATACCGAGCCACTTGGCTTATTGCATGTTACGTATGTATATATACATATACATATGTCTAATCTTCAGAAATGAAAGAAATCGAGGAAAAAGAGAAAGAAAAGTGTTCGAAGCATAGACTTGCGACTTTTACGATATCCGTCTATCCGATTTTGAATCTGACTTCGGTATTGAGTTCCTATCGACGTAGGCTACAACTGGACGTAAGTTTTGCTACGTTTTGATATGTTTTGAAATTATGGTATTGTCAGAATCTGATAGGATTCATATATGATGTTCTTGACATGTTAGACATCGTATAATCGAAATCGGACTGAAGAATAGATACCATATGAAATTGTTATGATTTTCAGAGTTGAGTTGATTGAGATTTGATATCAGAATTGAATTGTTATCAAATATGAGATGTTAGAATTGATATCTGACTGATATGGTAGTGCTGGATATATTGAAATTATGACATCATATTGTTGAAACAGAATTTGATTGAATTCTGATTATATCCAGTATTGATTGAGTGGTGTATTGATGCCGTACCCTCAATATTGTTATTGTCAGATTGAATATTGACAGGCTTTGAGTTCGAGACTTCGACAGAGTCAGAGTATCAGAAAGAAAGGTATAAATTAATGTTGAGTTGGGATTGCACAACTCGAGTGAGGTTTGACTCGAGTTTCCCTAAATCACATACTTAGTTTATTGCATTGATATTTGTAATTGATGAGATTAATGTTTGTAGTCTATTGATTTATAGCCACTGCATGTATTGACTACTGATTCGCTAGTCATCGGCTGATTCGCCTAGTTACTGTATGCATGTATTGACTGCTGATTCGCTAGTCATTGGCTGATTCGCCAAGTTACCGGCTGATTCGTCTGGCTATCGACTGATTCGCCTAGTCCCTGACTGATTCGTCTAATTATTGGCTGATTCGCTTAATCCTTGACTGATTCGTCAATTCTGTGGCTGTTTCGCCCAGACACTGGATATAGGAATTATATCGATGTCGTAGGGTTGAGTCATTCCTATCGACTGAGATTCGATATAATTCTCAATATTCAAAACCGGGATCCCTAGATTAGGAATGAGTCGAGTCTGAGACGACGCGTTGTTTGAGTCAAGTCTGATACGACTAGTTGATTTACAGTTTTGATATCATACATGTTTGTTGATTGGCTGTATGTGAATGATATTTGTTATATGCTTTTGTATATGTTTTTATATGATTCCATGTTTACATTGTTTATACTGGGATTTATTCTCACCGGAGTTATCCGGCTGTTATCTTGTTTTGTATGTGTGCATGACAACAGGTGGGACAGGTTCAGGGTTGAGAAGATGAAGAGAGATCGTGATTAGAGTGGAGGCTCCGGACTTGGATTAGATATAGGGTTAGACACGTGATATTAGCTGTTAAACCTTAGTTGAATAAATGTATGTGATACAGGACTTGTACTTTTATACTGAGATGTATATACGTTTTATTTCACTATGTTTCGCATTTTAAAAAAAAATTTAGACCCTGTTTTATAATTGATTAATTAGTCCCAATAATGATTAAGAACATGATTAGCGTCCGGGTCCCCACAACAGGTGGTAACAGAGCGATAGATCCTTTAGATTGAGATAGAAGCTAGTGAGCGGGGTAGATTAAGTTTTCTTTCTTTACTTGTGATTGCTAGCATGCTTTACTGCTTTATATAATACATGTTACTTGACTTATCTGATTTGATTGTGTAATATGTATTATTGGGAACGAATTTGAACCGATTCTCGATCAGCAGTAAGATGATCGGAGGAGGGAACTGAAGTGAAACATGTTTATTGGATTGGGTTACTAATCCATTTGATTATTAGATATGCCTCCTCGAAGAATACCAGAACAGGGTAGCACATCGAATCCTCCAATGGATGTGACAGCAACTCCGATGGAAACGTTATTGAAATGGTTTCAGTCATTCAAACCACCGACACTGAAGGGTACTGAGACATCAGTTGAGTGTGAAAGTTGGTTAGATAATATTAAGATGCTGTTTGATTCACTGGAGTACAGTGATGAGCGCCGAATTAAATTGATTGGGCACCAATTGCTTGATGTTGCAAAGAACTGGTGGATTACGATGAAGAGGGCCTTGGAACAGCGAGGTACGACTATTACTTGGGATGTATTTAAAACTGAGTTTTATCAAAGATTTTTCCCAGTGTCGTACAGGAAAGACAAGGGGGCGGAGTTTGCCAATTTGAGACAGGGTCAGCTGAACATTGAAGAATATGTGACCAAGTTCTCTACCCTGTTGAAGTTTGCTCCACATGTGGCTGAAAATGACGAAGCCGTTGCTGATCAGTTCATCAATGGCTTGAATCCCGATATATTTACATTGGTGAACAGAGGGCGACCGAATAACTTTGCTGATGCCATGAATAGAGCAAAGGGCGCTGAAGCGGGCCTGATAAGGCAGAGAGGAGCTGCAGATATTCCTCCCGCACCGAGACCACAGCAATCACCTCCCCGATTCGAGAGTGATAGTAGCAGTGGTGGAAAGAAAAATTTTCTGAAGGCTAGAGGAAAGCAGTTTAAGAAGTCTGGCGGCAGTTCTTCTAGCTCCAGTGGTTCCAAACAGAGTTATACCGGAACTTACTGCCGAAATTGTGGAGGGAGACATTCCACTGAGCAATGCCAAGGACTACTTGGTAGTTGCCACTTCTGCAAACAACAGGGACATTTTGCCAGAGTGTGTCCACAGAAGGGTTCTCAAGGATCCCAGAGAACCGAATCATCTGGATCAGCGGCACAGTGGAGTAGAAGATCAGCTGCTGTTCATTCATTCCAACCAGCACCATCTTAGTCACAGCAGAGGCCAGGAGGAAGTCAGATAGTTGGCCAGCCTCCTAGACAGCAGGCCAGAGTATTTTCTTTGACCGAGGAGCAGGCTCAGGAAGCACCAGATGATGATGTTGCAGGTAACTGTTCTTGATGTAGTTATCCTGCTTTTGTATTGATGAATATGGATGCTTCCCATACGTTTATTTTTAAACGATTTGCATTGAGTTATGCATTACCTGTTGAGTTTTGATCTACTGTAGTATATCTCTTTACTGGTTAGGGAGAGTTTTTATAGCAGTGAATTCTGTAAAATATCGTACACTACAATAGGATGAGAATGAGATTGAGTTAGATCGTCTAGTAGATGGTATTGTACTAGTGTTGTCTGATTTTGGGATTGCATTACTGATATTGATATGCTGATCAAGTACAGAGCTACCCTAGAATAGTTCCAGAAGATGGTGAGAATCGGACCTGAGATGGCCAAAGGATGAATATTGTACGATAAGGATTCTAAATTGAGAATTCCTTTGATAATCCGTACTATCTATGACTCGATTATTACAGAAAGGAGTAGAGAGACTCCTTATGTATTCAGTTGATTTACTGAAGTTGAGTATATCATTGGCTGATTTACCAATGATATGAAAGTTATTGATGTTTTCCCCCAGATAAGACTTTAGATTTGATTTCAGTCAGAAAGATTGATTTTAACCTTGACTTGATATCATAAATTGTGAAATGGTGAATCCTGATTGAGACAGATTGCATTCAGGTTATGTTATATCTGAAGATGATGTATCTATTGATTTTAGCAGAATTAAACCGTAATTAGTGGGCCGAGATGGATATCAGTGTTTGATATTTGCGGTTTTATGAGTTAGCAGATCAGTACCGATGAGTGATATTTTGAATTTGATTGAATATTGCTGTTATTCTGAATCCGTGTTCGAATCAGATAGTAGACAGTGGGGGAATTTATATTGTACAGTCCGACCCAGAGCTGATTTTGAAATATAAGCAGCTCAGAAAGTTGATCAGAATGTACAGAACTAGATAGCGAGGGTTCGAGCAAGACATCGATCCGAGTATCAGGTTCATGACAATGTTCTGTATGTAAATAACTGTATTGTTGTGCCAAATGTTTCGGAGTGAAACGATAGATACTATCAGAAGCGCACAACATTCGATTTAGTATTCATCCTGGTGGCAAGAAAATATATATAATGATTTGAAAAGACAGTTTTGGTGGAAACAAATGAAAGCTGATATTGCTAAATTTGTAGCCAAATGTCTGAATTGCCAACAGGTGAAGGCTGAGAGGAAGAAACCCGGAGGATTTTACAGAGTTGGTCTATTCCTGAAGAGAAATGAGATCACGTTTTCATGGATTTTATAATGAAGTTACCAAGATCCTCCCGAGATTGTGATGCGATTTGGGTTGTGATTGACAGATTAACCAAATCCGCATGCTTTATTCTGTACAAGATGACGTACAGACATGACTAGATGGCTGAGATTTATGCCATAGAGGTGGGTAGACTGCAAAGAGTGCCGAACTCGATTGTAGCAGACCATGATCCTCGGTTTACATCGTACTTCTGGCAGAATTTACAGCAGATTTTGGATACGAAGTTATATTTTAGTACTGCATATCATCCATAGACTGATGGATAGTCTGAGCAAACGATCCAAACATTGGAAGATATGCTGGGAGCAGCAGTGCTTGATTTTAGCACTAGCTGGCAAGATATATTGCCACTTGGTGAGTTTCGTACAACAATAGCTATCAGACGAGTATTGAAATGACTTCTTTCGAAGCGTTGTACGGAATGAAATGTTGATCCCCTCTTTATTGGGATGATATCTCTGAGGTTCCTGAGATCGGACCTGGCATGATCAGAGATATGACTGAAAAAGTGAAGCTGATTCAGAAGAAAATGAAGGCAGCCCAAGACAGACAAGCCAATTGTGCCAATGTCCGATGACGACCGTTGGTATTTGAAGCTGGAAGCCGAGTATTTTTTAAAATTTCACCTTTCAGTTGAATTGTCAGATTTGGCAAGAAATGGGAGTTGTCTCCACGATAGATTGGGACGTATGAGATTCTTGAGAAGATAGGAGATCGTGCCTATCGACTAGCTTTAATCGCCTTCATTATATGGGATACATGATGTTTTTCATATTTGTTCTTGCGAAAATACCTGTTTGATGCTTCACATGTCATCCAACCAAATGAGGCCGAGTTGGATGAGACATTGAGTTATTTCGAAAAGCCGATTCAAATTCTTGATCGAAAGGAAAAGTAGCTCAGAACGAAGATTATTCCACTTGTGAAAGTTCGGTGAAGTTAACCTGGCATTGAAAAAGCTACTTGGGAGACTGAGTCTAATATAAGACAGAGGTTCCCAGTTTTATTTCACCAAGGTGAATTGTTTACTTAGCTTCTTCTATATACCTTCTTATGATATGATTGATTGCCTGTGATTTCGAGGACGAAATCATATTTTAGGGGGGGAGAAATGTAAGGCCCGAGAATTTTATCCTATTAATCTGAAATGATTTGGGGATAATTGATATGATTATAGACGGAAAGGATCGGACCGGGAAAGACGAGATAATGCATGAAAATGTGCGAGGAACAGTAGCCCTCGTGCATATGCGCGGCACAGATGCGCGCATATGCGCGACGTGGGCAGAGTCGCGCATATGCCCGAGCCTGTAAAAGTGAAGTCCAGAGGACCTCGCGCATATGCGTGGAGATGAGTCGCGCATATGCGCGAGCTGCCGAGAAGCTTATCCACGAGACCCGTAGGTCTCGCGCATATGCGCCGATATTAGTCGCGCATATGCGCGAGACGTACAGTAGGCATACCGAGCCACTTGGCTTATTGCATGTTACGTATGTATATATATATATATACATATTTCTAATCTTCAGAAATGAAAGAAATCGAGGAAAAAGAGAAAAGAAAAGTGTTCGAAGCATAGACTTGCGACTTTTACGAAATCCGTCTATCCGATTTTGAATCCGACTTCGGTATTGAGTTCCTATCGACGTAGACTACAACTGGACGTAAGTTTTGCTCCGTTTTGATATGTTTTGAAATTATGGTATTGTCAGAATCTGATAGGATTATATATGATATTCTTGACATGTTAGACATCGTATAATCGAAACCGGACTGAAGAATAGATACCATATGGAATTGTTATGATTTTCAGAGTTGAGTTGATTGAGATTTGATATCAGAATTGAATTGTTATCAAATATGAGATGTTAGAATTGATATCTGACTGATATGGTAGTGCTGGATATATTGAAATTATGACATCATATTGTTGAAACAGAATTTGATTGAATTCTGATTATATCCAGTATTGATTGAGTGGTGTATTGATGTCGTACCCTCAATATTGTTATTGTCAGATTGAATATTGACAGGCTTTGAGTTCGAGACTTCGACAGAGTCAGAGTATCAGAAAGAAAGGTATAAATTAATGTAGAGTTGGGATTGCACAACTCGAGTGAGGTTTGACTCGAGTTTCCCTAAATCACATACTTAGTTTATTGCATTGATATTTGTAATTGATGAGATTAATGTTTGTAGTCTATTGATTTATAGCCACTGCATGTATTGACTACTGATTCGCTAGTCATCGGCTGATTCGCCTAGTTACTGTATGCATGTATTGACTGCTGATTCGCTAGTCATTGGCTGATTCGCCAAGTTACCGGCTGATTCGTCTGGCTATCGGCTGATTCGCCTAGTCCCTGACTGATTCGTCTAATTATTGGCTGATTCGCTTAATCCTTGACTGATTCGTCAATTCTGTGGCTGTTTCGCCCAGACACTGGATATAGGAATTATATCGATGCCGTTTAGGGTTGAGTCATTCCTATCGACTGAGATTCGATATAATTCTCAATATTCAGAACCGGGATCCCTAGATTAGGAATGAGTCGAGTCTGAGACGACGCGTTGTTTGAGTCAAGTCTGGTACGACTAGTTGATTTACAGTTTTGACATCATACATGTTTGTTGATTGGCTGCATGTGAATGATATTTGTTATATGCTTTTGTATATGTTTTTATATGATTGCATGTTTACATTGTTTATACTGGGATTTATTCTCACCGGAGTTATCCGGCTGTTGTCTTGTTTTGTATGTGTGCATGATAACAGGTGGGACAGGTTCAGGGTTGAGAAGATGAAGAGAGATCGTGATTAGAGTGGAGGCTCCGGACTTGGATTAGAGATAGGATTAGACACGTTATATTAGCTGTTAAACCTTAGTTGAGTAAATGTATGTGATACAGGACTTGTACTTTTATACTGAGATGTATATACGTTTTATTTCACTACGTTCCGCATTTTAAAAAAAAAATTAGACCCTGTTTTATAATTGATTAATTAGTCCCAATAATGATTAAGAACATGATTAGCGTCCGGGTCCCCACAATTATACTATGATCATAGTATGAGGACGTTTGAGCAATTTAGCCCCCATCGTCTAGTGGTTTAGGATAATCAAGCAACATTTTTTTGGATCATCTTTTATTATTATTGAATATTACATTAATTTGTATAAATTATAAATTAAAAATCACAAAATCAATTCTAAAATTCAACATTTCCTATGATATTAAAATAAAAAATTATTAAATATACAATTAGCCAAAAAATGAAAAATTTGAAAAAATAAAAGATGAAAATATTTATAGAGATGCACTTTAAAAATTTGAGAGAGTGATGTAAATAGATGAAAGTTAGAGAAGATAAGAAGAGATGTGATGTGAAGTGACATAGAAAGAAATAAATAGCTTGTGTTTGAGATAGAAGTTTTAAAAATCCATCCAAATCTTTGGTTGAACTAAATACAATTTTTAACAAATTATAGTTGTACCTTAGGCTTTAATATTTGTATGTTAAAGAATTCCACGAAGTTATTAAAAATCTATTGAAATTTTGAATACCTATAGACTTTTATAGAGTTTTTAAAAGTCAATGTTGAATATCACTTGACTTTTAAAACTCTATGAAAGTCTATTTTCAATACCATTAGACTTCTATAGAGTTTGTAAAAGTCTTAATTGAATACATCTAGACTTTTAAAATCTACAAAAGTCATTAAAAATTAATAAATCTCTTACATTGAATACACATGTTAGTGCTAGGGTGAAATATGTTATTATTCATTTTAACGATCAATATCGTACAATTGAATGTCGAATTCAAGATATTATTATTAGACGAACCGCTATAATATGTACGTAGAATAATTTATTGGTTTGTGTACAATTAGTCATCGTAAAATAAAAGTATTAACATTTCTTTGAGCACAAATTCAAGTTATAAACTTTTGATGGACTAATACACCAAAATTATTTTTCCTCAACAATTTCAAAACGAAAACATGATATTTTCAAGAGATAAATGGTAACACTTTTTTTTTTTTTTTTTTCATTTTTTCAAATCTTAATACTTAAATAATAATAAGTCTTTTGTGAAAGATCGTGAATTGTTAATCTGATATGTATTTATAATAAAAATTAATATTTTTGATATAAAAATTATATTTTTCTTATGTCAATTCATATCATATTGTAGGTCTCTTGTGAGACGGTCTCACGAATCTTTTTTTGTGAGACGGGTCAACCCCACCGATATTCACAATAAAAAGTAATAATCTTAACATAAAAGTGATATTTTTTCATAGATGACTCAAATAAGAGATATGTCTCATAAAATACGTCTCGTGAGACCGTCTCACACAAATTTTTGCATATTGAAAATTCATTTCACGAAATTAAACTGCGTGATAATTTTTAAAAATTATATATAAATATAAATTATTCTTAACAATTCCATTTGGACGAAAAATTCATCCAATCAGCGTCAACAAACGACAGAAGAAGGGATATTAGTATTACCATGGCAAAAGAAAATTTTCAGAGAACGAATGAAAGATGGCGATTGTTTACTGATGGGAGTATTATTTCTCTACTACTGTAAGCTTTTTCAACAACCCTTCATTATTTGTATATTGAAATTTGTGTTTCTCATAAAGGCTTGCTTTATTCCTCTTTGTTTTATCTGATAATTTTTCTTTGTTTTTTTTGTTTTTTACGGATTGAATTTGAGGGGAGACGTATGATGGATTTTGATTAGTTATTAGTCTGTTTGGGGTGCGATAATTGAAGTTTTTGCTGATTTCTTTTGGTGGATTTCGCATTTTATGGGTTTTTGGATTTTAAGTGGAAATACTCGAAATTTGTGGTTTGATTTTGGTGAAGAATGGTGGGTTTCGTTTAGGTCGTGAAGGGAAAGATGGGTTTCTAATTGGTCGATCGGTGCGCTTTTAGACTTTTGATATTTGGTTCAAAGTGGGTTTCTGGTTTGGCACTGTTGATTTTATTATTTTATTTTTGCCTGGGTGAAAAAAGGGTTCTTTTCCCTTTTTTTTTGAAGAACATGTAGATAATGCAAGCTGGCTTTGGTTCCTGAAGGATTGACGCGTATTTCAGCCACTTCAAACTCAGAAAGATCTTTCTGAAATTGGATTAGAACCTCGCTGTCTGTTGTTGGGTCAGTAGTTTGATTTTGATAACTTTTGAATTTGGGTTTGGGAGTCAGTATTGAAAGAAAGATTCAATGCCTCTCTGTTGATTTTGGTAGAATTTTTCGTTCTTGAAGTTGAATTTTCCATCATTTATTGCCTGTTTTGTCGGGGATAAATTTTGGTTGATTTGTTCAAAACATGATCAAACAAATTCTCGGAAAGATTCCCAGAAAGCATTCAAAGTCTGTGGGAGACTCGAACCTCTCTTCAAGTTCTTCAACTTCTTCAAAGAGAGGTGATGGAGGGAGTAAACGATTAAGCACTGCAGTAGATGAAGTTATTTCAGCCCCTTTTTCGGCTTTAAGTACTGGGAATCATTCAGAAGATAGTTTTCTTCGAGATAAAAACTTGAAAATAAATGGAAGTTCTATCTCCGGTTCATATGAAGCATTGCCGAGTTTTAAAGACACCTCAAGCTCTGAAAAGCAGTTATTATTTATCAGAAAAGTGAAGATGTGCTGTGTGTTGTTCGACTTCACCGACCCTACAAAGAACCTTAAGGAAAAGGAGATCAAGAGGCAGACCCTGTTAGAGATAGTGGAGTATATAACATCTCCGAATGGAAAATTTACAGAAACTGTAATGCAGGAAGTTGTTAAGATGGTATCTGTGAATATATTTCGGGAATTCACTCCTCAACCAAGGGATAACAAGGTTATAGATGGTGTTGAATTGGACGAGGAAGAGCCTGCCATGGATCCTACATGGCCTCATCTGCAAGTTGTGTATGAATATTTGCTCAGGTTTGTTGCTTCACCAGAAACTGATGCTAAGGTTGCCAAAAGATACATTGATCATTCCTTCGTTCTGAAATTGCTAAATCTTTTCGACTCTGAAGATCCTAGAGAGAGGGAATATTTGAAAACCATACTCCACCGTATCTACGGGAAATTTATGGTTCACCGGTCGTTTATCAGGAAAGCCATCAACAACATTTTCTATCATTTTGTTTTTGAGACAGATAAGCATAATGGCATTGCTGAATTTCTCGAAGTGCTTGGTAGTATAATCAATGGATTTGCTTTGCCTCTAAAAGAAGAGCACAAACTCTTTCTTGTCCGGACATTAATTCCTCTACACAAACCAAAATGCCTGGCCATGTATCACCAACAGCTATCTTATTGTATTACACAATTTGTGGAGAAAGACTTGAAGCTTGCTGATATTGTTATTAGGGGACTGATCAAGTATTGGCCAGTCACTAATAGCTCTAAAGAAGTTCTGTTTCTTAATGAGCTGGAGGAGGTTTTAGAAGCGACACAGTCACCTGAGTTCCAACGGTGCATGGTACCTTTGTTTCACCAAATTTCACACTGTTTGAGTAGCTTACACTTTCAGGTATGTGTTATTTATATTAGCCCATCCCATCTCTTCTTTTTTCTCCATCTTTTTTCACTCTACGCATATGTTTTCCAGGCTTTGGCCTTATGTTCGGTTTTATATAAATTTCATCATGGGCTTATCGTAAATTCTTTGTAGGGTTTTGTATATATTCTTCTGAAGAAATAACTATTGCATCTGCTAACAATGTGGCGTAGCATATTATGTTCTCTCAAAGATTACTATGATTGTGGAACTTAGTTTACGGTGATCATATTGTCTTAACTCCGCAACATGACCTGTTTAGTTTAGAGGATTGACTGAACCATACTTTTTTGTGTAAGTAATTGCCATGCGCATTGTTGAGAGGATCTGATATGAGGGAAACGGTTTAATTCTGATTCAGTGGCAACTACATTATTATATAAGGTTCTTTTTTTTGTTACTTTTTGTTGGGAGCTGATGTGTGTGGTTACAAGTGACGAGTGACTGTTTGGAAGCTATAACTGAGTTTTTTACTGCTTGCATTTTAAACGATGCAGTGAATAAATTATTGTTCTGTTTGACTCTTCATGGTCCAAGGAATAAAGGTTGCTTGTGGTAAATTTAATATTTGTGAGTTGTGACAGCTGTGATGCAGTATCACCGATGCTGTTTATATAATTTTTCTCATTCATTCCCTCTGTAACAATGTATAATGGAATAACCTTAGCAGATAGAAGCTTTTGGAATATTATGTGCAAGGTGGGCGTGTTCAAATTTGAACCATTAATTTTATAATGATTTTTGCACACATTTGGCAGTGGTCCCAAATGGGCCTTTTCCTTTTAATTACTTTGTAATACACTTTGATTCTTAGAATGAGTTTTGTTAGAGAAGATGTCCTTCAAAATGCTTATGCTTTTAAAAACAGTTTTTTGTAATGTTTGGTTTGCTTAAAATAGCCAGAAGCTAGATTGTAGAAAATGTGACTCCTGGGCTTTTGTTTCTACTTCTTCAAAATACATTTATGATATGGCAAATAGTATTTTTCTAATGTTTTAACTATTAAAAGCAAAGGAACTTTTTTCCAAATTGTGGACCTTAAGCTTCAACTTGCTGCAATTGTGTTGGAGAATTGTCACGCTCAAGCTTGGAATCATTCTTATTTCTAGCTGAGTTTATTTAGACCTGTGATAAGTCAGTGACGGACCAATATATGTTATCAAGTTCATAAGATTTAGACTTGTTATACTTTGTTGTTTTGGTAGGCCAATTGAGTTTTCAACATGGGGATGTAGATCAGTTCTGAGCATGTGGCCATTGTTTCGGATATGTTGAGATGGAAACTTATATGTTTTGACTTGATTATTTATTTCTTCACCTTATTTCGTTTTTTCAAATGGAGAACAATGATAACATCTCTGCCTTATGTGTCCCTAATAGCGTCTTTCCGTCAAGAGAGATAGGCATTGTCCTCTGAAGTGAAATAATGCATGAAATGATATTTTTGTGTTTATCACATTAACAGGTGAAAAACCAGAGGCCAGGGAACATTTTATTTGGTGTATACCATGCAATTTAAGAAGCATACGTTTCTCTTTTAGCATAAATGTTTATTCCACGTGATCCTGTTATTTTTGGCTGCCTTCTAGATTAGTAGACTTGTTTCTAGATAAACTGCGTGTGTTTTGTTAGGGTCTATTAAGTGATAACATTTTTTGGTGCAAAATGATGTTATGATTTCGATCAATTTATAGTTTATCTATAAGGTAAAGAAAACCTTTTTGATAACTCCAAAACAGCAGTTGAAATTCTCCTCCCTCATCTCGTAAGGCAGGCTGTTGTCAACTAGCATGGTCACGAAAATGGGGCAGCAGTTAGTAGGAGTCACTTGCTGTTCTTGCTTGAGGTGATGGTTGACCTCTTGTTTCCGTATTGTGACATTTTCTACTTCTATTGGTCTTGGGGGCATAAGAGCAGCTATTTCATATCCTGTAAAGTCAGTAGTTTATTTTTGACAGGGGAATGGGAACTTTCGTTCACAGGGACGAGAAAAAGGCTGATTAGTCTTTTTGAAAGAAACTTGCTAGCATGTTATGTTAATGGTAGAGCCGTCTTAGATTCTCGTTTTACTGATTTCTGCACTTTGAAAAGATTACATGGAGTCTCAGCCGATGGTACCATTAATTTGTCTGATCTCTCTCTCTCTCTCAGATTATTTTATCAAATTTGGAGAATAGAATCTTGTGGGTTACCAATAAATTTACGGGTATTTCTTCACTGTCAGGTGGCGGAGAGAGCTCTGTTTTTGTGGAACAACGATCACATTGACAGCCTCATCAAACAAAACCGCAAGATCATTCTGCCTATCATCTTTCCCGCTTTGGAGAGAAATGCCAGACACCACTGGAATCAGGTTGTGCACAGTTTGACACTAAATGTTCGCAAAAACTTGTACGATCACGACCCTGACCTATTCAAGGCGTGCCAGATCAAGTTTCAGGATGACGAAGCAAAGGAAAACGAGAGAAAAGAGAAACGTGAATCCACGTGGATACACTTGGAAGAGCACGCCGCGAAAAGGGCTGCGAGTAGTCAAGCTATTCTTGTTCCTCGAACCGGGGCAACTTAGACGTAGGAGAAAGATGTACATCCTTTCACTCCTATTCGTTCGCCGCCTTTAAGTTGAATTATTGCTTGGGTTTCTCTTTTTCAGTGTTTTGTTTTAGTTGAGTAAATCCGTTTGATAGTAAGATTTAGCAGTTGGGCGCTACTTTTTAGTTGTTCAGACATGGTTCATGACTCTGTTGCTTATATAGCAGATGAGCAGTACCAGATTGTTTACTCTTCCATCTTAATGTGTATAAATAAGCATCTCAATATGTTTTAACATGCAGAAATATGATGACTATCTTTGTTTGTTCTCATTTTCATGTTTTGTATACCAAGTGTTGTTAAATTATATTTTAATTAATATTTGTGTTGATAAATAGTCAAGAGTAATAAATATTAAAATTTAAAAGTTCATTGTATATATCAACATCACGACAAAGAAATATAGGGAAAAAATAAAATTATAAAAATAAAAAAGCGAACTAAAATTGAAATTTGATAATTTATAAAACCAAAACTACAAAACAAAAAATAGTTCAAAATCACAAATTTTCCCTAAAAATCATCTCTAAAGTTCTTAATTTCTATATAATCTATTGGAATTCAACCAAAGTCTACATTAGAAATATACAGAGAAAATCATGTGTTAATAAGATGCAAATATATCTTCATTTATACGAGACATTTTGGGTAAAGTCTAAAAATAAATCTACGAGAACTTAAGCTTAAAGTGGATATATCATACCACTATGGATATATTTATATTTCATTGCACAACAAGTGATGTTAGAATCATGATCCAAATTGAGGCATGTGGGTGAAATCTTTGGATACATAAACGAGGTTAAGACTCTCACCAAATCTTTGACAAGCTCTCAAAATACTTCCAAGTATTTCACACAAGACATGCGCTCTCAACAAAGTGGAAATGAGTTACTTCGATTTGAGTGTATGATTTTCCAAGTTGAGAGGATGGATGGATGAGCTTAAAGGGAGGTATCAACCATGAAATTTTGGTAAAAAAAATGTTATGCTCCGAATGCATGTGAGCATTGCCTCGAACTTTATTAAATTTATTTACGATGAAACATAGTTATTTTTTCCATTAATTATCTCATGAGCAAACAAGCAAGTTAAATTTTAAGTCGATAATCGAACCGAACTTTCTAAGTGGACTTTGTTTCGATAACAGACTAAGGAATAGTTTCTAGATTATCTGCGACGCAGATATCGTGATAAAATTAAAGATATCGACTTCGAGCTCCTCGAGTTTCATCATGAAGTCGTGATCAGCCGCTAAATATGCAGATAGATGGAGAGACAATTGTGGTTTTAGGACAGCTTCAATTTGCATAAGTCCATGTCGAACTGGTTTATTTGTCAATCTTTAATATTAGATTGTGCATTCCATCAAATGTGACAAAGTGTTCATTTTTTAATCTGCCCATTAGCTGGAAGAATCCTAGCTAGCTACATGATAAAAGCCAGCAGCAACCCTTTTCGTCTCTGGAAACTAATCTGCAAGAAATTCATCATTTAATTTATTCTTGTACATTACTGTAACATTCTGATTTTGGATTCTGCTTTGAACCCTTCTGTGAAAATGGGGGGACAGCTGTGTTGCGAGAAGATCGGGCTCAAACGCGGTCCATGGACTTGGGAAGAAGATCAGAAGCTTATGAACTTCATTCTTAACAATGGCATTCAATGCTGTAGGCTTGTTCCAGAGCTTGCAGATATCCTATGTTCTTTCATTCTCTGGTTTTCTGGTGGCGAATTGATCGAGATCAACACATATTCGAATAGCAAGAAAAATTATTTTCATGTGTGAGGATTATTGATTGTCCTGGTTCTGGCAAACGATGGTGGATGAAAAATGACATAACAGATTGAACATAATATCAATTGTAAGAATTATACTAGCTCTTTATGGCGAATTTCGCCCCTCTCTAATTTCATTAACCGTAATGATTCGTGCAATGAGATGATGAATGATGTTAAATATAGGGATGATAAATCCATATATATGAATCACACAATGTTTTATAACCATAAATCTTTGAAATCAACTAATGCATCTAATACCCCAGGAAATATGCTCGGCCCACTCTCGATAGCTCGTGGAAATTCATGCCCAATATTCAGATAGTTCCGGGAGGTCATCTTAATGGTTAAGGTTCACCAGGAGGTCACCTCGATTCATCAATTCATCTAGGGACCCGCCCTGAGATCTATTTACCTGGATTCATTGGGAGGTCATCCGGGAGCTCATCCCAGCCGACCTCCCATGCTTCCATAATCTCGTTGATCAGCAAGGCATGGTCAACCTCCCAGCATGCACATATGTTATGTAGCGATTGAGAAAGTCTCGGCCTACCTCCCTAACCTAGCTCCCATAGAAAGCTTGGACTCGCTCAGTATACGTTAGACGAGCTCTTGCCTCAATGAGCTCCCATTAGATATATCAATATGCAATCTGAAGCTAACTTTATCTAAGATTATGAGAATTCAGAGTCCAAAAGATTTAGAACTCTACAAAGATAAGAGTTTTAGTAGCCAAATAACACTACTCGCATAGGGACTCTTTTTCTATAAATACCTGGTTCTGGTCATTGTTTATCCATTCATTCACTCTTTTTGAACACACAATATTATCTCTATTTTCCTATTCTCCGACTTGAGTATCGGAGAGGCTACGTCGGAACAACCTTTTGTCCCTCTTTTAACGTTTCTGTTTGTGCTTCCAAATCTGAAGGTCCGACCCGAGCGATTCCAAAACGAGATCCGACCTCCCAGTAACCCTCGCGATTTTCCTCAACATCAATTGGAGTCATCTGTGGAACTCGTAAGCAAAAGGCATAGATATGTGGGGATGAAGAGGGTGAAGAAAAGGTTTTAGAGACAATCAAGGAAAAGGTGTAACAAATCTCAGTATAGGTCAGCTAGCCCAGTTGATTAATAGATCTGTCGAAGAGGCCCTCTTTCGAAATCAAGTTCTACCATAACCACCACCTCCACCACCAACTTCGCCTCTACCTCCGCCTCCACCTGAGCATCTAGAAGCCATGTGGGAGGAAATCAAGAGGTTGGGCAGAAAATTTGGAGGCCGACCTACGTCGTTAGACATGCAGAGACAAATTCTTATTTTTTAATATGCCCATTAGCTGGAAGAATCATGTCTAGCTCCATGATAAAAGCCAGCAGCAATCCTTTTTTCTGGAAACTATTTTGCAAGAAATTAATCATTTAATTTCTTCTTTTACATTATTGTAACATTCTGATTTTGGATTCTACTTTGAACCTTTCTATGAAAATGGTGGGACAGCCTTCGAGAAGATCAAGCTGAAACGCGGTCCATGGACATGGGAAGAAGATCAGAAGCTTATGAACTTCATTCTTAACAACGACATTCAATGCTGGAGGCTTGTTCCAAAGCTTGCAGGTATATATCATATGTTATTTCATTCTCTGGTTTCCGGTGGCGAATTGATCGAGATCAACACATATTCGAATAGCAAGAAAAATTATTTTTATGTGTGAGGATCATCAATTGTCCTGGTTATGGCAAATGATGTTGGATGCAAAATGATATAACAGATGAACATAATATCAGTTGTAAAAATTATACTAGCTCTTTATGGTGAATTTCTGGTGCGCTGTCGTTAAGTTACCAAACTTAAATTTCTACTCTCTAACTAAAATGAGTGTAATGATGAGTATGTTCGAATTCACAAGAAATGAGAGATTTATTTATTTTGAGGAAAGACAATTAAAAGGGAGATTTGTTTGATTAGAAATAAATAAAATACTACAAATAATTTAGTATGCAAAAAGAAATAAATAATCAAGTGAAATAATTAATGAAATGTAAAATTTAATATTCCCAGCTCTGAATCAAGAGGGGTCCACTATTCAGTTATATCAATATTCAATTATATCACTATTCATCGGCCAACACATTATTTATTCATGCAGTTACAAGTAATTAACCTTAGAATTATAGGAATAGCCGCTAAAATCCTTGTGTTTTTCTAATTTAATTGACCAAACTCAACATCCAGTCAAATCTAATCAATAATCAACTGAGCACGATAGTGTTTCATATTAACTAAAGATAGCATTGTCATTTTGTGAAAACAGTTAATCCTAAAATCTAACAATCGAGATAGTTGCAATTTATAGATCGAGTTTCGTTGATTTATTTAGATTAAATATGCTAGCACTAGAGCACAACATACATAATCTAGTTTTACTTAGGTACCAATCGTTCTTGACAATTACGGATCATTGAATTCATGGATAGCAGTAGAAAATTATATATCGAATTAAATTGTCAGATTAATCGACATACAACTTTCATATAATTAAATATATATCAACAAATACTTGAACAAAACAAGAATATTAAATTAGAGTGCAAAAAATCTCGCAGTGATAAAAGTTAAATAGCAGAAATTTTCTTTGAATCAGAAATAAAACTTAGCCTAGAGTTATGGAGAGAAGATAAGAAATTCCTTGTGCTTCACATTAAAGATAGTGGAATTTTTTTTTGATTTTTTTGTGTCTCATTGCTTTTCATGTGTATTGATTAATCAGGTCCAAGAGAAAATTTTATTAATCAGTAGAAAACCTAACGTTGCGAAAACAACATAGACTCTATGGACTATGATGTGAGCAAGTCTTTCTCCACAAAGTTTTATTCTGAAATTGCTTTAGCTTTGTGGCAATCGTACATCAATATAGAATTTATTGAAGAAAAAAATATTGATGTAGAGGCCTATGGAAAGTAGAATCTGAATATTTTCTTCAAATATCGAGTAATGTTTGTTATTGTGAGAATTATACTTCCTATGCAGAAGACATGTCCTGAAATTTTACTACAATCTCCTATCCAATGTTGAAGATAAAAGATCGGTGAAGTTTGGCATGGTATTTGTCCGTGACTGGATTTTAAGCTTTAATCCTGAAGTAATAAATATTTTCTATAATACCCCTACTAGAGAAGAATATTAGGAAGTTACACCTGATTTCAATGTCATTGTTGATGTTCTCACTGGTGGACTAATCAAAGTTTTTCCAGATCATCCCAAAAGGCTGTCTGCTGCAAACTTGACTTTGTTGTATTCTGTTGTGCATAAGACCGCAATCAGAAATTAGACTCCCTCAACCAACACTACAGTGGTTACTAAACCACATGTCATTGTTCTCTACATGATTGGTACTGGTAGTATGCATTCAATTTGGCCGAATGATATTCAATATTGTACTGCATTTTGCAGGAGGATTCAAATCCACCAAGTTATCTTTTCCCTCCTTGATCTATGGGATTTCGGAATCTCAATGATTTCTCAAGGATATAGATGAAGAATTGTCTTATGCGGGTTACCAACCGAAGATTGCACATGTATTTTTGAAGGGAAACATGAAGGTTGATCTTCCCTGGTTTGAGCCAGGTGTTCCCTGGATGTTGGCAACATGGGTGCTTCAACATCTGGAACCAAACCAGCTAAAGCTAAATCTGTTTCGGGGGAAAAGCTTCTGAGTATGTTATGTCTCTACCTCCTATATCCAAGCTCAGATAGATTTTGGCCGATAACAAATTCAGACTGCACGAGATGTTATTGCATTCTATGAAGCTCAAGTGGCTGAGTATGAATTGTTGTTGGAAGTTGGTGTTCATTCCTTTGCTGAACAAAAAATGGGAGTAGAAGTCAGAAGCTGCTACTAATGCAAAAATGGATAAGCCTCATGTTGAACTTGATGATGATGATCATCAAGATATTGTTGGAGATGCCTCGTAAATTGTTTGATTTTCTTTTATTGTGTTATCTCTAAGCTTTTAGTTTTATTTGATTTAGTTATCTTGTTCTGTTAATCATGGTATTTCTGAGTGTTCTGGTTTACGTGTTACAATACCTATTTGACAATATTGTACTAACATGTTTGAATTCAGAAGGAGATAATTATATAACTCAGTGTGAGTTATTATACAAACAAAGATAATGCATTATGCATATAAAAAAGATAATGTCATTTTTGGATGTTTTATCCAGAAAACCTAAAATGGGTAGATTGAAATGAATATTTTATTTCTTAATTAATTTTTTCCTTGTTGATGATATTGGCATATTAAAATATAGAGTTTTGTCTTTCTAGATTAATAAAATTTTCTATAATATTGATATTTTCTTTTTTCGATAATATTGTGATATTACTGATATTTATGATAAGATCTCTAAATATTATATTATTGTTTAAAAGAGTTTATTTTCAAATGAAACTTTTGTTTCTTACTTGTGTAAAACTCTACACAAGGAATAAACTTTAGGGCAAAAGAAGTTTATAAATAAGAGAGATCGTTGCTGCTGCTCAGACTGTGGTTTTGAGAGTCTAAAGAAGAGCAAAAAATTACATCAATGAAGATTTTGCGTGGTCGACTCAATGGGATAGTTTGAACCATTCAACCATTTTGAATACCTGTTTCCATGAGATTGAGATTCAAAGATCATTTTAAACCATATTTATTACAATATTGGGATCGGGGAGGGATTTAATGTTAGGCAAAAACTTCTGTGAGACGGTTTCACGGGTCGTATTTTGTGAGACAGATATTTTATTTGGGTAATTCATGAAAAATATTACTTTTTATGCTAAGAGTATTACTTTTATTGTGAATATCAATAGGGTTGACTCGTCTCACAGATAAAGATTCGTGAGACCGTCTCACAAGAGCTCTACTCTTAATTTTAACCAATCATTCAAACATAAATAATTATATTTAAAACAATTATTTAAAAATAAAAATATATTTTAGAAATAAATAATATTTATATGTTATATTTTATACACATAAATAAATAAATAAATTTATTAATATAATCAATTTTAAATATTTTTTTAGATATACATTTTATAATTGAATAATACACGAGTATGTTGCAATAAGTCTTGGATGTTCTGCAATAATCCAGTGGGCCTTTGCATTATTCGGAAAAATTGTAATTTTAATCTCATGACTTGTTTTTTATTTTAGTCTCGTAACTTTTTACTGTTTAGTTTTCATCCAATTTTTTTTTTTTTTGGTTTGATTCTTTTTTACTTGAAACTATTAAATCTATTAAATATTGTTTATTTAGAATCGATAATTTCTTACATAGCTCATATAACAAAAATAAAATATATATTATACTCATTAAAATATATCTAAGCATAAATAAAGAAAACAACAAGCTTTTTTTTATCTCATTTTGAAATATTGATTGTCGTTTTACTTTACTTTTTCCTTTGTTTTTGTTTAGATTTATTTTAATATGTTTACTATAGATTTGTTATCGCTATATAAGCTACGCATGAGAGCATCGATGTCATATAACAATATTCGAATGAGTTAGTGGTTTTTGGCCAAAAATGATCAAAAAAAAATCCAAGTCTGCAGAAGAAATCAAACATTAACAAATTACAAGATTAAAACTCAAAACATATATATAAATGGTCACAAAAATTTATGTTGTCATTAAATTTTATTTTTAAATGATCGGTATGTCTTTAAATCTACCATGATACTTTTATCTAATTTTTATCCGGATTTTTTTAAATCAAAATATGACTTCTTCTTTTTTCCTTTTATCAAAATATTATGCTTTGCAAGGCTTTATCAAATTATAATAAAAAATCGAAAATAAAAAATAATAGCTAAAGCTTCCATTCCCCGTCTCTTGGTCAAGGAAGGAGAATGAATTTTTAAGTTCTTTTCCCACCTTGAGTTGCTATATAATATTGTATATTTCATCCATTTTTGTATCTCATTTACTCCTTTATTCATATCGAAAAAAACTTTTCCCTACTATATAATATTACATTTCATCCATTTTCGTTCCTCGCTTAAATTTTTTATTATGTTTGATCATTCTAATAAATTTTGTTTATAATTTTGCAAAATCTCGGGATCACCTTGTGTCTACTTATATTTCAATGTAACTATTATTTTAAAATTTTGTTATAATCTCATTGTGTCGAATTCTATTTCAAGGTAACCAATTTTTTTAGATTTTGTTATATCATAATTTTAGATAACAATTGACATGTTCTGATATTGCGTCGAAACCTGACATTCAGTAACTGTTGAGTACATAAATTTTATCCTCTATTTCCGTTGCGCTATGATCTTTAATAATGATTATATTAATTCTTTAGGAAATATATTGATTTGAACTGACTGGTCAACTAGATAGACTGTCAGTTGGGCTTCATCAGTTGGCTTTGGATTGATTTGGCTTCCTTCTCGTGTTTTACCAGTCTGACTTTGTAATCAGTTAGGCTTCTTAGAAAACTTCTTTTAATAAAAGTTCAGTTTTCCTTCTTGAATTCAGTTCGATTAAGTTATGTAATTATATGGTGGATCAACAACTTTGTTCAATTGGTAAAACTTAAAATGTTCCAATAATTTATAATGCGTTCTAATAAAAGTGTTTATTTATTATGTTTAAAATTGTCATTAATAATATATTAGTTGTTATTTTATTTTTTGTAGTTGTATATTTTTTATGTAAAATATTTCTTAGAGTTTATATTTATTTTATATGTTTTGTAATTTATTTGTTATAAATTAATATGTTAAATTAATAGAGAGATCAGTTATAATACTTTATTATTGATATTATTGTTGTATTTATCATTTACGTAAATAATACTATTAGAATTTATAATTTTATCAATACTATAATAATTATTTATTATATTATGTATTATTGTTATTTTTCATTTTACTACGGTAAGAAATATCAAGTTGGATATTAAGTTTATTATTCTTAAAATTATAATGTATATGTATTAAATTTTGAAAAATAATTTATTAAGTGTTTTTATTAATGTTTATTATTATTATTATTATTATTATTATTATTATTATTATTATTAAAATTAAAATTATTATTATTATTTTATTTATTAATGTTATCATAACTATTTTTTAGTTTTTAAAATTGTAATTATTATATATATACAAAATAAATCTATACACAAAATAAAAAATATTTATAATATAAATTAATATATATTTTTATTTCTCATTAGTTAATTTTTATTTTTATATATGAAAAAGAAGATGAAATTTAATGCTGGACCAATAGATGATAGTGTTTTACATAGACAAGAAACTTATATATCAAGTGTGATCCCAAAAATAATTTGGATAAAACTTTAAGGGCGTGTCGATCCGAAAATATTATATCAAAATTGTGTGGAGATAAAGTAATATATTATCATGTTCTTGTGCGTTTAAATGACATGATGCTCTATGACATTATTAGTTGTGGGTATCTCAAATATGATAATCGTTTGATTACGATTGTCATTGAAAGATGTCGTCAGGAGACCCATACATTTCATCTTTGTGTTGATGAGGCAACGATATTGTTGCAAGATGTTGAGCTGGTATGGAATCTAAATATTAATGACTTTGTTGTCATTGGCGTCGATTAGTCTTTTAAACCACATTTGTTGCCAAATTATTGTGGTGAATGGTTAAGTTTTCTACCACATATAAATAATTTTAAAGGTAATAAATCGATAATGTCAGCTCTGTATCAATATTGTAGATCAAATTTGATCAACGATAGTAGCTTAAATTTAGAAGTTGAGCGGTATACTTGGTGATCAAATCTTCAATTTCTCATTAAATCTATTCACGACGAAAAAATTACGGATGATTTATAAGAAAAATATTTTTGAGTTGCATGTAATTTAAAAAATAATAATCCATACTATTAAATTTCAGAAATTATGAGATATACCTCAAGAACTAGAAATCATGGATATTTTCTTTACTGATGACTAATTTCTTCTCAAATTTCTTATCATTGAAATTTTTATGTATAAAGAATAATAAGACTAGTTAGTTACTCATCGAACAAAAAAATATTACATTGACACCATATTTAGTGAAAAATGAAGACGTAATTTTCACCTTAAAAAAATCCAACAAAAAAATATTTATATAATATACAATCACCAATTAAAAATTAAATATTTTTATATTGTAACTTTAAATAATTAAAATAAAAATTTGTGTGAGACGGTCTCACGGGTTGTATTTTGTGAGACATATCTCTTATTTGGGTCATCAATGAAAAAAGTATTACTTTTTATGCTAAGAGTATTATTTTTTATTGCGAATATCGGTAGGGTTGAACCTTCTCATAGATAAAAATTCGTGAGACCGTCTTACAAGAGACTTAGTCAATAGTTAATTGGCCATGAGTTCAATAAGAGGCCCCCTCATGCATTAATATGCCCACTAATTAGTCAAACTTCCATACAAATAAGTAGCCAAATCATTACTCTATTTTGTGGACTATAATAAAATCCCAAGAGTTAAGAAATACCCTCAAAAATTAATCTTCAATCAGCACAAGACATGACGTTGAATGTCTAAGACAATATTATCATTATTATTATATTTTAAATTTAAGATACATAATTTGTAATTTGAGACACATTATTTCTCTATATTTGAGTATTTAAAATTTTATAACATTCTGGCCATATTTACTTAAAAAATATCGTTTATTAAATATACGCGGAAAATTTCATCTTTCAAAATTTTCTCATTCTTATCATAATACATTGCATTTATGTCAAATCAGGCTCGAGTTATTCGACACCGGAGTTCGAGTAATGATATTCGAGTTGAGTAAGTGAAGCGATTAATCAGATATTTTTTTAACATGTACTCAATCGCGACTTCCTCGTCAATTAAGAAGAAAACATGAAATATATAAATTTCCTTGAGTCTCGAGTAACTAATTTTGTATTACTAAAAACACATTTTCAATCTTCATAAAATCGTTATTAAATACATACTTATGAAAAAAATTCAAAGAAATAGTAAGAAAAATGTTTGGAGAACTAACAATTACTCGAATTCATTAAATAATAATTTTGGAACTCGATTTACCATATTTGTTCAAGCCTCGCAAGGCTATCTATGGTTGGATTTCAGCCGGAAAACTCGGCCACCTCGCAAGAAATATCAGCACCGCTCCGATGGGCATATTTATTGAGGCTTTGGTGAGAAAGAAACAAACAGTGTGTGACGATGAAAACATCGGGTGATGCATTACAATTTGTAACTAGAAACAAACTACTCCGTCTTCAATCCGAGGACCCTCAACCTCTTCGTCCACCGTAATAAATTTTTCTGCCTCACAAAACCAAAACCCAAATTTTGTTGGGGAAAAAGCCACGATTTTTGGTTGAGAGATATAGAAAAAAGCAAAAAAGAAATTATTTTTGATCGGTTTCTCTTTCCTTTCTCATCATTTGGTTTTCTTGTATGGAAGAATTAATGGCATTACGTTTCTCGAAAAAATACGAAGTCTTGTGCTTCTCGCAGCTTGGAGGGTTGCCTTTAAAAGGGTGCTTTCGAGTCTTTGTGGTTTTTTTTCTAGTGCAGAAAGTTGAGGCATTTGGAGGGTGAAAACGAGCTAGAATCTTGCTGAAGAATAACGAGTGAGTGTAGAAGGAGAAGAAAAGGAGAAAATGAAGAATAAATGCTGCCAAGAACCGAGGAAATCGTTCAAGGAGTCATTGAACGATATTGAAGCAGACGTCGAACATGCAAATGCCCTGTGAGTTTACATTTCGGCTACTGATTTTGTCTATTTTGGTTTTGATGGTGACCCTTCTTTTCTTGGCATGCACGTGTGTACTGAATATGTTTCAGTGAACTTGGGGATTTTTGTTCTGTTCTCTACTTATGCCAAATCTTTGGTTAAACTTTTAGAAATTGTTGTTTTAAACAGGTGGTATGAGCCCAGGTGAATTTTAACGTTGTTTATATTTAGTTTTACATGTATTTTGACTCAGTTGATTTTATTGTTTTTCCAATTTCTTGATCTATAATTTCACATTGGCGCAGCTAGTTGGAATGTGAAAGTTTACAGCTTTAATATTGGATAAGTTAAATGAATGCAAAATTATTGATGAAAGCTCTATTTTCTCTTATTTCGAGCTTTGATCATCTGATCAGGATGCATACTTAGAGATATGTGTTGCAAAATCTTTAGAGGAAAGAGGGTGTAGGGAGACAAGGGTTATTGCCTTTTGTGGTAACTGATATTGTATGAAATAAAGGTTTGTCCAATTCTGTTATAATATATTCGAGCAGCTGTATATAGCTTCCTATGGTTCCCACGAATTATTCTTTTTTATAAGTACTCACCGCCTCTCCTGCCTTGCTTCTCCTCTCATTAGTATTGTCGAGCGGCAATTTTATTTACACCTGATCATAATGTGGAGTGGTAATTGGACCTGTCATTCCTAATAGCTGCAATATGTAGAGGAATGACTATACTTTTAGGCCTCCTCGATAAATGTCCTTCATTTTTAGTTGGTATTGGCTGCAGAAAAATGATATAGCCTAAATATAAAGGGTTAAAATTGCCAAGGGCATTCCAAGAATCTTCTTGATCTTGAGTTCGAGGAACATGTACGGAATTCTGAGAAATGCATGAGAAAGAAAGCCTTATGTGCCATAACATTTATCCAAAATAGTGCGGAGGTGGGGCGCATAAACCTAACTTATATCTAGGATTGTCGTTGGGTGAGGATCTATGTTGTAGTGTCGGATGCTTTACGTCGAATCTTCCTTTCAAGTCAACTTCGTATTTTTGAAATGGATGGGAGTCGAATTATGGCAATTAAAGTGTTTGCTTTGTCTGCTGAATTTAAATCTGTTAATTGCGAATCTAGTTTTGTCGGAGCTGTGAATCATGACGATTACTGGCATCGACGCTAGCAGTTAAAATTGTTTATGCTCATTCCGTGTTTTGTTACGTCATTGCTATTTTTCTTTTGTTCGATATTATAGTGTGAATTCTTCCATTTCGTGTCAACTTCGTATTTGTGAAATGGACGGGACTCGAATTATGGCAATTAATGTGGTTGCTTTGTCAGCCGAATTTTAATATGTTAAATGGCGAATCTAGTTTTGTCGGCGCCGTACTTTGATGAATCATGACGATTACTGGCTTAGACACTAGCTGTCAAATTTTTTTAGTGCTCATTCTGTGTTTTGTTACGTCAGCACCGTTATTTTTGTTTCAATATAGTAGCAAGCCTTCATATTTGTGAAATGGATGGAAGACAAATTATGTCAATTAATGCGGTTGATTTGTCTGTTGAATTGAAATCTGTTAATATCGAATCTCATTTTGTCGGTGCTGAACTTGGGTGAATTATGACGATTACTGTCTTAGATGGTAGCTGCCAGAACTTGTTGATGCTCATTCCGTGTTTTGTTATGTTAATGCTATTTATTTTTGTTTCGATAGTATGATGTCAAAGTAGAAATAATGTCATGATTATTCACAGTGCTGCAGCAATTCCGGGAGCTAAGAGTGGTACTCGTCTGGAGATGAAATTGGTCTACAATGACATGGCGCCCCTCCTTTTGCATTTACTCCAATGGATGGAGTGTTCATGCTTGTGTTTCTCGCCAAGATATCTGAATCTTAGTTACATCCTTATTTGTAAGGTATGACGGCGTCGTTCTTCTATTATCCAACATATGTGTCACTTGCTGGTTAAAGCATATAAAAACATAAGCAAATTTGTTTCGAGTCGTTCATTTTCCATTTATATAGAACACTGTTTGATTTGCACGCCTCTTGCGTTGTAGGTGTACGAAGATGGAACACCAAAAATGTCAGCACATGCGAGGAAAGCATCTATTAATGACTTTTACGGTTGTCAGTTTATCTGTTTGCTTACTTCAGAAAAATATTTAGTTCAAGTATGCAGCTATTTTACAAGTTCTTGAAAAACAAACTTCAGGTATTATATTACCATCACTTGAGCAATTACATTCTGACATGGCGAAACTGGATGGCACTAATGCTGATAATCTTGTCTCGGAAAGCACTAGCAAGAAGAGACAGGACAAGGAAGGCGAATCTTCGAGCTCAGATCCTCTGAAAGATGGGGAATGTGGAATATGTTTAGTTTCTCAGGCCGAAATCGTCTTGCCTGATTGCTATCATTCAATGTGCTCAAAGTGCCACTATAAATGGTAACTCACACGATTTCTGAACATATTCCTGATGTTGATAAATGTCATCTCCTTCTCTGCCTAAATCCTCCATACTTTTCAGGATCTCAAGATCAGAATCCTGCCCCTTTTGCCGTGACAACCTACAAGGACTTGAGCCAATAGATTTATGGTACCTAACTAGCAAGGATGAAATTGCAGACCCTGCCACTATTTTTGCAGGAGACTTGCAGAATTTCTGTCTTTATATCAAGAACCTCCCTAAAGTTTTACCTGAGGTTATGTTCCTAAAGTATTATGAATACTTGATATGAAGTGAATGCGAAGAATGATGTATAGGAAGCCGACCTTTAATGTAATATATATATCGTCGGGTGAAGAAAGTTCGCTCTGGTATTGTGATATGTGTCAATGTGCCAAATATACATGTAATATATTTAACCGAATACTTGGTCAATGGAAGTTGAAGACTTGGTTATTTAATTTCAGTAGTTGCTTTGTATTAGTTTCCACACTCATCCAATCATGTACATAGTGGGGGCTTAGTGGGAAGAAATGCGTGGATATTTGTTTTAGACAATTTCTTTGCTTGTAAGATGTATAAGAATGATAAATGTAATAAAAAAAGTTATGGGAGAACAGTAAAAAAGATCTCCGTCCTTCTAATTCTTTCTTCTTCGTTGTCCTCCTAAAATTCTTCGTATCATATTGTAATAACCAAGCTTCGTCTATGCGGTGTTCATGAATATACCTTTAATGTATCTATCAATAAAACAATAATACTATCTAAGTTGCACCTCTATTTTGAATGCAAATGATCTTGACAATGTGTTTGCTATTTGGCCTGTAAGTTGCCATTGATCTTTAGATGCTTAGATAGCTGCTTTTCCACAGTTTATGAATCACATGCAGGTGTTTTTCGGTGATTGTAGGCTTTACGACTGCTAAACTAACCTGCAGTACGCCTGTATAAATAGTTACATACCTTACCGGAGTTCCTTGGGTTGAAAGAGAACGGTGTACGAGTGTGATTGTTGGAGCTTTCATGCTATTTGCTCGGTTGTATTTGTGTTAAATGTTTTATACAGCTATGTTCTTGTTGTCTGGAGCAGAAAAAAAATGCTATGGGCGATGTGCATGCAATGTGGCAGATCACCAGGGAGTTCCCTTACCTTTGTGCTGATCTAGTATGGCTATAGATCTGGTGCTGGCCACAACCTTACACCTTCCCTCGTCTCTCTCGAGGCAAGGTCGATCCTTCTAGTGCTTGGTACGGCGTTATGTCTAAATCGAACCATTATATATATTTTATTTTCCAATCAAATTGAAATATCTGCAGAGATCAAGGAAGTGTGGGGTGATCTCAGAAGTATCATAATTCATGCAGAAACATTCAAGATCTATAAAAAAGTAAGTTGTGCTGCAAAGAGAAAGATTCGAAAATATCAAATGTCATATAGGTTTAAAGAAAAAGAGTTCAAATTACATGCAATCCACTCTCGTTCAAAGTATTTTTATACACTCTTTCAAGATCTCATCTTGTTGATCTGGTTCAGAGCAGGTTGGAAGATATTGTACAGAACCCAAAGAATCGCAGGTGTGATGACGAACAACAACAGCTGGCCCCTGCTGTCGGACACGGCCTCTCCAATCACAGCCATTTCACCGGCGGCGGAGGCGTCCGCCGGGTAGAGGAGCCCGGAGGCGGCGAGACCTCCTAGCCCGAGCCCAACGATCACCCCTTTGGAGCTGGTCATCTTGTTGATCTGATTGAGCGCCGGCTGCAAGATGTTGTAGAGAACCCAGAGTATGGCAGGGATAATCGGGATCAGAAGGGCCAACCCACGGTTGTCCCCGTCGGCTATCTCCGCCAGCTGCTGGACAGCGAGGGCGGGCTCCGCGGCGGAGAGGGTGGAGAATATGGCTCCGGCTAAAGCGGTACCGGTGAGTGCTGCAGTGTTCTCCGGCAGCTTGGGGAGCTTTTGCAGGGAGAGAAGAGAGACGGCCGGCTTCGTGGGTTTGCAGAAGGGGTTGAAGGACTTCGTGGTGTGGCATTTAGCGCCGAGCATCGCCATTGTTGTAGCCATTGTAGCTGCCGCCATTGTTGAGTGATTCTTCTGCTCTCCTTTGTCAAAGATTGGTACAGTGGAATGCTGAAGATTCTGCTGTTCTTGGAGAATTTGGTTGGAGGATGAAGCCAAGGAGGAAATTTTGGGACCAATGAGAGCGTGACAGCTGGATTTACTCTTATCCAAAGGGTGTGTTCGTGGGATATATACCTCATATTATATAATCCAAACAATTCCTCATCTTCATGTTTTGTGTTTTCTTCTGAAAAAAATATCTTGATATTTGTAGATTTAAAATATATTTTATAAGATCTAATGCGTCATAACAGATGGTAAAAGTATTATTTAAATATTTTAAATTGTACAACAGCTCAATCACCATATTTCGACAGTTATAACTGTCTAGCATGGACAATTATTTCACCAAACAATCACTCTCTCAATCATTGTATTCTTTATAATAAATAAGAATCGAACATGTGACATTGACTATGATATTAATTATAGATGCGAGCGATTGTCGTTTTATTAAAAATTATAACTGATCGTAATATTGCAACTTAATATTTTAAATCGTACGACAATTCAAACATTATATATCGGTTGTAATATTCAGTGTGAGCCCCAAATACTGAACGTATAATATAACATATTTATAATACGACTATAAATAAAAAAACATAATAGCGGAAGCGTTACTACAGTTTATTTATTCATAGCATGACGTCAAATGAACGTTTTTCTACACAATCATACTTTATTTTATTTTACAACGCATTACAACACAATCTACTAGTTTAACACATTGTTTGTTTTTCCTCCGGTTGTGGCTCTGATTCCCCTCTATGTGTGTGTGTGTGTATATATATATGTGTGTGTGTGTGTATATATGTGTATAAAAAATGAATCATGATGATATCCCGAGTTTGATCAATATGTTAGAAGATTCTAAAATGAAAGAGAATTGAAGTATTACGTCATGACTGTCCCGATTCTAGAGTGGATATGCAGGCTAAAGAGGTGGCTCCCACCATTATTTGATGTAACCCTTTTCTCCACATACTCATGTAGAATATGTACCATCAATTAATACGAGCCAAGGTGAACTCACTATTCCGTACTCAAGTCACGTTATTCAGATGAACCATATATCTGGATTTGAACCTGTTGTTCATTATATTCACTTTCCGGGCTTAAGCCACGTTGTCCAAAGGACTAGAAATCCGGTTCGACGACCGTTGTCCCGGCTTTATTCATTCAATCATTTAATCATTCATTCAGTAATAGTCGGTCGGTAACAAATAAGAAATTAATAAATTCAATATGAAATACAATATGATAAATAAATAAGAAATACATGATATGATGCAATATATATGAATCAAGCAGTAGTTATCAAATCATACGATAAATTCCAAGCTGAATACCAAACATATCATAAAATCAATGATAAACCTCACGTTTCCATCTTACACATTGATTTGCTTTGATAATTCAATTGCTTCAATATTCCTATGTTCATCAATTTTATGATAATTTACATGTTAGTAAGATTTTTCGAGAATTAATTTGTCTAAGTTCAGATTTTGATAAAATTTGGTGTTTTGATACACTTTAAAATTACAAAAAAAATCATAATATTTCGAAATTAATTCCAAAAATTCTGAAATTTTCACATCAGGTGTATTTTGTAAAATTCTATAACTTTTGTATAGACATTTTTTTTCTAATTCCAAACTCATTCTACCCAGATAGTAAATTTTCGGGCTGCTTGACTATGGGTATTTCCGGCCCAAAAAAAAGACTTGCTCTACCGTTTCTTGCCATTGACTGAACCTTGAGCATACTTGAGATCATGTTCAACATTTTCCATTCTATACTCAAGTTCAAAAAACAATGTACATGATTGAAATCCAGAAACATCAAAATTGAAGATAACCATTACAAAACTTTGTGGATCTTGATTTTGTATTTCTTTAAAAAATTCATAGACTAGTTCAGAAGCTTTAAAATTTGAAAATCTAGTATAGAACAAGTGCAGAAACCTTCGGACATAAAAATTCCGGCCATGGCGCGTGGTGATGATGTCGATGCCATGCGCGGTGGAGATATTACTGGAAGACCCCATTCATCAAGATCTACAACTTTTGTATACAAATTTTCCGAAAGTAACAACATATTTTGCCCAAATTTGAATTTTAAAAATGGATGGTTAACAACTTTGCTACCAGAAAATAATAGCTTCCGATGACTTTCCGGCCATTTTTCCGACATTTCTAGATTCTACTCAACCTAAATAACAACTTTTATGTTATAAACGAACCTTGACTAAAGCATTAAGCAAAAGTTTCAAGTGCATGAACATGCAATCAAAAATTGTTATTCTTGGAAATATACATTTGTAGATTCTCATTTTTTTTAATTTTTTTGAAGTAATCCGTGAATCATTTTGCTACACCTCCTGCGCCAACTTGTTTTTGGGTATGATAGGAAGTTTAGTTAATTTTTCCAGAATTTTTGAACATTGATTACTAATTTTCAAATATTTATCTCATTTCTTGACATTTTCTCTCCATTTTTTTCTTCTCTCATTTTACTAATTTTTTTCTACACGAATTTTGTTATTTTGCTGATGGCATGACGGTATTTATAGGAAAATTTAATTGAAGAGAGAATGTCAAGTGTCTAAGGTGATTGACACCTCTCATTTATATCCACTAGTAGAAGCAATATATATATATATATAATTTAAATTTATTACGAATAATAATTATACTATTATAGATGAGGTAGTTACATTCAGTAAGGACAATTTATTGCACCCAACCCACCATACTCAAAATGGTGAAATTATATATCGCAATAAAAATATCGATTATTTTTAAATGACGCATATTGTTCTTTAACCAGTCAGATAACGTGAATTATCGATATGCAACTCTAGTAGTCATGTTCGAAACTATTGATGTTAAATATCTCAAATCACTATCTTATTCAAAACTCGACAACATGCATTATTTTATGATAACTTGATACATAATTTCATATAATTTCAACTTAAAAATATGACTTTCTTATTTTTTTTAAAAAAAAAACATCATTTTATGTTTTAAACTATATTTTTGTAAATGATTAGGCCATGGATTAAACAAAAAGTGAATAATAAATTTGAAAAATTATTAAATATTTAACTTCCTATGAGGCATGTGGTCATGTTCATTTTTTGTAATCTTGTGATAAATATTTATTTTCTATTATAATGAATTAATACTCCTCATTATTTTTTTACGATATCATAGAGCAATTTTGGGCCTCCTAAAGCCTTATGCATATCCAATATTCCAATCATATATTTTATAATATGCAAAAATTTATTCAAAAATATTTCAACTAAAAATTAATTTTCATTACATTGAACACAACAAGACCACATACAATAAATAATAACCCATGATGTCCTCCCTATGTATCAATTTAGAAGAAGAATGAGCCAGCAACTGCGACCGCGACACCGACAACGGTGGCGGCTTCGAGCGTAACGGCACCGCTACCAGGCGAGGGGGCAGGGGTGGTAGCAGTTGGGACATCAGGGAAGGCACCAGCTGAAACTGGCCCTCCAACGGGTGCTGCATCAACACCACCAACACTGTTACCCACCACAGTCTCGTCAAATGGGTCGGGAGCATCCCCAGTGTTGGCGGCTGGTGCGTCTGCATCGGAGGAGGCCGAGGTCATCCCCACGGCGGCGAAAAAGATCATAGCAATAATGAGAAGTACTTGTCGTGCCATTTTTTTGCATGAATTTTTCTTGGGGTTGGTTTTCTGTTTGGGGTGAAGGGTTAATATAGGAGAATGGGTGGTGTTTGATTCTTGGGTGGCCATGCAATGTATTCTTTAACCACAAATATATATAACAAAGGAATCCAAGTCCACAATTTTTCTGGAGTAGATAAATAATAATAATATTTTTTAAAAGGCAAAAACTTGCGTGAGACTGTCTCACGGGTCGTATTTTGTGAGACATATCTCTTATTTGGGTCATCCATGAAAAGTATTATTTTTCATGCTAAGATTATTACTTTTTATTGTGAATATCGGTAGTGTTGACCCATCTCACAGATAAATATTCGTAAAACCGTCTCACAAGAGACATATTTTTTTTTTAAAAAAAAAGCTTTGAAATTAGCATGATGTATGGAAGCATGTCTCTATATTTTTAACATGCAAGGCCAATCCAATAATTCTCTATAATATTACCCAACAAATAAAAAAATAAAAATAATTCTCTATAATAATCCACCAATAATAATTGAGCCCAAATTTATCAAAAATCACAACTACATATTCCCCAAACTACCCCTACTCCTTGGTCAGAAGTCACTTTCACGAAAAAGATCCCTGTCGAGGCTGCAAACCCATTTCTGTCATTTTTTCTGACCATTTCCATAATTACCGTTTCACCCCTACCACCTAGCATAATTCCAATCACTACCTTTGCGATCGCATCCCACACTGCGCACGTTAGCTGTCTCCGCAATCATTATGCCTAACAAGAGCCATGAGCCATGCTTTTAAACCCCACAAAACAACGCACCCTCCGCTTAACCTACGCCCCCACCCCTCCAACACAGTCCACGTCACTGAATTTTGCTACTGAATCGATCCCCGAATTCGACTGCAGCTATACATACACCGTCCTGTATCTATAGTTGTATATGCTCGCACATGTATGGTAGTACGGCATTCTCATTGTTATCTGCTCTTGCAATTGTTTCGCCCGGAATCTTATGCAATATTTGCTCCGAAGCTTCGGAATCGTTGCTCGATCGATCTACGATCGGGTGAGAAAATTCGTTTGCGGAGCACACATTTTCTGGAACTGACTCGCTGGAGGTTTGCGGATCGGTGCGTATGTCGCATTGTCAATTATGAGCTGGTTTTCTCACTTTTGATTGGTGATAAGCATGAATCCGCTTTGCTGCATTGCTCCCGTGTCAGTTGAGAAGGATCGAGCTGGATTGAGACCTCAAACCCTAAGTCAGGAGTTGGTCTTCGATGATATTGTTGTTTATGATAGTAGCAACAATGCGGGTATCAATCAGGTGAGATACAGCTCGAGGCGGAGTTTTTCGATCGGGAATGATGTTCTGGCTGCGGTTGGAGGTGGCGGAGCAGTTGCTTTGGCGAAGGAAAGATGCGATGAGAATGTTGAAACGAAGAGCTGTGTCGGGGTTTTGTATAAGTGGGTGAATTATGGGAAAGGGTGGAGGGCTAGGTGGTTTGTGTTGGAAGATGGTGTTCTGTCGTATTACAAAGTTCATGGGCCGGATAAAATCGTGGTTGGTAATGGAAGAGAGAATGGTGTAAAAGTGATTGGGGCGGAGAGTTTTAGGTACATTAGGAAGTGTAATCTTGGTAGTGGGAGTTGTAATGGTAATTTCGGAAATGGGTTTGGGTCAGGGAAGCAGTGGAAGCCATTCGGGGAAGTACACTTGAAGGTCAGTTGATTTCTTTTGTTTGTTTTTTAGTTTTTTTATTGTTTATTGATGACATGAGGTTTTGATTTGTGATTTGTGGTGCATTTGTATTTTTATGATTATGATGAAATGGTGTATAGAAGGTAATGACGCAATGAACTAGTTGATGTACTGTGGAAAAGTGTGAACTTACTTGTTAACACTGCATTTAAAAATTTGAAGTACCGATCTGTGGGGATGTAATTTTACAAGAGATTTTCTCCCCACAGAAGTTATGGTCTAGAAGTAGGCACGAGGAATTTCGGTGTTGCACTGCGGCTGCAATTATTGGGTTAACGCTAAAACTCAGAGATACTATATAGTCTCTGTTTCTACTGTGCGGGCAATTGAAGTTTTTATGTCTGGTCTCTTACTGTTAGGATTATGTGGTTCTTACCTGTTAGTGACTGGTGTATGAGGTCGAAGATAAAAGAATGCGTTTGAAGTTGAGAAAACTTAATTTGAATCTGTTGTCAACTTTATAAGTTCATATTTTAGCTTGATGATTCCATAAATTTACACTAGCCATCATCTTGAGCAGGTTTCTTCAGTTCGGGCCAGCAAGTCAGATGACAAAAGGCTTTCCATATTCTCAGGGACAAGAACTCTTCATCTGCGATGTGAATCAAAAGAAGACAGAGCCTCATGGATTGAAGCACTTCTGGTTGCTAAAGATAAATTCCCTAGACTATTGACAAGTAGCGACCTAGCAAGTTCGGAAGAATTCATTGTTTCAACAGAGAAGCTGCGAGCACGGTTAATACAGGATGGCATCAGTGAGACAGTAGTTAAAGATTGTGAGTCTATAATGCTGGGTGAGCTTTCTGAGATTCAGAATCGGTTAAGAACCCTTCAACTCAAACATATATTGCTGCTGGATACGTTGAGGCGACTGGAGGTGTATACTTTATCCTGAGATTCTGGATTCATTTTTCTAGGAAATTATTTTTCCTCTTTTCATCTAGAATGGTTATTGAAATTCACTTGATATTACTCTAATGGGACATATTATGGATTTGGAATTTTATTACCAATCGATTTCCTGTAGAGCTCAAATGCCTATTTATTTTTTGGTTGTTACAAATTGATGCACATGTCTCTTGAAAATGATACTGTCCCATTCTTAGACCATTTAAGGACATTGGTATCTCTTATTTTGTTCTGCAGACAGAGAAAATTGAATTGGAAACAACTGTTGTTGATGAGACGAAGGGACGGGATTCTTGCAGTGGACAAGGGAATAGAAGGTTTAGCGGTCAGTTGAGTTTTCATTCTAACAAGATTGTTTGGTTGTGTTGCAATGACTGCGACATGATTTGTCACGCCAAATTTGTTTTTGTGGACAGTACTATCAGCTAATTATTGTTGCGTTTGACTGTTGCAGATTTCTATTCAGTTTTGTCAGAGGGTAGCGGAAGTGACTCAGATGCAGATATTGGAAGTAGATATGGAGGAGATGTTGAAACAGATGAAGACGAAGGAATCTTTTTTGACACAAATGATTTTTTGTCTGCAGAGTCTCTAAGAAGTGCTTCATATCGAAGTAGAGAGAATTCAGTTTATCCTTGTGAAACAGACTTTTACTTTTCTGGTCGTTTAGGAGAAATTGGAATGGGAACAAAGGAAATTGAATTTCCATACGTCAGGAGAAGGGATAATTTACCAGAACCGAAGGAGAAAGAGAAGCCAGTTGGGTTATGGTCAATAATTAAGGATAACATCGGCAAAGATTTGTCAGGTGTTTGCCTTCCTGTTTACTTCAATGAGCCTCTATCCTCATTGCAAAAATGCTTTGAAGATTTGGAACATTCGTATCTAGTTGACCAAGCACTGGAATGGGGAAAACAGGTTAGGTTCGATCTGTGCTTGTGTTTTTGGTGAAGGAATTTCCTTACATGATTATTTACTCCTGTTAGCTGCATATACTTTGATTTGTTGATTTTGGTATAATATTTTGATTTCTGAAGAATTTTCTGCCGAATGAAATTCAACTCCTCTGTCCATATTATAGCCTTTTGCATCTGAAATTGTCATAGAAAATTGTTACTCTTTCTGGTACTTGTGGTTTGTGACCGTAAATTGTTACCATGCCATCAACGTGAAATCCTGCCTATTCTTTACTAAGTGAGTTGCCTGAACAAATAGACTTGGTTCAGTGAGTAGGTTACAGGTAATAACAAATATCACATTAATACTGAATATGTTTTTAACAGTTTAAGAAATACTAAGCAATGTATTTTAAGATATGGCCTGAAAGTGTGTTAGTTTTGAAATCCAATATTTATTTCATACTGCTATTGGTTTGTCAACTTTATGTACGACTGAAAATTTTTCCTTCTGCAGGGAAATGATTTGATGAGAATTTTAAATGTAGCAGCTTTTGCAGTGTCGGGCTATGCCTCAACTGAAGGCAGGCAATGCAAACCTTTCAATCCTCTCCTTGGCGAAACCTATGAGGCTGACTATCCTGATAAGGGTTTAAAATTCTTCTCTGAAAAGGTTGCTCCTGCTTCCGACAAAAACTTCCCCTAATTAGTGATTGTTCTGTTATTTAACACTTTCATTGTTGGGTTTTTATGCCTGTTTTGGTTGTCACAATCAACTATAAATGTTGAATGGAGGGAAGAGCCGTTCTCTAAATGTCCATTGACACAACAGATTACACCAATCTAGGTTTAAGAAAGTTTTGTCAATTGCATGTGTACTGTGTTTCAGGTGAGTCATCATCCAATGATTGTGGCTTGTCACTGTGAAGGCAGAGGTTGGAAGTTTTGGGGAGATTCTAATCTTAAAGGAAAGTTCTGGGGTCGTTCCATCCAGCTTGATCCCGTGGGGACATTGACGCTGCAGTTTGAAGACGGTGAGACATTTCAGTGGAGCAAAGTCACTACTTCTATTTACAACATCATAATTGGTAAAATCTACTGTGACCACTATGGCACCATGCGCATCAAAGGCAGTGGAAATTATTCTTGCAAGCTTAAATTCAAGGAGCAGTCTATCATAGACCGAAATCCACATCAGGTAAATATTTCTAGTGTCAAGCATAAAGAAATGAAGCTAATGTTCTGGCCAATCTGTTGGACTTTGCATTCCATTTTAATATCCCCTTTCACATCAAAATGTAAAAGCAATGAAAAACACTCTTAAAATGGGAATGACTCTTTCTTTTTATTTTTTTTACTCTATCCTAAACTGTACTAACCTAGCACCTGCACATCAAATCAGTAGTAGAAAAGCTGTGTCATCCCATGACTGCACACTTCGCAGATGTATACACTGCATTGAATTTACCCCATATTATTGAGAACTTATGTTTGGATAATTTTTCTCCACTGTCTTGGAATCTGTCGTTTTATGGTTGATGATACAGTGATTTGTAAACAAATTTATTGAGCAGGTTCATGGTTTTGTGCAAGACAATAGGACCGGAGAGAAGGTTGCTGTGTTGCTGGGTAAGTGGGATGAGGCAATGTATTATGTTATGGGAGATCCAAGTACCAAGCCAAAGGATTTCGATCCAATGACTGAAACAGTGTTGCTATGGGAAAGGGATAAGTCTATGACCAAGACAAGATATAATCTCACACCATTTGCCATATCTTTGAATGAGTTGACAAATGGTTTAAGGGAGCTGCTGCCGCTTACAGACTCGAGGTTGCGACCCGACCAAAGACATTTAGAGAATGGGGAATATGAGCTTGCAAACGCAGAGAAGCTTAGACTTGAACAACTGCAGAGACAGGTACATGCTAGATACCAAGATAGACCACCCTCCTTAACTTGCTTCCATCTTTAGTTCACATCAATATACACTCCATTGACTTTGTGACATTTTGGAGATCCCAGTTCCAACCCATTCACTTTATCTCAAGTTAAAATTAAATTGTCATGATTTTTTCATGTAGGCGAGGAAGATGCAAGAGAGAGGCTGGCAACCAAAATGGTTCGCAAGGGACGAAGATGGTTGTTATCGCTATGTGGGTGGATACTGGGAAGCAAGGGAAGCCCGTAATTGGGGTAGCATCCCTGATATATTCCGGCAGCCCTGTGATCTCCCTGTTTGTGTAACAGAAGAGTGAACTATTGGTTCCCATTGTCATTTGAATTGTTCGAAGGTTTCCAAGAAAAACCGATCTCATCCGGAAGCGTAAAAAAGGTTAAAAAGAAAAGGAAATATGTCAAGATCAGAAATTTTGAAAAGCTCATTCAAGATCACAGGCGCCTGTCAGAATTTTTAAGCGTGTCCTGTAATTTAATTTCATCTATGGCACAACGGATGGGTTAGTACTAAAGGCATGTATCACCTTGTACAATTTTCTTCCCTAGTGAAATCAATGAATCCATATAATAAAAAAAAGCTTGGTTCAAATTAATGAGCCAGAATTGATGGTTTTAAAGTGAGAATTTATCCTGGGAGTCATAATATATGTAGCAGTATTTGGTGCATAGTATCTGATAATCATGGATGTGGATGAATAATGAGTGAAAAATAACAGTTGGTGATTCATGTAGTATGATTAATAATTTGGTATTTGGTGTATGAGTTGAGCAATCACCAATCCTTTTATCAACCACTCAGCCCGCATACACAATTTTTTTCATGTGTATATATATACTTGTGTGTACATTAGAATTATTCAAGTTTAAAAGTTTAAAAAATAAAAACAGTTAAAATCATATAAAGTGCAAGAAATAATTGTTTAATCAAAGTTTGATGGTTTTTATGGCTCAATTACTCATAAAGAAAGTAGGAACCTTTTTTTTTCGAGAAGAATAAAGTTAGAATTTTAATCGATCAAACATGTAACATATGTATGTCTAACTCTTTTTCGTATAATTTTGAGTGGAAACTTTTTTTAATATTTGATTAGTTACCACAATATACTGTCAGTATTTATTTTATTTTTGACGTTTCTGATGTTACAGTGAAAAATAGGTGGCATAATTGTGGAATAAAAAATGAAAAATTCTCCCGCGATAATTCTTTAATCGTTAGACAAAAAATTTAAGATAAGAGAACTGAATCGCTATTTCATCACAAAAAAAAAAATCAGTAAATTCTCCGTGCAATAAGTAATCCATAAATGGTTCTAAATTCCCAAATTTCATTATGAAATGTTAAAGATTCAAATAATAAAGGCAAAAACTTGTGTGAGACTGTAACGATCCATTACAGGCCAAGTGGACCGCCCATACGGCCCACTGCCCCGATCGACCCAAGGCTATCCCGATCTTGGGCTCCCTCAAAGGGGCCTTTTCCCTCACGGGCTTTCCATAGGCGTCGTACAGGTTACTCATAGGATCTCCCCCTCCCTACCAAGGGGTTTCTTTCGCCTCCCCAGGACTCGATCCCATGACCTATAGGATAAGTACATTGATATCAAGAGTCCTGATACTAATTGAGCTAGTAGCCTTAACGACCATGGGCTATCCCGATCTTGGGCTCCCTCGGAGGCCTTGTCCCATCTTGGGTTCCCACTCGGCCCTCTTCCCTCACGGGCTTTCCACATGCGTCATTACTCATAGGACTCTCCACATCAGGTTGGTGGAGTGATACCTCCCCAAGTCTCGAACCCATGACCTCCTGGCATAAGTACATAGTTCAAAGAGACTTGGTACCAGTTGGACGCCTTTTATTGTAACGACCATGGGCTATCCCGATCTTGGGCTCCCTCAGGGGCCTTGTCCCATCTTGGGTTCCCTCTGTGTCCTTTTCCCTCACGGGCTTTCCACATGCGCCATTACTCATAGGACTCTCCACACCAGGTTGGTGGAGTGTTACCTCCCCAAGTATCGAACCCATGACCTCCTGGTATAAGTACATAGTTCAAAGAGACTTGGTACCAGTTGAGCTACTAGCTGAATTGGTCTTGATATCAATGTACTTATCCTATAGGTCATGGGATCGAGTCCTGGGGAGGCGAAAGAAACCCCTTGGTAGGGAGGGGGAGATCCTATGAGTAAACCGTACGACGCCTATGGAAAGCCCGTGAGGGAAAAGGCCCCTTTGAGGGAGCCCAAGATCGGGATAGCCTTGGATCGATCGGGGCAGTGGGCCGTATGGGCGATCCACTGGGCCTGTAATGGGTCGTTACAATAAAAGACGCCTTTGAGGGAGCCCAAGATCGGGATAGCCTTGGGTCGATCGGCAGAGACCGTCTCACGAGTCGTATTTTGTGAAACGAATCTTTTATTTGGGTCATCCATGAAAAAATATTACTTTTTATGCTAAGAGTATTACTTTTTATTGTGAATATCGGTAAAGTTGACCTGTGTCACAGATAAAGATTCGTGAGACCGTCTCATAAAAAACCTACTCAATAATAAATGTAAAGGAGGAATACAAAAATTTTATTTAATACATAATTGAGCCTGTATGTTTCCTTCCATCCTAATAAGAGTGCATCAGATTGAAAAAGCCGAAGAAGCTTATACTCATTTTGCCTTTTTAATAAAAACATTTTAAAAAACTGGACTTTTCTCCAATCCACCACGGGAGCTAGGAATATAAACTTGCAGTATCAGACAAAAAACAGAAATTACAACAGAAACTTCTAAAAAAATAATAGCATTTATTATCGAACAAGATATAAATATCAATTATCAGCAAAAACTTGCAAAACGTTATTTATAAAAATAAAAAAGAAGGGAAAAAAACACTTGCAAAAAGTACAAAACTAAATGCGAGACTTAACAATCGTACAATTCGGGGTGTGAGACTGCTCATATTTGGATGGTTGACAAGTGATTTCCAAAAGAACAATTCATTGTTTAGAAACAAAATATGTTTGCATTAATTCCATAAAGGCATAAGCAAAAGAATATTAATTGTGTACGAGAAAACCAACAACTTAAAAAAGTAAAATAGCAGTGTATGATCAGAAGAAATGGATGATAATTGAAGAAAAGAAATGCAGATCATTTCCAAGCTTTTCTCCCACGGAATTGTTTGCCGGCTAGCTTTTTCTGTTTCTTCTTCTCTTGACGAGATTTGGCAACTTTGGCTCTCTTAGCTGCAAGGGGCATAGCTTTTTTGTGTTCCTTCTGCCGATTGCTTAAACCACCGGTCTGTAAACAATACAAATAAAACCACAAGGTACAGGTTAAAAAAATCAGTTGTGGTGTTACATCCCCAAAAACTGACCCTAGAAGAAAAACCAACGTATTAAAAACCCAAATAGAATGCAAAGTCAGGATGATAATTTGTGACACCTTTTTCTGTTTTATAGCAGTCCGAGCCTGGTATTTCCCTCTTTCTTCCCTCCCTGCTCTTATTAAAGCCAGTCTTTCTTGCTTGGTTAATTTCTGTTTTATATTAGCCTGATATCCAACAACAGTTGCATTAGGAATGTATTGTATGTGACAACAAAATAGAAATTTGACAAATAATACAGGGTTCAAATATAAAAAAACGACCAGAAAGAAGAAGCCTTGGAAAAAAGAAACTTACTTCAAGTGTAGCAGCATCAACTCTCTTCACGCTAAGTTGATCAGAGCTAGGAAGCTTAAATCCATGCTGGGCCAAAGCAGTTCGAGCCTCCTTCTTGGCCTATCAATCAAAGGTAAAAAAGAAATTACAAAAATCTATGATACAAGTGTTCACGACTTTTCACAGATTAACACCGAGGCACAATCGACATATTTAAATTTTTAAAACATTCTTCATTCAGCAATGAGATCCAAACCTTCAGTTCTTTTATTCTTTGGAAGTCCTCATTGGATAGAATCCCATCATTTGCGTCTGAGGGAGCATTTCCAGATTTCACTACAGCTAATTTCTTCAAAGCTCGTAAACTTTTATCAGCAACATTTACTTGTTCTTCAAAATCAGAGAATTTCCTCTTTTGTGTTTTTGATACATTGTCATGAACATGATCAGCATTCCCACCAGTATCCGTTTCTAAAAATCCACTGTAAGCCTCAGGCACTGTTTCAGAATCCTCCTCGTCTTCTTCATCACCACCATCATCAGCATCACCAGTTGTGTAATTATCATTTTCATCAGACACTTCAGAATCGAGTTCATCATTATCAGCGTTTCTATCATCCTTCTCAGAATCATAATCACTGGAACGGGGAGATTCATTTTCAGAAGCACTCTCACATTCACCATGATCATCATTTTTAACAAGACCACCATCACCGTCGTTTTCATAATCCTCACCAAGTGAGCTAGCATTGGTGTCCTCATCCACATTTTCATCACTATCATCATCTTGCTCCAATAACTCAATATCTGGAATATCGCAAGCGATGTTCACTTCACCATATGCTTTAGGTCTGGCTTTTGGGTCTGTGGGCCTTCCTCTATCCTTTTTGGCCAACATTGACGGGAAAAGCTGCAAAAAAAAAGTCGACATTCTGAGAAAAATGCGAGTGTGTGCATGTGCGCGGAAGAGAGAGAGAACGTGTGTTGACTGCGATGCACCTCTCTAAATAAAGATAGAAGGGAACGAGAAGCTGAAGAAACTGCTTTCTCATGTGACTTCCTATACAGCACAAGGTCTTGCAGCAAATCTTCAGTCATCAGCTGAAAATAGAGAGAGGAAACAAATGCAAGATGTAAGACTCTGTTGATAAGCAGTAAGGAGGGATAAACCACACTTCAATACTGTCAAGGAGTATACCAGGGGCATCCGTAAACATATTTCACGAACAACATTCAGCCCAACAGCGATGGCCTGGAAATAAACAATTGCGTCAATAAGGATCTTCAAGAGAAGAAATAACCACATAAAAACAAATTGGTACCTCAGTTCGCGATTTATCATGCACAAATTGGTTGACTACTTGCTTGAACAATGGCTCAACCGCATCTGGTGGGACCTAGTACAAAAAGAAGAATGGTATTGAACACGAATCTTCAATCTTTATCGCTAAAACAAAACATGAGATAAGAGAATAAAGAAAGTACAAGGAGATTGAATTTCGGTTAAAAATAATTAAACTCAACAAAAATGAATATACCATGTCATGGCATGACTGAATAGCAGCAGCAAGTAAACTTGTGATACCCCGTTGATGAGGCTGCAAATGCATCATTAGAAGACTCGTCAAAAAACAAAATTTAAAATGCACCACAAATAAACCTAGCTAAGAGAATTATAATCAGTTACCACCGGAGAGTATTGCGTTATCACACCTGTATATATTTCTGAAGGTAGGGGTAGAAGTTTAACAAAATCAAACGATGAAGGCCAATAGTTCGGGCAGTTACTTTGAGCATAATCATCTTAATCTACAGTGACATCAGGAAAATTGAAAACATCATCGAACTATACAACAGTATAACTTCGTACAGAATGAATGAATAGAATTAAAAATCGATCAAATATTGAATAACAATTACCTCAAACCGTTCATTGCAATTTTGCAGGCGTGACAACAGCTTTTCCACAAAGCCCTTTGTGCAAAATATGCTACAGGTCTTTAGTTTTGCCCTATAAACCAGAACAAACTAAAGAAAACGATATTGAACAAACCTGTGCATCTTTCAAATGGTTCAGTGGTGAGTAGTAGTTTGGGTTATTATTCTCAGATGATAGCCGCTGCTTCTTCTTCATGCTGCGAGCAACTCGTAACAGTTTGGCTTTCTTTTTCTTTTTGCTAGATGTGGTGCCTTTATGGCTTGCCTACGTATTCAAGGATTAGAAAACCGACAGAAATAATGCATTGCAAACACAAATAGATGCTTAATTTTTCTTATTCAAATTTGTACCAAAGCAAGTAGAAAGGTCACAAATGTTTCCAACTATCTATTCTAATATCTTTGAAAAAGAGAGTGATTAGGAGCAAATACTAATATTAGCATATCGGATCATGTGCTAATCAACCTTATAATTTTACCACTAGTAGTCGAACATGAGGTTAGTTTCTAAGGTTGTGCACAGAGTCATATTAAGAGTAAATATAACGAGCAACCAACCTTGTAAAGAGCCTCTTTATTCAGCACGATTTGTGACTTTTGAGTTGTTGCATCATCTTCGCTGCTAGAATCATCACTATCATCATCATCTTCAATCTTCTCAAAATCAAGAAGAAATGACAAGGCAGCTGTCATGATCCTGACATGTTCAAATACACTCACTAGTTTTAGGATGGCCATAAGTGGTTTGCATCACAGAAAAAAATCAGACCACATTCCACAACAATTCTAACCTTGACGAAGCATGAAAACATGCCATACATATTGCATTAGCTGTCCTATCATCTAACCAGACTTTCCTTCGATAAAGATCACAAAGGGTAATGAGTGCCACTTTTGCTTTTGTTTCTTCCTCTTGCTGTTGTGCAATTAGATATCATTCTATAAACACGGAAAGAAAAATAACTAAAATGAGAATAATAAGTTTACCTAGTAGATAAAATACCTGTAGCATCCCATATAAAATATTCTGAAGGGCCCGATTCTTGGGGTCATTCTTATGCTTATAGTTCATACGCCTGATACTCTGAATAACGTGAGAGAACGCCAGTTTTTTTAATGCCCTATCGCCTACAGTTTGTAGCTCCATGAACAAGTCAAGAGTCTCTGAAATATCAATCATCTAATACAAAAAAAATTAGTTTCAAACTGGTACTTAAAGGTACACCAAAGAAAACATTGAATCTGAACTAGTGCCCTAATACAGTAGGTGCACACAAATCTAATATCTTTCACTCAACAATAAATTAACCATTTCTATGCTAAATGCTTTTCAGGCCATAACAATCCATGAACACAATAAGTTCCCCCACTCCCAACAAAAAAAAATCAGGGCATAATATAATATAATCGAGATTTACAGAAACCCTTGAAAACTCAAAATTCCCTTACATTTAAAAAGAAAAATGAAAAATTTGCAATAAGTACAATCATTTTTCAACAGACATCACTCCAAAAATATACAAACAGAAAACTGTACCTTACGATTAATCAACAAAATCAAAGCATGTGTCACATTCACTCTAAGTCCGGACGGCAGTGATCGTGCAGACGATTTCAAAAACTGGGCCAACTCATTTGGAAAGCCCGACATCTGTTTAGGGTAAAATTGAACGACATGGGCCAAAAACATGGACCGATCACCTAAATCCTTTGCCACTGTTGGGTCATTTCCAATTCCACTCAGTGAGGTGAAATTCATGGCGGCTTGCCTCTCAAAAAGCTCAAGCGATGACTTAAATTGATTGTAAATCAAGCTTAGTTCTGACCCATATCCTTCTGGGTCAGACTTCATTTTGCTTTGCAGGTTCGGTAGGTTGAGCTTCTCCAAAACTCGTCCTGAAGTCGATATTGAGTCCTGGGCATGCTCCGAAATTGAATCCATCCCTAAAACAACAATTTGAACAATGCAGGCGAACTTTATAAAACTGGCCTGTAGAACAGGAGATCGAAAAAGAGTTATTGCATAGGAAAAAAGGCACACAATTATTTACACTAGCAACTAAGATAAAAACCATGAAAACCAACAAAAGAAAAATAACATCCAAAACTTGAAAATATACTACAAACCATTTAGAATACTCAATGAGCATCATCCACTTTTGTGGATATTATCTATCTAATGAGCATCATCTAATTTTCTTAGATATCAACGGAAAAAAGAACAATAATCGTAGTACAAGAAAGAATTCCAAAAATACCGCTTTCTCTATCCTTCAGTGTGAAATTCAGTGGTTACAGAAAGAAGAAACTGAAGAGATGCAGGTGGAAGAGGAGGAGGCGGCGGCGGCTGCCGCCAAACTCGGGGGTTTAGTTGCGGTCTTGCGGAAGAGGAGAAAATTTAGAAGTGAGAACCCCCAAATTGTATTAAAATAAAAAATAAATAAATACTAAAGTCATGTGGAGTTTTAAGTTTAATTTAATGAATAAATTGGCACTAATCATAAATTTTTTTTTTGTCACTAAATAAACTTTTAATATAACCAAGGTTTTATTAAAAATATATATATATGAATTTTTTTTGAGTCAATTAGAAAAATAAACAAAATCGATTTCTTTTAATATAAGATTTTGTGAACATATATTTATCTGTGAGACGAGTCAATCATGCTCATATTTATAACAATAAATAATAATTTTTCACGGAGTGATCCAAATATGAATTTGTGCTCATTCCAATTTCTATTTCAAATTCAGCAAATGAAATCGTGCAGCTGTTGAAAAAAAATTGATTTTATTTGCAAATAGTGAGGAAGAGAGTGAAATTGCAGTGGAAAGTTTTTGAAACCAGCTGTGCTTGTTTAAGTCTGCAGAGAGATTTATTGAGTCGACATACAAGACGAGATGTCTCCTCCTGTTGATGAAGCCCAAGACGAAGTTGCATATAGACTTCCTCTGGTAAATCATCATGAAGGAAAGCATTTTGAACATTCATTTTGTGGAGTGACTAATCGCGGACATCAACTATAGCAAGTAAACAATGAATTGTAGTTAACTAGGCAACAAGAGAAAATGTTTCCTTGTAATCGATTATTTCATGTTGATTGAAGCCCTTTGCCACCAATCGTGCTTTATATCTCTCGTCTATACCATCAGAGTTGAACTTAAGTTTATACACGCATTTGCATCTGATAGCACGATGGCCAGACGGAAGAGCGGTCAATGTCCAAGTTTTTTTTATTTTTTTTCAAGGGCAAGTAATTATGCATCCATAGCCTCTTTCTATTTTGGATCCAATACTGCACATTCATGTCACAGTTCCACAAGAGTAGTGATAGAGTTTCACGCACTCTAAGCTCGGCCCGCTAAGGCTAGGAAGATTGGCCGCAAGCAATACCACCCACCCTACCCTAAAAAAACTTCAAGGACAAACTCGATTGAAAACGAAGAGCTCTTCCTACATTTAAAAGGTGCCGATGTTTTCTTTCAACCACCCCATTTTGCTGGGGAGTTGAAGGACATGAGTGACGATAATTGATTCTAGAGATTAGCCGCAAGAGATTCTTTCATGGATAATATTTATGTACCATTATCGGTTCGAATGGTTTTAATGTGATGGTTAAATTGTGTATCTACCCAAGAAATAAAGGATTGTAATATCCTTTGTTTTTCAGATTTAAAACTCATGAGATGTAGCCATGTATATCGAGTAAAATCATGAAAAATTGTTAAGAAAAACTAGCCCCGAAATGGGATTTCTTCCGATGTTGTCCAGATGATAGATGTCCAAGACGCTGATGCCAAAGGTAGAGTGTTTGTGAACGACATAAGCTAAGGCTGAACTTTGAAAGCTTGTTAAGTAATAGAGACTGTTATGTTGCTTGCCCATGCCAATCGTCTTATTTTGTATATTCTTTAACATTTTGTTCGATATTTTGGTATATACAAAAATATCGAAAATTTTAAAATCTAAAAACGAACAAAATTCTTATAAAATTATAATGCTCATGTGCTTGTTTAAGTCCGTAGAGAGATTTATTGAGTCGACATACAAGACGAGATGTCTCCTCCTGTCGACGAAGCCCAAGAGGAAGTTGCATTGCATAGAGACTTCCTCTAGCAAATCATCGTGAAGGAAAACATTTTGAACATTCATTTTGTGAAGTGACTAATTGCGGACATCAACTATAGCAAGTAAACAGTGAATTGTAGTTAACTTGGCAACAAGAGAAAATGTTAATTTCCTTGTAATCGATTCCTTCGTGTTGATTGAAGCCCTTGGTAACAAGAGTAGTGATAGAGTTTCACGCACTCTAAGCTCGGTCCGCTAAGGCTAGGAAGATTGGCCACAAGAGGTACCACCCACCCTACCCTACCACCTATTAAAAAAAAACTTCAAGGACAAACTCGATTGAAAACGAAGAGCTCTTCCTGATTTTTTCTTTCAACCACCCCATTTTGTTGGGGAGTTGAAGGACATGAGTGATGATAATTGATTCCCTTAGCCGCAAGAGATTCTTTCATGGATAATATTTATGTACTATTATCGGTTCGAATGGTTTCAATGCGATGGTTAAATTGTGTCTCTACCCAAGAAATAAAGGATTGTAATATCCCTTGTTTTTCAGATTTAAAACTCATGAGATGTAGCCATGTATATTGAGTAAAATCATGAAATATTGTTAAGAAAAACTAGCCCCAAAATGGGATTTCTTCCGATGTTGTCCGGATGATAGATGTCCAAGACGCTGATGCCAAAGGTGGAGTGTTTGTGAACGACATAGGCTAAGGCTGGACTTTGAAAGCTCTTCAAATAGTAGAGACTGTTATGTTGCTTGCCCTGACCAATCGTCTTATTTTGTATATTCTTTAACATTTTTTGTTCGATATTTTGATATATACAAAAATATCAAAAAATTTAAAATCTAAAAACGAACAAAATTCTTATAAATTATAATGTTTTTAAGTAATTAATATACAAATAAATTAAAAATGTGAAAAGAAGTTTAAAAAAATATAAGTAATAACGGTAGATATTGTATTATATCGATATCGTACCGAAATTGTTTATATGAAATTTATTTTTTACCGAAATTTCGATACGAAATCTGTATATTTTTTTCTATAACAAATTGTTTTGTATGATATACGCTTTTCTTCGAAAATTTCGATATATCATACCGAACCACCCAACACCAATTATTTTTTTGATAAAACGACAATTATTTGGTTATACATATATATAATAATATAATTTATGTACGTATATATAATATATAATACATATTACACACACACATGTCAGTGGGGCCAGTCAAGAAAGGCTGTTGACAGCAAAATGAAGAAAAGGCAAAGTCACGTGGGAATAAATGAGAAAACGTGGGCAAAACTTTTCAACAAATGCAGTGGGATGGTGGAAGTTTCGTAAAGAAATAGAAGACGCGTTTTATACGCGTCTTCACACTGACAGAGGCTCTATAAATAGAGCTCCCCCCTTCATTCTGAAATTATCCATTCTTCGAGTTTTCTCTCATCTTATAAGCATTTGAGTGCTTAGTTCTATAATATTTGTGAGGAATTTTGTTCTCCTGTATTAAGAGAGTGTGTGTTCTCTTTGGAAACACAGTGAGTGAGTTGTACACCACAAAATATTATAGTGAAATTCTTTTCATCTTGCCCGTGGTTTTTACCCTAATAATTTTTAGGGGTTTTTCACGTAAATCTCGGTGTCCAATTTATTCTTTATTTTCGGGTTTTATTATCTCAAATTTCGCACGTGGGACCAACAAGTGGTATCAGAGCCTTGGTTTAAAATTTCTTAAAATTCTGAGTATGCTCTGTGGTTGCAGCCTAGACTGATCTTCCACATCAGAAAAGATTTTTTGATATTTTTTATTTAAGGCGGGATTATTTTGTCCGGTCTACTAAAATTGTTATAGACATAATGGCGGGAAGGTACGAGATAGCAAAGTTCAACGGAAGCAATTTTATGCTGTGGAAAATAAAGATACAAGCAGTTTTAAAAAATGAGAATTGCTTGGCGGCTATTGGAGATAGACCGGTAGAGATTGCGGATGATGGAAAGTGGAACGAGATGAATGATAATGATGTTGCCAATTTACACTTGGCTATAGCTGACGAAGTTTTGTCAAGTATCTCTGAGATAAAAACAGCCAAAGTTATCTGAGATACTCTGACAAAGATGTACGAGGTCAAGTCGCTACACAACATGATTTTCCTAAAGAGAAGGCTTTATACTCTTCGGATGGCGGAATCTTCATCGATGACAGACCATATCAACACACTAAATACTCTATTTGCCCAACTCACTTCCATGGAGCATAAAATAGGGAAAATGAACGTGCGGAGCTTCTACTTCAAAGTCTACCAGATTCATATGATCAACTTATCATCAACATAACCAACAATATTCTTATGGGCTTTCTAAGATTAGACGATGTCTTAACTGCGGTTCTCGGAGAAGAAAGCCTGCGCAAGAATAAGGAAGATAGGTTGGTAACCTCGAAGCAAGCAAAGGCATTACCGATGATAAGAAGAAGATTTATGGACCGTGATTCCAGTGGGAGTCAAAGGCGAGGTAGATCAAAGTCGAGAAGTAAGAAGAAAAATATTTACTGCTTTAAATATGGCGGTAAATGGCACTTCAAGAAAGAGTGTACGAGTATCGAGAAGAGTTATCAAGGAAATGTGGCCAGTACTTCAGGCGGTGGTGAAATATTATTCAGCGAAGCGGCAACTGTTGCGGAAGGCAGGCACAAATTTTGTGATACATGGATTTTGGATTCAGGAGCGACGTGGCACATGACGTCTCGGAGATAATGGTTTGATCATTATGAACCAGTCTCAGGAGGATCTGTATTCATGGGAAATGATCATGCCTTGGAAATCGCTGGGGTCGGTACTATCAAAATTAAAATGTTTGATGGCACCATTCGCACCATACAGGAGGTACGACATGTGAAAGGACTGATGAAAAATCTTTTGTCCTTGGGGCAATTGGATGACATCGGGTGCAAAACTCGTATCGAGAACGGGATCATGAAAATTGTGAAGGACGTGCTTGTGGTTATGAAGGCGGAAAAGGTTGCTGCAAATCTGTATGTACTTTTGGGAGAAACACACAAAGAGGCAGAACTAGCTGTTGCATCAATTGGTTCAGGAGAAGAATTAACAGTGTTATGGCATAGAAAGCTCGGGCATATGTCAGAACGAGGGTTGAAAATTCTCTCAGAACGGAAGCTGCTGCCGGGACTTACAAAAGTGTCACTACCCTTTTGTGAGCACTGTGTTACCAGTAAACAACACAGATTAAAGTTTGGCACTTGTACTGCCAAGAGCAAAAGCATATTGGAGCTGATTCATTCGGATGTTTGGCAAGCACCGGTTGTATCCCTAGGAAGAGCGAGATATTTTGTCTCGTTCATTGATGATTTCTCTAGGAGATGTTGGGTGTATCCAATCAAGAAGAAATCAGATGTTTTCCAGATCTTCAAAGATTTCAAAACCCGAATTGAACTTGATTCTGAAAAGAAAATCAAGTGTCTAAGGACTGACAATGGAGGAGAATATACTAGTGATGAATTTGATGAATATTGTCAACATGAGGGCATCAAGAGACAATTCACGACGGCTTACACACTTCAACAGAATGGAGTGGCGGAGCGGATGAACAGAACTTTGTTGGACAGAACAAGAGCTATGTTGAGGACTGCGGGTCTAGAAAAATCATTTTGGGCGGAAGCAGTCAGAACCGCTTGTTATATTATCAATCGTTCTCCTTCAGTGGCGATTGATCTGAAGACTCCGATGGAGATGTGGACTGGGAAGCCGGCGAATTATTCTCATTTGCATACATTTGGAAGTCCTATGTACGTTCTGTACAATGACCAAGAAAGATCAAAGTTGGATTCGAAATCCAGAAAATGTATCTTCTTGGGTTATGCTGATGGAGTAAAGGGGTTTCGCTTGTGGGATCCTACTGTTCACAAGCTTGTCATCAGCAGGGATGTTATCTTCGTGGAAGATAAAGTAAAGGGAGACAAAGGTACACCGAATTCAGAAACTACTATTTTTCAGGTGGAAAATAAGACGGACGAAGATCAAGTTTCTTGTGAAGCAGTACCAGAGCACGAAGAACAAGAACATGTTGAGTCTGAGGTTTCTAATGTGAGGCAGTCAACTCGAGACAGAAGACCACCAGGTTGGTTTTCAGATTATGTCACTGAAAGCAACATTGCATATTGTCTATTATCAGAGGATGGTGAGCCATCGAGTTTCCACGAAGCTACTTAAAGCTCGGATGTATCTTTGTGGATGATAGAAATGCAAGAAGAATTGGAGGCATTAGACAGTAATAAAACTTGGGATCTTGTTACACTACCACGAGGAAGGAAAGCCATCAGTAACAGATGGGTCTATAAGATCAAGCGAGATGGCAATAACCAAGTGGAGCGGTATCGTGCTAGATTGGTGGTAAAAGGGTATGCTCAGAAAGAAGGCATTGACTTCAATGAGATATTTTCCCCTGTGGTTCGGCTTACAACAGTCAGAGTGGTGTTGGCATTGTGTGCGGTGTTTGACCTACATCTAGAACAGCTATATGTGAAAACGGCGTTTCTTCATGGAGATCTTGAAGAAGAAATCTATATGCTCCAGCCAGAAGGTTTTGCGGAAAAAGGCAAAGAGAACTTGGTTTGCAGGTTGAAGAAATCTCTGTACGGTCTCAAACAGGCGCCGATGTGTTGGTACAAGAGATTTGATTCCTATATCATGAGCCTTGGATACAACAGACTGAGTGCAGACCCTTGCACGTATTTCAAGAGGTCTGGTGATGATTATATCATTTTGCTGTTGTATGTGGATGACATGTTGGTAGCAGGCCCCAACCAAGATCAGGTCCAAGGATTAAAGGCACAGTTGGCTAGGGAATTTGATATGAAGGACTTGGGACCAGCAAACAAGATTCTAGGGATGCAAGTTCACCGAGATAAAAGTAACAGAAAGATTTGGCTTTCCCAGAAAAATTATTTGAAGAAAATCTTGCACCGCTTCAACATGCAAGATAGTAAGCCAATTTCGACCCCTCTTCCTGTTAACTTCAAGTTATCCTCCGAGATGTGTCCTAGCAGTGAAGCAGAGAGGATGGAGATGTCTCGAGTACCATATGCATCAGCAGTGGGAAGTTTGATGTTCGCCATGATCTGTACAGGACCGGACATTGCTCAAGCAGTGGGAGCAGTTAGTCGGTATATGACGAATCCTGGACAAGAGCATTGGAGCACTGTTAAGAGGATCCTTAGATACATTAAGGGTACCTCGAATGCTGCATTATGTTATGGAGGATCGGATTTTACACTCAGGGGCTATGTCGATTCAGATTATGCAAGTGATCCTGATAAAAGGAAATCTACTACTGGTTATGTGTTTACGCTTGCAGGGGGAGCAGTAAGCTGAGTTTCAAAACTGCAGACAGTTGTGGCGTTATCTACAACGGAGGCAGAATATATGGCAGCTACTCAAGCATGCCAAGAGGCAATATGGATTAAAAGGTTATTGGAGGAGATCAGGCACAAACAAGAAAATGTTCCTTTGTTTTGTGATAGTCAGAATGCCTTGCACATCGCAAGGAATCCAGTCTTTCATTCCAGGACGAAACACATTGGAGTACAATTTCATTTTGTGCGAGAAGTAGTAGAAGAAGGAAGCGTGGATATGCAGAAGATCCATACAAAAGAAAATATAGCTGATTTTCTGACCAAGCCAGTGAACACTGATAAGTTTGAGTGGTGTAGATCCTCAAGTGGTCTAGCGGAAACGTAAGCAGCAGGGAATGTCAAGATTGAAAGGATGTGTGGAGATGTGTTTGATTCTCAATCAAATCTCCAAGTGGGAGAAATGTCAGTGGGGCCAGTCAAGAAAGGCTGTTGGCAGCAAAATGAAGAAAATGCAAAGTCACGTGGGAATAAATGAGAAAACGTGGGCAAAACTTTTCAACAAATGCAGTGGGATGGTGGAAGTTTCGTAAAGAAATAGAAGACGCGTTTTAACAAAGGCTCTATAAATAGAGTTCCCCCCTTCATTCTGAAATTATCTATTCTTCGAGTTGTCTCTCATCTTATAAGCATTTGAGTGCTTAGTTCTATAATATTTGTGAGGTGTTTTGTTCTCCTGTATTAAGAGAGTGTATGTTATCTTTGGAAACACAGTGAGTGAGTTGTACACCACAAAATATTATAGTGAAATTTTTTTCATCTTGCCCGTGGTTTTTACCCTAATAATTTTTAGGGGTTTTCCACGTAAATCTCGGTGTCCAATTTATTCTTTATTTTCGGGTTTTACTATCTCAAATTCCGCACGTGGGACCAACAACACACACAATATATATATATATATAGACACACACATTACATATTTCAATGCCTTGTGTGTTGTAGAGGCGGGGCATTGGACCCTTTCGAAAATATTTTTTTTTTAAATTTTTTTTACCTCATCTGTGCTAGCGGCGACGTATATTAAATTTAATATTATTTTCATCGCCGAGGTATCGGGGAGGAAATTTTTTTAGTTTATTATTTAATTTTTATGACAGATTGATAAAGCATACAAAACCACTTATTTTGATAAAACTTTTGGAAAAGTACTCCGATCTAATAAATACTAGAGATTTAAAGTGAATTTACCCTTTTTTCCGCAAACAATACAATATTTCAAAATCATCCTTCAACATCGGTGGATTACGTGATTCCCTCACAATTTTAACTAAGAACAAATAATTATTTTTGAAACGAAGGCCTAAGGTAATGATTTTGATTATTATTTTTCCCTAAATGGCGGTGCCTAGCTGGAAGTAAACCTGGTCACAGATTGGGTTTGACACAGAACCAGAACCAGACTTGGCCATCGTCAATAGGCAGGTTAATCAGGTCAACAAGTTTGACCCAGAACCATGATCGTAACCGACCCAAAGCGGTCCAGTTACTGTTTTAGGGTTAAAACCCGTAGATCCATCTTCAACCCGACGAGTCCATTATATTTTATTTTTTTTATTACTTTCGAAATAGAAAATCTTGAATTTGTGGTCGTTGTGCAATGACCGACCCAGGTCTGGGCCGACCATTGATTTTATATATAAATACCCCACACCCCTATATTTTTTTTCACACAATTATCTCAATCTCTAATTCTCAATATCAAGTCTTAATCTCGATTATTGATTTATTGTTAATTTATTTTCTTAATTACTTCAATTTTATATTTACAAAATTGGCTGGATCAAGTCCTAGGGTTGGTAAAGGAAATGGAAAGAACATAATACCTGAGTTTGAGGATAACGATTTTCCTTGATTCAATGTCGATGGCCATGGTATTGATTTTTCCGATGAGGAAAAACGTCAAGTACATGAACAAGAGACTCAACAAACATATCATCATCAGAGTCAAGAAAGTATGAGCAGTCTGATGAGGCCTAAAACTCGAGCTGTGCATCGCTACATATCTAATATCTTCACCAAACATTTCGAGAAAGTGACGCTTCTCTCAGATGAATTGCCAGCCAAATGCAAATATTGTTTGAAAAGTTACAAATTTCAATAAAAAGGTGGTTATGAAACTTTTAACGTGCCATGTCGAGAAAAATTATCAGGTGGAAATTGATATTGATATTTCTCAAACTCAAATTTCGGGATTATCGTTTCAATCAAGTAATGATTCTCAACTTTTTAGAATTTTCGAATATAAATTTAGAGAAGAAACAATTAAATATTATGCGATTGAACAAATTTCTTTTAGTTTTAGTGATAAATTATCTGTTGAAAATAAGCTTTCAACAAGTGCAAATCCTTCTACTAGATATATTCCATGAAATACACTCAAACATACACTTTAAAAATTAGTTGTTGAACAACAAAAAGCATTAATTAAAAAATTTACTTGTTAAATAATAAAATTTACTTGTATTCGATATTTGAAGTGATAATTGGCAAAAATGTTTATATATGAGTATTATATGTCATTGAATTGATAGTTCTTGGAACATTAAAATAAGATTGCTTGTATATAGATGTTTTAACGAATTACACGACACAAAATATTTTTCAACTATATTTATTATTTTAAAAGAATATAATCTAACTTCACAAGTTTTTTCAATTTTTTCTGATAATGTTAGTACAAATACTTTTAGTATTAATGAACTTATAAAAATATATAAACCATCACTAGGTGAGAATTTTTTTCATGTTAGGTGCACATGTCATATTTTTTAAATTTGTATGTTCAAGATGGACTAAAAAACTTATAATCACATATTAAACCAATTTCTTTTAAAATTTTGATATTTTGGAATCCACAAGAAAAAAGCTACTCCAGTTGTTTACTAGAGCAACACTTGAAGTTTGAGTTTGAATTTGAATTTAATTCATTTGCTTCGGAATCCAATTTTATGATACTGATGTTCATAAATGATCTCGAGTTCGTGAGCTCGTCTCATGCAACTAGGTATTAAAGCTCGCAAGTTATTAAATTAAGCCAAAGTAATCAGAGTTCAAAATCGGCTATAGATCAAGTATTCATGCATCTTTGAGCAATTTCATATGGAAACTGAATGATATTATAATTCATATGAAAACGGTTGATACTCTACTCGATTCACTCGTATCCTCGTGGTGGTGATTATCTGACACCAAAGTCTCAAATTCAAATCAATTTCAAAATATAGGCTTCAACAAAACACGAGGTACTACATTGAAACCTATCTTTTAAAAAGACGTCGAGGGAACCCTAGCGAATTATCCAATCACATCCAACAAGGAATACGAACACCGGAAAAAGCATATGCTAGGATGAATAACTTCACCGGTATCAAATGGAGGCACAAAACAGATACAGCAGAATCTCCACGTTCAGTAATGTATCATGTGCATCATGACTACTGCTACCTAGAGTCATAAGAAAGTAACATAAATCAAACGTTGCATCGATCGGTATGATTCACAACGAGGTTTTGAGACAAGGGCTCGTATAACAAATTTGACAACGTCCAACTATCAACGTGATTATGATGTTTGAGGGCATTCACTCTGCTACAAACAAGTATGTCCACATTCTGGTGAAACTTCATAATTTGAAGTTTAAAACAACACACAGCTAACAATAGTAAATGAACCTTGCAATAAAATATATTACTGATGAAACGTATGATACTAAAATTACAAGGGCAATATACAAATCACTTTCTTTTACTCTATTATTAGCCCTAATCCTTCATAAGGGAGTGGATAAACTGTACACTAGATTAAACATAAAGATAACGGTATATACAAAGGTGAATGAATTGTTACATGAAAAATGACTCCTCATCTCGACATGCATCTACCAATGAATATCACACATGTTTACTGAGACATGTATAGAAAAAAATTTGAATGCAGTAGAAGAGGTACCGAAGCTTAAACATGCAAACAAGAAAGTCCAGTAGTCGTGCAATGAAATAGCCAGGGAACTGGAATCACGCAGATTCACATACCACAAGAGGATAGGTGACTTTTCCGAAAAGAAAGTATCAATCAATTAACGCCAAGAAATTTTCATACTCATCATTTTAAAGCCGCTCATGAGCACGGCAGCTGGAAACAACAGTCTATCAAGTGCAAAAACTTAACATTGCTTGAAAATTCCAAAACCAAAGTACATGTTGACAAATATGTCACGTAACATAGTTATTCTTTATGAGAAATGAGCAAATAGATATGGTTTAAAAATTCAAACAAAGATCATAAAACGGCCATCGTGCCTTCAGTTGCAAAACCCCTTATGAGTTTACGCAAGAGAGTCCTTTTCTCTTTGTTGTTGGTATAGCTCCTCTCTCATTCTCCTTATCTCATCTTCTTTCTCCATTTTCTCCTTCTAAAGTAACGTCAACAAATAAGAAAGAAACGAACTTGGATCAGTGAATTACTTTACAATTAACAGTATCTTGACAATAAGTTTCATAAATGAAGATCAAAATTTGTAACATCCCACATTCCCCACTTTCTCAGCTCAAATGTATGATTTTCGCTTCCCAATTCTATTACAACATTATATAAAAACATTATCCTACATATACAAAATTCCTCGCGAGCAATTGATTAAGACTTCGTAGGTGTTTAAAAAGTAATTATTAACTTTTCCTTAGTTTTCTTAAGCATTTGAAAACATTACCTTAATTATCTCAGTTTTCTGCTTCCCCTTGAACAGAAACACTCGAGAAAACAAAATCTTCTAATTATGTTTCTAATATATCAAGGACGACTCAGAAATGCACCATTCAAGAAAAAAAATAACCCAAATCCAAAACCTAAATCTGAAAAATGATCCTTAATTAATCAAAACAACACGTTAAAGAATGTAAAACTAAAAACCCATCAAAATTCTAGCTAGAAAGGAGCCAAAAAAAGCAATGGAATACAGATTCAGAGAGACACACCTTCTCGTCCTGGCGAAGGGCAATGTAGACATGGACTTTATCCATGGTCTGCCAAAAAACGAAGGCTGCGAATGACATACCAAAGAATGTCGCCACTTTCACCATCTACGAAATCTGGCGAATTCAACACTCAAATCCTCTCTCAGGTGAAAGATCGAAATCGAATTTGATGCAAATTGCCCAGTAAAATTAATATTTTTAGCATATTCTTTTATATATATTTTTTTACAATAATTATTTTGTTTCATCAAATAACTATTTATAAATTTATTAATATATTTATATATGAAAATGAACGTAAGTCGTTTTATCACAATTATAATCGATGATAACGAAATTACTTCAATTTTTTAAATTATAGAACAATTCAAATGATTTATATAATATATTATGTCACGCCCCGGGACGGGGGTTGGTTGACACCGACGTTGCTCTCAAATTTTCATTCGAAAACAACAAGCTTCAGAAGTACAAAATTCAGAAATCAGTCTTTTAATTCATAAATACTGAATATCTCAATGTCTGATACAAACTCAAATGTTCTACAGCGAAAATGTAAAACCGAACATAATACTGTCTTAACAGATGCAGCAGAATCTAATTACATAATTCATAACTGAGAAAAATAACAATCTTCTTCACCAGCCCAAAAACTGATGTTGTTCTTCTTCTTCTAGTAATTCTTCTCGCTCTTATCTGAGATGGATTTGGTGGGTGAGTGATATGGTTGTCACTCAGTAAGCGGGGGCGGGAATAACTCCTAGTTTTCGAAATCATTTTCATACAGAAACAGTAATACGAATAATATACATAAATTCTAATTTTCAGAACAGAAATCAGTATTCAGTATTCAGTAATCAGAAGTCAGGAATTTAACAAGTAAGCACTGAGCACGTTCGTGAATTTCATGGCTAAACTGATATCAGTCCCTATATGTTCTCTCCTCTAAGGGGTGAGGCCAGTAATCAGTAATGTTCAGAATATATATTCCTACCATTAGTTCACTAGGTTTCAGTGCTTCAAAATTCAGATATCAGAAATCGATCATACAAAAACTTTGCTTTAAAACATAAATCATCAAACTGGATTCAAGATATTTATACATAAGCCAACTTACAGTAATTTGCTAAATATTTCGGTTGAAGTCTGGAAATCTGTTTGTTCTTGCTACTGGTTTCTACTGCTCCGAAAAATGCACTCTCTTCGCTCTAATTTCAAGTGATCTCAAGATTTTGGTAACAACCATTTCAGAGATTGAGGGTGCTATTTATAGGCCAAAATCTGACTGTTAGCCTTCCAATTAATGACCATAATCTGTCATTAACAGCCTTTATTCCATGTTAAATGCTTCAGTTACAAGTCCTGAGCAGAACCAGTAGCTATCTGCTGGAATCTCGCTACTGAACTCTTCTGCTGCTGGATTTTGTCTGCTGGAAAAATACCATCTTCTGAAATATGAGTTGCTGCTGGAATTAATAGCTTCTACTGAAATCTGCTAGCTGCTGCTACTGCTGGAATATGAGGTTCTCACATCCCTCCCTCCTTATGAGAAGTTTCGTCCTCGAAACTTGGCTATATATGATCTTCAAAGAGATAAGGGTATTGTGCTCGCATCTTTTCTTCCAACTCCCAAGTAGCTTCTCTTTCGGTGTGGTTGGACCATTGTACTTTGACATATGGAATAGTTCGTCGCCTCAGTACTTGGTCTTTGAAATCCACAATTCGAATCGGAATTTCTTCATACTTCAGCTCTTCATTTAGATTGTTCTCAACCAGAAGTGGTCCAGCTTCCAGAATGTGACTTGGATCAGAAATATATCTCCTCAGCTGCGAGACGTGGAATACATTGTGAATTCTTGACATGTCGGGTGGGAGTGCTAATCTATAAGCAAATGTTCCCACTTTCTCAAGAATTTCGAATGGTCCGACGTATCTGGGATTCAGTTTCCCAGCCTTATTGAATCGGATAACACCCTTCATGGGTGACACTTTCACATATGTCTTCTCTCCAACTTCGAATTCAACGGGTCTTCTTTTTAAGTCAGCCCAGCTTTTCTGTCGATCTTGTGCAGTTTTCAATATCTCCTTAATCACAGCAACTTTATCCACTGTTTCTTGGATTAGTTCGGGTCCAACGATGGCTTTTTCCCCTACTTCATCCCAATACAGTGGTGATCGACATTTTCGTCCATACAGAGCTTCGTATGGTGCCATCCCAATACTGCTGTGGTAACTATTATTGTAGGAGAACTCGATTAAAGGTAGGTGCTCACTCCAATTACCACTGAAGTCTAGAGCACATGCTCTCAGCATATCTTCTAGAGTTTGAATTGTGCTCTCAGTTTGGCCATCAGTTTCAGGGTGGTACGCCGTACTAATAGTAACTTTTGTCCCCATAGCTTGTTGAAAGCTCTTTCAAAATCGAGATGTAAACCTAGGGTCTCTGTCGGATAGTATGCTAGCTGGAACTCCATGTAATCGTACGATCTCATTCATGTACAGTGTGGCTAGCTTGTCCAAATTATAGTTCATGCGGACATGTAAGAAATGTGCAGATTTTGTGAGTCTATCTACGATTACCCAAATGCCGTCATGACTTTGTCTAGACTTTGGTAACCCGACAACAAAGTCCATGGAGATATGTTCCCATTTCCATTCTGGAATTTCTAGAGGTTGCAGAAGTCCTCCAGGTCTTTGGTGCTCTGCCTTGACTTGCTGGCACACGTGACACTTGGAAACAAACATTGCCACTTTTTTCTTCATTCCACTCTACCAAAAACTTTTCTTCAAATCTCTGTACATCTTGGTACTGCCAGCATGGACTGAAAATTTTGACTTATGTGCCTCAGACATTACTTCTTGTCGAAGGTTATCGATGTCTGGTATGCACAATCGTCCTTTCATCCACAAGATTCCTTTGTTATCCGTCTCGAAATCTGGTGTTTTCCCTTCTTTAACTTGCTCTTTTAGTTTCACCAAAGCGGAATCTCTATCCTGACTTATCTTGATTGTCTCTCGAAGACATGGTTGTCCTGAAAGTGAGGTCAGGATCGCCTTACTCATATTCTTTCGACTTAAAGCATCTGCTACCTTATTGGCTTTGCCTGGGTGGTAGCTTATCGTCAAGTCATAATCCTTCATGAGTTCGATCCATCGTCTTTGTCTCATATTTAGTTCCTTTTGAGTGAACAAATATTTGAGACTTTGGTGATCAGTAAAAATCTCACATTTGGCTCCATAAAGATAATGTCTCCAAATTTTTAGTGCGAACACCACTGCGGCTAGTTCGAGATCATGCGTTGGGTAATTCTGTTCATACGGCTTCAACTGTCTTGACGTGTACGCTATCACTCTTCCCTCTTGCATGAGTACACATCCTAAACCTTCTTTAGATGCATCACTGTAGACGGTGTAGTCCTTACCTTCCATAGGTAATACTAGCACTGGTGTGGATGTAAGCTTCTTCTTCAAAGTCTCGAAGCTTTGCTCACATTTTTCACTCCATTGAAACTTAGAGTTCTTCTGTGTGAGCTTGGTGAGGGGTATGGCTATTGAAGAGAATCCTTCAACAAATTTTCGATAATAGCCTGCTAGTCCCAAGAAGCTTCGAATTTCTGTCACATTCTTTGGTCTAGGCCAATCTGAGATTGCTTCTATTTTCTTAGGGTCCACTGATACTCCTACTGCTAATATTATGTGTCCCAAGAATGCGACGCTCTCTAGCCAGAATTCGCATTTCTTGAACTTGGCGTAAAGTTTTTTTTCTCTCAGCGTCTGGAGGGTGAGACGAAGATGTTCTTTGTGGTCTTCCTCACTTGACAAATATACCAGAATATCGTCGATGAATACCACAACAAACTTGTCAAGAAATGGTTTGAACACCCTGTTCATGAGATCCATGAATACTGCCGGAGCGTTTGTTAACCCGAACGGCATCACCATGAACTCATAGTGTCCATACCTTGTTCTGAAGGCTGTCTTCGAAATATCGTCTGTCTTGACCTTCAGTTGGTGGTAGCCTGACCTTAAGTCGAGCTTGGAAAAGACTGAAGATCCTTTGAGTTGGTTAAACAGGTCATCTATCCTTGGAAGTGGGTATTTATTCTTGATTGTGATCTTATTCAGCTCTCTGTAATCAATACACATCCTCATGCTTCCGTCCTTCTTCTTTACAAATAGGACATGACCTCCCCACGGAGATGCACTTGGTCGGATTTGCTTCTTATCCAACAATTCTTGAAGTTGCTCTTTGAGTTCTTTCAACACTGCCGGAGCCATTCGGTATTGTGCTTTTGAGAATGGTGTAGAATTTGGTACTTAATTAATCTCAAATTCCACTTCGCGGTCGGGAAGTTCGCCAGGGAGTTCTTCAGGAAAGACATCCGGGAATTCTTGTACAACCGGAATCTCTTCTAGCGTAAGTGTGGTTTCTTTCTTTACCTCGCTTAACATAGCCAGGTAAACCTCTTCTCCACTTTTCATGGCTTTCCAAGTTTGAGACGCAGAAAGAAGAGTCTTTCGTTCTTTTGTCTTGCCATGAAATAAAAGTTTCTCTTGGCGTGGAGCTTGGATATTTACCGTCTTTCCATGACAGTCTACTAAAGCATGATTCTTGGATAACCAATCCATTCCAAGAATTACGTCAAATTCCCCCATGTTTAGTTGAATCAGGTTTTCCTTGAAATTCTGATTATCTATGAGAACATCAATATTCCGATATAGAGTGCGAGTTTCTAAAATTCGATTTGCAGGAGTTGCTACTCTATATGGTTCTTCTAAGTTATCAGGCTTAGCTTCTAACTTCTTGGCAAATCTCCTAGACATGAATGAATGCGTAGCACCACAATCAAATAACACATAAGCAGGTATATTATTGATTAGAATGGTACCAGCTACGACATCATTCGAGTTGTCAGCCTCTTCTTGAGTGATAGCATAGACTCGAGCATTTGGCTTGTTCTCCTTAGGCTTGTTTGGAGTTGTTCCGCCTGCTGAACCATCTCTTGGATCTGGAAAAGGACATTGAGCAATGCGGTGGCCCATCTTTTCACAACGGAAACAAGCTCTAGAATTCTTACGGCATTCACCAGTGTGAGCGAATCCACAATTTTGACACTTGAATCCTTCTTTGCTTGATGGAGAAGAAGTGGTTCCTTTGACTGGATCACTGGTGAATTGGTTGCTTGAAAACCTAGGCCTCTTGAATTGTTGGCCCTGTTAGTACTGGTTTGACTGAGGACGTTTGAGTTTGTTCTCACCTTCATGCCTCTTAATGTCGTTTTCAGCCCTGATGGCGGCTCCCATCAATTCATCAAAGCTGTTGGGCTCTATAACAGCAAGGGCAGATTGAATCCAGCTGTTCAATCCTTTCTTGAAGAGATGTATCTTCAAGGCCTCGTCTCCCATGATGGTTGGGGAGTAAGTTCCCAATGAATGGAACTTGGATGAATACTCCACCACTGTCATGTTTGGTTCTTGAACCACGCTTTCAAATTCTGTCAGCTTCTGCACTCGAACTGCTATCGGAAAGTACTGCCTCAGGAATGCCTCTCGGAACCTTTGCCAGGTGATAGGTCCCGTTCCTCGTATAGCTGGTGAGACTCCTTCCCACCATTTGGCTGCTCTATTCACAAGAAAAGGTGTAATCACATCTACCTTGATCGCTTGTGGAACCTCAAGTAGTCGAAGATGATTCTCCACCTCCTTCATCCAATTCTGTCCGACCTCAGGATCGGAGCTTCCATCGAAGTTTGGAACTCTTGCTCTTCGGAGAGACTCGTAGTACTGCTTGGTCCCATTCTGAGCTGGAGGTGGTGGTGGTGGCTGGTTAGCATTAGGGTTCACTAACCCTTGTAGCGTGGTAGCCACAATCGTGGCTATAGCCATCAAGTCCACTTGACTGAGGCCAACTGCTGGTGGTTGCTGTGGGGGTTGTTGTGCATCCTCATCATTGCGGTTGTTGTTGCGGTTGCCGTAGCGAGGATTGCGATTGTTTCTAACTGGTCGTCCGTCTATTTTCTACAATTATGAAAGTTCTAAGGTTGATGACAGAATAGAGACTAAACAAAGGAATCACAATGATCGAGTAATTGCTCCAAAAATTAAATATGAAACCAATGGATAGAAATAGATTTTTATTGATTCCTCAAGAAAGTGCAATTACAACAAAACATAGAAATTGAAAACAGAAATGCAATTGGAACAAGTGATATTACAAAGAAAACCACTAGTAATATTCTAATCTATCACTTCTCTTAATCCCAAATCCATAGGATCCTCCACGACTTCTTCATCTTCTTCTGGATCCTCTTCAGGTTCATCTTGGTTGGCTATTACTGTTTGTAGATGTTCAATATGACCATGCAGAACTGCATTCTGGTCACTAAGAACTTCGACAGTGTCCTGCAGCTCTTGAATCTGAGCATCAGTATGTTCTCTATACTGATTATGTTGGTGTACGAGTTCGTGATTTTGATCCTTAAGTATTTGGATCTTCTCAGCTAATGTATCACGTAACTCGATGAACTCTGCAACAGTCTCTTGGGAGGTCTCAAACTCTTCCTGAGTCTTCCTATTCCTCTCTTCTACTTCATGCAGATAGTGAGCATATCGTTGAACATCACACCTCAAGTGTTCTGCTCGACGCTCTAACTCGTCTTTGTCCAGCTCTAGGCAGTAGTTATGCTCCTTGAGTTTTTCTAGCTTCTTCTCTAAGCTCTTAATGTAGCTACTCTGGTCAGTCATATCCTACATCCAAAACATGATAGTGAAGGTTCAGAAACGATATCAAGAATACAAGTCGAACTATAGACAATTACTAGAATGAACAGAATCAATATGCCTATAACATTTAGTAGGAGAAAATAACTCAAAAATTTTTTGGTCTCAGAATGGCGTGAAAAATTTACCAAAAATCCTTCACATCAAGAAAATGAATGGTACCAAGTTTGGTGTAAAAATGCTAAGCCGTTTGGAAATGAAAATTCCTCAAAGTTTCAAAAAGTTGGAAAATTTTACTGAAATGATGATATCACTATCTTAACGAAGGATTTTGGGATTCGTTGGCGGTGCTAGAATAATTTGTTCTAGATTAAGTTCTCCTCGTCGAGAGCTTTCCAACGCATACTTTTAATAGTAAAAATTTCTCCTGGATCAAAAGTTCTAGCCGTTTGAAGTTTGCGCGAAAAATACCTCAACTTCCATGCCATTTGCAAAGTCTACTGCATGCGCCTGCTGGAATTCCCTATCTACTGCAACTCTGATGCTACTGCAATCAGTCTGCTGCTTTCCAGCACTGTTAGAACCAGTCTGCTGCATTCCGAGTCTACTGACCCAGTCTTCTGCATTCAGATCTACTGGTTCCCATCTACTGGTTCTGGTTTCGGGCTACTGGTTTTGGGTCTACTGAAATTTTTTTTTTATACATACTGCTGAAACACTCAGAGCTCTACTGTATTCTGATTTGTTTCCCTACTGATTTTCCTAAATGTACGTAGTCAGTCTATCATTTCAGTAGTCTATTACAGTAGTTTATTTTCAGTAGTCTATTACAGTAGTTTTCAGAACTTATTTTCAGAAGTCTATTAAAAATTATTATTTCTAGTTCCTCCTCCCCAGATTATGAAACCTGGTTTGCTCTGATACCACTTCGATGTCACGCCCCGGGACGGGGGTTGGTTGACACCGGCGTTGCTCTCAAATTTTTATTCGAAAACAACAAGCTTCAGAAGTACAAAATTCAGAAACCAGTCTTTTAATTCATAAATACTGAATGTCTCAATGTCTGATACAAACTCAAATGTTCTACAGCGAAAATGTAAAATCGAACATAATACTGTCTTAACAGATGCAGCGGAATCTAATTACATAATTCAGAACTGAGAAAAATAACAATCTTCTTCACCAGCCCCAAAACTGATGCTGTTCTTCTTCTTCTAGTAATTCTTCCTCGCTCTTATCTGAGATGGATTTGGTGGGTGAGTGATATGGTCGTCACTCAGTAAGCGGGGGCGGGAATAACTACCAGTTTTCGAAATCATTTTCATACAGAAACAGTAATACAAATAATATACAGAAATTCTAATTTTCAGAACAGAAATCAGTATTCAGTAATCAGAAGTCAGGAATTTAACAAGTAAGTATTGAGCACGTTCGTGAATTTCATGGCTAAACTAATATCAGTCCCCTATATGTTCTCTCCTCTAAGGGGTGAGACCAGTAATCAGTAATCAGTAATCAGTAATGTTCAGAATATATATTCCTACCATTAGTTCACTAGGTTTCAGTGTTTTAAAATTCAGATATCAGAAATCGATCATACAAAAACTTTGCTTTAAAACATAAATCATCAAACTGGATTCAAGATATTTATACATAAGTCCACTTACAGTAATTTGCTAAATATTTCGGTTGAAGTCTGAAAATCTGTTTGTTCTTGCTACAGGTTTCTACTGCTCCGAAAAATGCACTCTCTTCGCTCTAATTTCAAGTGATCTCAAGATTTTGGTAACAACCATTTCAGAGATTGAGGGTGCTATTTATAGGCCAAAATCTGACTGTTAGCCTTCCAATTAATGACCATAATCTGTCATTAACAGCCTTTATTCCATGTTAAATGTTTCAGTTACAAGTCCTGAGCAGAACCAGTAGCTATCTGCTGGAATCTCGCTACTGAACTCTTCTGCTGCTGGATTTTTTTGTCTGCTGAAAAAATACATCTTCTGAAATATGAGTAGCTGCTGGAATTAATAGCTTCTACTGAAATCTGCTAGCTGCTGCTACTGCTGGAATATGAGGTTCTCACATATCACTTCATTAAAAAATGACTTACTCAATTCATATTAATTATTAATGTAATAGTAAATCAAATCACTAAATTTCTATTCTCATACTTTACCATGTTTCATATAAAATGATAAAAAATAAATTTAATTTTTTTAAAAATATTGATTATATTGTCATACATATATTTAAATATTAAAATAAAATTGTTTCTAATAAACAAATAAGAGTATGTCTTTTGTGAGATAGTCTCACGAATCTTTATCTGTGAGACGGGTCAACCCTACCGATATTCACAATAAAAAGTAATACTCCTAGCATAAAAAGTAATATTTTTTCATTGATAACCCAAATAAGATATCCGTCTTACAAAATACGACCTGTTAGACTGTCTCACAAAAATTTTTTCCAACAAATAAATAATAAGAAGTACCTAAATTTTCTACCAAAAGGGAAAATCACCCCACAGAATCCAAGCCGCCCTAGTACTATTTGACGGACAAAAAATATGCATATATTTAATCCACCAATGAATTCTGTTTCTGTCAATGTGAAAATTACAAGTACATATTTTATGCCTCAACAAACGACCTCGCGGACATTTGGCCAAATAATTAGCCCCGCAGAATATTCTTATATAAAAAAACTAAATAAACAGTCGATTTAGGAATGTATTGAAGTATAATAATTGTCCATATTTAATAAAGTGATCGAACCATAATGTTTAGGCTGTTATGTTGTTTAAAAGATTTGATTTGCACACAAGTGCTCAATTCTACGATTGATATCATTGCAAAGAATACATTTATTGAGATAGAGATTGTTGATATCCAATAATTGTCCTGCGATTTAAAATTTTGAGTGACACCATTACCATCGGCTATAGTTTTTGGTAAAACGACAAAATTTTTTAATTACACTAAGGGCAAAGTTTATTAATTTAACATGAGTTTGAACTCAAATCTCTCTTCTACGGAAAGAAATTTATATCATTGTACCACTGCGGGTTGTGACAACTATATATGAATATCTGGTAGCAAAGTGATGAATTACATATAAAATATTTTCCTCCTCGAATGAATCCAACATAGAGAACTGTTAATAACTTGGTTTATGAAGATACCTTTTAGTGAAAATCCACTGATTTTAGCTGTATTTGATTCATAATGTATCCAAAAGACAAGAGAATTATCCAAAATTCTCGCTGAAGTCATCCAAAAACACCATTAAATAAGGCCAAATTTTCAGCTAAGATTGCCGGCTAGCAAAACCATAAACTAACTTTCATATCATTTGATTCGCTCTCTTTTGCATGGTTTGCATATTAGTCACACGGAGAATTTCGTGTATAAAAACATATATTACTGGTATAAACTCTTGTGCAGGAAATGGGAGGTAAAGGTGGCCTTTTCAGATACGCTGACGGCGTCGACAAGTTTCTGATGCTAATTGGCACCTTAGGGAGCTTGGGAGATGGGCTAATGTCACCACTTAATATGTTTGTTTTAAGTGGTATCATTGATGAGTATGGAACTGCTAATCAGTCTATAGCTAACGAGGTGGTGGATAAGGTATATATTTTAATTTAGTAGAAGTTTTTTTTATTTGATTTTTCTTTCGTGAGTTGTCGCTAGTTTTTTGCTGTTTTTTGGCGCAGTATGCACTGAGACTACTCTATGTTGCTCTTGGAGTTGGATTGTCAGCATTTCTTGGTATGCAGATCATGGTTTTTATATATGCATTCTTGATTGTTCCTTTATCAAAATGTTGTATGCTTTTATAGAAGGATTATGTTGGACAAGAACAGCAGAGAGACAGACATCTCATATACGAACCGAGTACTTGAAATCGGTACTTAGACAAGAAGTTGGTTTCTTTGACGGTCAAGATGCTTCATCCTCCACTTTCAAAGTAGTTTCAAGCATCTCTGCAGATGCACACTCGATTCAAGGTGTTATAGCAGAGAAGGTTTTATTTCACTCTCGATCTTTGTTACACTTCTTGTTTCCTTTAAAATTGGGTTGTTTTCCCTGATAAAATTTGTTTTGTTTTTGTTTTTTGGCTTCGCCGAGTTAGATACCTAACTGCCTAGCTGAATTCTCTGCGTTCATATTCGGCCTAGTGATTGCCTTTACACTTTCTTGGAGACTTGCCTTGGCTTCTCTCCCTTGTGCATTGTGTTTCATAGCTCCAGGAGTGGGATTCGGAAAGTTAATGATGAACACTGGGATGAAGAACAAAGATGCTTATGATGTTGCAGGTGGTATAGTGGAACAGGCAATATCCTCAATCAGAACTGTTTACTCGTACGTTGGTGAATGTCAAACACTCGAAAGTTTCGGACGAGCTCTTCAGGAAAGTATGAATCTTGGCATTAAGCAAGGTCTCATGAAAGGGTTGATGATCGGTAGCATGGGGATTATGTTTGCTGCTTGGGCATTTGAATCGTGGGCAGGTAGCGTTCTTGTCCTTGAGAGAGGAGAAAGCGGTGGACGCGTGTTTATAGCAGCAGTTTGTGTTGTTCTTGGAGGACTGTGAGCACATTTTCTTGATAACAACACTGCTTTACTTTTATATTAAGTATTTGTATCGATTTCAAGCATTGTTTTGTATTACTATAGGTCATGTATGAGTGCGCTTCCTAATATTTCATTCATCGTAGAGGCATCGGCTGCTGCTACACGGATTTTCGAGATGGCAGACCGTGTTCCTAAGATAGACTCTCAGAATTCAAGAGGGAAAGTTTTAGGATATGTACATGGAGAAATCGAGTTTAAGGAAGTTTATTTCAGTTATCCATCAAGAATGGACACACCGGTTTTGCAGGGATTTAACCTTAAAATAAAAGCTGGCAAAACCGTTGGTCTGATAGGAGGGAGTGGTTCTGGAAAATCAACAGTTATTTCATTGCTCGAAAGATTTTACGATCCTGTCAAAGGAGACATACTACTTGATGGACACAAGATAAATAGACTGAAACTCAAATGGTTGAGATCCCAGATGGGATTGGTGAATCAGGAGCCAATTCTCTTTGCAACATCCATAAAGGAAAATATCCTGTTTGGAAAAGACGACGCTTCCATAGAATTCGTTATAAATGCTGCTAAGTCTGCAAATGCACATGATTTCATTGTCAAGTTACCACTCGGATATGAAACTCAGGTAAAAGATTAAGATTATGTTATACATCAACTTTTGGTGTATTTCATGCTCACAAGGTTCTGATTTTATGTCATCAGGTTGGGCAATATGGATTTTCATTGTCAGGAGGACAGAAACAAAGGATTGCTATAGCAAGGGCGTTGCTTAAAAATCCAAGAATTCTCTTGCTTGATGAAGCTACAAGTGCTCTAGATTCACAATCTGAAAGAATAGTGCAAGACGCCATTACTCAGGCTTCACGAGGAAGAACGACCATTGTCATTGCTCATCGTCTCACCACAATCCATGATTCTGACATGATCGCGGTCCTTCAATCAGGGAGAGTCATCGAATCTGGTTCACATGATAAACTGATGCAAATAGGAGATAATGGAGTGTACTCAAAGATGGTGAAAATGCAGTCAACAACGCAGAATGAGGCATCCAGCCCTTACCGTTTCACAGATGGGAAAAATGATAAAAACAATAAAGGAAGGATGAAATATTATACTCCTAAATCTTATCACAGTGTAAGATCAAGCTGGCAAAGCAGTCCTGTTTCGCCATTTAGCCCTGCTTTAACTGTGAGTGTGGTTCCCTCGATACACATGCTTTCATATTACGAAAGTGACGATGAAAAGACAGACTACTCGTCTTCTCGAGATATCTCCTCTTGGCGCTTAGTTAAAATGAATGCACCTGAATGGAGAAGAGCATTTCTTGGATGTTTAGGAGCAGCAAGCTTTGGAGCAGTCCAGCCTGTTAATGCTTTGTTCTTGGGATCGGTAGTCTCTCTATTCTTTTCAGATGACAGATCAAAAATAAAATCAGATATAAAATTTTACTGCATGATATTCTTATCTATAGGTGTTATCAGCTTCTTTGGCAATGTAATCCAACACTACAATTTCGCAGTCATGGGAGAACGGTTAACGAAGAGGATACGCGAGAAAGTTCTTGAAAACATTCTCACTTTCGAGGTTGCCTGGTTTGATCAGGAACAGAACACAAGTGCTGCGATCTGTGCACGTTTGGCCACAGAAGCCAGTGTGGTTCGATCCCTAGTCGGAGATCGAATGTCTTTGCTGGTTCAGGTATTCACAAGTGCTTTTGTGGCTTTTACACTTGGGCTAATTCTTACATGGAGAGTTTCGATAGTGGTGATTGCTATACAACCATTGATCATAGCAAGCTTTTACTCGAAAAGTGTGCTAATGAAAGGAATGTCAGAAAGGGCACAAAAGGCGCAAAATGAAGGTAGCCAGCTAGCAAGTGAAGCAGTGGTTAACCACAGAACAATCACTGCCTTTTCCTCTCAAAAGAAAATTGTTGCCCTCTTTGCGGAAACGCTTAAAGGGCCACGAACAGAAAGCATAAAACAATCTTGGATGTCGGGGATAGGCTTGTTCACTTCCCAATTTCTTACGACAGTTTCAGTAGCTTTAACATATTGGTATGGAGGAAGGCTAATGAACAAAGGATTAGTAAGCTCAGAGCATCTGTTTCAAGCGTTTTTCATCTTAATGAGCACCGGTAAGAGCATTGCAGATGCAGGAAGCATGTCGTTGGATATTGCGAAAGGGACCAATGCTATAAAATCTATCTTTACTATATTAGACAGGAGAAGTGACATCGAGCCAGACAAGCCCGAGGGTATGAAGGTCAAGAAAGGACTAAAAGGCAGCATAGAGTTGAACAACGTTTATTTTTCCTATCCCTCCAGGCCCGATGTAATTATCTTTCAAGGTCTTAATCTCAAGAATGAAGCAGGAAAGACGATGGCACTTGTGGGACAAAGTGGTTCAGGAAAATCTACGGTTATTGGATTGATTGAAAGATTTTACGATCCCATAAAAGGAACAATACTAATAGATCATCAAGATGTCAAAAACTATAACTTAAGAGACTTGAGATCACACATAGCATTGGTTAGCCAGGAACCCGTGATTTTCACAGGAACCGTATACGAAAACATAGTCTACGGCATGGAGAACACCACGGAATACGAAGTTATCAAAGCTGCAAAACTTGCTAATGCTCATGAATTCTTAAGGTATGCCATTTCTTGATTCATTGCATTGAAAAGCACAGTTCATATTTTTTTTTGATAAAATTTTCGATAAATTTCAGTTCGTTGAACGAAGGATACAAAACTTACTGTGGAGAAAGAGGAGTCCAGCTATCAGGAGGACAGAAGCAACGCATAGCACTCGCTCGCGCAATACTCAAGAATCCGTCCATCCTTCTCTTGGATGAGGCAACCAGTGCTTTAGACACCATATCCGAGAACTTAGTCCAAGAAGCATTAGAGAAAATGATGATACGCAGGACTTGCATAGTCGTGGCTCATCGTTTATCCACAATACAGAAGGCGGATTGCATAGCTGTGATCAAGAACGGCAAAGTTGTGGAAAAAGGATCACATTCTGAACTTCTTGGTATTGGACACAAGGGTTCATATTATTCACTAATCAAGTCACAACATTGCCATTCCTCTTACCAGCCATGACCTCGATTCGGAGCACGATTCGATATGTCAAATGTTTGGTTTTTTTTTTTGTATACCTTGGATGAGCTAAATGTATCACTAATCAAACCTCTTACACTTTCCATCTTCTATCAATTGGAAGACAAAGAAGATAGATAATGTTGAAAGTGTTATTACTATTATCTGTCTAATTCAAGATCTGTTTTCTGTCAATATTTGCATTTCTTGACTAAAACATATGATTGCTACATATACTTGAATCTGCTTAGGTAATATAACCATATTTGTTTAATGATTCCATTGGTGTTTGAAATTGAGAACATTGTGATGATGCTGACACCCTTGAGAAATAAATTCTAATTAGTTAATATTTTTTATCATTGAAATTTTTTTTAGAGGTGAATACAAGCCGAGCCGAGTCGAGTTAAGTGTCATACTACTCGAACTCAACTCGATTTAAATTTCAATTTTCATCATTGAGAAGTTTGCATGAGTTGAACACCTGTGAGAAAAAGAAATGATGACTAAAAATTTCATTTAAACTGGTAGCTAAGAGAATAATATAAAAAATGAATTCGATCAATGTTAATTCTTTTTAATTTTTAAAAATGACATCGATGTGCCAAAAATAACATAAAAACAATTTATTCTTTATAAACTTTTTTCCTCAGTAGCTCAGTGGTAGAACAGTCGCTGTCCAACATGTTGTATTATGTGTTTTTAGTCGACGAACATTATGAATAAAAAAATTTTGATGGATGTCATTTTTCAAATTGAACCAATAACAAGGTGTTTTAAGCCTATGATGTAATCTTGTCAATCAGTATGTACATTCGGTTTGGGTTTTGGAAGTTTACAATATATTAGCAAGAGCGGGAGGTTCATAAGGGTAATTCAATTCATAACGGTGAATTTGAACTATGATACCTTGTTCAGAAATTTACAAGACATTAGGGGATGACCCACAAGAGCAATCCAATACATAACGGTGGTCTGAGCTCTTATATCATTTTAAAATCATCAACTGTGACATTACTCAACTCCAAAAGCTAGTTCAAAAGGAGATGGTTGTTCAATTCTATATATACAATTCTCATAAACTTAATTCAACTGATGTTGGAAATCTAACAACATTAATTTTGGGTCAGCACACCAATCTAACAAAATCTAATGAACAAAGCTAGTTTTTGGTATCATATTATACCCAAATTCATAATCTTAACAGATTCAAATATATATAAATTTTAAATTCTAAATTAAAAAGAAAACGAATACTTAATATTTTTGCCTCCAAATTATGTGGTTCCCTATATCCTCACACACACATTATTTTAGAAACGGAACCAAACCAGCCAGTTAGACCAGTTCAACATAGAACTAGTCGAGGTGAATCCGAGCCTAGTTTAAAAACTGTTTATATGGTCAAACCTATCAGAACCAGTCAAAATCGGTCAAGATGGGTCGGATTGATCAAGAACCAGTCAGATCGAAAACCGATAAACTTGTCTTGGCTCGATTTTTTATTAAAACCCGAACCAATCTGGTTTTGTTAACCACGAATTACCATACCACTTCTACTATTTGGATAATCACATGAGAAAATAATATCATTTCCAACTCTTAAAAATGATCAGTATCAACACATAGCTCTCACCTCGAGAATATTTATCCACAAAATAGGTAGAGAGAAATAAATTTGATTTTTAAAGATCAAAATAATCATATATTGTCTTAAAATCTATAATTTGCATCTAAATAATCATATAAATAAACATGTCACTCTTCAGCAGACGCAATGAATCACACTGCAACTCGTCCGTTCCAGCAATTATCGGAATTTCATTCAACACGAAACTCGTAGTTAAATTTTAATAATTTTTTTGTATCGAGTATTCAACACGAAAAACCGAATAAACGACGTTCAAATATTAATTAAAATCGGGAAAATTATTATGAACACTGGTTTAAAGAAATAGTGAATGTTAGTAGCTTACTAAAAACCAACTGGGTATTTTGTTTCGATTCCCATGCATACATAACTAACGCTTATATATATAAATATAAATCTTCCTTAACATTTCTAAATATAGCCATGTTATTTTTTTTCCACTTTTATTTGCATTATTAGAGAAGAAAAGAACTTGGAAAAAAAGGATATATAATTTTTTTTCCATTTACATCGAGATGGAGCGAAAAATTATAATGATACTGGATAATCGGCGAGGGGTCGATTTTTTAAGGAAAAATCCTATATAATTTTTTTTATTAAATATAAAAAAATATTACATATGAGCTGATAATTAAACGTACATAATTATCTTCAATATCTTATTTAATAAATCAATATGCTACGTAAATTTATTAATAATAAGAAATTAAATGGCATATATAAACTAAATCATACTAATAAATTTGAGCAACTTAACTCAATTGAGTGGAGCAATTTAATGAAAAAAATAAATTTTAAGAAGAATTTTTTTTTTTTGCGCAAAGAAAAGATGAACAAAAGTTCAAAAATTTGACAATTGTTTCAAATTTTCAACAAAATAATTGACAGATCCACCTAGAGTTTTAAATAGACAAACAAAAAAATAATAATAATAAATAATTTTTAAGGATAAAATACATTTAAAATTATAAAACTATCTTAAATATACTTTAAAAATATTTTTTCAGAAATAAAATACAATAACCCAATTTACTTATTATAATCCATTTTACTATTCTTTTTAAAAGATAGGTGAATAGCTAAACAATAGCACATCAAGGAACATAAAATAATATAATATATCAACTTGCCCCAATGAAACATAAAAAATTTTAAAAAATTAAATTAATAAAAGGGACATTTTAAAAAAATAATAATAAAAATTCTTTGGCAAAAACTTGTGTGACACAGTCTCACGGGTCGTATTTTTTGAGACAGATCTCTTATTTGAGTTATCCATGAAAAAATATTACTTTTTATGTAAAGAGTATTACTTTTTATTCTGAATATCAGTAGAGTTAACACGTCTCACACATAAAGATTCGTCAAACTATTTAAAAAGACTTACTCAAATTCCTTTTCAATCTGAAAATTCCATAAGAAAATCCTTCTATATAAGCAGCCCATTCTTTCCACATCTTTTTCTCTACCCACTCGTTTTCTTCTCTCCGACCGACGATATGAAGCTACTGAAAGGGGATCGATTACGGTGCCCGGCTACGCAACAGAAGTTTTGAAAAATTGTTTTTCAACAAGAAAACAAAACCGAGCACCACAAGATGTGTAACAAATAACAAAACAAACATGTCATACATAGAGTGTTTAAAATGTACCTATCAATCACAAGGATTGATTATTGGTTCCAACCAAGTTGTCAACAACTTGGCTCTTGAATGATTGACCCTCTACAAGCTATTCTTGCTCTTAGACTCCTTTTTTCAAATTAGGTCCACCACCAACAAGCTAAATCCACCTTACACTTGCACTAAAAAATATAAGGCATTTTTCTTTGAGAAGGGTGTGCTATCCTCAACAATTGAAGAAGAAAAAAAATATGAAGGGAATTCAAGAAAATTTTGGCCCTTATATATTGGAGGAGAGAAGGAAAGACTTTTCTTGGTTGTGGAGCATGCCATGCCATTAACTCATAAGTTGCCTCCAACCCTTCACCTTCCAAGCATGCAATTTGTTTGGGCTTGTAACAATTACAAGGCCCATGAACTTTTATTTAAATATCTCAAACACATTTGAGACCATTTAAACTTTACTTGATTTTACTCATGTCCACTAGTTTAATAATTATTTCTAATTGGACTCTACAAGGCCCAATGTTATTTAATTAATTCAACACTTGAATTAATTTAATTATTTGGACTCTACTAGGTCCACTAATGTTTAATTAATTCAACACTTGAATTAATTTAATTTAGTCCATAATAATGTTTATGAAAATCATAATTTTCAAATACATTATTTATTTGGCCAACTTTTAATTTAGGAACACTTCAACAAATTAAAAGTTTTATTCCCTTATAGAAGTCATACTTCCAATTTTCCTTGCGCTTATAAACTCCTTTATAAGCCGTTCAACATATTGAACTATTTTTCATTTCAACGAGATCTAGAAAGTTAGCACTTGTGTGATCCTCAATGGTTCATTGATACAACTAGCAGTGGGTTCACATCTCTATGTGATTCGGGACTAAACATGTCCTTATATGAGCATACCCCAATTGCTCCATTCTTACTTATCAACTCCTTGATAATAAGAACGTCAGAACTCAAGTCCGATAATACCCAACCAATGATGTTAAACGTCTAGCAGCATCGCTTACATGATTCCCTAGGTATCAAATGATAGTGCCTGCAAGAATCATTCTATTATGGTTAGCGTACAGTATGATCCCTTCATCTCATATATCCCGACCGATTCGACAACTATTGGTATATCGAGAGCTGTCAAAGAATTGATACTATGTGTCATGTCGTAGTTGCATCGATGGTGTAATCTAAGAAACCCCTTTATTAATTACCACCATACTCTGATCAGAGATTTCATACTACATACACATAGGATATCCATACCCGAAGGTAAGCGGTGAATCCCCGACTACAATGCATCGACTCCTATATGTTTCGACAAAACACCTAACCTTGCCACCTGATGACCCCATATGAGTCGATAAACAAGTCAAAGTGCAATGCTAGCATATAGAGTCTCAATGTTGTCCCGGGTCATAAGGACTAATGGTGTACAACCATAAACTAGAACGTTTCCACTCGATAAGTGAGAACCACTTGGAAAGTCCTTTATAGAGGGTTGTTCAGTGCACTTTACAAGGTGCACCTATCTGCATGCTTGGATATAACAATGTCCCCTACCAATGAAACATGGTACTCACATCGCAGATACTAGTCTCAAACTCGAGCGACCTAAATCCTTCTTAGCGGCGGCTGAATCGACTAGAAACTGTTTAGAATATACAGTATTCCAAATATGAGTTTCATAATACTCATCATATGAGCATCTCATATTTTTCTAATATTTGTATATTCAAAAACTTTATCTATGCAACTAGCATGTGTATACAGATAAAGATGTGACAAAAAAATAATTTCAAATATTATTAAAATAAAAATTGTTTATACATAGAGTTTCAACGTGAACCCTCGGCCAACACTTGACTTGACAGGCACCTACTCTAACAGCTACGATCATGGCTATCAACATGCTCCTCCTCCGCTACCACCACCTCCACCGCCACATCCCATGCACCGTTGAAAACTTCATTTTTCGACACAGCAAGCAGTAGTTGTTATGATGTTCTAACACACTCCTCTTTCTCATCAGTGACCAGCCTTTAGAGCAACCTCTCCCTCCTAACACTCCCCTCAGTTCCATCTCTGCAGAGTCTCTGCCTGTCGCCGGAGAACTCGGTTCCCTCCGCCTTCGCCCGCTTCCTTTTCTCGCTGCAGCACATCCGTTCATACATCAATTTAATAACACTCCACAATAATCTCCTCTACACAGCCTCGGGGAACGAGATTAATGTCTTTGAAATCATAAACAACACCCTTGTCGATACTTTCAACAGCGAAAAGGACTCATGTGGTTCTGTGAAAGCCATCGCGTTTTCGCATGGGAAAGTCTTCACTGCCCACCAAGACTGCAAAATCCACATCTGGAAGATGAATATCTACAAAGAGCACAATCTTATTGCAATGCTACTGACGCTGGAAGATCGTCTCCAGAACTTCATTTTGCCGCAGAATCATCTAAAAATCCGACGGGCACAAGAAGTGCCTCTGGATCGAACACCACGACCCCGTCTCGGGGCTTGCGGAAAATGCAAACCACGTGCTTTCCATTTCTTGGGATAAAAGCTTGAAAATCTGGCAACCACACAACTTCTGATGCCTGGAATCAATCAACAAAGCCCACGATGACGCCATTATCAAATGAAGGTCTGATCTACACGGGTTCGACAGATAAGCGGATCAAAGTATGGGGAAAGGCGACCGGAGAGAAGAAACATGGGCTGATAGCTACTTTAGAGAAGCATAAATTCACCATGAATGCATTGGCGTTAAACCTCGACGAGTCGGTTCTCTTCTCCGGGTCGTGTGATAGGTCCATTTTGGTTTGGGAAAGAGAGGATGGCGCCAATCACATGGCGGTGACTGGTGCACTGAGGGGTCATCGGAAGGCCATACTGTGTTTGACGAATGTTCAGGATTTGCTGTTGAGTGGTTCGGCTGATAGGAAGGTGAGGATCTGGCGGCGGGGTTACTGTTGGTCCCACGTGTGGAATTTGAGATAATAAAACCCGAAAATAAAGAATAAACTGGACACCGAGATTTACGTGGAAAACCCCTAAAAATTAGTAGGGTAAAAATCACGGGCAAGATGAAAAAAATTCCACTATAATATTTTGTGGTGTACAACTCACTCACTGTGTTTCCAAATAGAACACACACTCTCTTAATACAGGAGAACAAAAAAACTCACAAATATTATAGAACAAAGCACTTAAATGCTTATAAGATGAGAGAAAACTCGAAGAAGGAATGATTTCAGAATGAAGGGGGGAGCTCTATTTATAGAGCTCATTGTCCGTGTGAATACACGTTAAAAACGCGTATTCATATTTCCGTCTGAAATTCTTTCTGCCCACATTAAAATACACGTTTTTCTTGACTATGAATTTTCTTCAAAGTATGCAATTCAAATTTGCCAACTTTGGCCCCACCTATTAACTTCTTTGTCGACATTTCTCCCACTTGGAGATTTTATTGAGAATCAAACACATCTCCACACATCTTTTCAATCTTGCCATTACCTGCTGCTTACATTTCCGCTAGGCCACTTGAGGATCTACACCACTCAAACTTATCAGTGTTCACTGGCTTGGTTACAAAATCAGCTATGTTGTCCTTTGTATCGATCTTCTGCATATCCACGCTTCCTTCTTCTACTACTTCTCGCACAAAGTGAAATTGAACTCCAATGTGTTTAGTCCTGGAATGAAAGGCTGGATTCCTTGCGATGTGCAAGGCACTCTGATTGTCACAAAACAAAGGAACATTCTCTTGTTTGTGCCCGATCTCCTCCAATAATATTTTAATCCATATTGCCTCCTTGCAAGCTTGAGTAGCTGCCATGTATTCTGCCTCTGTTGTAGATAACGCCACAACAGTCTGCAGTTTTGAAACCCAACTTACTGCTTCCCTCGCAAGTGTAAACACATAACCAGTAGTAGATTTTCTTTTATCATGATCACCTGCATAATCTGAATCGACATAACCTCTGAGTGTAAAATCCGATCCTCCATAACATAATGCAGCATTCGAGGTACCCTTAATGTATCTAAGGATCCTCTTAACAGTGCTCCAATGCTCTCTTCCAGGATTCTCCATATACCGACTAACTGCTCCCACTGCTTGAGCAATGTCCGGTCTTGTACAGATCATAGCGAACATCAAACTTCCCACTGCTTATGCATACGATACTCGAGACATCTCCATCCTCTCTGCTTCACTGCTAAGACACATCTCCGAGGATAACTTGAAGTTAATAGGAAGATGGGTCGAGATTGGCTTACTATCTTGCATGTTGAAGCTTTGCAATACTTTCTTCAAATAATTTCTCCGTGAAAGCCAAATCTTTCTGTTACTTCTATCTCGGTGAACTTGCATCTCTAGAATCTTGTTTGCTGCTCCCAAGTCCTTCATATCAAATTCCCTAGCGAACTGTGCCTTCAATCCTTGGACCTGATCTTTGTTGTGGCCTGCTACCAACATGTTGTCCACATACAACAGCAAAATGATATAATCATCACCAGACCTCTTGAAATACGTACAACGGTCTGCACTTAGTCTGTTGTATCAAAGGTTCATGAAATAGGAATCAAATCTCTTGTACCAATACCTCGGCGCCTGTTTGAGACCGTACAGAGATTTGTTCAACCTGCAAACCAAGTTCTCTTTACCTTTTTCCGCAAAACTTTCTAGCTGGAGCATATAGATTTCTTCTTCAAGATCTCCATGAAGGAACTCCATTTTCACATCTAGCTTTTCTAGATGTAGGTCAAACACCGCACATAATGCCAACACTACTCTGACTGTTGTAAGCCGAACCACAGGAGAAAATATCTCATTGAAGTCAATGCCTTCTTTCTGAGCATACCCTTTTACCACCAATCTAGCACGATACCGCTCCACTTGGTTATTGCCATCACGCTTGATCTTATAGACCCATCTGCCACCAATGGCTTTCCTTCCTTGTGGTAGTGTAACAAGATCCCAAGTTTCATTCATGTCTAATGCCTCCAACTCTTCTTGCATTGCTATCATTCACAAGGATACATCTGAGCTTTGAGTAGCCTCGTGGAAACTCGGTGGCTCACATCCTCTGATAATAGACAATATGCAATGTTGCTTTCAGTGACATAATCTGAAGGCCAACCTGGTGGTCTTCTGTCTCGAGTTGACTGTCTCACATTGAAAACCTTAGACTCAACATGTTCTTGTTCTTCGTGCTCTTGTACTGCTTCACAAGAAACTTGAGCTTCGTCCGTATTATTTTCCACCTGAAAAATAGTAGTTTCTGAATTCGGTGTGCCTTTGTCTCCCTTTACTTTATCTTCCTCGAAGATAACATCCTTGCTGATGACAAGCTTGTGAACAGTAGGATCCCACAAGCGAAACCCCTTTACTCCATCAGCATAACTCAAGAAGATACATTTTCTGGATTTCGAATCCAACTTTGATCTTTCTTTGTAAGGCTCGAGATTTATTAGTCTTCATTGATGTGATATTCGGAAGATATGAGTATGCATGACATGTAATGAGAAGCACTAAATGAGATTATGAAGTGGTGCATGAAATATAGACCGCACCCGCGGTAAGGAAAGGACCGCACCCGCGGTTGAGCTCATGAATTGTGGAAGAATTACAGTAGCATGAGCGCACCCGCGCTACGAACAAGACCGCACCCGCGGTTGATGGACAGAGAGTTGGAGATTAATTACGGAAGTGACACCGCACCCGCGGTGTTGTACCAGTGAGGTGAGCGCACCCGCGTTACAGGACTGAGCGCACCCGCGGTCGAAGCTTTCGGAAAAGTTGATGTATATTATTGAATGAGCGCACCCGCGGTTATTGAATGAGTGCACCCGCGGTGTGACGTGCAACATGAAAAATAAGCCACGTTTCCTGGTGTTGCATGCAGTATATAAATAAGAATTGCATGCTTCTCCCTATCAAAATTCAGAAAAGGGATAAAGCTTTTGAGAGAAAATCCTTACGCCTTTGTAGATTTGTGATTGTGAAAGATCAGCCCGTTAGATTTTCAATCCGATTTCAGCACCGAGTTCCTATCAACGCAGGCTATAACTGGACGTAAGTTTTGTTACGTTTAGACACGATTTGAAGTTATGATATTGTTAGAATTGAATATGAATCAGATATGATGTTTCTGCTACAGTAGACATTGTATAACTGAAGTCAGATTAAAGAATAGACTGTTTATGAAATTGTTATGAATTTCAGAGTTGATTTAGTTGAGATTCTATATCAGAGTTGTGTTATTATTCAGAGTGTGAGTTGTACTGAATTCTGGTATTATATCTGTGATGTTGAGATAGACGGGGTTATCGTGACGGTATTGCTATGCCGTCGAAACATCACTAGATTGATATTGATCAGATTCAGTAATGATTTCGATTGTATCATGATATTATTGATATGAATTAGATTGTACCTTGTTCAGATATGGATCAGATTGTATACTGAATTGAGTATTGATCGGAACAGGTTTTGAATCGAATTATATACTGATATTGTATTTATGTGATTGTCATTGCCAGACTGATATGGACAGATTGGAATACAAGACTTCGTTTTCGTCAGACCGGGAAGACAAAGGTATAATTCATGTTTTGTTTTGGGGAAGACACAACTCAAATGAGATTCAATTTGAGTTGCCCAACAAAATCACATACTAGGGTTGTTGTTTACCTTTTGATATAATTGATTTGTTTATGGAATTATATTCAAATCTCTTGATATGACGATGTCTTGTTTATAGATTTATATTCAAGCATTTGACATAGGAGAGTCATTGGCAGACTTGCCAAACTAGATGTTCGGTGGTATCGACGCTTCGGATCAGATTCAATCCGATTGTAGACATTCGATACAGACAGGACCGAAGTCTAGGAATAAGACGTACAGTTACCCCGACTGGGAGGGTAGGTGACAGACAGTGACGTCTTATTCACACCGGGATCCCTAGAGTTAGAGTCGAGTCGAGTCAAGATATGAATTGAGTTGAGTTGCATGTTTATTTTATTTTGATTTCAGAGATTATGGAATCCATTGTTATTGCATGCTTATTTTGATTTAGTTTCATAGACTATGAAACCTATTGTTATAAATTTTATGCATGATAGTATGCTTTATGAGTTATATTGTGTATATGCATGTATACATGTTTTATACTGGGATTTATTCTCACCGGAATATCCGGCTGTTGTCTTGTTTTGTATGTGTGCATGACAACAGGTGGGACAAGATCGGGGTCAAGAAGATGATGAGAGATCGAGATTAGAGTGGTGATTCCGGACTTGGATGTAGACTTGGTTTAATACTTGAAATTTAGTAGTGAAACCTTCGATTAGTTTGAACTAGAAGCAGGTTGTACAAGATTTGTATTATTATACTGGTTTGTATAATAGATTGATTCCATTACCTTCCGCATTTTAAAGAAAAATTTTTAGACCCTGTTTATCTTAATTGATAATTAAATCCCAAAGATGATTAAGAAGATGATTAGCGTCCGGGTCCCCACAACAGGTGGTATCAGAGCGATAGATCCTTTAGACTGAGATAGAAGAGAATGAGCGGGGTAGAGTGAGTTTTCTTTCCTTGCATGTGATTGCTAGCATGAGACTTATTTTGATGTTGATTTACATAGTGTGTGCTAGCATGACATTATGTTTTACTGCTTTAAAATACATGTTATCTAATTATCTGATTTGAATTTGTAATATGTATTATTGAGTATGAATCAGATCTGATTCATGATCAGCAGTAAGATGATCAGAGAAAGATTGGAACAGATTTGTAGTATTTGAGTACTAATGGTTTGATAAGCAGATATACCTCCAAGGAGAATTCCAGAAAGAGGTAGTGCTTCGAATGAACAGATAGATGTATCAGAAACTCAGATGGAAATACAGTTGGAAGAATTTCAGTTATTTCAGCCGCCGATTCTGAGTGGGGTCGAGACGTCTGAAGATTGTGAGAACTGGTTTGATGATATAGAAATACTGTTTGATTTACTTGATTTTTCAGATGAACAGAGAATTAAACTGATATTCCACCAGTTACGAGAGACCGCTAGAAGTTGGTGGATTACAAGTAAAAGAATGCTAGAACAGAGAGGTATAGCGATTTCGTGGGAGATATTCAGAACTGAATTTTATCGAAGATTTTTCTCAGTTTCGTACCGGGAAGATAAAAGAGTAGAGTTTGAGAATTTGAGACAAGGTCAACTGAATATTGAAGGATATGTTGCTAAATTTTCTACTCTACTGCGTTTTGCTCCTCATGTAATTGGGAATGATGAAGCTGTAGCGGATCAGTTCATCAGAGGATTAATCTCGGAGATAGTTGCATTGATGAATATGCAGCGACCTTACCATTTTGCTGATGCCTTGAGTAGAGCGAAGAGAGCGGAGGCGAGTCTGATTAGACAACTAAAAAGGGTGTGTGAGATGCAACCCCAGACACAGCAATCCCTTCTTAGATTTGATAAAGGCAGTACGAGTGGAAAGCAAGATTTGCTGAAAGCTCGAAAGAAACCATTCAAGAAGTTAGGGAGTGGACTGAGCGGTTCAACTAGCTCCAATGGTTCCAGCCCGAGTCATACTGGAGTATATTGCAGAACTTGCGGAGGGAGACATTCCACAGAGTAATGCCAGGGAGTGACTGGTAGTTGCCATATTTGTAGACAGCCGGGACACCTTGCTAGAGTTTGTCCTCAGAGAAGTTCCCGAAGATTTTAGGGAACAGAAGACCAAAGAACAGACACCGGACACACCTGATGATAGAGTGGCAGGTATTGTTCTTTTATGATTATATTGCATGGGTATTGATATATACTAATGCATTCCCTACGATTATCTTTGACTGAGTTGCATTGAGATATGCTGTATCTATTGAGTCTGATTGTACTGTAATATTGATTCCCTTACTTGTTGGGAAAGAAAGATTGATATCAGATATTTCTATGAAATATTGTATACTAGAGTAAGATGAGAATGAGGTCGAGTTAGATTATGATGTACTTGTATTTCTGAGTTGACCGCATTATTGATATTAATATGCTGAACAAGTACAGGACTATTATAGATTCTTGTCAGGAGAGTATAAGATTCAGACCAGATATGGCTGATGAGTAGAGATTTCACGGTAAGGATTCTAGATTCAGAATTCCTTTGATATTTGTGTTGTCTAGGGACTCGATTGTTATATAAAGGAGCAGATGGCATCTTTATGTATTCAGTAGACATACTGAAATCGAGTCTAGCATTGGCAGATTTGCCAATGATGTACGAGTTGGCTGATGTTTGCCCAGATAAGATTTCATATTTGCTTTATATCAAAAAGATAGATTTCAGAATTGAATTGATACCAGGTACTGGTTGTGTTTTAGAATTCAGTACAGAATGATATTGAATGTACAGAATGACACTGAAAGAATTGAAAGATCAGTAGAAGAGTACCGACCAGGAGTTACATCTGATTTAATGTTTCTCCTTGGCATGTTTCAGTATGTTCAGAGATATTATGATGATTTCATGCTCGTTGTATCTATGATGTTTTGATATGATTGCAGCATCCGATTGATTGAATCGAATATCTGAAGATTGTATTGGATACTCTGAGAATTGTGATTATTGTATACAGAAATTATTCAGATATGAATCCTGCTTGAAACAGATTGTATGCAGAACGTGCGATATCTGAAGTTAGTATACCGATTGATTTTGACACAGTTGAGATTGTGATAAGTGACTGAGAACGATACCGATATCAGAAATTTCAGAAATGTCAGAATTGTCAGAAATTTATGTTGGTCTGAGTTAGCAGATTATCTTATACGATTGTTGTTTTGTGTCTGCCTAAGTATTGTTATTGTTCTAACACAATATTTGAGACAGCTTATATTGTTTGAGGACATATTATATTTGCAGATGATATATAGCAGTGGATCAAAACGACATGAAGACGTGATTGATTAGTCAGAATTGACAATATTGCCAGGAATTGCCGTTTTATGAGTTTACTAAACTCACTAGATCAGTATAGATTATTGATATTATGAATCTAATTTGATAGTACTGTTATTCTGAGTCAGTGTTTGATATAGATTATTCAAACAGAATCAGAGCTGAACTCGAGAATTTCGGCAGATCAGAAATATAATCAGAATGTTCAGAGCTTAATTTCAATAATCAGAACAGAACATCGATCAGAGTGACAGATATTTGATTTTACGGTATGAGAACGATTATCTTGTGATGTCAAATGTTTCAGAATTGTACAACAGAATTTGATATCGATAATCAGAACCGAATATCAGGTAGATATTTTTTTTTAACTTATATTATTAACTGATTTGTTTGTACCAAATAGTTCGAATCTGAATTGACAGATAGTGTCCGAAACGCACCGTAGTGGATTCAGTTTTCATTTTGGTGACAGAGAATGTATGATATTCGAACAGATAGTTCTGACCTGGACAGATTAAACCAGTTGTGACAGAATTTGTATTGAAATGTTGGCAGAATTTGTACTAAAATGTCTAAATCGCCAATAAATGAAGATAGAAAGATAGAAATCAGAAGAGTTATTACAGAATTTGTATATTCTTGACTAGACATGGGGAGTATATTTCGATGAATTTCGTAATAAGACCACTGCAATACTTTCCAGATTATGATATGATATAATTGTGATTGACAGATTGTTCAATCTATATCTATTAGTTTGTATAAGATGACGTACAAACATGACCAAATGACACAGATCGATGTCAAAGAAATGGTCAGATTGATCAGAATGTAGAACTAGACTATATCAGATTGTGATTCTGATTGAGTTTGTAATTGTGGCAGAACGTACCATGAACTCATTCATATATTATCCACCGACTGACAAATAGCTAGAGCGTATTATCCGGATATTGAGATATATCCAGAGAGTTGCAGTGCTGGATGCTAACACCAGTTGACATGACATATTGTCACTATATGAATTATTGTATAATGATAGCTATCAAACGAGCATTGAAATAGCCGCAAATGAGACATTGTACAGTAAGTACTGCAGATTTCTTTGCTATAAGAATAATATCTCGGAGATACCTGAGATAGAAGCTGATACAGTCAGAGATATGACAAAGAAAATGTAGCTAATTCAGAAGAAAATGAAGATACCTCAGACCAGACAGACTGAATACGCCAACGTTGAATGATGATGATTGGTATTTGGGGCCGAAGATTGAATATATCCTTGACTGGGATAAACAGATTTGATAACAGCTGATGATATTGATTTGGTATGAGCCGTTGATTGATATATACGGATGTTGTATAGACAGGATGGTGAGATTGATTCTGTCAGAGTTATTTCGAAGGGTATTATGATATTATAATCTTGAATTATTATTCCAATTTAGAATCACAGATCCGTACAAGAAAGATATTTCAGAATGAAGACTATTCTATTATTGAAAATACAGTAAGTGACAGGGCCTCAAAGAGACTATCTGAAAGACAGAACTTGTCATGAGATTAAGATTTCAGAATGGATTCATTGAGATGAATTTTGATTTAAACTCTGTATACATTTCTTCTGATATATCTGAATTGATTACTTGTGATTTCGAGGACGAAATCATTTCTTAGAGGGAGAGAAATGTAAGGCTCGAGATTTATTGGTCTTCATTGATGTGATATTCGGAAGATATGAGTATGCATGACATGTAATGAGAAGCACTAAATGAGATTATGAAGTGGTGCATGAAATATAGACTGCACCCGCAGTAAGGAAAGGACCGCACCCGCGGTTGAGCTCATGAATTGTGGAAGAATTACAGTAGCATGAGCGCACCCGCGCTACGAACAAGACCGCACCCGCGGTTGATGGACAGAGAGTTGAAGATTAATTACGGAAGTGACACCGCACCCGCGGTGCTAGACAGACCGCACCCTCGGTGTTGTACCAGTGAGGTCAGCGCACCCGCGTTACAGGACTGAGCGCACCCGCGGTCGAAGCTTTCGGAAAAGTTGATGTATATCATTACACTGAGCGCACCCGCGGTTATTGAATGAGCGCACCCGCGGTGTGACGTGCAACATGAAAAATAAGCCACGTTTCCTGGTGTTGCATGCAGTATATATATATAAGAATTGCACGCTTCTCCTTATCAAAATTCAGAAAAGGGATAAAGCTTTTGAGAGAAAATCCTTACGCCTTTGTAGATTTGTGATTGTGAAAGATCAGCCCGTTAGATTTTCAATCGACTTCAGCACCGAGTTCCTATCAATGCAGGCTATAATTGGACGTAAGTTTTGTTACGTTTAGACACGATTTGAGTTATGATATTGTCAGAATTGAATATGAATCAGATATGATGTTTCTGCTACAGTAGACATTGTATAACTGAAGTCAGATTAAAGAATAGACTGTTTATGAAATTGTTATGAATTTCAGAGTTGATTTAGTTGAGATTCTATATCAGAGTTGTGTTATTATTCAGATTGTGAGTTGTACTGAATTCTGGTATTATATCTGTGATGTTGAGATAGACGGGGTTATCGTGACGGTATTGCTATGCCGTCGAAACATCAGTAAATTGTTATTGATCAGATTCAGTAATGATTTCGATTGTATCATGATATTATTGATATGAATTAGATTGTACCTTGTTCAGATATGGATCAGATTGTATACTGAATTGAGCATTAATCGGAACAGGTTTTGAATCGAATTATATACTGATATTGTATTTATGCGATTGTCATTGCCAGATTGATATGGACAGATTGGAATACAAGACTTCGTCTTCGTCAGACCGGGAAGACAAAGGTATAATTCATGTTTTGTTTTGGGGAAGACACAACTCAAATGAGATTCAATTTGAGTTGCCCAACAAAATCACATACTAGGGTTGTTGTTTACCTTTTGATATAATTGATTTGTTTATGGAATTATATTCAAATCTCTTGATATGACGATGTCTTGTTTATAGATTTATATTCAAGCATTTGACATAGGATAGTCATTGGCAGACTTGTCAAACTAGATGTTCGGTGGTATCGACGCTTCGGATCAGATTCAATCCGATTGTAGACATTCGATACAGACAGGACCGAAGTCTAGGAATAAGACGTACAGTTACCCCGATTGGGAGGTTAGGTGACAGACAGTGACGTCTTATTCACACCGGGATCCCTAGAGTTAGAGTCGAGTCGAGTCAAGATATGAATTGAGTTGAGTTGCATGCTTATTTTATTTTGATTTCAGAGATTATGGAATCCATTGTTATTGCATGCTTATTTTGATTTAGTTTCATAGACTATGAAACCTATTGTTATAAATTTTATGCATGATAGTATGCTTTATGAGTTATATTGTGTATATGCATGTATACATGTTTTATACTGGGATTTATTCTCACCGGAGTATCCGGCTGTTGTCTTGTTTTGTATGTGTGCATGACAACAGGTGGGACAAGATCGGGGTCAAGAAGATGATGAGAGATCGAGATTAGAGTGGTGATTCCGGACTTGGATGTAGACTTGGTTTAATACTTGAAATTTAGTAGTGAAACCTTCGATTAGTTTGAACTAGAAGCAGGTTGTACAAGATTTGTATTATTATACTGGTTTGTATAATAGATTGATTCCATTACCTTCCGCATTTTAAAGAAAAATTTTTAGACCTTGTTTATCTTAATTGATAATTAAATCCCAAAGATGATTAAGAAGATGATTAACGTCCGGGTCCCCACATTCTTGCTCATTGTACAGAACGTACACCGGACTTCCAAATGTATGCAAATGAGAATAATCTGTCGGCTTTCCGGTCCACATCTCCATCGGAGTCTTCAGATCAATCGCCACTGAAGAAAAACGATTGATAATATAACAAGCGGTTTGTGACGCCCCAAACCTCGCCACGTAATCATACAACATGTGACGTCATATGCATAAAACTTTTCTTTTCGACGACGTAATAATATAATGCATATACGACAAAATAGTGCAATCACCACACTATCTACGTCAGTGTATCAGAAACAGTATAATAAATACACACATACAACTCAAATAAGACAATGAACCATACTGTCTCTATTTACTATTAACTACAAGACTGTTTGACTAGACACACCTAGTCCTTCACCACTATCCTGTCTCACGCATAGTCCTGTAACCTGCCCAACAGAAACAGCCCTCAAAAGGTGAGCATACACAACAATCATCATCGAAATACATAACAATTATATTATCAACAATATAAAATATAACTGGAATGATAACAGAAATACCCCCTTTGCTGTCTCTGGACAATCAAGCCATCAACAACCTCAACAACATCACACTGCAACAATAATATCGACGATACGTCGCACCCCAACTCCGGCGACAGCAATATCGTCGAACGAACAATAACATCGATGATACGTCGCACCTCAACACCGGCGACAGCAATATCGTCGAACGAATAACATCAACGATACGTCGCACCCCAACTCCGGCGACAACAATATCGTTGAACGAACAACATCAACGTAACAACATCAACAAGACGTCTCCCAACAACGATAGTCAACAATAATAAACAACAACAAATATAATATCAAATCACCCAATTCCGGTGATTTATCATCGTTCAACGCAATAGTATTCATCAATACTAAACAATAACAACATATGCTCGTACGTCAACACGTACCTGATAATCGAGTATATATAAAATCTGGCTATTTCTTTGATTCCAAAGCTTGTGATGTATCTAAATAATTCAACAACAATATCAGATCATTGTCACCGTATCAACACAATCATAACAGTCTCAATATACAACATCAAATAGCCCAACAACAATTAATTCAACAAAATATAAAACTCGATTATAAATTCGTATTGTTCAACAATTTAATATTCTGGTGTATTTAATTCACAATACTACCATCAAATACACCCTAATTAACTTCAAATAATAGGCTATTTTATAACATCCGTCAAATTACGAAAATTTTATATCAACGTGTAGTCTATTCTTCGTAGACTCCGAATATATAATCAGAATTAATAACAGCTGACAAACAACTCTCCAATCTCAATCCAATGATTAAAAATCCCTAATTATAACAAATTAGGAATAATTCAAAATAACACCACTATAACCTTCTCTACTTCGTTAAAATCATACACTATTCAACAATCTTCAATTTCAGTATGATTTAACAATTTATCGGATTTATTTCAGAAATCGACGAATTTCAAACATCACCAAAAATATAAAATTTATACCTCAAATCGAAGACCTTGTGTCGGCGATTACAGAACTGAAGTCGGTTCGTCGATTGGATAACCCGATAAGTCGCAAAATCGAAAAGAAAATCTGAAAACTTTATTATTTCTTTTCTCTCCTCTCTCTTTCTCGATCTGCAAACGGATGTACTGAAATTCATTTAATTTGATGAAATGAAATCCACCGCCTCACCATTTTTAATTTTTTTAATTAATTTTTTTATTATATTATATTAATAAAATAAAATAATATAATATAATATATAATATTTAACATTTTAACGCCGGTATATCACTTTGGACTAGTCAAACGACCAAATTTCCAAAAACTCAAAATATGAAACTTCTATATCTTCGAGTTTCTACGTTATATCCAAATTTCAAATCATTTGAACTTCATATGATCAAAATATGTCATATTTCTCTCTTTAAAAATCGTTAAGTATTTAGTAATATCACATTACTAAATCAACAAATTGTGATATTTACTTCAGGCATTACATTTCTACCCCCCTTAAATGAATTTCGACCTCGAAATTAATCAACAACAGTAATAATATGCATAAATAAAAGATACGTCATACCATCAGAATAAGTAGGGGTAGAGCTCCCTCATATGCCACTCTGTCTCCCAAGTGGCCTCTTCGACACCACTATGCTCCCACTGAACCTTCACCATCGGTATAAGTTTACTACGAAGCTTCCGTTTAGATCGATCCAAAATACAAACTGGTCTCTCAACATAAGACACATCAGGATCTAACTGAACCTCAGAAATATCCAATACATGTGAAGGGTCTGTCTTATACTTCCGCAACATCGACACATGAAACACATCATGAATACCAGATAAAGATGGAGGTAGAGCCAATCAATAAGCCAAAGTGCCTATCCGCTGCAATATCTCATACGGGCCAACATATCTCGGTGCCAACTTTCCTTTCATACCAAATCGCACTGTGCCACGAAAAGGAGAAAATTTCAAAAATACTCGATCGCCCTGCTGAAACTCTAAGGGTCTTCGTCTTTTATTGGCATAGGCGGCCTGTCTATCTTGAGCTGCTTTTAATCGTTGCTGTATCAACTTTACTTTTTCTTCCATCTCACGAATCATATCAGGACCGGTAACTGCAGCTCGATCAACATCATCCCAGTATAACGAAGATCTACAACGTCTCCCATACAATGCCTCAAATAGAGCCATGAATACTACTCTGATAACTATTGTTATACGCAAACTCCACCAACGGAATAGATGACTGCCAAACAGATTTAAAATCCATAACATAAGCACACAACATATCCTCCAGCGTCTGAATAGTACGCTCAGTCTGACCATCTGTCTGAGGATGATAAGCTGTACTCAATCTCAACTCTGTCCCCATCGCAGTATGCAATCCTTCCCAAAAATGAGAAGTAAATCGAGGATCTCTATCAGAAATAATAGACACTGGAATCCCATGCAACCGTACAATCTCTCGTATATACAACTGTGTCATCGTCAAGTACGTACTACTCATGCTATAGGGTATAAAATGTGCAACTTTCGTCAATCGATCAACAATCACCCAAATAGCATCAATAGTTCCGGTGCTTCTTGACAAATGAGTCACAAAATCCATCGATATGTGCTCCCATTTCCAAGTCGGTACTTCTAAACTCCTCAATTCACCTCCCGGCCTTCTCCTCTCAGCTTTGATTTGTTGACAATTGAGACATCGACGTACAAAATCAATCACATCACATTTCATTCCCTTCCACCAAAACTGAGAGCGTAGATCCTTATACATCTTCTTGCCACAAGGGTGGATGGAATATCGACTACAGTTTGCACGCCGCAATAGGCCCTGGCGCAACTCAGATATATCAGGAACTACCCATCTATCATTCATCTTCAAACTGCCATCATCAGCCACTCTAAAACGAGTATCTTGTTTCTGAGAAACTAACTCCCTCCATCGCTGAACTCTCTCGTCTGTCATCTGTGCATCACGAATACAACCATATATATCAGGTTCAGCTAATAAGGTAGATACCTGGATAGGAGTCGTCGAAATATCAAAATCATATCCCAAGGAACAACAAGACATCATCATAGCTGATAAACGACTCACATCCTCTGCAGTACATCTCACTTTACGGCTCAATGCATCAGCTGTAAGATTGGCTCGACCAGGATGATATTCAATCTCATAATCATAATCTTTCAGCAAATCTAGCCATCGTCTCTGTCTCATATTCAACTCGGACTGTGTAAACAGAAATCTCAAGCTCTTGTGATCAGTATAAATCGTAAACGAGGTACCATATAAATAGTGTCGCCATATCTTCAAGGCAAAGATAATGGCTGCTAACTCCAAGTCATGCACGGGGTACCTGATTTTGTGTGGTTTCAGCTGTCTCGAGGCATATGCCACAACATGCCGATCCTGCATCAAAACACATCCCAAACCATGTAATGATGCATCCGTATAAACAACAAACCACTCGTTTTCTGTAGGAATTGATAACACCGGTGCAGTCGTCAGTTGGTGCTTCAACTCCTGAAAACTCCTCTCACATGCTTCAGACCACTGAAATCGCACACCTTTCTGAGTCAACTGTGTCAAAGGCCTAGCAATCTTTGAAAATCCCTCGATAAATCGACGATAATAACCTGCTAAACCCAAGAAAATACGGATCTCTGGTACAGATGTAGGTGCAGACCACTGTAACACGGCTTCGACCTTCTTTGGATCAACTGAAATCCCATCTCTCGATATTACATGACCCAAGAAGATCACTCGATCCAACCAAAACTCACACTTACTGAGTTTGGCATACAACTGTCTATCTCGCAACACTTGTAACACTGAACGCAAATGCCCTGCATGCTCAGCCTCACTCCTGGAATATATCAATATATCATCAATAAACACAATAAAAAACTGATCGAGATAAGGCTGAAATACCCTATTCATCAAACTCATAAACACAGCTGGAGCATTTGTCAACCCAAACGGCATAACCAAAAACTCATAATGTCCATATCTGGTCCTGAATGCTGTCTTCTGAATATCCTCCTCTCTAACTCATATATGATGATATCCCGACCTCAAATCAATCTTCGAATATACTGAGGTTCCCTGCAACTGATCAAACAAATCATCAATACGAGGGAGGGGATATTTATTCTTAATCGTTACCTTATTCAGCTGTCGATAATCAATACAAAGCCGCATCGTCCCATCTTTCTTTCTCACAAATAAGACTGGTGCACCCCAAGGCGATACACTAGGGCGAATGTATCCCTTGTCCAACAAGTCCTGCAACTGGGCTTTCAACTCTCTCAACTCTGCTGGTGCCATTCTGTAAGGAGTACGAGAAATAGGGGAAGTACCTGGCATCAACTCAATCCCAAACTCCACCTCACGAACTAGTGGGAAGCCTGGAATCTCATCAGGAAATACATCGGCAAACTCAGCAACTACAGGTATCTCCTCTATTCCCACCTCCTTCTTCTTCTCTGTCACATCTACAGCATAAATAAGATAACCCTCATGTCCATGCTCCAATAACCGAGACATCCGGATAGCAGATACCAACGGAACACGGGGACGAGAACCCTTCCCATAAAATGTCCAACGCTCTTTCTCATCTGTATAAAAATATACTACTCGCTGATAAAAATCAACAGTCGCACAATATCTCCTCAGCACATTAATTCCTATAATACAATCAAAATCAGTCATCTCTAGAATAATCATATCAGATCTCAGCTCATAGCCCTCATAAGAAATAATACCATCTGATATCATAGATACAACTGATATATCAACTCCAGAAGGTGTCGAAACAGAAAGAGGCATAGACAATGGAGACGAGCGCATATGATGCTCAACCACAAACCTCTTCGATATAAATGTATGCGAGGCACCAATATCAATAAGAATATAAGCAGGATAAGAACACAAATAACACTTACCCGCTATCATCTCCTCTCGTGCCTCCTCTGCCTGCTCTCGTGTCAAAGCATACACCTGTGCCTGAGGCGGACCAGCTTCCTGCATACGTGGCTGTCCTCCAGAAGGTCGTGGTGTAAACTGCTGAGGCTGTCGTCCTCCTCTCTCTGAGGATCTACCTCTAGCACTCCTAGGCTCTCGGTGTCCCTCACGATTAGGACACTGTCTCGCCAGATGGCCAACACCGCCACATTCAAAACAGATGATCTCGGTCTGTGTACACTCTCTGATCAGATGAGGTCCCTCACAATGAAAACATCTCACTGCTCTAGACTCTCCTCTCTGCCCCTGAACAGACTGAGAACTGCCCCCACGACTCTCAACATGTCGTGAATCAAATCGGCGCTTCCCAGATGATGCTGAAGAAGAAGATGAACCCTTCTAATATTTAAAAGAATGTCCCTGTGGTCGCAATGACTCCCTAGTCGGCTCTGATAATCGTCCCTGAGCCCCATACTCCTGCATAACTAACTCAGCCATCTCAGCCCTCGTCACTGCATCCTCAAATGATACCGGGTTGTTTGACTGCACACGATCAAATAACTCTAACTTCAATCCTTTCAAGAAATGCCTCATCTTAGCATGAACATTCGTAGCAATATGTGGCACATATTTCAATAATGCAGAATAACGAGACTCATACTCAGCAACAGACATACTGCCCTGTCTCAAATCCTCGAATTCTCTCTCTTTCTTCTGTCTGGGTGCTATAGAAAAATACTTATCAAGAAAACGAGATCGGAACACATCCCAATCAATAGTACGGCCATGTGCTCTCAATCCGGCCTCAGTCGTCTGCCACCATAATAATACATTCCTCGAAAGCTAAAATGTAGCCAATATTAACCAAGCAGACCTAGCACACGGAGCGGTCACAAATATCTGCTCTATCCTCTCAGTCCACTCCTCTGCTCGCTCACCAGTCTCAGAGCTATCAAATCTCGGTGGAAGATAACTGCTAAACTGTGCCAAAGTCAACTCACCGGGAAATAAAGGCTGATCTGCAGGTGCGTGTCCCATAGGAGGAGGTGGTAATGGATTCATCTGTCCAAACCCACTGTCAAACTCATCTGTTTCCTCGTGTGGATGTACCTGTTCTCTAGCTGCCATCACTGGAAATCAAATTATTAATCATAACATTTAACAATTACAATCCAGTAATCATCATCACACGTTTTGCACGAAAGCACACACAACTAAAAAACAATCAATCATATCGAGAAATCATCAATAACAAGTCAAATGCACAGACACATGCAGATAATATCGTCATCCAACTCTCTCATCACAAATCCAACTCCTAACCATCCCAGAAATCTAATATATGCTCTGATACCACCAAATGTGGCGCCCAAAACCTCGCCACGTAATCATACAACATGTGACATCATATGCATAAAACTTTTCTTTTCGACGACGTAATAATATAATGCATATACGACAAAATAGTGCAATCACCACACTATCTACGTCAGTGTATCAGAAACAGTATAATAAATACACACACATACAACTCAAATAAGACAATGAACCATAATGTCTCTATTTACTATTAACTACAAGACTGTTTGACTAGACACACCTAGTCCTTCACCACTATCCTGTCTCACGCATAGTCCTGTAACCTGCCCAACAGAAACAGCCCTCAATGGGTGAGCATACAACAATCATCATCGAAATACATAACAGTTATATTATCAACAATATAAAATATAACTTGAATGATAACAGAAATACCCCCTTTGCTGTCTCTGGACAATCAAGCCATCAACAACCTCAACAACCTCAACAACATCACACTGCAACAATAACATCGACGATACGTCGCACCCCAACTCCGGCGATAGCAATATCGTCGAACGAACAACAACATCGACGATACGTCAAACCCCAACACCGGCGACAGCAATATCGTCGAACGAATAACATCAACGATACGTCGCACCCCAACTCCGGCGACAACAATATCGTTGAACAAACAACATTAACGTAACAACATCAACGAGACGTCTCCCAACAACGATAGTCAACAATAATAAACAACAACAAATATAATATCAAATCACCCAATTCCGGTGATTTATCATCGTTCAACGCAATAGTATTCATCATTACTAAACAATAACAACATATGCTCGTACGTCAACACGTACCTGATAATCGAGTATATATAAAATCTGGCTATTTCTTTGATCCCAAGGCTTGTGATGTATTTAAATAATTCAACAACAATATCAGATCATTGTCACCGTATCAACACAATCATAACAGTCTCAATATACAACATAAAATAGCCCAACAACAATTAATTCAACAAAAAATAAAACTCGATTATAAATTCGTATCGTTCAACAATTTAATATTCTGGTGTATTTAATTCACAATACTACCATCAAATACACTCTATTTAACTTCAAATAATAGGCTATTTTATAACATCTGTCAAATTATGAAAAATTTATATCAACGTGTAGTCTATTCTTCGTAGACTCCGAATATATAATCAGAATTAATAACAGCTGACAAACAACTCTCCAATCTCAATCCAATGATTAAAAATCCATAATTATAACAAATTAGGAATAATTCAAAATAACACCACTATAATCTTCTCTACTTCGTTAAAATCATACACTATTCAACAATCTTCAATTTCAGTATGATTTAACAATTTATCGGATTTATTTAAGAAATCGACAAATTTCAAACATCACCAAAAATATAAAATTTATACCTCAAATCGAAGACCTCGTGTCAGCGATTACAGAACTGAAGTCGGTTCGTCGATTGGATAACCCGATAAGTCGCAAAATCGAAAAGAAAATCTGAAAACTTTATTATTTCTTTTCTCTCCTCTCTCTTTCTCGATCTGTAAACGGATGTACTGAAATTCATTTCATTTGATGAAATGAAATCCACCGCCTCACCATTTTTAATTTTTTTATTATATTATATTAATAAAATAATATAATATAATATAATATAATATATAATATTTAACATTTTAACACCGGTATATCACTTTGGACTAGTCAAACGACCAAATTTCAAAAAACTCAAAATATGAAACTTCTATATCTTTGAGTTTTCTACGTTATATCCAAATTTCAAATCATTTGGACTTCATATGATCAAAATATGTCATATTTCCCTCTTCACATCTAGCTGTTCTAGATGTAGGTCAAACACCGCACATAATGCCAACACTACTCTGACTGTTGTAAGCCGAACCACAGGAGAAAATATCTCATTGAAGTCAATGCTGAGCATACCCTTTTACCACCAATCTAGCACGATACCGCTCCACTTGGTTATTGCCATCACGCTTGATCTTATAGACCCATCTGTTACCAATGGCTTTCCTTCCTTGTGGTAGTGTAACAAGATCCCAAGTTTCATTCATGTCTAATGCCTCCAACTCTTCTTGCATTGCTATCATTCACAAGGATACATCTGAGCTTTGAGTAGCCTCGTGGAAACTCGATGGCTCACCGTCCTCTGATAATAGACAATATGCAATGTTGCTTTCAGTGACATAATCTGAAGGCCAACCTGGTGGTCTTCTGTCTCGAGTTGACTGTCTCACATTGAAAACCTTAGACTCAACATGTTCTTGTTCTTCGTGCTCTTGTACTGCTTCACAAGAAACTTGAGCTTCGTCCGTCTTATTTTCCACCTGAAAAATAGTAGTTTCTGAATTCGGTGTGCCTTTGTCTCCCTTTACTTTATCTTCCTCGAAGATAACATCCTTGCTGATGACAAGCTTGTGAACAGTAGGATCCCACAAGAGAAACTCCTTTACTCCATCAGCATAACTCAAGAAGATACCTTTTCTGGATTTCGAATCCAACTTTGATCTTTCTTGCTCATTGTACAGAACGTACACCGGAATTCCAAATGTATGCAAATGAGAATAATCTGTCGGCTTTCCGGTCCACATCTCCATCGGAGTCTTCAGATCAATCGCCACTGAAGGAGAACGATTGATAATATAACAAGCGGTTTGTGGCGCCCCAAACCTCGCCACGTAATCATACAACATGTGACGTCATATGCATAAAACTTTTCTTTTCGACGACGTAATAATATAATGCATATACGACAAAATAGTGCAATCACCACACTATCTACGTCAGTGTATCAGAAACAATATAATAAATACACACATACAACTCAAATAAGACAATGAACCATACTGTCTCTATTTACTATTAACTACAAGACTGTTTGACTAGACACACCTAGTCCTTCACCACTATCCTGTCTCACGCATAGTTCTGTAACCTGCCCAACAGAAACAGCCCTCAAAAGGTGAGCATACACAACAATCATCATCGAAATACATAACAGTTATATTATCAACAATATAAAATATAACTGAAATGATAACAGAAATACCCCCTTTGCTGTCTCTGGACAATCAAGCCATCAACAACCTCAACAACCTCAACAACATCACACTGCAACAATAACATCGACGATACGTCGCACCCCAACTCCGGCGACAGCAATATCGTCGAACGAACAACAACATTGACGATACGTCACACCCCAACACCGGCGACAGCAATATCGTCGAACGAATAACATCAACGATACGTCGCACCCCAACTCCGGCGACAACAATATCGTTGAATAAACAACATCAACGTAACAACATCAACGAGACGTCTCCCAACAACGATAGTCAACAATAATAAACAACAACAAATATAATATCAAATCACCCAATTCCGGTGATTTATCATCGTTCAACGCAATAGTATTCATCAATACTAAACAATAACAACATATGCTCGTACGTCAACACGTACCTGATAATCGAGTATATATAAAATCTGGCTATTTCTTTGATCCCAAGGCTTGTGATGTATTTAAATAATTCAACAACAATATCAGATTATTGTCAACGTATCAACACAATCATAACAGTCTCAATATACAACATCAAATAGCCCAACAACAATTAATTCAACAAAATATAAAACTCGATTATAAATTCGTATTGTTCAACAATTTAATATTCTGGTGTATTTAATTCACAATACTACCATCAAATACACCCTAATTAACTTCAAATAATAGGCTATTTTATAACATCCGTCAAATTACGAAAATTTTATATCAACGTGTAGTCTATTCTTCGTAGACTCCGAATATATAATCAGAATTAATAACAGCTGACAAACAACTCTCCAATCTCAATCCAATGATTAAAAATCCCTAATTATAACAAATTAGGAATAATTCAAAATAACACCACTATAATCTTCTCTACTTCGTTAAAATCATACACTATTCAACAATCTTCAATTTCAGTATGATTTAACAATTTATCGGATTTATTTCAGAAATCGACGAATTTCAAACATCACCAAAAATATAAAATTTATACCTCAAATCGAAGACCTCGTGTCGGCGATTACAGAACTGAAGTCGGTTTGTCGATTGGATAATCCGATAAGTCGCAAAATCGAAAAGAAAATCTGAAAACTTTATTATTTCTTTTCTCTCCTCTCTCTTTCTCGATCTGTAAACGGATGTACTGAAATTCATTTCATTTGATGAAATGAAATCCACCGCCTCACCATTTTTTATTTTTTTTAATTAATTTTTTTATTATATTATATTAATAAAATAATATAATATAATATAATATATAATATTTAACATTTTAATGCCGGTATATCACTTTGGACTAGTCAAACGACCAAATTTTCTAAAACTCAAAATATGAAACTTCTATATCTTTGAGTTTTCTACGTTATATCCAAATTTCAAATCATTTGGACTTCATATGATCAAAATATGTCATATTTCCCTCTTCACATCTATCTGTTCTAGTTGTAGGTCAAATACCGCACATAATGCCAACACTACTCTGACTGTTGTAAGCCGAACCACAGGAGAAAATATCTCATTGAAGTCAATGTCTTCTTTCTGAGCATACCCTTTTACAACCAATCTAGCACGATACCGCTCCACTTGGTTATTGCCATCACGCTTGATCTTATAGACCCATCTGTTACCAATGGCTTTCCTTCCTTGTGGTAGTGTAACAAGATCCCAAGTTTCATTCATGTCTAATGCCTCCAACTCTTCTTGCATTGCTATCATTCACAAGGATACATCTGAGCTTTGAGTAGCCTCGTGGAAACTCGATGGCTCACCGTCCTCTCATAATAGACAATATACAATGTTGCTTTCAGTGACATAATCTGAAGGCCAACCCGGTGGTCTTCTGTCTCGAGTTGACTGTCTCACATTGAAAACCTTAGACTCAACATGTTCTTGTTCTTCGTGCTCTTGTACTGCTTCACAAGAAACTTGAGCTTCGTCCGTCTTATTTTCCACCTGAAAAATAGTAGTTTCTGAATTCGGTGTGCCTTTGTCTCCCTTTACTATATCTCCCTCGAAGATAACATCCTTGCTGATGACAAGCTTGTGAACAGTAGGATCCCACAAGCGAAACCCCTTTACTCCATCAGCATAACTCAAGAAGATACCTTTTCTGGATTTCGAATCCAACTTTGATCTTTCTTGCTCATTGTACAGAACGTACACCGGAATTCCAAATGTATGCAAATGAGAATAATCTGTCGGCTTTCCGGTCCACATCTCCATCGGAGTCTTCAGATCAATCGCCACTGAAGGAGAACGATTGATAATATAACAAGCGGTTTGTGGCGCCCCAAACCTCGCCACGTAATCATACAACATGTGACGTCATATGCATAAAACTTTTCTTTTCGACGACGTAATAATATAATGCATATACGACAAAATAGTGCAATCACCACACTATCTACGTCAGTGTATCAGAAACAATATAATAAATACACACATACAACTCAAATAAGACAATGAACCATACTGTCTCTATTTACTATTAACTACAAGACTGTTTGACTAGACACACCTAGTCCTTCACCACTATCCTGTCTCACGCATAGTTCTGTAACCTGCCCAACAGAAAAAGCCCTTATAAGGTGAGCATACACAACAATCATCATCGAAATACATAACAGTTATATTATCAACAATATAAAATATAACTGGAATGATAACAGAAATACCCCCTTTGCTGTCTCTGGACAATCAAGCCATCAACAACCTCAACAACCTCAACAACATCACACTGCAACAATAACATCGACGATATGTCGCACCCCAACTCCGGCGACAGCAATATCGTCGAACGAACAACAACATCGACGATACGTCACACCCCAACACCGGCGACAGCAATATCGTTGAACGAATAACATCAACGATACGTCGCACCCCAACTCCGGCGACAACAATATCGTTGAACAAACAACATCAACGTAACAACATCAACGAGACGTCTCCCAACAACGATAGTCAACAATAATAAACAACAACAAATATAATATCAAATCACCCAATTCCGGTGATTTATCATCGTTCAACGCAATAGTATTCATCAATACTAAACAATAACAACATATGCTCGTACGTCAACACGTACCTGATAATCGAGTATATATAAAATCTGGCTATTTCTTTGATCCCAAGGCTTGTGATGTATTTAAATAATTCAACAACAATATCAGATTATTGTCAACGTATCAACACAATCATAACAGTCTCAATATACAACATCAAATAGCCCAACAACAATTAATTCAACAAAATATAAAACTCGATTATAAATTCGTATTGTTCAACAATTTAATATTCTGGTGTATTTAATTCACAATACTACCATCAAATACACCCTAATTAACTTCAAATAATAGGCTATTTTATAACATCCGTCAAATTACGAAAATTTTATATCAACGTGTAGTCTATTCTTCGTAGACTCCGAATATATAATCAGAATTAATAACAGCTGACAAACAACTCTCCAATCTCAATCCAATGATTAAAAATCCCTAATTATAACAAATTAGGAATAATTCAAAATAACACCACTATAATCTTCTCTACTTCGTTAAAATCATACACTATTCAACAATCTTCAATTTCAGTATGATTTAACAATTTATCGGATTTATTTCAGAAATCGACGAATTTCAAACATCACCAAAAATATAAAATTTATAGCTCAAATCGAAGACCTCGTGTCAGCGATTACAGAACTGAAGTCAGTTCGTCGATTCGATAATCCGATAAGTCGCAAAATCGAAAAGAAAATCTGAAAACTTTATTATTTCTTTTCTCTCCTCTCTCTTTCTCGATCAGTAAACGGATGTACTGAAATTTCATTTCATCAAATGAAATGAAATCCACCGCCTCACCATTTTTTATTTTTTTTAATTAATTTTTTTATTATATTATATTAATAAAATAATATAATATAATATAATATATAATATTTAACATTTTAATGCCAGTATATCACTTTGGACTAGTCAAACGACCAAATTTTCCAAAACTCAAAATATGAAACTTCTATATCTTTGAGTTTTCTACGTTATATCCAAATTTCAAATCATTTGGACTTCATATGATCAAAATATGTCATATTTCCCTCTTCACATCTATCTGTTCTAGTTGTAGGTCAAATACCGCACATAATGCCAACACTACTCTGACTGTTGTAAGCCGAACCACAGGAGAAAATATCTCATTGAAGTCAATGTCTTCTTTCTGAGCATACCCTTTTACCACCAATCTAGCACGATACCGCTCCACTTGGTTATTGCCATCACGCTTGATCTTATAGACCCATCTGTTACCAATGACTTTCCTTCCTTGTGGTAGTGTAACAAGATCCCAAGTTTCATTCATGTCTAATGCCTCCAACTCTTCTTGCATTGCTATCATTCACAAGGATACATCTGAGCTTTGAGTAGCCTCGTGGAAACTCGATGGCTCACCGTCCTCTCATAATAGACAATATACAATGTTGCTTTCAGTGACATAATCTGAAGGCCAACCCGGTGGTCTTCTGTCTCGAGTTGACTGTCTCACATTGAAAACCTTAGACTCAACATGTTCTTGTTCTTCGTGCTCTTGTACTACTTCACAAGAAATTTGAGCTTCGTCCGTCTTATTTTCCACCTGAAAAATAGTAGTTTCTGAATTCGGTGTGCCTTTGTCTCCCTTTACTATATCTCCCTCGAAGATAACATCCTTGCTGATGACAAGCTTGTGAACAGTAGGATCCCACAAGCGAAACCCCTTTACTCCATCAGCATAACTCAAGAAGATACCTTTTCTGGATTTCGAATCCAACTTTGATCTTTCTTGCTCATTGTACAGAACGTACACCGGAATTCCAAATGTATGCAAATGAGAATAATCTGTCGGCTTTCCGGTCCACATCTCCATCGGAGTCTTCAGATCAATCGCCACTGAAGGAGAACGATTGATAATATAACAAGCGGTTTGTGGCGCCCCAAACCTCGCCACGTAATCATACAACATGTGACGTCATATGCATAAAACTTTTCTTTTTGACGACGTAATAATATAATGCATATACGACAAAATAGTGCAATCACCACACTATCTACGTCAGTGTATCAGAAACAGTATAATAAATACACACATACAACTCAAATAAGACAATGAACCATACTGTCTCTATTTACTATTAACTACAAGACTGTTTGACTAGACACACCTAGTCCTTCACCACTATCCTGTCTCACGCATAGTCCTGTAACCTGCCCAACAGAAACAGCCCTCAAAAGGTGAGCATACACAACAATCATCATCGAAATACATAACAGTTATATTATCAACAATATAAAATATAACTGGAATGATAACAGAAATACCCCCTTTGCTGTCTCTGGACAATCAAGCCATCAACAACCTCAACAACATCACACTGCAACAATAACATCGAGGATACGTCGCACCCCAACTCCGGCGACAGCAATATCAACGAACGAACAACAACATCGACGATACGTCACACCCCAACACAGGCGACAGCAATATCGTCGAACGAATAACATCAACGATACGTCGCACCCCAACTCCGGCGACAACAATATCGTTGAACAAACAACATCAACGTAACAACATCAACGAGACGTCTCCCAACAACGATAGTCAACAATAATAAACAACAACAAATATAATATCAAATCACCCAATTCCGGTGATTTATCATCGTTCAACGCAATAGTATTCATCAATACTAAACAATAACAACATATGCTCGTACGTCAACACGTACCTGATAATCGAGTATATATAAAATCTGGCTATTTCTTTGATCCCAAGGCTTGTGATGTATTTAAATAATTCAACAACAATATCAGATCATTGTCAACGTATCAACACAATCATAACAGTCTCAATATACAACATCAAATAGCCCAACAACAATTAATTCAACAAAATATAAAACTCGATTATAAATTCGTATTGTTCAACAATTTAATATTCTGGTGTATTTAATTCACAATACTACCATCAAATACACCCTAATTAACTTCAAATAATAGGCTATTTTATAACATCCGTCAAATTACGAAAATTTTATATCAACGTGTAGTCTATTCTTCGTAGACTCCGAATATATAATCAGAATTAATAACAGCTGACAAACAACTCTCCAATCTCAATCCAATGATTAAAAATCCCTAATTATAACAAATTAGGAATAATTCAAAATAACACCACTATAATCTTCTCTACTTCGTTAAAATCATACACTATTCAACAATCTTCAATTTCAGTATGATTTAACAATTTATCGGATTTATTTCAGAAATCGACGAATTTCAAACATCACCAAAAATATAAAATTTATACCTCAAATCGAAGACCTCGTGTCAGCGATTACAGAACTGAAGTCAGTTCGTCGATTGGATAATCCGATAAGTCGCAAAATCGAAAAGAAAATCTGAAAACTTTATTATTTCTTTTCTCTCCTCTCTCTTTCTCGATCTGTAAACGGATGTACTGAAATTTCATTTCATCAAATGAAATGAAATCCACCGCCTCACCATTTTTTATTTTTTTTAATTAATTTTTTTATTATATTATATTAATAAAATAATATAATATAATATAATATATAATATTTAACATTTTAATGCCAGTATATCACTTTGGACTAGTCAAACGACCAAATTTTCCAAAACTCAAAATATGAAACTTCTATATCTTTGAGTTTTCTACGTTATATCCAAATTTCAAATCATTTGGACTTCATATGATCAAAATATGTCATATTTCCCTCTTCACATCTATCTGTTCTAGTTGTAGGTCAAATACCGCACATAATGCCAACACTACTCTGACTGTTGTAAGCCGAACCACAGGAGAAAATATCTCATTGAAGTCAATGTCTTCTTTCTGAGCATACCCTTTTACCACCAATCTAGCACGATACCGCTCCACTTGGTTATTGCCATCACGCTTGATCTTATAGACCCATCTGTTACCAATGGCTTTCCTTCCTTGTGGTAGTGTAACAAGATCCCAAGTTTCATTCATGTCTAATGCCTCCAACTCTTCTTGCATTGCTATCATTCACAAGGATACATCTGAGCTTTGAGTAGCCTCGTGGAAACTCGATGGCTCACCGTCCTCTGATAATAGACAATATGCAATGTTGCTTTCAGTGACATAATCTGAAGGCCAACCCGGTGGTCTTCTGTCTCGAGTTGACTGTCTCACATTGAAAACCTTAGACTCAACATGTTCTTGTTCTTCGTGCTCTTGTACTGCTTCACAAGAAACTTGAGCTTCGTCCGTCTTATTTTCCACCTGAAAAATAGTAGTTTCTGAATTCGGTGTGCCTTTGTCTCCCTTTACTATATCTCCCTCAAAGATAACATCCTTGCTGATGACAAGCTTGTGAACAGTAGGATCCCACAAGCGAAACCCCTTTACTCCATCAGCATAACTCAAGAAGATACCTTTTCTGGATTTCGAATCCAACTTTGATCTTTCTTGCTCATTGTACAGAACGTACACCGGAATTCCAAATGTATGCAAATGAGAATAATCTGTCGGCTTTCCGGTCCACATCTCCATCGGAGTCTTCAGATCAATCGCCACTGAAGGAGAACGATTGATAATATAACAAGCGGTTTGTGGCGCCCCAAACCTCGCCACGTAATCATACAACATGTGACGTCATATGCATAAAACTTTTCTTTTTGACGACGTAATAATATAATGCATATACGACAAAATAGTGCAATCACCACACTATCTACGTCAGTGTATCAGAAACAGTATAATAAATACACACATACAACTCAAATAAGACAATGAACCATACTGTCTCTATTTACTATTAACTACAAGACTGTTTGACTAGACACACCTAGTCCTTCACCACTATCCTGTCTCACGCATAGTCCTGTAACCTGCCCAACAGAAACAGCCCTCAAAAGGTGAGCATACACAACAATCATCATCGAAATACATAACAGTTATATTATCAACAATATAAAATATAACTGGAATGATAACAGAAATACCCCCTTTGCTGTCTCTGGACAATCAAGCCATCAACAACCTCAACAACATCACACTGCAACAATAACATCGAGGATACGTCGCACCCCAACTCCGGCGACAGCAATATCAACGAACGAACAACAACATCGACGATACGTCACACCCCAACACAGGCGACAGCAATATCGTCGAACGAATAACATCAACGATACGTCGCACCCCAACTCCGGCGACAACAATATCGTTGAACAAACAACATCAACGTAACAACATCAACGAGACGTCTCCCAACAACGATAGTCAACAATAATAAACAACAACAAATATAATATCAAATCACCCAATTCCGGTGATTTATCATCGTTCAACGCAATAGTATTCATCAATACTAAACAATAACAACATATGCTCGTACGTCAACACGTACCTGATAATCGAGTATATATAAAATCTGGCTATTTCTTTGATCCCAAGGCTTGTGATGTATTTAAATAATTCAACAACAATATCAGATCATTGTCAACGTATCAACACAATCATAACAGTCTCAATATACAACATCAAATAGCCCAACAACAATTAATTCAACAAAATATAAAACTCGATTATAAATTCGTATTGTTCAACAATTTAATATTCTGGTGTATTTAATTCACAATACTACCATCAAATACACCCTAATTAACTTCAAATAATAGGCTATTTTATAACATCCGTCAAATTACGAAAATTTTATATCAACGTGTAGTCTATTCTTCGTAGACTCCGAATATATAATCAGAATTAATAACAGCTGACAAACAACTCTCCAATCTCAATCCAATGATTAAAAATCCCTAATTATAACAAATTAGGAATAATTCAAAATAACACCACTATAATCTTCTCTACTTCGTTAAAATCATACACTATTCAACAATCTTCAATTTCAGTATGATTTAACAATTTATCGGATTTATTTCAGAAATCGACGAATTTCAAACATCACCAAAAATATAAAATTTATACCTCAAATCGAAGACCTCGTGTCAGCGATTACAGAACTGAAGTCAGTTCGTCGATTGGATAATCCGATAAGTCGCAAAATCGAAAAGAAAATCTGAAAACTTTATTATTTCTTTTCTCTCCTCTCTCTTTCTCGATCTGTAAACGGATGTACTGAAATTTCATTTCATCAAATGAAATGAAATCCACCGCCTCACCATTTTTTATTTTTTTTAATTAATTTTTTTATTATATTATATTAATAAAATAATATAATATAATATAATATATAATATTTAACATTTTAATGCCAGTATATCACTTTGGACTAGTCAAACGACCAAATTTTCCAAAACTCAAAATATGAAACTTCTATATCTTTGAGTTTTCTACGTTATATCCAAATTTCAAATCATTTGGACTTCATATGATCAAAATATGTCATATTTCCCTCTTCACATCTATCTGTTCTAGTTGTAGGTCAAATACCGCACATAATGCCAACACTACTCTGACTGTTGTAAGCCGAACCACAGGAGAAAATATCTCATTGAAGTCAATGTCTTCTTTCTGAGCATACCCTTTTACCACCAATCTAGCACGATACCGCTCCACTTGGTTATTGCCATCACGCTTGATCTTATAGACCCATCTGTTACCAATGGCTTTCCTTCCTTGTGGTAGTGTAACAAGATCCCAAGTTTCATTCATGTCTAATGCCTCCAACTCTTCTTGCATTGCTATCATTCACAAGGATACATCTGAGCTTTGAGTAGCCTCGTGGAAACTCGATGGCTCACCGTCCTCTGATAATAGACAATATGCAATGTTGCTTTCAGTGACATAATCTGAAGGCCAACCCGGTGGTCTTCTGTCTCGAGTTGACTGTCTCACATTGAAAACCTTAGACTCAACATGTTCTTGTTCTTCGTGCTCTTGTACTGCTTCACAAGAAACTTGAGCTTCGTCCGTCTTATTTTCCACCTGAAAAATAGTAGTTTCTGAATTCGGTGTGCCTTTGTCTCCCTTTACTATATCTCCCTCAAAGATAACATCCTTGCTGATGACAAGCTTGTGAACAGTAGGATCCCACAAGCGAAACCCCTTTACTCCATCAGCATAACTCAAGAAGATACCTTTTCTGGATTTCGAATCCAACTTTGATCTTTCTTGCTCATTGTACAGAACGTACACCGGAATTCCAAATGTATGCAAATGAGAATAATCTGTCGGCTTTCCGGTCCACATCTCCATCGGAGTCTTCAGATTAATCGCCACTGAAGGAGAACGATTGATAATATAACAAGCGGTTTGTGGCGCCCCAAACCTCGCCACGTAATCATACAACATGTGACGTCATATGCATAAAACTTTTCTTTTCGACGACGTAATAATATAATGCATATACGACAAAATAGTGCAATCACCACACTATCTACGTCAGTGTATCAGAAACAGTATAATAAATACACACGTACAACTCAAATAAGACAATGAACCATACTGTCTCTATTTACTATTAACTACAAGACTGTTTGACTAGACACACCTAGTCCTTCACCACTATCCTGTCTCACGCATAGTCCTGTAACCTGCCCAACAAAAACAGCCCTCAAAAGGTGAGCATACACAACAATCATCATCGAAATACATAACAGTTATATTATCAACAATATAAAATATAACTGGAATGATAACAGAAATACCCCCTTTGCTGTCTCTGGACAATCAAGCCATCAACAACCTAAACAACATCACACTGCAACAACAACATCGACGATACGTCGCTCCCCAACACCGGCGACAGCAATATCGTCGAACGAACAACAACATCGACGATACGTCACACCCCAACACCGGCGACAGCAATATCGTCGAACGAATAACATCAACGATACGTCGCACCCCAACTCCGGCGACAACAATATCGTTGAACAAACAACATCAACGAGACGTCTCCCAACAACGATAGTCAAAAATAATAAACAACAACAAATATAATATCAAATCACCCAATTCCGGTGATTTATCATCGTTCAACGCAATAGTATTCATCAATACTAAACAATAACAACATATGCTCGTACGTCAACACGTACCTGATAATCGAGTATATATAAAATCTGGCTATTTCTTTGATCCCAAGGCTTGTGATGTATTTAAATAATTCAACAAAAATATCAGATCATTGTGACCGTATCAACACAATCATAACAGTCTCAATATACAACATCAAATAGCCCAACAACAATTAATTCAACAAAATATAAAACTCGATTATAAATTCGTATTGTTCAACAATTTAATATTCTGGTGTATTTAATTCACAATACTACCATCAAATACACCCTAATTAACTTCAAATAATAGGCTATTTTATAACATCCGTCAAATTACGAAAATTTTATATCAACGTGTAGTCTATTCTTCGTAGACTCCGAATATATAATCAGAATTGATAACAGCTGACAAACAACTCTCCAATCTCAATCCAATGATTAAAAATCCATAATTATAACAAATTAGGAATAATTCAAAATAACACCACTATAATCTTCTCTACTTCGTTAAAATCATACACTATTCAACAATCTTCAATTTCAGTATGATTTAACAATTTATCGGATTTATTTCAGAAATCGACGAATTTCAAACATCACCAAAAATATAAAATTTATACCTCAAATCGAAGACCTCGTGTCAGCGATTACAGAACTGAAGTCGGTTCGTCGATTGGATAACCCGATAAGTCGCAAAATCGAAAAGAAAATCTGAAAACTTTATTATTTCTTTTCTCTCCTCTCTCTTTCTCGATCTGTAAACGAATGTACTGAAATTCATTTCATTTGATGAAATGAAATCCACCGCCTCACCATTTTTAATTTTTTTATTATATTATATTAATAAAATATATTATATTAACAAAATAATATAATATAATATAATATATAATATTTAACATTTTAACGCCGGTATATCACTTTGGACTAGTCAAACGACCAAATTTCCCAAAACTCAAAATATGAAACTTCTATATCTTTGAGTTTTCTACGTTATATCCAAATTTCAAATCATTTGGACTTCATATGATCAAAATATGTCATATTTCCCTCTTCACATCTATCTGTTCTAGTTGTAGGTCAAATACCGCACATAATGCCAACACTACTCTGACTGTTGTAAGCCGAACCACAGGAGAAAATATCTCATTGAAGTCAATTTTTTCCTTTGAGCATACCATTTTACCACCAATCTAGCACGATACCGCTCCACTTGGTTATTGCCATCACGCTTGATCTTATAGACCCATCTGTTACCAATGGCTTTCCTTCCTTGTGGTAGTGTAACAAGATCCCAAGTTTCATTCATGTCTAATGCCTCCAACTCTTCTTGCATTGCTATCATTCACAAGGATACATCTGAGCTTTGAGTAGCCTCGTGGAAACTCGATGGCTCACCGTCCTCTGATAATAGACAATATGCAATGTTGCTTTCAGTGACATAATCTGAAGGCCAACCTGGTGGTCTTCTGTCTCGAGTTGACTGTCTCACATTGAAAACCTTAGACTCAACATGTTCTTGTTCTTCGTGCTCTTGTACTGCTTCACAAGAAACTTGAGCTTCGTCCGTCTTATTTTCCACCTGAAAAATAGTAGTTTCTGAATTCGGTGTGCCTTTGTCTCCCTTTACTTTATCTTCCTCGAAGATAACATCCTTGCTGATGACAAGCTTGTGAACAGTAGGATCCCACAAGAGAAACCCCTTTACTCCATCAGCATAACTCAAGAAGATACCTTTTCTGGATTTCGAATCCAACTTTGATCTTTCTTGCTCATTGTACAGAACGTACACCGGAATTCCAAATGTATGCAAATGAGAATAATCTGTCGGCTTTCCGGTCCACATCTCCATCGGAGTCTTCAGATCAATCGCCACTGAAGGAGAACGATTGATAATATAACAAGCAGTTTGTGGCGCCCCAAACCTCGCCACAAAATCATACAACATGTGACGTCATATGCATAAAACTTTTCTTTTCGACGACGTAATAATATAATGCATATACGACAAAATAGTGCAATCACCACACTATCTACGTCAGTGTATCAGAAACAGTATAATAAATACACATATACAACTCAAATAAGACAATGAACCATACTGTCTCTATTTACTATTAACTACAAGACTGTTTGACTAGACACACCTAGTCCTTCACCACTATCCTGTCTCACGCATAGTCCTGTAACCTGCCCAACAAAAACAGCCCTCAAAAGGTGAGCATACACAACAATCATCATCGAAATACATAACAGTTATATTATCAACAATATAAAATATAACTGGAATGATAACAGAAATACCCCATTTGCTGTCTCTGGACAATCAAGCCATCAACAACCTCACCATTTTTAATTTTTTTTAATTAATTTTTTTTATTATAATAATATTAATAAAATAATATAATATAATATATAATATTTAACATTTTAACGTCAGTATATCACTTTGGACTAGTCAAACAACCAAATTTCCCAAAACTCAAAATATGAAACTTCTATATCTTTGAGTTTTCTACGTTATATCCAAATTTCAAATCATTTAAACTTCATATGATCAAAATATGTCATATTTTCCTCTTTAAAAATCGTTAAGTATTTAGTAATATCACATTACTAAATCAACAAATTGTGATATTTACTTCAGGCATTACACGATTTTAACTGCTTCTGCCCAAAATGACTTTTCTAGATCTGGAGTCCTCAACATAGCTCTTGTTCTGTCCAACAAGATCCTGTTCATCCGCTCCGTCACTCCATTCTGTTGAGGTGTGTAAGCCATCGTGAATTGTCTTTTGATGCCCTCATGTTGACAAAATGCATCAAACTCGTCACTGGTATATTCTCCTCCATTGTCAGTCCTCAGACACTTGATTTTCTTTTCAGAATCAAGTTCAACCCGCACTTTGAAATCTTTGAAGATCTGGAAAACATCTGATTTCTGCTTGATTGGATACACCCAACATCTCCTAGAGAAATCATCAATGAACGAGACAAAGTATCTCGCTCCTCCTAGGGATACAACCGATGTTTGCCAAATATCCGAATGAATCAGCTCCAATATGCTTTTGCTCCTGGCAGTAGAAGTGCCAAACTTTAATCTATGTTGTTTGCTGGTAACACAGTGCTCACAAAAGGATAGTGATACTTTTGTAAGTCCCGGCAGCAACTTCCGTTCTGAGAGAATTTCAATCCTCGTTTTGACATATGCCCGAGCTTTCTATGACATAACACTGTTAATTCTTCTCCTGAACCAATTGATGCAACAACTAGTTCTGCCTCTTTCTGTGTTTCTCACAAAAGTACATACAGATTTGCAGCGACCTTTTCCGCCATCATAACCACAAGCGCGCCTTTCACAATTTTCATGATCTCATTTTCGATACGGGTTTTGCACCCGATGTCATCCAATTTTCCCAAGGACAAAAGATTCTTCGTCAGTCCTTTCACATGTCGTACCTCCTGTATTGTGCGAATGGTGCCATCAAACATTTTAATTTTGATAGTATCGACCCCAGTGATTTCCAAGACATGATCATTTCCCATGAATACAGATCCTCCTGAGACTGGTTTATAATGATCAAATCATTCTCTCCGAGACGTCATGTGCCACGTCGCTCCTGAATCCATAATCCATGTGTCACAAAATTTGTGTCTACCTTCAGCAACTGTTGCTGCTTCGCTGAATAATATTTTATCACCGTCTGAAGTACTGGCCATATTTCCTTGAGAACTCTTCTCGATACTCGTATACTCTTTCTTGAAGTCCCCTTTACCGCCATATTTAAAACAGTAAATATTTTTCTTCTTACTTCTTGACTTTGATCTACCTCGCCTTTGGCTCCCACTGGAGTCACGGTCCATAAATCTTCCTCTTATCATCGGCAAAGCCTCTGCCTGCTTCGAAGTTACCAACCTATCTTCCTTATTCTTGCGCGACTTTCTTCTCCCAGAACCGCAGTTAAAACATCGTCGAATTTTAGAAAGCCCATAAGAATATTGTTGGTTATGTTGATGTTAAGTTGATCATATGAATCCGGTAGACTTTGAAGTAGAAGCTCGGCACGTTCATTTTCTCCTATTTTATGCCCCATGGAAGTGAGTTGGGCAAATAGAGTATTTAGTGTGTTGATATGGTCGATCATCGATGAGAATTCCGCCATCCGAAGAGTATAAAGCCTTCTCTTTAGGAAAATCATGTCGTGTAGCGACTTGACCTCGTACATCTTTGTCAGAGTATCCCAGATAACTTTTGCTGTTTTTATCTCAGATATACTTAACAATACTTCGTCTGCTATAGCCAAGTGTAAATTGGCAACAGCATTGTCATTCATCTCATTCCACTTTCCATCGTCCGTAATTTCCACCGGTCTATCTCCAATTGCCGCCAAGAAATTTTTCTTTCTTAAAACTGCTTGTATCTTTATTTTCCACATCATAAAATTGCTTCCGTTGAACTTTGCTATCTCGTACCTTCCCGTCATTAGTCTACAACAATTTTAGTAGACTGAACAAAATAATCCCGTCTTAAATAAAAAATCTCAAAAAATCTTTTCTGATGTGGAAGATCAGTTTAGGCTGCAACCACAGAGCATACTCAAAATTTTAAGAAATTTTAAATCAAGGCTCGGATACCACTTGTTGGTCCCACGTGCGGAATTTGAGATAATAAAACCCGAAAATAAAGAATAAACAGGACACCAAGATTTACGTGGAAAACCCCTAAAAATTATTAGGGTAAAACCACGGGCAAGATGAAAAAAATTCCACTATAATATTTTGTGGTATACAACTCATTCAATGTGTTTCCAAAGAGAACACACACTCTTTTAATACATGAGAACAAAACACCTCACAAATATTATAGAACTAAGCACTTAAATGCTTATAAGATGAGAGAAAACTCAAAGAAGAGATGATTTCAGAATGAAGGGCGAGCTCTATTTATAGAGCTCCTTGTCCGTGTGAATACGCGTTAAAAACACGTATTCATATTTCCGTCTGAAATTCTTTCTGTCCACATTAAAATACACGTTTTTCTTGACTATGAATTTTCTTCAAAGTATGCAATTCAAATTTGCCAACTTTGGCCCCACCTATTAACTTCTTTGTCGACAGTTATGACATGAAGTACTTCTGTTTGACAGTGCTCGAAGGACACCAAACGCCGGTGAGGTCCCTTTCGGTGGTGGCCGTGGCGCCACCGGCGGGGTATTGCGGGCAGTGGCGGAGCCAGAAATATGGCTCTGTCCGGGCTGGAATTTTAAACTCTAGAATCTTTTAATATTTTAAATTGATCTACCCGGACTAATATCATATTATTTCAAAATTATACAAAATTTATATATACATTTTTCTAAAAAAAATTTGACCATCCGGGCATGTGGCTCCGCCCCTGATTGCGGGGAAGGGGCGGTGAAGGTGTTCGGCGGAAGCTTTGATGGCGAGATTAAAGTGTGTCAAGTTGAAGTGTCGAATGTAAATAGTTTAATCAACGAGTTAAAAGGGATATGAATTTTTACAATATCTGACTACATGAGTTTTGATATTATTTTTATTTTTTATTTTTTTATCTTGAGAATCCGTTGTAGTTATTTTTTGATGTGCTATGAGTAAATCCAAAAAACCAACAAGTAAATCCAAAAAATCAACGTAGTAGCCTAAAAATTATACTGATCAGGTAAATTATACTGAGTAAACTTTGAGTGAAAAACTCAAACTAAGAAAAAAGATACAAAAAAATAAAATAAAATTGAATGTCTAACTTCTTGATAGTTGTTTCTCGTACCGTATCATCCAAATTATCCATCTCGACATGAATTTTGATATTGTGGATTGAAGCAAAGTTAATGTCAAATTATAAATTTAAGAGGGATTTTAAAACTTGTTGTATAAAAATCATTTATAATTGGTACTATTATATAACAAAAATTCATTATATAAATTTGTGGATTTTATATTTAGGTCCTTTAAATAGTTATTTTTTGGCTTTGCAACTTTGGTTTATATTTCACTATAGTTTTAACATGACGCCAAAATACCGACGCGACATCATAAAAAATAATAATATAATATAAAAAATACTAACATGTCCAACATCACGATAATATTTCCGTAAAATAGGACAAAAAGAAAAAAAAAATTTTTTTACAAAAATCAAAATAATTCAACTTAAAAGACTATTTTAAAAAAGACAAAAACTTGTGTGATACGGTATCACGGGTCGTATTTTGTGAGACAGATCTCTTATTTGAGTCACCCATGAAAAAATATTATTTTTTATGTTGATAGTATTATTTTTTATTGTGAATATCAGTAGAATTGACCCGTCTCACAGATAAAGATTCGTGAGACCATCTCACAAGAGACCTACTCATTAAAAAAATATTTCCTAATCAAAACAATTTAGTATCTACTATTTCTATTCTACATGACAAAGGATCAATAGCTAGATAAACTCGATCATTTATATATATAAAAGTAATAATTTTATTCCCCTCGTTATTTTATCTGAATTGATTTTGTGATTATTTAAAAATTACTATTTTTTATTTACAAATGTAATATGTGGTTTAATTTTGTGAGTAGTGTAAAAATAATACAAGCTCAGCGCATAAAAAATGAAGGGATGCCGCTCAAAGCTTGTGTGAAAAACTAGCTGATGGGAAAATCAAGAGATGTTTCCTATTTGTTTCAAGCACAATCTTTCTCTCTTTTTTCTTTTTACAAATTTTTTAAAACATTGTTGTCTTTCTCCAACTCTTATATCTTATTCTTTTCTCGTATTTATATATAAACTCTTATAAGACTGTCTCATGTGTTAATTTTATAAAAAAAGATATCTTGTCTGACCCGACTCATGAAAATGTAATACTTTTTATATCAAAAATATTATTTTTTACTCTAAATTTGGACCAGATCGAGTCGTCTCATGGATATAGATATCTGAGACAATTTTATAAGAGACATATTCTTTTGTATAATACGAGTGCTTATATATTAATTTGTTTTAAAAAAATTTACAAATTATATTAAAATTTAAATCAACATAGAATTATATTTTATTAGATTTTCCATTAAAATTCATGGTGTTTTATAATAATTTTTGGGGTGAAAAAAGATATGGCTACTTAAATTTAGATAACATTGAGGTAGTTTGAATACTAATAAACGATAATATAATTTTTCATATTTTAATATTAGATAAAATAATGTATTTTTAGTATTAAATAAAAAATAACCATGAAATCAAAGAAAGTTAATATAAGATGATCATGTTTAAAAATATAGCATAGATGTTGACATATGAGATTGATACTTGTTAGTTGTATCTTATTTTTCTTAGGTTGTGTTTGCTTGGTTCGATAGGATCAGTAATCCAATCTAATCAAATATTTGATTGTAATTTGAGTATCGATTATTTATTTCAAATAAATCAAATCGTTGAATTAAAATTTTAATTATATCATTTATATATTTTTTATTTATATTAATTAATTATTTTAAAATGACAAAAATGTAATTTATCATCTTATCTCAAATCTAATCAATCAAATCAAACATATTATTAATTATTCAATACTATTTCATATCCTACTAAAATATTATAATAATCAAAACATTTTTTTTTATCTATATAACTTTATTAATCCAACTAAACAGAGAAGTCTATTTCATATTCCTCTTTTTCTATAAATAAAATAATTATACATATATAAAAAAATATATATAATCAAAATAGGAAAACTTCTAAATCTCCAAAGAAACAAATATAATAAAAAGATTGAACCTCGAGATTCTAGAGATGTAATTATGAAATTAAGTCGTCCAACCAAAAACAAAGACAAAAAAAATTCAAGATTAAATATCCGACAAATTACAAAATTACAAAAGTACTATATAACATTAAAAAAAATACATGTAAGTAAATCGACTCATCAAGTTTCCATAGAAATATGATGTAATGCCCGAGAATTTTGTTATTGTAATCTAAAATGATTTATTGATAATTGATGTGATTATGGACGGAAAGGATTAGACCGGGAAAGACAAAAGAAGACTTGAATTATGTGCGAGGACTGAACCCCTCGCGCATATGCACGACCGAGCAGGGCGCATATGCGCGAGTATGTCAGAGAACCTCGCGCATATGCGCCGGAAGGGGACGCGCATATGCGCGAGCTGAGGATATGAAGAAGGCCGAGACCAGTAGGTCTCACGCATATGCGCCGAGGAGGGTCGCGCATATGTGCGAGACGTGCAGAACATACATGAAGCCACTTGGCCTTCCCATGCATAATATATATATCAAACAATTGCATTCCTTCAGATTCAGTTGGAAGAAAACCGAGAGAAGTCCCCGGAGAAAATTCAAGTTCTTGATCATAGAATTTGATTTACGCAAAATCCGTCCGTCCGAATTTCAATCCGAGTTCAGTATCGTGTTTCTATCGACGAGAGCTTGAACTGGACGTAAGTTTTCTTATTTTTTGATATGATTTGAAATTATGATATGGAAGAAATCCTGATATGACTGATATTATCTGTTCCTGAGATTGTTGTCATTGTATAATCGAAACCAGATCGAAGAACGGATACATTATGAATTTGTTATCATTTTCAGATTGAATTTGATTGAGATTATACAGATTTGATATCAGATTGAGTTTGTTATCGATTATGAGTTGTTGAGATTAATATCTGCTGATATTGTATTGCTGGGTATATCGAGATTGCGCAGTTATGCCGTCGAAACAGAATTAGATTGAGTTCTGATTATATCCAGTATTGATTTCGGTTGTATATTGATATTGTACTCCTCAATATTGTCATTGCCAGATTGAGTATTGACAGATTCGAATTCAAGACTTCGACTTCGTCAGAACGACAAAAGAAAGGTATAAATCAATGTCGAACCGGGAAGATATGACTCAAGTTAGATCTGACTTGAGTTTCCCAAAAACCACATACTTTATTTATTGCATTGATGTTTGCAATTCATGAGATTGATATGCTTAGTCTATTGATTTATAGTAAAGCATGTATAGAGTTCGGGCAGATGTGCCTAGTGGCAGAGCCGCCAAGACACTGGACTTTTGGTGTATCGATGTTGCTTAGAAGTAGATCGACTTCTATTGCTGATATTCGATACAGAATGCCAAAGTCTGAGTTAGACCGGAATCCCTAGATTGGAGAAGAGTCGAGTCTGAGATTATGAGTCAAGAGTTTGATTTACAGTTTTATATCGATTCATGTCTTTCAGATTGTGATACATGTTATTGATATCTGTTTCATACTTTTATATCTGTTTATATGATTGCATGTATATGTTGTTTATACTGGGAATATATTTCTCACCGGAGTTATCTGGCTATTGTTGTGTTTGTATGTGTGCATGACAACAGGTGGGACATGATCATGGTCAAGAAGAGGATGAGAGATAAAGATTAGCGTGGAGATCCGGACTTAGAAGTAGATTTAATTTTCAGCACTTGATGTAGTGGTTGAACACTAGTTGATCTAAACATATGTTGTACAAGACTTGTACTTTACTTTCGATGTTTATATCAGATTGATTATTATATGTTGCGCGCTCAGGTATTTAAAAAAAAATTTAGACCCAGATTAATTAACTTATCCTAATGATGATTAAGAAAACGAATTAGGTTCGGGTCCTCACAGCATGTGGTATCAGAGCAGTAGGTTCCTTAGACTGAGATAGAAGCTAGTGAGCGGGGTAGATTGAGTTTTCTTTCCTGCTTTTACATGCTCGCATTGCATTATGTTGTGATGTTTTACTACTTTGAAATGCATGTTTAACTGATTATCTGACTTGATTGGAAACATGTGTTATTGAGAATGAATCAGAACCGATTCTTGATCAGAGGTAAGATGATCAGAAGGGGACTGAGACAGATTTGTCAGATTTGATTACTAACCCTTTTGATAATCAGATATGCCTCCTCGAAGAATCCCAGAACAGGATAGTACTTCGACTAATCCGATGGATGTCACAGCAACTCCGATGGAAACCTTACTGAAGAGATTTCAGTCGTTTAAACCGTCGACTTTGAAGGGCACAGAGAATTCTGTTGAGTGTGAGCGTTGGCTCGATGACATTGAGATGCTGTTTGATTCCTTGGATTATACAGATGAGCGCCGATTCAGATTGATTGGGCACCAGTTGCATGATGTTGCGAAGAATTGGTGGCTCACGACGAAGAGGGCTTTGGAGCATCGAGGTACAGTCATTACTTGGAAAATCTTCAAGACTGAATTTTATCAAAGATTTTTCCCAGTATCGTACAGGAAAGACAAGGTGACAGAATTTGCTAATCTGAGACAGGATCAGTTGAATATTGAAGAATATGTGGCCAAGTTCTCTACCTTGTTACGTTTTGCTCCGCATGTTGCTGAGAATGATGAAGCTATTGCTGATCAGTTCATCAACGGATTGAATCCTGAGATTTTTACACTGGTGAATATCGGACGACCGAATAATTTTGCTGACGCCCTGAGCAGAGCAAAAAGAGCGGAAGCCGGCCTGATTAGGCAGAAAGGAGCTTCGTATGTTCCTCCAATACCGAAACAGCAACAATCTCCCACTCAGTTCCACCAACCCTCTCCTAGATTTGAGAGTGGTAGTAGTAGCAGTGGAAAGAAAGATTATATGAAAGCTCGAGGGAAACAGTTCAAGAAGCCTGGTAGTAGTTCATCTAGCTCTAGTGGTTCCCGACAGAGCCAGAGTTTTACAGGGATCTATTGCAGAACTTGTGGAGGGAGACATCCCACCGAGCAATGACAAGGAGTATTTGGTAGTTGCCGCATCTGCAGACAGCAGGGACATTTTGCTAGGGTCTGTCCACAACGAAGTTCTCAAGGATCCCAGGGAGCAGAATCATCTGGATCAGTGGCACAGCCTGATAGACGATCATCTGCTGTACACTCCTTCCTGCCACCGACTACCACTCAGTCACAGCAGAGGCCAGGAGGAAGCCAGACTGTTAGCCAGCCTCCGAGACAGCAGGCCAGAGTATTCACTTTGACTGAAGAACAGGCGCATGAAGCACCAGATGATGTTGTTGCAGGTAACTGTTCTTTATGTGGTTATCCTGCTTACGTATTGATTGATACGGGTGCATCCCACAATTTTATTTCGGAAAGATTTGCATTGATTCATGCATTGCCTGTTGAATCATTATCTGCTGTAGTATCTGTCTCTTCACTTTTGCGGAGAGGTCTTGTATCAGTGACGTCTGTTAGACATTGTATGCTACAATATGATGGGCATGAGATTGAGTTAGATTGTATTGTACTTGGGTTGTCTGATTTTGACTGCATTATTGGTATAGATATGCTGACCAAGTACAGAGCTACCGTAGATTGTTTCCAAAAGATCGTGAGATTCAGACCTGAGATGGATGATGAATGGAAATTTTACGGTAAGGGTTCTAGATCTAGAATTCCTTTGATATCTACATTATATATGACTCGATTGGTACAGAAAGGAGCAGAGGGGTTCCTTGTGTATTCAGTAGACGTACTGAAATCGAGCCCATCATTTGCTGATTTGCCAGTGGTATGTGAGTTTGCTGATGTCTTCCCAGATGAGATTCCGGGTTTGCCTCCAGTCAGAGAGATAGACTTCAGCATTGAATTGGTACCAGGTACAGTTTCGATTTCTAGAGCTCCGTACAGAATGGCACCGATTGAATTGAAAGAAATGAAAAAGCAGTTAAAAGATTTACTGGCCAAGGGTTACATTAGACCGAGTGTTTCTCCTTGGGGTGCTCCAGTACTGTTTGTAAGAAAGAAGGATGGTTCAATGAGACTCTGCATTGACTATCGGCAACTGAACAAGGCTACGATAAAGAACAAATACCCTTTGCCTCGTATCGATGATTTATTTGATCAGTTGCAGGGTTTTTCTGTTTATTCCAAGATCGATATGAGATCTGGATATCATCAGTTGAGAGTCAGAGACTCTGATATATCGAAGACAACTTTCAGAACTAGGTATGGCCATTATGAGTTTATTGTCATGCCGTTTGGTTTAACCAATGCTCCAGCTGTATTTATGGGTTTGATGAACCGTGTATTTCAGAAGTATCTCGATGATTTTGTGATTATTTTATTGATGATATTCTGATTTACTCCAAGAATATGATTGATCATGCTGAGCATCTGAGAGCTGTATTGAGAATTCTGAGAAAAGAGAAATTGTATGCAAAGCTGTCTAAATGTGAATTCTGGCTGAAACAAGTTGTATTTCTGGGTCACATTATATATGGAGATGGTATTTCTGTTGATCCTAGCAAAGTTGAGGCAGTGATCAGTTGGCCTAGACCGACTTCAGTGCCAGAGATACGCAGTTTTATGGGTCTAGCAGGCTATTATTGACGATTTATTCAAGATTTTTCGAGCATTGCTAAGCCTATTACTCAGCTGACACAGAAGAATGCACCATTTGTTTGGTCTGAAGAGTGTGAGTCCAGTTTCCTAGAATTGAAGAAGAGATTGACCAGTGCTCCAGTGTTGACTATTCCGTCAGGTACTGGTGATTTTGTCGTTTATTGTGATGCTTCCCACAGAGGATTGAGTTGTGTTTTGATGCAGCGAGGATACGTTATTGCCTATGCCTCGAGACAATTGAAGCCACATGAGTCTCGTTACCCAATTCATGATCTTGAATTGACAGCCATTGTCTTTGCATTGAAGATATGGCGACACTATCTATACGGTGAGAAGTTTGAGATTTATTCTGATCACAAGAGTCTGAAATATCTATTTTCACAGTCAGAACTGAATATGAGGCAACGAAGATGGCTTGATTTACTGAAAGATTTTGATTGTGAAATCAAATACTATCCGGGAAAGTCGAATGCAGCAGCTGATGCACTGAGTCGAAAGGTATGTTCTTTGTCCTTATCGACGATTGGTGTCTCGAATTCGATTGAAGACTGCTGCCTTTCTGGATTGATATTTGAGACAGATTGTAAACCATTGAGATTTTATGCTATTCAAGTTGAACCAGAGCTGATTTTGAGAATTAAAGAAGCTCAGAAAGTTGATCAGAATGTGCAGAACTCGATTTCGATGATCAGAGCAGGGCATCGATCAGAATATCAGGTACGTGATAATGTACTGTATGTGAATAATCTTCTAGTTGTGCCATATATTTCAGATTTGAAACGACATATATTGTCAGAAGCGCACATTAGTCGATTCAGTATTCATCCTGGTGGCAGAAAGATGTATAATGATTTGAAAAGACAGTTTTGGTGGAAACAGATGAAGGCAGATATTGCAGAGTTTGTATCAAAATGTCTGAATTGCTAACATGTGAAAGCCGAAAGAAAGAAACCAGGAGGTCTATTACATAGCTTGTCTAATCCTGAATGGAAATGGGATAACATTTCTATGGATTTTGTGACGAAGCTACCACGTTCCTCCAGAGATTGTGATGCGATTTGGGTTGTGATTGACATATTGACCAAATCAGCATGTTTTATTCCGTACAAGATGACGTACAGACATGACCAGATGGCAAAGATTGATGTCAGAGAAGTAGTCAGATTGCATGGAGTGCCGAAGTCGATTGTATCAGACCGTGATCCTCGGTTTACTTCGTACTTTTGGCACAGTTTGCAGCAAGCTCTAGGTACTAAATTGAATTTGAGTACCGCATATCATCCACAGACTGACGGACAGTCAGAGCGGATTACCCAAATACTAGAAGATATGCTGAGAGCTGTAGTGCTAGATTTTGGCACTAGTTGGCAAGATTCTTTGCCACTTTGTGAATTTTCGTACAACAACAGCTATCAGACGAGTATAGAGATGGCTCCATTTGAAGCGTTGTATGGCGAGAGGTGCAGATCCCCTCTTTATTGGGATGATATTTCTGAGGTACCTGAGATTGGGTCTGATATGATTCGAGTGATAACTGAGAAAGTGAAGCTGATTCGACAGAGAATGAGAACAGCTCAAGACAGACAGGTCAAATATGCCAATGTTCGTCATCGATCGTTGGTATTTGAGGCAGGAGATAGAGTATTTCTGAAGATTTCTCCTTTCAGAGGCGTTGTCAGATTTGGCAAGAAAAGGAAGTTATCTCCACGATATGTCGGTCCATATGAGATTCTCGAGAAGATAGGAGATCGTGCCTATCGACTCGCCTTACCACCTTCTCTATCTTGAATACATGATGTCTTTTATGTATCTTTATTGCGAAAGTATCTTCCTCATGCATCTCATATTCTTCAGCCAGACGAGGCAGAACTTGATGAGACACTGAGTTATTTTAAGAAGCCGATTCAGATTCTTGATCGTAAAGAAAAGCAGCTCAAAACGAAGACTATTCCGCTTGTGAAGGTTCAGTGGAGTCGTCATGGCATTGAAGAAGCTACCTGGGAGACAGAATCAGACATGAGACAGAAATTCCCAGAGTTATTTCATTGATGTGAGTTTTTTTTAGCTTCTGTATATCTCCTTCTTGTATCTGATTTGATTGCTTGCGAATTCGGGGACGAAATCAGATCTTAGAGGGGGAGAAATGTAATGCCCGAGAATTTTGTTATTGTAATCTGAAATGATTTATTGATAATTGATGTGATTATAGACGGAAAATATCAAATCGGGAAAGACAAAAGAAGACTTGAATTATGTGCGAGGACTGAATCCCTCGCGCATATGCGCGACCGAGCAGGGCGCATATGCGTGAGTATGGCAGAGAACCTCACGCATATGCGCGAGTATGGCAGAGAACCTCGCGCATATGCGTCGGAAGGGGACGCGCATATGCGCGAGTTGAGGATATGAAGAAGGCCGAGACCAGTAGGTCTCACGCATATGCGCCGAGGAGGGTCGCGCATATGCGCGAGACGTGCAGAACATACATGAAGCCACTTGGCCTTCCCATGCATAATATATATATCAAACAATTGCATTCCTTCATATTCAGTTGGAAGAAAACTGAGAGAAGTCCATGGAGAAAATTCAAGTTATTGATCATAGAATTTGATTTACGCAAAATCCGTTCGTCCGAATTTCAATCCGAGTTCAGTATCGTGTTTATATCTACGAGAGCTTCAACTGGACGTAAGTTTTCTTATGTTTTGATATGATTTGAAAATATGATATGGAAGAAATCCTGATATGACTGATATTATCTGTTCCTGAGATTGTTGTAATTGTATAATCGAAACCAGATCGAAGAACGGATACCGTATGAATTTGTTATCATTTTTAGATTGAATTTGATTGAAATTATACAGATTTGATATTAGATTGAGTTTGTTATCGATTATGAGTTGTTGAGATTAATATCTGCTGATATTGTATTGCTGGGTATATCGAGATTGCGCAGTTATGCCGTCGAAACAGAATTAGATTGAGTTCTGATTATATCCAGTATTGATTTCGGTTGTATATTGATATTGTACTCCTCAATATTGTCATTGCCAGATTGAGTATTGACAGATTCGAATTCGAGACTTCTACTTCGTCAGAACGACAAAAGAAATGTATAAATTAATGTCGAACCGGGAAGATACGACTCGAGTTAGATCTGACTTGAGTTTCCCAAAAACCATATACTTTATTTATTGCATTGATGTTTGCAATTCATGTGATTGATATGCTTAGTCTATTGATTTATAGTAAAGCATGTATAGAGTTCGGGCAGATGTGCCTATTCTTTGGCAGAGCCGCCAAGACACTGGACTTTTGGTGTATCGATTTTGCTTAGAAGTAGATCGACTTCTATTGCTGATATTCGATACAGAATGCCAAAGTCTGAGTTAGACCGGGATCCCTAGATTAGAGAAGAGTCGAGTCTGAGATTATGAGTCAAGAGTTTGATTTACAGTTTTATATCGATTCATGTGTTTCAGATTGTGATACATGTTATTGATATCTGTTTCATACTTTTATATCTGTTTATATGATTGCATGTATACGTTGTTTATATTGAGAATATATTTCTCACCGAAGTTATCCGGCTGTTGTTGTGTTTGTATGTGTGCATGACAACATGTGGGACATGATCAGGGTCAAGAACAGGATGAGAGATAAAGATTAGCGTGGAGATCCGGACTTAGAAGTAGATTTGATTTTCAGCACTTGATGTAGTGGTTGAACACTAGTTGATCTAAACATATGTTGTACAAGACTTGTACTTTACTTTCGATGTTTATATCAGATTGATTATTATATGTTGCGCACTCAGGTATTTTTAAAAAAAAATTTAGATCCAGATTAATTAACTGATCCTAATGATGATTAAGAAAATGAATTATGTTCGGGTCCCCACATATTATCTATACAAGGAAAAACACTTTCCATTCATTGGTTATTAGAGGCATCCTGAAAAAGTCCAGGTCATAATATGACTTTCAAATTAAATTTCAAATCAGTGGATGTCGTCAAAAAGAGTGACGATGCCAAGATTGAGCCTCGAGATGTAACTCTAAAAGTTTACCGTTCAACAGAAAACAAAAAAAGAAGGAAAGTCAAAATTAAATAAGCAAATGACAAAATAACAATAGTGATACCAAAATACAAAGCGTAAAGTATGTCAAAAGACATAAGAAACAAGGGAAATTTAGTAAACAAAGAATGAAAAATCGTCTCAGAATAATAAAAATTTCAATGAATAAATAACAAATCATCGTAAACGAAACACACGAATCAAGTATTTAAAGTCAGAGGATAGAAATCCATCTTATAATGTCTACATACAAATAATAAATGACGTAAAAGATGAACACATATCTATAAAGCAAATCTAAAATGTAAATTAATTCTTTTACTTGTATGGTTTCTATTTTCAAGAAATGACTTTCACTTCGACGTTATAGTCCAATTATTTATGGGTAATTTTGATTTACAATCATGTTTCAAAAAAAAATTAGAGGAAAAAAAGGAAGGAATGAAGAGAATTAAGAATCAAGAAATAATTATATTTTTTATTTTTTGAAATACATCACATTTTCTCAAAATTTTTATCAAATAAATGATATTAAACAATTCTATCAATTTACAACTCAATATTCCACTTCAACATATAAAGGATAATAAATATATATACATTTTTAGTTGAATAAAAAGCAAAAAATCTAATTTGAAATATTGAAAAAAAAAGTTAAAACATAGAGAAACTATAAGAGTCATACATAGTTTCTTTAAATAATATTGACTTAACACAATGATAATAGAAAATAAATTAAGCAACTTTACATATCAAATATCGGGGGAAAACGATTTGAACACATGTTATATAAAGTTCAATTGTTCGAAAAAAATGAAGAAACAAAGCAATATGTGTTGAGGAATCTGTATTGATTGACAAAAAAACTGATAAAAATTACATGAATCATAATATGAAATTATTATAAAATGAGAAAACATGATCGAATATATGTGCATTATAAGAATAATAGTAGTTGTATAAACAAACCAAGAAAATTTTTGTCAATCAAATATTACTTATCTGAATGAAATAAATATGATTTTAAATAAATTTAATGCTAATTAAGTGTATTAATTAGAAATATTGTGAAATAAAATAATATAAATAATTATATAAGAGAATTACGAAACTTGAAATATTTGTGATCAATAATTTTCCTTGAATATGTTACTATATTTCAGTTGACTCGAATTTAAATGACAATAATAGATATTGAATTTCTAAACATTTAAAAAAATACATAAACTAAAATAATAAGAAGACATATACAAATTTAAATATATTATTATCAATATAAAAATCTATGTACCCAACAAATAAAAGTAGATGAATAAAAACTAAAAAACACACACTAGTTATACGTAGATCAATCACAGCAATAAACATTAGATTCACACTAATATGATTTCGTTCATTTTGATGTTTTTGTGAAATAGAAATACATTAACTCATTTTATTCAAAAACGCTCAACACTTCACATGATAATAAAAATAATGAATTTTGTCTAAAAAAAATTATTTGAGTTAAAACTTTAAATTAAAACTATATAATATTTAAATTTGGTTGTTTTTTAACATAACCAAAGTCGGAAAACTTCCAAATCTCCAAAGTAACACATATAATAAAAAAAATTGAACTTCGAGACTCGAGATGTAATTATAAAATTAAACCGTCCAACCTAAAACGCAGAAAGAAGAAAATTCAAAGTTAAATATCCGACAAATGGCAAAATTACAAAAGTACAACATATAAGTAAAAGCAATATATATAAGTAGATCGACTCATCAAGTTTTCATTTAAATAAGATCCATACAAGGAAAATCACTTGTCATTCGTTGGTTATTAATGGTATCTCGAAAACGTTCGGCTTGAAATATGACTTTCAAATTAAGTTTGAATTAGTGGATGCTACCAAAAAGAGTTGCGATTCAATAAGTCAAATTAAGTTTGAATTAGTGGATGCTACCAAAAAGAGTTGCGATACAAATATTGAACCTCGAGATGTTACCTTGAAATTAAACCGTCCAACTTAAAACAAAGAAATTAAAAAAGTCAAAGTTAAATTGACAAATAACAAAATAATCATAACATAAAACAAACAAGAAAAATAAATATAAAATATGAAGATAATGTAATAAATAAACTATGAAAACTCACCATTTTAGAATAATAATAATAATAATAGAATTTAAATAGACAATAGATTTGTATTTTCGTTTTGACTTCTCGAATCTTCTGAGCATCAAGTTGCCAAAAAGAAACAAAGCTGAAAAAGGGCAGTGAATACCTATATATGTATCCTTTGACAAATTGTGGAGAAGTGATTTTAGTCAAACACCGATTAATAGAATTTTTTATGGATATTTTTATTGCACCACTTTTCAAGGTTTAGTTTTATTCTTCCTTTACCGATACATTAATTTATTGCTGAGTTTTTTTTAATAGAATGGAATGAAATCTGATTTTTTTTTCCAATTTTTTATTTAAATAAAAGAATTTGAAACAAAGTGATGTTTTATCCAAGAAACTCCCTCGTGACATACAAGTCACAACCAATCAACTAGATAAGAAGTGGAAATGATTATTTTCCTTTGATTTGCATCAAACATGATGTTAACTAATTGAAAGGGATAATGCTTGTATGTGTTTGTTGCCCATGCCATTATGTTGCAAGAGTTTTGTAACGTCTTAGATTCGACGGCTATCTCAAGATAGTCTTTTCAGTGTGTTTATATCACCACTCACATGTATCTTAGGAAACTTCACCCATCCCAGAATTGGAAAAATTTCTATGGGGTCGGGTCACCCTTCCCAGAATTACTACAAGTCAATCATGCTAAATTTTGAAGTTCGTGTGTGATTAATTTTTGAAAAGAAGATTGTGAGAACCTGAAATTCCAGCAGTAGCAGCAACTTAGATTTCGGAAGATGATATTTTTCCAGCAGACAAAAATCCAGCAGACAGAATCCAGCAGCAGAAGAGTTCAGTAGCGAGATTCTAGCAGATAGCTACTGGTTCTGCTCAGGACTTGTAACTAAAGCATTTAACATGGAATAAAGGCTGTTAATGGCAGATTATGGTCATTAATTGGAAGGCTAACAGTCAGATTTTGGCCTATAAATAGCACCCTCAATCTCTGAATTGATGTTACCAAAATCTTGAGTTATCACTTGAAATTAGAGCTAAGAGAGTGCATTTTTCGAAGCTGAAAAATCCAGTAGCGAGGCAAGCAGATTTCCAGACTTCAACCGAAAAACTCTAGCAAATTACGGTAAGTGGGCTTATATATAAATATCTTGAAATCCGTTTGATAATTCAGTTTTAAAGTTCAGTTTCTGTATGTTTGATTTTTGATTTTGAAGCACTGAAACTCCCTAGTGAACTAATGGTATGAATATATATTCTGAACATTTCTGAATTCTGATTCTGATTCTGGCCTCACCCCTTAGAGGAGAGAACATATAGGGGACTGATATCAGTTTAGCCATGAAATTCACTAACGTGTTCAATGCTTACTAATTCTGATTTCTGTTCTGAAACCTGTGATATCTGAATTACGATTACTGTTCTGAAAATAAGAATTTTTCTGTACATTATTGTATTACTGTTTCTGTAAAATGGTTTTTGAAAACTGGGAGTTATTCCCGCCCCTGCTTACTGAGTGACAATCATATCACTCACCCACCAAACCCATCTTAGATAAGAACGAGGAAGAAATATTAGAAGAAGAAGAGCAGATCCAGTTCTGGGGCTGGTGAAGAAAATTATTGTTTTCAGTTTATGTTTATGTTAATTCCGCTGTATCTGTTAAGACACTGTTATGTCTGGTTTACATTTCCGATGTAAAACATCAGTATTCGAGTTGTAACAGACAATTGATTTATTTCGTATTATGAATAAAAGACTGGTTTCTGAATTCTGTACTCTGAGGCTGGTTGTTTTCGAATGTAAATTTGAGAGCAACGCCGATGTCAACCAACCCCCGTCCCGGGGCGTGACAAAGATGCACATTTTTTATACGAGTAATACATATCAAATCTTTTAAGCTATTCTAGACTCCACAGTCCTATACTTGAATGAGATCAGTTCGTTCATGTTGCCTTCATCTAGATGTCTGCCAGGAACCACTCATTTTTCGTGCAACTTCATGACACCGACGATCACCTCTTGCCATCTTCGGCTCCGAGTGTCACAAAATAAATTATTAGATATATATGGGCTTGGCATTTGTGCTAGGAGTTCCTAAAAGATCCAAATTTGAGGAAAACCCATAATTTTTTTTAGGGTGAATATGCTGCATACATTCATTGGAAAGGCGAAGCATAGAAACAACCGTAGATACCAAAATGACACTAAAAAATCTACACTTGTACGAGACCGACTCATCAAGAAATTAGTCAGATCAAGAACGATGAGGACTGGTCGATGTTGGTAGGTGGGTAAAAACTAGAACGGGGCCAGATCGGTGTAGCCATAAACAAACTGATGGATTATTGTCGGTATTTCGGGGAAAAAGCCGGCAAAATATATAATTGGAGAACAAATTTATTCGATGACAACAATACAAGAAAACCCTTCTGCCAGCGCCGATAAAACCTAACAAAGTGATGAACTATTGCAGGAATTTCGGCAAATAAGCTGGAAAATGCATAATCGGAGAACATATTTATTCGATGACAGCAGTACAATCACGCATTATACGAAAACACTCGAACTGTTAAAGCTTGGAAAAATCGAAAAGACACAAACATACGGAAATTTATTCTTAAGTGATCACGAACATAGGAAGAAGGGCTGCATGCGTTTAGTTTGGGGCGATGCTTCAATCGGTGCAGCAGCGATACATAACATACTGATCCATTGTCTTCCCGCATTCTGAGCAAACGATACGCTCAGATACGTAGCCGGCATACCCTGGAAGAATCAGGCGGTTGCAGTGCTGCTCTGTGGCTGTGCGCACCCCTCGTGTTTCCTCGTCGAGAACTCCCACAAACTTGTCAGCATGATCGACCCTGTATGCCCATTGAGTGTGATTGTCCATAACAGTCAGCAGAATATCGCCATTTCCCTTCATCAACTCGTAATTGCCTCGGCTAAAAACAGCCCACCCCACTTCGCTGCCGTCGAACGTGAGCATGTTCAGGATCTCCTGCATCACGGTGTCGGAATCGAAAGACGACCCGAGTCGTTTCTTGGAGTTCAACATGCTCATCAGTCTCGTCCAGAAGAACCAAATGTAGTCGTTGTAGCTATCGAGAGGGAACGTGTGGCTCAGTTTCTCCCTCACGATGACATCGTGGCAGCGGCGGACTTTTTCTTTCGGGTTGCTTTTCCCCACGTAGAGCATTTCCAGATTGATGCGCATTGCGGCTGCTGCTGTTCGGGTGGATTGGGTGAATCTACGGACCCATTCGATGTCCTCTCCTCCGTACAGGCATATGATCTTGTTATCCCTTATCTGTGAATGAATGAGATTTTTTTTAAAAAAAATTCAGGATTTTATTGATCAGAGTGGTCGAATTAGTGTTGGTGAAGGGCTGCTTACCCAATCTGTAAAACGTGGATCTATGGCATCCGCAAGTAATTCCAGGTTCCAGGTGCTTTCTGCCCATAGAGTCATTTCTCTTTGCTTAGTAAAAGGGAAGCCATTGCTCCCCCAAATCCACATCATCGGTAAGGCGTCAAGATTAGATAGTTTTGCTTGTGGATCCAGGACAACAAGCATTGGCCTGTGTGTGAAATTCCAGACTTCTCGGATGTATCTTACTGCCACCGGCTCGATGAATGAAGGGTGCTCCACTGAATGCCAAGGCATCAAGTTTTGCAGGTTCCGGTATTCTGTATCTTGAAATGAGGCCATTGAAGTTGAAGAATCGACTATGGGGAGCCAAAGAACCTCGTATTCTTGCCTCGTTGGGTGTTGATTGTAAATTGAATGGAGAATGTTGAGCTCTTCGTGAGGAATGTCGAGGTCAGTGATCAACAATAGTACATGCTTGGACCTCAATATATCGAGTTTCTCCTGTCAGTTCGAGAAATCAAGAAATTCAGTCATTTAATTTAAGGGCTGTTTGGAAAATATCACGAAAACTTGTCAACTGAAAATCAGGAACTTACGTTAATCTTTTTGAGACCATGAAAGAGTGATTTCTGATCTTCTTTAGCACGAAACATCGCTTTGAACACCTTCATGTTATCAATATGCACTGCCTCCATGAGTTTCTTGAATGCAATGTACGCATCTTCTCCTCTCTTCCTCTCTGCAGAATCATAAGATCAAGATATATAGTGGGAATCTGTTACATAATTCATGTGCTGTAGACTGGTATAGATTGTGTTATAAGTAAAACTCACCGATTAAGTCCTTACAGATCTTCAATTGCGTTTGCAAGTGTTCCAGCATCACTGAAAGCTTATGAGCCATGTTTAATATCTCCCAGGACTCAGCAGTTGAAGTAAGGTACCTGATCAACAACAAATACATAGTTTTTGTTGATCGATGTTATAAATTACTACTTTCAAATGAAAAGGCAAGGTTTCTTTGAGTTTATTTTAATTATCGCCTTTTGATGTATAATGTAAAATATCGGTTAAAACCAGATGTATATATATTATATGCATACTCGTGACCGCTGCCGATGAGGTTCAGAAGTAGAGAGGCACAGGCAAGAAGACTCCTGATGATCCAGTATGCAGCTGAAGGAATATGAGCGGTAGCAGCTGCCATTTCTGCTGACTCATTGCTTATGTACTGAGAGGGAAGCTCCTTGAACTCTATAAGACAGTGTGTTACCTTCAGAGCTGTGGATAAAAGCTCGAAAACAGACTCGAACTTCTTTCTTAAATCAGGGGACTGCTGCATTGTCTCCGGCAAATCTTTGAGACTTGCTATGTTCTTGGCGAGTGGATCTTTTGTCTGAAGCTGTAAGACTAGCCAAAACTCCCCATAGTTGATGGCAAAAGCAGCAAAGGTGATGACAACTTTGGCGTCCCACGAGTAATACGACAGAGATCTGAGGAAATCCATTGTTACGGAATGAGCTTCTGCTCCAGCAGCACATTTGCAAACTATCTGTAGCATCATAAACACGTTATTTCGGGTTTAGCAAGCATAGATGAATGGTCCTTAGATTATCTGATACACATATATACCTCACTGCAAATCTTGTTAATGGGAAATGCAAGTGCTTTGACAATATCTAAGTCCCTGTAAGCACTGTCGTAGGCCTTGTCATCCAACGTAGAACTGAGGTACATCTTATCATCCAACGTAGAACCGTAGTATGCCTTGTCTTCCTTTGTATCAAAATGACGTTGAACTTGAGTTCCCTGAATCTGCATAAAACATTAAAAAAAAAAAGAAGCACTCTCCATGTGAATACGAAACTCAGTTCTTGTACTAAAAATGAAGAACTATGACATATGGATAGCATGGCCACGTACTGGAGCAATACTGTGATCAGTAGTAGTCAAGGGCTTCGAAAGACGAAAGATATCCTCGACTATGGCAAGAACCGGTTTCACATCAAAGTCTTCACAGGCCAAACTATGAGTGGCCACAATTTGCTTGCTCAGGGCACTCTCATCTGAAGATATAGAGAGGCGATTTGGATTTGGCTTCAACATCGTGTGGCCGCCCTTGGCACTCACCGTTGCACGTGGTACTGGGAGAGGATTGTAAGTGCCATGATCCTGTTCATGGCTCTGCTTCAAACTAGGATCAGTTGTGAAATTCTGCACCAACCCACCACTCAAAACTGGATCTTTTTGAGGCACCGCCGTTTCAGTGATCGGTGGGCGACTCTTAGTAACCGGAGGCAACACTTGGTAATTCGCCATTTCAGGAGGCTGTATTTGGAAGAGATATGTATGTGTTGATTGGGAATTGCTTGTGTGATGCAGAGTTTTCCTCCAGGCTTATATAGATGAGCAGAATGGGATTTTCCTTAAACAGGGAAAGTTGAAGACCGGGAGAATAAAGCTAAGTTCCTTGCTTCCAATGTGTTCTTAATCATATATGATCCCAAATCATTTGCTTCACAGTAAAAAGATCACCACTTTCGGAAATCAAAATATTTAGGACCTTTGTTTTTTATTAATCAAAGCAATCATGGGATGCATTATTTTTCATCTTCATATCTTCTCCTTGCAGATTTTTTTCCTGCAAATGCATGCATTTACTTGCTTCAAGTTTTATGTGTAGTTTTTAAATATATACACAGTTGAAATCCATCGTGTTGTTCCTCTGTCATGTTTCTTGAATTCCAGGATCCGCCCCCATCCGATCCCTTCGTCCCTCAGGGAAGGATCGACGAAATTCATCGACGAGAGGCTGAAAGGAATTTTATTCCTTGATATATTTTCCTTTTTTATCTTTAATATTTTGCCTTTCTAGACATGAGGATAATCTCGAAATTGATGATATGATCTCTTATAAATTCAATATGTGATATAAGACTATATTTTGATATGACTCGTAATATCTTTAAGATATGATATCATAATATCTTTAAGATATGATATCACAATATCTTTAAGATATTATCCTTGTTTTAAAAAGAGTTTGTTTCCTAATGAAATTGGTTTTTCTATGTTAAATAGGACTCAAAGGAGAAGAAACAAAAGGGTGAGAGAGTGACGATACAGAGCAAAAACTTTCGGAGAGACAGAGATGCATTTGTACGAAGAAAAGGTTTTCTGATTGAAGCCATCTCGTGATTGATAACTTGTTGCTGTGAAGTGCTGCCAACATCCGAAGACAACACCTAATCACCGTGTTGATTAGTGTGTGGAGTTTTGAAGATTTTTTTCACTTCTCAGTTGATGCATCCTATGTATTTTGATTATACGGTTTGTTAGAGGTTTAGGATGCAATTTGTTACTCGCCTTAATAAGGGAGTTGTTTTATTCTTTCACTAGTATTGGTTTTTGTAAACTTACAAGTTTTTCTAGTGAATTATTTTGCCCTGAGGCACCGCACAAGTATTTTATACTTGTGCATAATTTACATCTCGTATCTCGTATTATTATCATTATTCCAGCTACGTGTAGGTGTGTTAAAATCATAATTTCCGCTGCATGTTGTCGTGGGTGTTACAACACCTACGCACAACACCTACATTCTGATACACACAACACTCACTCTCAACTCACACATACACTGTGGAAACAGAACTTTCAATTGGTATCAGAGCTTCCACTTGACGCTACTAAGCGAGATCATGTTTTGTTTTGTTTTCAGAGTGAAAAGGAATTATGGAAGGATCAACAAATACTGTTTTTAGGCCTCCCGTGTTGGATGGATCAAACTATGCATTGTGGAAAGTAAAGATGAGGGTTTTTATTAAATCCATTGAAGAAAGAGCTTGGCAACGTGTACTTGATGGTTGGAGTCTACCAAAACTCGAGGATGCTGATGGAGACACACGGCTCAAACCTGAAAGTACATGGACTGTCGATGAAGTGCAAACTTCAAACTTTATTTCCAAGGCTCTCAATGCTATATTTTCATCTGTTGACACAAGGATGTTTAATTTAATCACCACTTGTGTATGCGCCAAAGATGCTTGGGAGATACTCCAGAAGCACTGTGAAGGATCCGCAAGTGTGCGTAAAACTAGGCTAAGGATGGTGACATCAAAGTTCGAAAGTTTGAGAATGGAGGACAAGGAGTCTATTCTTGAGTATGATAGCCGGTTGAGACAACTTTCTAATGAAGCTCACAGTCTTGGAGATCCCATGTCTAATGAAAGATTGGTGAACAAAGTTTTAAGATCTCTACCTGAGAAATTTAATATCAAAGTTTGTGCAATTGAAGAATCTAAAGACACTTCAACAATCAACCTGGATGAATTAATGAGTTCCCTCAGAACTTTTGAGATGAATCTTGATTTACAAAAGAAGGATAAAGGGAAGACAATAGCCCTTGAAGTTTCAACTGACTCTTATGATGAAATCCTTCAAATATCTAAAGAAGTGAATGAATCTGATTTAGGTGAAGATTCTATCTCTCTAATTACTAAAAAATTCGGTGATTACTTGAAGAAAATGAGAGAGAAGAAGAAAATTAGACAAAAATCTGTGTTGCCCAATATCACCACTTCTGCAAAAGCTCAAAAGTTTACTCATATGAAAGGACAATTTCGACCAAAAACTGAATTGCAAATCCAATCAAATGTCAGAAATTTGGACTCAGTACAATGCAGAGAGTGTTCTGGATTTGGACACTATGCCAATGAGTGTGCCAATCGACTTCGAAGAAACAAAGGCATGGCTGTCACTTTGAGTGATGAAGAGTCTGATGATGATCAAGGATCAAGTGAATCTGAAAATCACACATCGTTATCTTCTGTGATCAAGGAAAAACGCTCAATGCAAATCAATCCTTTGGGTGTTGCCACAGGTGTTGCAATACCTGGCCGCAACACCTCTTCGAATTCAGTATGTCTTAAATCTACAACCCTTGCGGAGGCAAGTCAGTCTGAAACTCAAGAGGTAGATGATGATGAAGTCACTCTAGAAAGTGTGCAGACGATGTACGAAGAATTATATGAAGACTGGATCAAAAGAACTAAAGGAAATGCAATTCTCTCCAAAGAGAATGCTGAGTTAAAGTCACAAATTTCACGACTTGAAGCAATCTTAAGCAAGAAAGATTTGGAATTATGCAAAGTCAAAGAGGAACTTGGAGAAGCAACTCAGATTCTTGCCAAGATGAATTCAAGTTCATCCAAACTTGATTCACTTTTGATGATTGGACAAAATGACAAAGCTGGACTTGGTTATCCGAACAGTCTGTTCGAAATTGGAGAATCTTCCAATACTGAGAGAAAACCAACTGTTTTTGTCAAAGAAAGTGTTGAAACCTCAAATGCTACACAAACTGAAAAAGGTGCTCCATCTAAAAGGCAAATATCTACCAAGAAGTCCAAATCCAGAAAACGCCACTTTATCTGCCACTATTGTTTTAGACCTGGTCATATCAAACCCTACTGCTTTAAACTGAGAGATGATTACAAGAGATGGGAATCAGAACAGGTGTTGCCACAGGTGTTGTATAACACCCGACGCAACACTGCCAACAGAAAACCGACGATAAAAAGGGTTTGGGTGCCAAAGGCTAAGATTCAATGTTCCGTTATTTATACTTCATTAAAGACTAACATTGCAGGAATATGGTACTTTGACAGTGGCTGTTCGCGCCACATGACAGGTTCTAAAGACCATTTGATTGACTATGTTGAACTGAGGAGTGGTCATGTGACATATGGTGATGGTGCTAAAGGAAGAACTGCTGGCAAAGGAACCTTGAATGTTGATGGACTGCCTAATCTACACAATGTGCTTTATGTCGAAGGGCTTAACTCAAACTTAATAAGCATAAGTCAACTTTGTGATGACGGTTTGCATGTTAAGTTTGATAAAGACAATTGTGAAGTGTTTGATAATTCTAATACTCGTATTTTGACAGGTACAAGGTCTGCTGATAATTGCTATCAACTTGGAGAAGACTTAGCATGCAATCATTCAAAAGTAAGTGAACTAAACTTGTGGCATCAAAAATTGGGTCATGCAAACTTCAAGACATTAAAGAACCTTTGTAAGTACGATGCTGTGAGAGGTATGCCTAATTTATCCTCTGGAATTCCGTATGTTTGTGGTGCATGTCAAAAGGGTAAGCAAACACGTGTTCCCCATCAAGTGTTGCAACACTTTGGGACAACACGGTGTCTTGAACTCTTGCACATGGATCTTATGGGTCCAATGGAAGTGGAAAGTCTTGGAGGTAAGAAGTATTCATGCGTTTGTGTGGATGATTTCTCTCGCTTTACTTGGGTAAGATTTCTTAGAGAAAAATCCGATACATTTGATGTTTTCAAGAAATTACATGCTAAGATTACTAATCTACATAATCTGAGGGTTTGGTAAGATAAGGACTGACCATGGTAAAGAATTTGAAAACTCACACTTTATATCATTTTGTGAAAAGAGAGGGATAACTCATGAATTTTCGGCCCCTAAGACTACTCAACAAAATGGAATAGCCGAAAGAAAGAATAGGACACTGCAAGAAATGGCTAGAGTCATGTTAAGTTCAAAGAATATTTCAAAGAGATTTTGGGCCGAGGCCTTGAACACAGCATGTCATATTTCAAATCGTGTGTACTTAAGGAGTGGTTCTACTATGACATCCTATGAAATCATCATGGGAAAGAGGCCGAACCTTAAGTATTTTCATGTCTTTGGGTGTGTATGTTATGTTTTGAATGACCGAGACCATCTTGCAAAGTTTGACTCTAAAAGTGACAAATGTTTATTCGTTGGTTATTCATATAATAGTCGTGCCTATCGCGTGTATAATCTGAGAACAAGAACGACTATGGAGTCTATTAACGTTGTTTTTGATGATCTTGCAGATCTAACGGGAAAAACAATCGAGGATGATATTTATGGGCTGCTGAACGAAAGTGAGACACTGCCTAACACAGATGTTGCACCCGGTGTTGTGACACCGGAGACAACACCTGCACTGGCAGAATCAAATGATGAACTAGGAAAGTATACTGAGAATGATGACAGTGTAACCAATGAAGAGATTGATATTCCTAGCAAGGTTTAGAAAAATCATCCATCATCTCAGATCATTGGAGAAACATTTGGAGAAATGCAAACGAGAAGAAAGGAGAAGGTAGACTATCGCAAAATGATGGGACTAGTATGCATGACTTCCGTATACTCTCAAGTAAGTCACTCTTGTTTTGTTTCACTCATGGAACCCAAAAATATAAATGAAGCCTTAAAAGATGAATTTTGGGTTGATGCAATGCATGAGGAACTTGAACAATTTGTTAGGAATGATGTGTGGGATTTGGTTCCCAGACCCGATAATGTGAATGTTATTGGAACCAAATGGATCTTTAAAAACAAAACTGATGAATCTGGAATTGTTGTGAGAAATAAAGCTAGGCTAGTGGCTCAAGGGTATACTCAAATTGAAGGAATTGATTTTGATGAAACGTTTGCCCCTGTTGCCCGGATTGAATCGGTTAGACTTTTACTTGCTATTGCATGTTATATGGACATAAAATTATATCAAATGGATGTGAAAAGTGCCTTTTTGAATGGCATCTTGAAAGAAGAAGCTTATGTAAGCCAACCTAAAGGATTTGAAGATCCACACCACCCGAACCATGTCTACAAGTTGAAGAAAGCACTCTATGGACTTAAACAAGCTCCAAGAGCATGGTATGGAAGGCTTACTGAATATCTGCTTGACTTAGTCTTCAAACGAGGTGAGGTTGATAAAATCCTTTTTATTCAAAAATCGAAGCATGATATTCTTGTGTGTCAAATTTAAGTGGATGACATCATTTTTGGTGCTTCTTCTCAAAAGCATGTTGATGAATTTGTTAAATGCATGTCTACCACATTTGAAATAAGCATGGTAGGAGAATTAAGTTTCTTTCTTGGATTGCAAATTAAACAAATGCATGATGGTATCTTTCTATGTCAATCCAAGTATGCCAAGAATTTGGTGAAGAAATTTTCTACCGAGAACACTAAACACATGAAAACACCAATGGGGTCGACTGAAAAATTGTCCAAAGACGATGTTGCTGCAGGTGTTGACAACACCCAGTATCGCAGCATCATAGGCAGTCTTCTTTACTTAAGTGCAAGTCGTCCCGACATCATGTTTAGTGTTTGTTTGTGTGCTAGGTACCAGGCTGATCCTAAAGTCACTCATCTAAAGGCTGTCAAAAGAATTTTGCAATATATATCTGGAACAGTTGACTTAGGTTTATGGTACACCAAAGAAACAAACACCAATTTAGTGGGCTTTAGTGATGCTGACTGGGCTGGAAACTTAGATGATAGGAAAAGTACCACGGGTGGGTGTTTTTATCTTGGTAACAATTTGGTGTCATGGTATAGTAAAAAGAAAAATTGTGTATCTCTGTCCACTGCTGAATCTGAATATGTTGCAGCTGCTAGCTGTTGTTCACAACTTTTGTGGATGAATCAAATGATTAAAGACTATGGTTTCAACAGTGACACCTTAATTGTATACTGTGACAATTCAAGTGCAATTGATATTTCAAAAAATCCAGTACAACACTCTCGAACGAAACACATAGACATTAGACATCATTTTATTCGAGATTTGGTTGATAAGGGTACAATTCGAATGGAATTTGTTGGAACTGAGAACCAACTGGCTGATATCTTTACAAAACCATTGGATTTTGAGAGATTTTCCAATCTTAGGAAGTCTCTCAGCTTGTGTACACAATGATCACTCACGGATGTTGTCCTCGGTGTTACAACACCTGTGGACAACACCCAGCATGTATGTGCATTTTATTTTTAGGATGCTAGACATATTGCATACATCCTGCTTTGTGTGAAGCCTGTACAAGTGTAGGATACTGAATGGCGTGCTCTCAGTTGTGAATCAAACTTTCCATCAATATTCTCCAAAGAATGGTGTGTGCTCAATCTAAGTCATAAAGCTGTTGAGGATGATCGTGTACCACATGATCTTGTCCAATGTAGATAATGACTTAGAAAATTCTTGAGCAATATGGTGAAAAATAGAAAAGAGAATAAAATAGAACCAAAAAAAAATGTTTAGAAGAAAATGGAAAAAGCTACCTAGAGGAGTCCAATGAAGACCGTTCTTCTAGTGTGGGAGCTACCACTTCTAAGTCAAAATACAGATGGAAAAAGCTACCTAGAGGAGTCCTATGAAGACCGTTCTTCTACAGTGGGAGCTACCATGTCTGCATTAAAAATGTTCAAGAAAGTTTGAGTCCAACTTGTGAGTGTTGCCAAGAGGTGTTGCCAACACCTAAGCACAGACTGATCACAGTTTGATCACATGCGTGTGCATTTCATTTTTGATCATACTTTAGGCATAAATTTAAGTCATTCATACTGTTGTTTTGTGAATTCATCATGTCCAGTGGGCTACCAGTTTTTGATTCATGAAATTCGAAGAACACCCTAACCAACGTAATTTTGAAATATCTTGATTGCTAATTGTTTGTGGGGTTAATTCGATCTATTGCTGACTGGTTACTTGAAATAATAAGTACACTGGTTCAGAATGTTACCGTTGGAGAGGTGTGCTTAAATATTTAGGGATAAATAAGGAACAACTTTACGGCTTACTATTTTCCCTCATATTCTAAAATCTCTCCTACCCTAACTATTTGTTTTCTTTTTCGCGCAAAAGTATCTGTGTTCTTCGTAAATTTCTGTCTTCTTCGAACTTCCCTACTTTGCTATTCTCTATTTCGCAGATGGCTGGCTTTGATCCTCAAGACATTAGGAGTGAAATAGCTACGAGCATGGGCGACAAATCACCTAACACAACACCCACAGCCGCAACCGATGTTGTGGGCATGGAAATTGTGGGTGTACCAGAAGAACCAATCCCGCTGGAAATGATCGCTCCTGGTGAACCTGGGAACGAAATCACTGTCGAGAATCCCCCAAATTTTGAGGCCGTGAATAGAGCCTTTCCCCCTGCTCCTATGCGTCGTAAGTCAAAGAGACAAGCAGGGTTCGATCCTGACTTTGTCCCTACCAAGAAACCAAGGGCATCCACCGTCCCATTTATTCTGGACCCTGATTTCTCATCTGGAGACGACTCCAATGATGATGATTTTGAGTTGGTGGCTCGCCCCAAACCAACTGTTGCTGCTAAGGAATCTGGTTCTAATTCTGGTAGTCAAAAGCCAAACCCATTCACGGATTCTCATGAAGCTGCAGAAGAACAATCTCCTGGTGAACCTGAAGATGATGAACAATCTTTGGCAGAGTTTCTTGCTCAGCTCAAAGAAGATAAGGCCGCCCGAAAACAAATGGCTAAGGAGAATGAACCTGACTCAGAAATGATGAAGGAATTCGAGCAAAACCGGCCTGGTGCCTCTGATGACTCCTCCTCATCGTCTGTATCTGACTTTGAATCTGAGGAACAAGGTGATGATGCATCTGAGGACATTGACTCTGAATCTAGCGAGTCTTCTGAAGATGATGCTACTGATGTTGCTGCCGGTGTTGAGGTGGATGTTGACAACACCGAGCACAACATTGACTCTGCTGACTATGATGTGAGTAAGTCTTTTTCCCCCAAATTTTATTCTGAGGATGCCTTGGCATTATGGCCGCTGTTTGTTCAGAGAGAGCTGATTGAGGAGAAAAATATTGATGTTAATGCATATGGGAAATACAATTTGATTGAGTTTCTCAAGAACCGAAGGTTGCTATCCACAGTCACTACTGTTATGCCCTATTGTCGCCGTGTAGTGTTAGAATTCTACTGCAATCTCCTGGGCAGTGTTGGAGATGAGGAATCGGTGAAGTATGGGAGAGTGTTTGTTCGGGATCATATCTACAAGTTCTCCCCGTCGGTGATCAATGAATTCTACAACACTCCGGATCTTGAGGAAGCTGACGAGGATCTTGACATACATGCTGTCACCTCTGTGCTCACTGGAGGTGTGATCCAAGTATTCCCCGACTATCCCAAGAAGATGAGTGCTGCTAATCTCACGTTCTTCTACTCTGTCCTACATAAGACCTCCATTTGGAATTGGACCCCGTCAACAAATTCCACCACTGTGACCAGATCTCAAGCCCTGGTTTTGTTTAATATTGGCACTGGAAGGGCCTTTAATTTTGGGAGGTTGGTGTTCAGGACAGCATTACAATATGCTGAAGGGGACTTCAAGAAGACTAAGCTACCATATCCCTCACTGATCTATGGGATCTTGGAGTCTCAAGGGTTCATTAGGGACATTGATGAAGATCTCTGCCTTGTTAGAGACTCCCTGAAGATTTCTCCTGTGTATTTTAAAGGCAACAGACAGATTGATCTGCCATGGGTGACTTCCAGTGTTGCTCCGGATGTTGGCAACACTGATGATACAACATCTGAACATGTGCCTGAGACAGCTGAACAGCCACCTACAGATGTTCCTCCTACTGGTTATGTCACATTGTCTATCTCCTACATTCAAGCTCAGATTGCCTATGGTCGACAACAGATTGAAAATGCCAAGAAAACCATTGAACATTATGAAAATCAAGTGGCTGACTATGAGCTTCTGCTGGGTGAAAGTGCCCATTCTGGACAAAAAGGGGGAGTAGATACAGATATAGCTGGAACCAGTGGAGCAAAAATGGCTAATGATGATGGCAGTAATGAAGGATAATGAGATTTTGAGTTTTTTTTTCTCTCTTGATGGTTTTAGTATTTTAGTTGTCCTTTTATTCTCTCTGATCTTTGTCCCTCCTGATTAATGAACTATTTCGGTGTTATGATCTGAATGTTGCAACATCTAACATACAACACCTGTGTGAACTGTATTTTTCATCAGGGGAAGGCTTAACGGTAGAATTCAGGGGGAGTCAACTAAGGTTGGCTGAGTCACTGATTTGCTAACTCAGGGGGAGCTGAGATGTACAACCATTTTTGGGTTGTTTTGTCCAGAAAGGCAAAAGGGGGAGATTGAAAGGAATTTTATTCCTTGATATATTTTCCTTTTTTATCTTTAATATTTTGCCTTTCTAGACATGAGGATAATCTCGAAATTGATGATATGATCTCTTATAAATTCAATATGTGATATAAGACTATATTTTGATATGACTCGTGATATCTTTAAGATATGATATCATAATATCTTTAAGATATGATATCACAATATCTTTAAGATATTATCCTTATTTTAAAAAGAGTTTGTTTCCTAATGAAATTGGTTTTTCTATGTTAAATAGGACTCAAAGGAGAAGAAACAAAAGGGTGAGAGAGTGACGATACAGAGCAAAAACTTTCGGAGAGACAGGGATGCATTTGTACGAAGAAAAGGTTTTCTGATTGACGCCATCTCGTGATTGATAACTTGTTGCTGTGAAGTGCTGCCAACATCCGAAGACAACACCTAATCACCGTGTTGATTAGTGTGTGGAGTTTTGAAGATTTTTTTCACTTCTCAGTTGATGCATCCTATGTATCTTGGTTATACGGTTTGTTAGAGGTTTAGGATGCAATTTGTTACTCGCCTTAATAAGGGAGTTGTTTTATTCTTTCACTAGTATTGGTTTTTGTAAACTTACAAGTTTTTCTAGTGAATTATTTTGCCCTGAGGCATCGTACAAGTATTTTATACTTGTGCATAATTTACATCTCGTATCTCGTATTATTATCATTATTCCAGCTACGTGTAGGTGTGTTAAAATCATAATTTCCGCTGCATGTTGTCGTGGGTGTTACAACACCTACGCACAACACCTACATTCTGATACACACAACACTTACTCTCAACTCACACATACACTGTGGAAACAGAACTTTCAGAGGCAAAAGGAGACTAGCAGGGAATTTCATACTTACAAAGAAAGGCAGAATATGAATTTTTACAAAAACTACATATGAAATCTTAAAATTTTCTTTGTTGAATGGCTAAAGACCCCCCAACATGGGATATGCTGACCTTATAGAATGTAGCAGAGAGCATGTGAGCACAATACATATCTGATGTATTTTTACAGCAAATTAAAAGTTGGCAAAAACTTGTGTGAGACGGTTCGTATTTTGTGAGACAGATATCTTATTTAGGTCATCCATGAAAAAATATTACTTTTTATGTTAAGAGTATTACTTTTTATTGTGAATATCGGTAGGTTTGATCCGTCTCACAGATAAAGACTCGTGAGACCGTCTCATAAAAGACCTACTCATAAAAGTTTTACATGTAAATAATACTGGGAAAATACACTTTTAGTCCACATATTTTCCTAACGAAACATTTTTGGTCTTTAAACATTTCAACGTAACACTTTTAGTCCTCAAACTTTAAAAACAAACAACACAATTAGTCCTCACAATTAATTTTATGATTAAATTTAATTGTAGGGACTAATTTATGATATCCAATAAATTCTGGAGAAAGAAATGCATAACTAGTAATTAAAAATATTATGGAAAGATCAAGACCTTAAATAATCACAAATCCATCATATGAATTAACTTATTTTGTTATATATAAATAAAAAATCATTATCAATTTATATTAAAAAACTATATAATTTAGTATTTTTGGTTTTACATAAAAATAAATTTTAATATCACATTTTCAATGGATATTCCAATTATTTCTTGAATAATAATAAAAAAAATTCAATATCTTTGATACTAATCATCTGGATCCGATATCAATCTATTTAATTAATACTTTTGTTTAGAAAAACTATACCAAAATAAATAAAATTTTATTTTTGTTAAGATATCAAATATAAATATATAGAATATATAATTATGTGTATAAAATAAAAAATTTTGATAATAAATTTCAAAAAATAAAATAATGCTTACAGTAGAATAAATTAATCTTGAAACTTTATTTTTTTATTTTACATCAAAAACTAATAAAACATAAAAAAATAACTAATCCTTTATTCAAAAATTAACTTGATTACTTGACTAAAAAGTAATAAAATTCTAACGTAATTTCTTAATTTTAATAAATTCAAAAATTTTAATACTCTTAAACTAATATTTAAACAAAATTAAATTTATATTTATAAAAGAGTCGATAAAATTTAGCATCTCACCTAACAAAATTAATATTTATAAAATTATTTTGATAAAAAATAATCCATAATTGAGAGTTTCTATATTTATAAAAAGATTTATTATATAAGTTTCTAACTAAAAATTTATATCAATTTTGATATTTTTATCTTATTTTTCCCTTAGTTAGTAATTTATTAAAACAATTATTATTAATTTTTTAATATAATAAAATCATTATTATGTATATTTATATCATAGATATGTGATTATTTACCCTTTTTATCTTCACCACAATTTTAGTTTCTAAAATTTTTTGTTAATTTTTTCTCCCTAGAATATAATAAATAGCACAATTTAGTCTTACCTTTATATTAATTTAACCATAAAAATAACAGTGAAAAATAATTTTGTTACATTTTTAAAAGTTTAGAGACTAAAAGTATTGAGTTTAAATGTCTGCTAAAATTGTTTTATTAAGAAAATATGAGGACTAAAAGTTCATTTTCTCTCTATATAATACCAAAAAAATACCTTAAATTCTAACGTTTGATTCAAACGTTTGTCCTCGAACGACTTAACATCGGTTGCTTGCGGAATAAAGGAAAGTATCAGTGATGTCATGGATCTTACACCAGCAAAAGTCAGATGTAACAGTTAAATTCTAAGATTTATGAATCGAAATTTGGATAACAACTGATTCTTACATCCTTTTGTTCAATCAATGTAGCCTGCTTCCTTTCTTCACGCTTTGGTTCTTGAATAAGTACCAAAGTGTAATGTTCTTAAAGTGAAAAGTTCAAAGCACCTTATGTTTTGCTCTCACTTTTGCATGCAACTAAGTAAGTAATCTTTGATTCTCAAGTTTATGTTTTTGTGCCCTACTTGTCATCATAGAAGGTGCAGATAATTCAATATGCACACCCAATCTCATCTTTAATTTATAGCTACAAACCTTGTTTTCAACACATAATAAATCCAAATTTTTGGACTCATCAAAACAAAATAAATCCTCATCTTTAATATGTATATTCTATGGATAGTAAGAGAGAAGGGTTCTGTACAACCTATCCTGAGGATATTATGTTTAGAGTAAATTCAATGACCACACTACAAGAAATTTGCCATTCAGCAACACACATACGACAACGATTTTTCACTAAAGCCGTTGTCTTTTACTTTTTAACAACGGTTTTAGTGAAAATCGTTGTCGTATAGCATTTTTTTTAAGCGAAAGACAACAGTTTTTGGAAAACCGTTGTCTTTTTGGGGGGTCAAAGACAAAGATTTTTTATAAAAACTGTTGTCTTTGAGCGTTTTTTTAGGGTCAAAGACAACGGTTCTATAAACTTTTGTCTATTAGCGTGTTTTTTTTGGAGAAAACCGTTGTCAATTAGGTGTTTTCTAGACAAACAACAACGATTTTTTTAAACTGTTGCTATATTTAACGACGGTTTTAGCAAAACCTCGCTAAATTTAGCGACGATTTAATCAAAACTGTCGCAATTCTTAAATTGACGACGGTTCTGCTTAAACCGTAACTCAACTTAATCGTCGCTAATTTAAAAAAATTTAGCGACGGTTTAATCTAAACCGTCGCCATATATTTTTAAATTAGCGACGGTTTAATAATAACCATCGCTAATCGCGACTGTTTTTCTTATCCGTCGCAAATTGCGACAGTTTTTGCTTAACCATCGCTAATTGCGACGGATTCATAAAACCCCGTCACAAATAGCGATGGTATTTGACTAACTGTCATGCCCCGGGACGGGGGTTGGTTGACACCGACGTTGCTCTCAAATTTACATCCGAAAACAACAAGCCTCAGAAGTATAGAATTCAGAACCAATCTTTTATTCATAATACTCAATATTCAATGTCTGATACAACTCAATTCATAATGTTTTACAGCGGAAATGTAAAACCAGAAATAACGTCTTAACAAAAACAACGGAATAAACATAAACTAGCACTGATGAACAACGGTCTTCTTCACCAGCCCCAGAATTGAATCTGCTCTTCTTCTTCTAACTTTTCTTCCTCGTTCTTATCTGAGATGAGTTTGGTGGGTGAGTGATATGATTGTCACTCAATAAGTAGGGGCGGAAATAACTCCCAGTTTTCAAAAAACCATTTTTACAGAAACAGTAATACAATAATATACAGAAACTCTATTTTCAGAACATAAATCAGAATTCAGAAATCACAGGTTTCAGAACAGTAAACAGAATTAGTAAGCACTGAGCACGTTAGTGAATTTCATGGCTAAACTGATATAAGTCCCCTATATGTTCTCTTCTCTAAGGGGTGAGGCCAGAATCAGAATCAAAATTCAGAAATGTTCAGAATATATATTCCTACCATTAGTTCACTAGGGAGTTTCAGTGCTTCAAAATCATATATCATAATTAAACATACAGAAACTGTACTTTAAAACAGAATTATCAAACTGATTTCAAGATACTTATACATAAGCCCACTTACCGTAATTTGCTAGAAATTTCGGTTGCTGAAGTCTAGAATCTTCTTGTCTCGCTACTGGTTTTTACAGCTCGAAAATACACTCTCTTAGCTCAATTTTCAAGTGATAACTCAAGAATTGTGTAACAACAATTTCAGAGACTTGAGGGTGTTATTTATAGGCCAAATTCTGACTGTTAGCATCCCTATTAATGACTATAATCTGTCATTAACAAAATTTATTCCATGTTAATGCTTCAGTTACAAGTCTAAGCTGAATCAGTAATTGTCTGCTGGAATCTCATTCTTCTGCTGCTGGATTTTATCTGTTGTCTGCTGCTAGATTCTAATATGCTGGAATTCTATCTGCTGGAAAATATCAACTTCTGAAATATTAGCTTGATGCTGGAATTGTTAGCTTCTGCTGGAATTTTCATTTGCTACTTAATATTGCTAGCTGCTGGAAATATTAACTTCTGCTGGAGTTTTGCATTGCTGCTGAAATGCTGGAAATTCGGGTTCTCACACTAACCGTCGCTAATAGCGACAATTTACTATATTACCGTCGTTATACACCAAAAATCGTCGCAAATTGTCTATAAATATCCGCATTTTCGGTCTATTTTCCTCCACACCACTTCACAACACTTAAAATTTTTCTCTCTTAGACGATTTAAGTTTCGATTTAGGGTTAATTTTTTCGTACCAAGCTACCAAAATTATCAAGTTTCAAGAACACTTACGAAGTTTCAAAGTTAAAGGAAAACTGCTAATACACTAAGTCATAATTTACAAATTATTGTATCTGATTATTGAAGATCATTAAGTGCTAGGAATTCTTTGTAATTCATTTTATTTGAGAACATTCGTATTTTCTTTCTTTGTTAAGTTGAGTAGACTAAGAGTTTTAGTTTTGGCAGTATTATTTTCAAACTTAACTGGGTTTTTGCAAATTACTTATAAAGATCAAAGCCTTTTAGTGTGAGACTTCCCAAAAGAAAAAATGGGCAACGTAGAAGATTAAATTCTCTGAACATCCAAAAACAAAATTACGTACATTTTACTTTCTATCTACCATTCAGTTTATTTAGTCAAACCATTTTTTGAGGTGATTTAATCTGTCAGTTTGGCTTTTTTCCGCACATATTTTTTTAGCAAACTGTCACAATCGAAAATATCAAGTTCAGTTTTGAACCAGGTTGAATTAACTTTTGATAAAAAATAATTTTAGGAAATGTTTATTCAACTCCCTTTTCTACACACTTCAATCGATCCTATCAAGTGGTGTCAGGGCTATGTTTATTTAATTCTCTGAAAATTTTCTAAAAATAATTTCATTTAACAAGATCCCAATGTCTCCAGAGAAGAATTTGATGACTGATAAGGATGCATGCTCATTTAACTGCACAAGACGATGATATGTGATACATCATTACTTATAAATCAACGACAATTGTGAAAGTGAACAATGCTGTTGCTAAAATAACTAATGAGGCACCTTAGAAAATCGAAAAGCCGATAGATGAATGGACAAACGATGATAAGAAGAAAGCCAACCTCGATAATATGATTAAAGACATAATGTATAAAACTCTTGACAAGAATACTTTCAGAAAGATCAATATATATGCAAGACAACAAAGAAAATTTGGAAAAAAACTGATTCAATTGTACGAAGGAAATGAACAAATAAAAGAAAACAAACTCTCTGTTGCTATATAGAAGTTTGACAACATCAAAATGAAACAAGGAGAATCAATGTCTGAATTTGATGAACGAGTAAGTAACGTTATCTTTGAACTTTGTGCACTTGGAAAAATGTACAGTAACCGAGAAGTTATCCTAAAAGTGATGTGTGGTTTGCCCAAGGAATGAGATGTGAAAAATGGCAAGAATCTAAAGATTTGAACAAGATGAAGTTGCAAGAATTTTTTGAGGATTTAAAGGCGCACGAGTTTGAGTCGCAAACTAGAGAGGATGATCAGTCTACCTTTCAGTTGATTAAGGACTTAACAACAGTAAAACTTGAACCTTAAGTTTTGAGTGAGAACTCAGCCGAACGAGTAAGTGATGCCATACCACTATTTATGAAGAAGTTTGGAAAGTTTCTATGAAAGAATCAATGCAATTTTCAAAGCTCTCATCAAAGATCTTATCAGAAAAGGGAATCAACTGATGATTCCAATGCTTGTTTCAACTGTGGTAAAATTGGACATTTTATAGCCGACTGTACCAAAACAAAGAAGGATGACAAGAGAGCATTTGAGAAGGACAAAAATTCTTGATGGAAGTAGATCCAAATATGAGAAGCAATCTTTCAAAAAGAAGTATAAAGTGTTGGTGGCCGAGGAAAGCAAGTCAAAGTGGGCTGACTCAGACTCTGAGTCATCTGAACCGGAAAGCTCAAGCAGTTCGAGTGACGATGAGAAAGTGAAGTGCTTAATGGCAAATGATGCTGAGCTGGAATCTACAAGTGAACATATTTTGATTTTAATTCAACTGATCTCACAAGACATTATCTTGTCACTGCACTACATGAGATGGTAAATGAGTACCAAATACTTTATCTCTCATTCGAAGAAATTAAAGCTAAGCAAACTGAACTGCTAGAGAACAAAACTGAACCTGACTGAGAACAGTCTAGTGAGATGTTGAGTTTAAAAGAAGACATTTCTAAACTAAAAATTGAGAATGAAATAATATAGGGTGAGAACTAGAGTTTAAAATATGAGAATATGAAGCTAACCAAACTAATTTGATCCTGGAACAAGTCTTCGGTTTCCTCAACTAAAATACAAGAGTTGCAGAAACCATTTGGAGACTAAATTGGTCTGAATTTCAACAACAATAAAAGCATTGCTAAGACAAATACTCAACCAAAACTGGAAATATGCAAAGAAAAGTATATTCATTTTGTTAGATCTAGTTTGTTATATAAACACAAAGAATCCATCCATCAAGTTGCAAAGTCTATTGAAAAAATGAGTAGAGGTAGAAAGTTTGGTCTACTGTACACAAAAACACATCACACACATTACTACACACAACTTATATGAAACACAACAAGTGGTTGGTCAATTAAAATGATCCAAGTTTGAGTTCTAAAAAGACTAATCCAGTTTGGATCCAAGCATGAATGTGGACCGAAAGTTAGAACTCAATTTGCTACTTGAACGGTGGATATTCAGGTTGCATGATTGGAGAAGCCCAACTGATATCCCAACGGATCCAATGTTCTGGACGCAAGATCACATTTGGAGATGTTTCTCAAGGTAGAATCGTGGATAAGGATAAAATTATCCATGGTAACATTATCCTTGAAGACATATTACTTGTTGAAAATCTTAAATACAATTTCATTAGCATAAGTCAGTTGTGTGATCATGGCTATTCAGTTGAGTTCCATAAAAATTTTTGTACTGTCAAAGATACTCCTAGATGCTTTATAATGACAGGTGATAGAATTGACAATATATACAAAATCAGTTGGACTACTTAACCTAGTGAACCAGTGTGCTTCATTGCTTCTAACATACCAAGGAATTGGTCGTAGCACAAGAAGTTAAATCATTTAAACTTCAAAGTCATTGAAAATTTGAGAAAAAAATGATTTTGTCATTGGTATGCCAAAAATTGAATTTTCCAAATACAAAGTCTATTTAGTTTGGGATGCAAGTTAGGCATCTTTTAAAAATAAAGGGTGTAACTCATCAATCGGAATCTTAGTACTGTTGCATATGAACTTATTTGGTCTTATCTCAGTCATGAGCTTAGGGAAAATGAAATACACTCTAGTTATTGCTGATGAATCTCAAGGTTTACTTGGGTAGTTTTCTTAAAATCAAAAGACCAAACTGTTGTTTAACTTATCAAAATTTTCAAAAAACTTTTAAATGCAAAATAAAAAAGGATTGAAAAAATCAGATCTGATAGAGTAACTTAATTTGTTAACCGAACTTTATCTACTTCTTAGAAAGACATGGAATCGGGCATGAGTTCTCTATAGTTAGAACACCTCAGTAAAATGAAGTTGTTGAGAGGAAGAATAGAACTATTATAGAAGATACTAGAACAATGCTTGATGATTCTGGTATTTTTCTCAAAAGTTTTGGGCCTAGGCATTTAACAGTGCATGCTATACTCAGAACAGATAAATGATTAACAAAAAACATGGAAATACACCATATGAGATTTGGCATGGCAAGAAACCTGTGTTATCCTATTTCAAAAAATTGCAAATGCTTCATTTACAATAATGGCAAACATCATTTGACTATTTTTATGCTAAGTCAGATGAGGATATATTTTTTGGTTATTCTTCAGTTAGCAAAGATTCATATATTTAACAAAAGAACTTTAAATGTTTAAGAATCTGTGCACATTGTTTTTGATGAAACAGTGTAAACTGATATAGCTGAACTGGCCAATAGATTTGAAGAGATCAATCTGTAGGATGAGAGTGAGGATGAGGTCTATATCAACAAAAGGACACCGCAATCTCCAGAGCCTGAGCTGGTTGATCAATCAGTTGAACAAGATGGTGTTCCAGTTGACCAGTCTGCTGATGCACAAGGAGTAGTTGACAACCAAACAGAAGTCAACCCAACTTATGTCAACCCAACTGAACTCAATCAAACTGATTCAGTTTCCCATGACAACATTGATGAATCCAATTATACATGGAACAAGAATCATCCACCTTTTATAGTAATAGGTAACACATCTGTTCTTGTGAGAACCATATGACATATGTTCAATCTATTTTTACATTATGCTTTCATTTCTAACATTGAGTTTAAGAATATTGATGAAGCATTAACTGATAGCGGTTGGATTGATGTTATGCAAGAAGAATTAACTCATTTTACTAGAAACTATGTATGGGACTTAGTTCCAAGAACCTCTCATCAATCAGTTATAGGTAATAGTGAGGAGTAAAGCAAACTATTTGCTCAAGGATTTAGGCAAGAAAAAGAAATTGACTATAATGAAACCTATGCTCCAGTAGCTAGACTGGAATATATCAAGATATTCATTGCCTTGTCTCTTAGAAGAACTTTAAAGTTTATCAAATGGATGTAAATAGTGCATTCTTGAATGGATAACTACAAGAAAAAGTTTATGTTGAACAACCACATGTTTTATCAACAATTTATTTTCGGATCATGTTTATAAACTGAACTAAGCTTTATATTATCTAAAACATGCTCCAAAAGCATGGTATGACATGCTATCTAAGTTTTTTTTATTGTATATGATTACATTATAGGCACTGTTGATAAGACAATATTTAAGTTTACTAGAGAAGATCATACTTTATTAGTGTAAATTTATGTTGATGATATTATTTTTGGGTCAACTAACCCCAAACTATGTTAAAATTCTCTATACTGGTGTAAGACAAATTTTAGATGAGTATGATGGGTGAACTTACATTCTTTCTTAGCCTGCAATCAAAACAATTGGATAATGCTATTAACGTCAGTCAAAATAAGTACACAAAGAAACTACTCAAGAAATTTGGAATGAAAACATGTTCTGCATCAACAACCTCAATGAGCTCATCAGTTAAAGTAGACAAAATGAAAGTGAAATTTCAGTTAAAATAACTATGTATCGAGGATTAATAGGTTTCTTATTGTACCTAAATGTCAGTCGACTTGATATTGTATTTGTTTTCTGTATGTATGTTCGGTTTCATTCTGACCCTAAGCAATCTCAGTACTTAGTTTCCAAGCGAATTCTTAAATACCTTAAAGACACAAAAAAAATGAGAGTTTATGGTATGCTAAAGACTATTCTTTAAATTTAGTTGGTTATTCAAATGCAGATTATGCAGGGTGTATACCAATGGATCATGTCATTTTCTAGAAGCAAAAATAATTTCTTGGTTTAGCAAGAAGCATAATTCCATTGCAACATCTACAACTGAAGCAGAGTACTTAGCTGCTGGAAGCTGCTGTGCCCAAAAACTTTGGATACAATAATAGTTGAGAGATTATGGGATCATTGCACATGGAGTCACCAATATTTTGTGACAATGCAAGCCCCATAGCAATCACCTACAATCCAATTCTACGCTTTAGGGCTAAACACATTGATGTCAGAAATCACTTCATCAGAGATCACGCATTGAAGAAATAAATAAGGCTAAAATATATCTCAACTGATCAACAAGCAGCATATATTTTCGCCAAGCCACAACCAAATACTAAATTTTCTTATTTTAGAACTATCTTAGGGCTTCTTGATTTATCTTAATGCTTAATTTGTGGGGAATATTGAGTTTTAAGAAAGTCGTCTGATAATATAGAAGTTATTTTACCTTGAGTTCAATTGAATGTCATTTTAGTTTCCTAAACTGATACTTTGTACTTTTGACAAACTAACATCATCATTTAATAGACTGATTTTGACAAACTGACATTATCATTTAGTAAAATCTTATATTTCGAATATGAATAAAAAAATATAAAAATTTGTGAAAATTTATTTGACAAAAATAAATTATCAATGATTCAACATGAGCGACTCAAATATCAGTTGTTGGAATTAAACTATATATGAAAATCATCATCTAAATCTCATGATATCGTGTTAAATCACTAAGAAATTTAAATTGAAAAGCAGAAGCATGTCTGAATCCACAATAACTGATATTTATGTAGATATGTGTTGTTTAGGATTCCAGATCAACACGATTTACATTGAGAGTCCTTTGATTTTTCTCACTATCCCAATTATTGATGTAATATAGTATAAAATGATTTCAATATGTTATTTGGGTATCGTGACCACTTATTTATATGCAATGTTTCTATTTGAGCTCCACAATAAAATAAAAAAGCCTACTAGTCTCTATAAATTAAAAACCACAACATATTGGATATATTAAAACTCAAATATATGAAATTATTTAGATCATTTTTTGTTCGGTTTTGGAATACTAACAATATTGATTTTAATAATAACATAAATTGTAATTATGTTTATAACATATTTACTCAAGTGTGTATTTGCTTGTTCAATTTGGAAGTGAGAGGCTGCTGAAACAAAATTCCAACATACCTTAGTTTCTGGCGAGTTGAAATGTTTCGATGATATCTCATTGTGACAAGCCACCAAAATGGTTAAACAACAAACTGTAAATTCTAGAAATCTTATTCAGAAGTCAAGATCTGAATCAGAGTTTAAGAGGACTAAAATTCTCATTCAAGTCACTGATTCTGAACTTAAATTCGGTAGAGCAAAATCTGTAGTGCAGCTGAGTATTTCGAGCATATCTCTCTCATACGAGCTCTAAATTGAGTGATTCTTGTTTTTATGGAAAGATAAAAAAAAAAAGCTACAACTTTCATGTTTATCACTTTGCCCAGAAATTAACGTATCAAGATTTATAATTATGAAACATGATTACTAAAATCAATAGTGCTGAAATCATGATTGCTGAAAAGCAGTAGACACCAAAATGCAATGGAGTCAAAACATGTAGATATGACTACTGAAAACCAGTAGCTGCCGCGGTCAGTAGCTTCTGCATACATTATAGCCCGAAACCAGCAGAAGACAAGGAAAGTGGTCAGAGAGTGATATGACCATTTCAATATCGGAAACAATACAGAAAATTTACTAACGTTCATATTTTGTATTCAACGTTTATATCATTGTTAGATACTATAAATATAAAAACTTTGAAAAATCAAATACAAGTTTTGGAAGGGTACTCAAAAACATGGGCAACCTACATAAATAAAATAGCTAGAATAGGAGCAAGCCCAAAGTGAGGATATATTTTAGATATACATACATTGTAAATGATTAAATCCTCACATACAATCACTCAAACATATACATGAGAGTTGACCTTAAAAGTTTAGATGAATGAGTTTTCGTAAAAAGATATTAACAATCTTGTTTGTAGTCTTTCCTTAAGAATGTTAAACATTATGTGGATTGTGAAGTTTGTGCCTACAATCGAGTATACTAAGAGTTTTAATTAGGCAAGAGATGAATCCTAAGTTAAAATGAGTTTGTATAAGAGTTGTAAAAATCAAAATCTTCTAGTGATACCTTTCTAGGTAAAGAAATTATGACATATAATTTGTTATTATCCGAACATCCATAAAAAATTCCGTGCATCTTTATTTTGTTACATTTACTTCTTGTTACTGTTTTTAAGATACATTATTGAAGCATTTTATGTGTTCTTAAAATACCAAAGTGTTTGATAAAATACTTCAATCAAAATATTTTTACGCATTCAACTTCCATATCTTTTAAATGTTTTTCAAAATGTTCAATAGGTCTTTAAAGAGATTATTTTGAATTTTTTCTGCTTGGTTATAAAACCAAACTCGATTTAATTTCTCAGTGTTAATATTTCAAGAACCAGGCTATTTTAGTTCAATGTTTGTCCCACAATCTACCCTATTAATTGGTATCAGATCAGGGTTGTTCTTGAAAGAATATTTGAAACTGCTTTTATATCTTAAAAATTTTAAATTTCAGATTGTTCTAACATATAATGCATAGTCGAATTTTTTTTTGACATGTTGCATCAACCTTGAGAAAAATGATATAACTACTTGCTCGATTGTTCAAATGATAAATCGCTTTTTGATTCCAAACTAGACTCATAGAGAATCACATCGGTATAAAATTTATAGCACGTTCAAGCCCGAAATAAAGTTGTTTATTGGTTAAAGTCAGACCATATGTGTTGCCATGGAAAATACACTATGGAGAATTTTGGTTAGTCATCCCTCTACTTTTATCAATTTAAACTTTCACAATTATATGGAGAAATTGTGTTTTAAATAGTAAGGGAGAGATAAATCCTCACACTTAAAGGATTAAATCCTCACACACAATCACTCACATATATACATGAGAGTTGAGTTTCAAAGTTTAAATGAGTGAGTATTTACACAAAGACATTAAAAATTGTGTTTGTAGTCGTCATAAGAGACGCTAAATATCATGCAAATTGTGATGTTACGCCCTACAATCAAGTGTGATAGGAGTTTCAACTTGGCAAGAGATAAGTTCTAAGTTGAAATGAGTTTGTAGAAGAGTTATATAAATTAAAGTCTTCTAGTGATACTTTTTGTAATGACCAGTGTCAAGTATATCTCATTTGACAATAATTAAGATCAATTATTTTAAATTGAGGAATCTAAAATAATTAAGCCATATAATAAATTGTGTGTTTAAAATATGTATTAGAAAATATTGGTTTATAGATGATACTAAAATACAATTTTGAATTTTATAGCACACAGAAGTTAAAATAAAATAGTCTGGGTCAAATTTTGAAGCTAAAAAGATAAGACACAAACATAATGTATATATATATATATATATATATATATATATATATATATATATATATGTATATATATGTACACACACATACATATCATCATCATCATCATCATCATCCTCTCTCCCTGTAACCATCACCATCGCCAACTTTTACCTCCCGTATTTCTGCCATCGGTCGCAAAAAATTTAAAGTAAACACATATTCGAAAAGTCCTTGACGAGAGCTACGTTTTGGTACCCATTTTGCCCACTTTTATCGCGATACGTTGGAAACTGCCGCAACTTCACCGCCCGAAATCGATGCTCAAAACTTAAAATTGATTGATGGTTTTGTTCCTTATATCTCAAGCTTTGTTTTGATACCAAAATTTTGCAAAAAGCTAGCGAGTTTATTTTCTGTGCGATTCCGGTCATCTTCTCCAGTGAGTTCGCCACCTATTGCCGACGAGCCTAATATTTAGGTTCGATTTCCAGTCTTGGTTTGGTGAATTCAAAGGCTGCTTGGGGTAGAAATTTGATCTTCCGATTTAATTCAATTTTGGTCCAAGTATTACATTAATATTGATTAATTATTGGATTATTGTTGTAGGTTCCGGAATTGTGAGAGTTGAATGTATATTTTGGCGAACATAGAATTTATCGCAATAATTCGAGTTAATAAATAATGAAATTCAAATATTATGAATTTTTGAGGTGAAATTAAAAGTTTGGGAAATTAAGAAATTTAATCGATTTAACATTATTTTAGTGTCATTTAAAGCTAAAATTAATATTTTGCAACAAATTAAAATCGAAATGATTGATTTTTGGGATTTTAATCAAATATTGGGATTTTAGGAATTTAAAATGCCTAAATAATTGAATTTGGATTTTTTTAGTGAATTTGAGTGGTAAAATTTTTATAGGATAATCATTTAAATTAATATTCCGGTGATTTTTCTGAGTTGACATTTCAAGGATTTCCTTGAGGATTTTAAGTATTGGTAAATTGGTTGAGGTACATAGAAATTAGTTATTTTTCACGATGTCTGACAAATGCATTTGATGATCGCGTGTATGATTTATTTGCTATTTTTTTATTTATGTGATATTATATGCTGACTCACATATTATCAGTTGGTAATTGATGTGAAAAATAAAATAAAATACTTTTTTGTGCACGCACATTTTTATTTTAGTTAGACACATTAATATCACTGAACATATCATATTGAGACTGTCTGTTATTGAGATCCAAATATATTTTAGTTGAGATCCGTTATATATATGATATAGTGTCATGGAGATGTTTTACCTTGATTCGTTCTAACTTAGGTAGTTGCTGGCTTCGAGGCTGGGCCATATCCCAGGAACGGTCCGCTGAGTCGTAGACCAGCTCGAGCATATATGAATGATTATTAATATCGATCATTCGACTCCTGACATCGTGATATCTTGCATTTATTCATGCATTGCATTCATGCATAGCATCATTGCATTTCTATGTCATATATCGTGGTTTCTTGATGTCTCGTACTGGAGTTTTTGACCCCTAGAGAGGGCTGTCGCGTCTTTTGTGTGTGGACATGACAGGTGGTTCGTTCTCAAGCGCTCCAGAGGAAGCATCAGGAAGTTCCAGAGCTCCTTGAGAGTGAGCTCCGTTGTATTTAGGTACTGCGTAGTGTTCCTATCCCAAATACTATATGTATATATTTGTAGGATTGTATTATGTTATTATCGAGCCTTGTCGGCTCTATAATATTTTGATTTGTATATATCATGATTGTGTGTGGCTGTCACATGTTTATGTTGTGGTTATTGAGGACATATGTTTATTTTGAGCGTTTGATTTTCTGGTATGTTCTATTTATGGGAAGGTCATGCTGGAATTTTTATAGGATTAAATACAAATTTTTAACTCATTTTTCCGCTGATTACTGATTAATCATGATTGCATGTTAATAAATCGTGATTAGGATAACGAGCCATCATACTTTTCTATGTAGAAGAATGAATGACAAAAGAGTTGTTATTTTCCGAACATCCGTAAACAAATTTTTGCATCTTTATTTTATTACATTTACATGTTGCTACTGTTTTTAAGATGCATTGTTGAAACATTTTGTATTCTTAAAATACCAAAATATTGCCTACCAAGATTTTATGTGTCAATATTCTTCCCCCAACAATCTTATCAATTGGTATCCGAGCAAGGCTGTTCTTGAAAGAACATTTGAAACTGAATTTTTATTTTAAAAATTTGAAATTTCGCATTTTTCTAACATATATATGTATATTTTAGTATTCTTTTGACATCTTGCAGTAACATTGGGAAAAATACCATTACCTCATGCTCGAATGTCGAAGATAAACCGCTTTTTACATTGCAAACTAGACTCATAGAGGATCACACCGGCATAAAATTTGTAGCTGGTTCATGCACGAGATCAAGCATTTTATTGGTTAAGATCAGACCATATATGCTTCCACAGAAAATAGGCTATGGAAAAATTTGGTTGGTCATTCTTTTATATTTATAAATTTTAAACTTTCAAAATTATATAGAGAAATTTGTTTTAAATAGTGAGGTTGAAATAAAATTTGTGTTAAAATTATTTTTAAATCTACTTTTTTTAACACAAAAAAGAAGAAATATGTTAGATGCTTTCATAGTTTATCCAAGTTTTGTGTCACAAAAGGGGGAGATTGTTGGGTTTTAGAATATTAACAATCTTGATTTTAATTATACCAAAATTTTTTATTATGTTTATAACATATTTACTAAAATGTGTAATTGCTTGTTCAATTTGGAAGTAAGAGGTTGCAGAAACAAAATTTCAGCACACCTTAGTTTCCGGCAAGTTGAAGTATTTTTTTGATATTTAATAGCTTGATAATTCAAATGACCAGCCGCCAAAATGGTTAAACAAAAAATTTAAAAATTATATTCGGAATTTGAGTTCTGAATAAGAGCCTAAGAGGAAGAAAATTCGCATTGATGTTACTGGTTCTGCACTTAAATTCAGTTGAGCGGAATATCAAACGTAGCTGAGTGTTTCGAGCATATCTCTCTTGTACGAGCCCTAAATTGAGTGATTTTTTTTATTCTATAGAAAGATAAGAAAAAGAGTTACATATTTCATATCATTACTTTGCACAACAAAATTAACGAATCAAGAGTTATAAGAAAGATCATGAGTGCGGAAAAGCAGTAGACCCCGAAATGCAACAGAGCCCAAACAAGAAGCCGTAGAAACCAGTAGTTGCTGCAACCAGTAGACAACCAGTAGTTGTTACATCCAGTAGAGCTCAAAATCAGCAGAAAATAAGGAAAGTGGCCAGAAGCGCGAATATGACCATTTCAATATAAAAAACAGTCCAGAAACTTTACTAACATTCATATTCTTGTATCTAAATTTATATCATTGTTGAATGCTATTAATACAACAACTTGAAGATCAAATACTAGCTTTGGAAGATGATTCAAAGTATGAGCAGCCTATATGAAGAAATTAGTCAGAATGAGAGCAAGTCCAAATGTGAGGATATATTTGAGATGTACATACAATGTGAAGGATTGAATCTTCACACACAATCACTCACACATATATATCAAAATTGAGCTTCAAAGTTTATATGAGTGAGTTTTTACACAAATACATTAACAATTGAGTTTATAGTCTTGGCATAAGAAACGTGAAACATTATGTGGATTGTGAAGTTATGGCATATAATAGAATGTGCTAAAAGTTTCAACTAGGTAAGAGATAAGTCCTAAGTTAAAAGGGGTTTGTACAAGGGTTATATACATCAAAGTCTTCCAGTGATATCTTCGTAAGTGAAAGAAAGGATGATGTAGGAGCTGTTATTCTCCGATCATCCATAAACAACTTTGTGCATCTTTATTTTATTACATTTACTTATTGCTTTTAATGGACTTACCTTATTTGATATTAATACATAATTATTTACATATAAATCCAACCGGTTGATCTATGTTCCAACAACATGCTTTCCTTTGCAATTATTTACAAGTCTGACAGAACATAGAACCAACGGTTCAGATTATCATTGGACAATGTAGTCAAGTGGTTGAGAAACCTTGAAAAAAATGGAAGGAACACTAGAACTCGGAAGGTCAACAAATCATCAGACAACTTAGGAATACTATCGAATATATAATTAGACCTGGCCAGGGGCCGCGTTCGATCCGGGTCAGCACAACCCTGACACTTAACCCGCCTGCTCGTGGCCGGTTAACCACCGATTCCGAGTCCTGTTCGATCCTTTAATTTTTTAAAAAAAATTATTTTTTAAAAAACCTTTAAAAATAAAAAATGTAAATTAAAAAACGAATGCTTGAACTATTGAACTTATAAAACTCTATCAAATATTTCATCTTAATAAAAAAATCTATAACGTTTTTTCAATAAAATTTTTTTAATATATTTTAGCTTTTAACATCTTATATAAAAAAATATTACATTTCATTATGTTCAATCACATTCACACGCATTTCCTTCCGTCATTGTTCCGGATGTTCTCTTGGTTTCGTCTTGGTATTTTTCATCACTTTTAGTATTTTGTGTTCGGTTAGCAGTTTTTGACCAATAATTGAGCAAACATTATGCTTCCAAAATTTTCGACTTTAAGCTAGAAAATCTCTTATCCAATGTATTTCTTCCAATACGAAAAGTTTGCTCCACTGCAACCGTTGATACGTGGAAAGCTATATATATTTGTGTTTTTTGTGACTACCATCGCAAATGTCGAAAGTTTCCTAATCTGAATCAAAAAAATTAAAAGTAGTGATAAAATAATTCTCAAGTTCCTGACTGGAACTTGAGGATCCTTGTTGACATTTTGTCCCTTCTCTCAATAAAATTTGTATTTTAGTAAGTTTATAAGTAATATTACTAGTGGTAGTGGATTGTGTTTCATGTGAAACAATTTATCTACCATATTTGGTGTTATATTCATTATAAATATCATAAAAAAAGTTTTAATATTAACAAAATCAATAAAATATGAGGAACTGTTTCCATAACAGGGTCTAAATATTCATAATCTAATGTTAAAATTTCTTGTAAACCATCTAATTAAAGTTTAGGATCTAAAATAAAATCACAGAAAAATATTTCAGAAACTTATAAAAAAATATTTTTCCCATTTTTATTTCATGACATAAATATATTGAACTAAGACATCATCATTAAATTTAATATATATGCAGTGTTGCAATAATGTGTTAGAACTACATGATGATTACGATAATAAACACCTTATAATTGGTTACTAGCATCATTAAAAACTTTTAAAATTTCACAAATACTAGTACATATGTTCCATTGATTTGAAAACAAATAAATATCACGAGCTTGAACATGATAGTGAAAAAATATGCATAATAAAACTTTGTATTCAAAAGACGATAATAACAATTTATATGTTGAATTCCAATTATTTGGAACATCTCGTTCAAAGTATTTAGGCATCGTACCATATTTTTTTAAAAATTTGTCCCATTGTTTCATAACTTGAGGATGTGTCCATAAATAATGAATAACGTTCCTGAGTGGTTGAATATGCAATAATAATTTTTTTGTCCATCTTGAACACAAAAATTTAAAATATAACATGTGGATCTAATATGAAAAAATTTAGCACATAGTGATGGTTTATATATTTCAATAAGTTTGGTAATACTAGAAATATTTGCACTATTATTATCAAACGAAATTGAAAAGCTTGATAAGATAGACCATATTCTTCTAAAATAACAAATATAAGTTGAGAAATATTTTTTGTCATTATGCCTTTTCCATTTCCTTTGCCACCCCTTTGACTTGATTTGGCTCCGACCATTTTTATAAATATGAAATTGAAGTAATTATCAAAATAAATCAACAACTGACAATAAAACAATAATTGAGACTTATTTTGATAATCAAGAAAAAATTGAAAATTAGAGATTGAGAGAAAATTGTGTAGAAAAAATGAAGGGTGATAGGATTGGTTGAGTGTTTAGAAGGGGGTTGAATGAACACTTGCGACAAATTTTTTTTTTTTAACTTTAATAAAGTCAAGTTAACAACTGAACTATGTATTATCTAGTGTCAATTTCACTTGGCTAACAAAAATACGTGTGGAAAGAAGCCAAACTGATAGATTTGAACAATTCAAATAATGACTTCACTAGGTAAACTGAATGTAAAATGTACGCAAGTTTGTTTCTGGATGTTCGGAGAATTTAAGCTCATACGTCGCTCGTTCTTCCTTTTGGGAAGACTCACACTAGGGTATTTATATAAAAATTTTAGGACAAAAAAATTGCAACGATCGACCAGCTGTTCGGGTCGGACCGACCGTTGCAAAATGGCCACATCATTTTTTTTTAAAAAACGGTCGACTTGGCGGGTTGACCAGTCGAGGATCTTCAACGGTCACTTGATCAACCGATCGCATCTGTTCATTTAAAATATAAAAAAATGGCTGACAGCTCGGGTCGAACCCGTCCAACCAGAGGGTCGACGAGTTTAACACCCACAAATCATAATCGGACTGTCCGCCTTAGTGCGGTTCTCGCATAGTTCTTGCTCAAACTTGTTGACCCGGTTAACCGTCTCATTGACCACGAGTCGGTTCTGGTTCGGTTCCCGGTTTGACCCGGCCCTTGGTCTATATATAAGACACACAATATCTAAATAATTTTAAATAAATAAATTGATAATATGGAAAATAAATTATTTATTTTTAAATTTGGCTCAAATTTTGATTTATATATACATATTTTGTCATTAAAAATTTTTAAAAAATATTCAAATAAATAGTGATTGTGTTTTTTTTTTTTTGAAAAAAAAACGAATATTTAAGTTGTGTAAAAAAATTAATGAATCGTGTCCAGATTTTTATTTTTTTTACTAAATTTATTATTAACTTGAAAATTAATTTAAAATTTTAAAATATATCCAATGTGACAATCCCTTCAAGACACCCATCAATATTTTAAGTAGGAAGACCTCTGTCTTTTGGTGAAAAATAAAAAGATGGATGCCAAAGGCTTAGGAGTTTTGAAATAAATTGATCGGACTAATTTTTATTTATCAAATGATTATTTTGTCCTTTTATTCATCAGAATTTGACCGGAATCAACTTATATTTTACTCTTTATATGTTATTTAGCGTTGATGTCACATTGACAGACCAAATTTAAATAGTTAGTTTAATTTTAATATATAATAATATATAAAATGGGACTTGGGGCCAGTATCAAAATTTAAGATAATTTGCAAATACCTACTATTCTTTTATTTTGTCATAAATTAAACAACCATATATATTTTAATAAATAAAGAAATTAAAAAGCCTCATGCATAATTTGAAATTATGTGTTTGGTTTGTTGAATTTAAGAATCATTGATTTTGAATATACTTTTATTGTTAATAAAATAACGAAACAATAGATAAAATCTTAAATCCGTACCTTGTTTATTACACATTAGTTACATAAAGTAGAATGAATTTTAAATACATATATTATTATGTAAACTTGAAATCCATTATAAATAAATCGTTAAAATTATTGTAGGATCAAGCGTTTGTCGTTTTTTTCCAAAAGTGAGAGCTGGTGGTAACGGTGCAACTCAAATATTTTAAACTGGACTACAACTCCAAACACCACGTTTCGATTGATCTACATAATAGAGACAATTATTGCACCCAATAATCCATATCTCAATAATTACACTCTTTGCAATCAATGATAATCGAACCCGTGACCTTGGCTCTGATACCAATTATAAGACCGAGCGATTGTCGCTTTACCAAAATCTTTAGTTGGTACGTGTGACATCTCAAACAATATATTTCAATTGCTCTACCCAATAGAGACAATTAATACAACCAACAATTACCATAATTATAATTTGACATACATACACAACTTTTTAATTTTATATTTTGAAAATTTAAAAAAATTATTAAATAAATGAACAATTGTGTATAAAAACTAAATCAGCTACTATTTAAAAAACAATTTTTTTAAATAAATAATGATAAATTGGTACCGTTGGAACAATTCACCATTTTTGTAAACTAAGTTTTTACTAAATTTCATAGAATTAAACGTATTTAATTTACTTTTCAAACCATAAATTATTTGATAAGTCTTAGAAAAATCCTAAAATTTTAAGATAATTATTTTATATGAAATTTTATTTTAACATTTTTTATAAATAATAGTTTTTGAAAGAAGATATATAAATTATTTTTAAATAAATTAGAAAGGTTGTTAATTTTATCACTTATAGAGCCTAATTGGAGCAAATGTTGTATAATTGGGATTGTTAGGGGGTAAAGTGCAAATTTTACTAACTTAACCTTCTATTTCACATTTACCGATTTACGTCTTCTTTCGTTTCTTTTCTACCAAACAATCGCAATACAGTATCTGTAAAAAGCTCTCTCTTCCTCGCTCTCCATCCTGCGGTTGGATCTCCATTTTTGGTGAGTTTCCTGATTCTTCCTCGATGATTATCCCTAGATTACTTCGATTTTCAAGTTTTTTATGCTTAATAGTAATGTATTCTTTTGGTTTATTTTTTTCAGTAATGTTATGATTCTTACTTTTGATTGTTTGTTTTTGTTTAGATAGATTTTTTGGGAAGAGAATTTGGTAGATATGACGACAGGGAGGCAATTAGCAGGTGGATTCAGCTTCGAGAATTGCCGGAGGAACGACATGCTGGCGCAGAAGGGTTTGAAGAAACCATCGTTTCTTAAAACGGGAACAACAATCGTGGGTTTGATATTTCAGGTACATTGATTTACACGTTTTGGGTTTCTTTGAGCTCCCAGTGGATGATGTTGTAGGTGTGATTTGTTGAGTTTTCCCCCTTTCAGTAGACAGCATTCTGGTGCTTCTATTCGGAGGTTTTCTCGTGAGTTTCTCTTGTTAGATTTAGGCTTCATTAGATTCTGGGTTTCTTTTTATCTGTGCAATGTCGTAAATGACGGGAGGCGGTGGGGCGCGGTTGAATTGTTTTAAGTAATTTTTTTTTTATTGATAATCATATATAATCATATAATATAAGCACAAATAGTCATATAGTTTTTTTTTTGTAAGATGCACAATTAAATAATTTTAAAAATAAAGAAGTTTCATACAATATAATATCATCTAGATAATATGCAAATAAATATATAAATGCAAATTAACAAGATAATTAATAAAGATCCATCATCTATTAATGTTATTATGCTAACAAAGTAATATAATTATTTTTACCAAAAAACAAGTTTAAATTTCGAAGTTTCAATCCATCATTAGAACAAGTATTGAACTTAACATAATTAATATTCCAAATCATCTACATAGGCACCATCAACTACATTCATAATCATTTCATCATCGGACTCAAAATCAACATCTTATTCATTCTCCCTCCAATGTATCTAACTCTTCGTCAAGTTCTTTAATGGGGATTTTCATTGCACTTCTCCTTGGTTGTAGCACTTCATCCGCTCCTAAGGCCTTCGCTACCATTCTCCAAGTAAGTCCTGAACCCGGCTCGACCTCATCTTCATCACCACCATCAACAAGCCAACCTTGAGCTTCACTAGCTTGAGAGGATAGAAGCAAATCTCCACCCATTTCTCTTTTTCTCTTCTTCTTCATAAGATTGGCATAATTTGACAGATACAAAATCATTCAATCTTGATGTCTCAAGCCTATTCCTCTTCTTAGTATTATCTAAAAATTTTAAATTGTTGCTATCAATAAAAGAAAGGATAGATAACATAATTTATGAATTAGTTCTCAATATTTAACCCTTCAAATTGACTCCAATTTCTTCCACACCCCAATGAACTATTGTCAATTTTTTTGTAAGTTTGGAGTGTCACCACCATAATTGGACTACCATCCAACTCAAAAAAGCAAAGAGGCAAAAAAATAATTAAACAAAGATGGGTAAAAAAAATACATGTACTAACATGAATAAAAATAAAGGAAAAAGGACTTACCCGGGTGAAAGTCATGGTACACATCCACCTTCTCATATGCCGTGACCACCATTTTTCTTCCAAAGTTTCCAGATTTACTCTTGTACTTCAACAATTCATCATTAGCAATGGTAGATTGCATGTCCTCGTCAGTGTGAAAAATTATCTCAACACAATTCAAAAACTCATTCATTACATTGGTGTCATTTGATATGCTTGAATATTTGAAGTAAAAAAACGTATTCAATAAGTAAGCGACATAATGCTAAGGACTATCAAGTTTTCCCTTAGACGTCTCATCAATAATCTTCAAAATAGGGATGGCATTTTCCTCTTTTTTTAAGATTTTTTAATGTCTTCTTTCGCTTGTTTAAGAGCACCCAATAAAAAGGCCATGGAGGGCTTCTTGTCACCATCAACAAGGGGTAAAACTTTCACTAAAGGGGTGAAAACATTCAAAGTCAAAGAACTGCAATTCCAAAAAGATATACTTGTTACCGCCGCCTCCGCCGCTTTCCTCTTCACACTACTCCTTAACTTTGTTTTTTTCCACTTCTCGGATGTAAACATGAGTCTCAATTGATCTTTCTTGTCTTTGAGACTTTCCAAAGTAAAGAATGAAGTAGCAAATCTAATCACCCCCAGCCTCACAATATCACTCTTCTTGGTATATTTCCTCATAATAGCCCAAGTTCTATGATATGCATAGATGATATGGGCAAAGCCTTTGCTTTCTCAAGCATTCCGCTAAACTTGGGTAGTTTTCCAATTGCTTCAAGCATGAGGTTGATTGTATGAGTCGCACAAGAGGTCCAAAAAATTCGAGGTTGTGTAACCTTCAAGAAATCTGCCGCTGCCATATTGTTTGTGGCATTTTCCGTCAATACTTGAACATGATGTTGCGGGCCAATCTCAATGATATATTTTTCAACAAACTCAAAGATATAAACCCTCCCGTGTTTGCCTCCATGGATTCTTCAATAGAACCAAAGAATGAAGTGCTTAGCTTGCTATTAACACATATATTCATAATGCTTCTCCTTTTGCGATCAGTCCCTGCATCGGTCATTATTGGACATCCATATTTCATACACTCTTCCTCATGTTTTTTAGAGAAAATTTGGTCAACTCAACTTCTTGCTTCAAAAGTTGCTCTCTTAAAAGATATTGACTTGGAGGTTTGTAGCCAGACCGAATTGGCCAATCTCCTCTACAAGTTGTCTAAAACTTTGATTGTCAATTGAATGAAAATGAACCCTCGTTTCGTATATCCATCTAGCAACATACTCATGCACATCATTTGTAAACTTTAACTTCCATGCATCATTTATGTTTGGTTGTCTTGTCGTCGTTGGATTGATTGCAGATATCCACTTATCAATAGGCTCGAGGTTCTTTGGCTTCTTTTTTGAAATATCTTCCACATCTTGAAAATCATCAATTCTCTCCATCAACACATATGTTTATCTCCGCCCTTTCTTCTTTTAGTTCTCCCACCCTTTGTCACTTTTTATTCTTGCTATGTTCAAGAGTCTCTTTTTTTGTCCTCGTCGAATGCTTTAGGACATGCTTCAACTTGTCCTACAATACTCGCAAAATGATGTTTCATCCTATAAACTCCTCCTTTAATAAGCTTCTTACACAACTTGCATGTGATCCAATCCCTTTTTTATTTATTATACAACACCTCATATTTCCAAACAATATCATTAGATTTTGACTTAAATTCCAACTCCGGTTGGTTATCTTTTCCGCTATTAATCTTCAAAAATAAATCAATAATAATAGGGGAAAAAAACAAATTTGATTTTTGAAATCACAAAATCTGAAATATTATAAAAATTTATGTTAAACAATAAATATACAATGCCTAAAGCTTCTTGTTGCTGGCGGTGGGCGGCAGGCGGCGGCATACAGTTTGTGTGGTGGGTTTGGTGGTTGATGATGAGAAGGAGTAAGTACCAAAATTTTTAAAAAAGAAAGTGGAGTGTGATTTAAATAACTAGTGTTTTGAGTTTTAAAATTGGTTGGCTTTGAAAAGTACCAAAATTTTTAAAAAAGAAAGTGGAGTGTGATTTAAACAACTAGTGTTTTGAGTTTTAAAATTGGTCGACTTTGACTAGGTTTTAAAATTTGTTAGCTACAACTTAAAAACGTTGGCTGCCTCACCTAGCTCGCCGCCTCGACCCGCCTTGACCAGATGCCCTCGACCGCCTGCCTATTGCCGTATAGCTCGAGCTGCCTAAAACAGCCACCTCCTGCGTAGGCGGGTTGGGACAGTCGAGGGCCGCCTACCGCCTAGGTGGCCGCTTCGACCGCCAATTAGAACATTGTATCTGTGTATATTTGCAATGGAATCGTTGGATTTTTTGTGGGCGATTGGGTACCAGTTGACATGCAACTATTTTGAGGTTCAAATTGAAAAAATATGATGTTTCTTCTTCTTCCAGTTGGTATTACTTAAGGATCTTTTCTTAGTAGCTTGCAAGAAGATGATACAGTGATTTGAAAATTTATCTATCCATTATTCCTTGAGGCACATGGTGGGATTTTACCATTGATATCGAATTAGAAATGTCGTTATTCCATTGATTTGCACATAGTTATTTGGGACGCAAGACGTACTAAACAGCTATGGTGTGTTTGCCGCGCATGGTTTTTATCGAAATAAAGCTTATTTGCATAAATTTTAAAATTTAACATATATAAAGTAATTTATACTATTTAAATTAAATATTTTCACAAAAACAACAAACTATATAAATAAAAATCCATTAATAGATAATGCGGCATAAATCAGAATTAGGAAAAAAACTTCTATCAGGTAAAATTCATTAATAAGTCATAAGTGCATGGTATATTAAGGCGTGAATCTTGATCGAACGTTGAGGGAGCAGCGCTGCACTTGGGAGGTGAAAGTAGGTAAAATAAATAGGTATATGGCAGAATTCAGAAAGTGATATTACCTTGAGGCGTTAATCTTGATTGAGCATTGAGGGAGCAGCGCTGCACTTGGGTCTTGGCAGATGAAAAGTCATGCATGCAGATTTTTATTTACTGTTAGATAGGTATGGCTTTGCTAAGTGGGCTTCAAAAATAATTGGGCTCGAGTTAATTTTTAAACTGAATACCAATTTGTTAAAGCACGTGCTTCTGCCCCTTATGGTTGCTTCTCGTGTTTCACACGCCTGATTGAAGAGATGCGCCTGGGTGATAACCAGGCGCAATGGTGCTCGCACCCAGGCGCTCACCTTTAATAACTATGGATTTACGTTCGAATATCTTGAAAGATTTTAACAAAGGTTTTTGTCTCATTATAAACTTTTTATAAACTATCATGTAGTGTCTGTGTAATATTGATTTTCTGTCATTTAAGCGATGATGATCCTAGGTTCAGAAAATGGGAAATCAGTGACGTGTGGCAAAAATGCTGTTGTTTACTCGTGCTTGACTAACATCTATGTGATTCAGGACGGTGTCATTCTCGGAGCAGACACACGAGCCACTGAAGGCCCCATTGTTGCTGATAAGAATTGCGAGAAGATTCATTACATGGCTCCCAATATTTACTGCTGTGGAGCTGGTACTGCAGCTGACACAGAAGCTGTTACTGGTATTGTTAACATAACTGCATTTCATGTTTTGCTCATTGTATTCTGGCCTTTACCATCAAATAGTTTTAAGTGCTTCATCTAAATATTTCTTTCTTTCTTGATTTTTGCTATCCTAGACATGGTTAGCTCCCAGCTTAAGCTGCATCGCTATCATACTGGTCGTGAGTCCAGGGTTGTTACTGCCCTTACACTTCTGAAATCTCATCTTTTCAGGTGACTCTATATACCGATGCTTCTCTCTTTAACATCATTATTTCTTGTATGGGAAGACTATAATCTGACATTCCATATTTTTAATAAACAGTTACCAAGGATACGTGCAAGCTGCGTTGGTGCTTGGTGGAGTTGATGTGACTGGCCCCCATTTGCATACCGTGAGTTATTTTTTTTTACCTTCGGGATATTGGTATCTTACATCATTTTCATCGTATTGTTACATACCTAACATGTTGGTTGACTCGATAAAATTCCAGATCTATCCTCATGGTTCTACCGACACCCTGCCCTTTGCCACCATGGGCTCTGGCTCGCTTGCTGCTATGGCTGTCTTTGAGTCTAAATATCGAGAAGGGATGAGCGTAAGTTCTTTAATTTTCTTCATGGCACCCGAGCCTTTAGTTTTTGCAATTTCTTCACTCTTTGAGTGACAAGCAATTTGCAGAAAGATGAAGGTGTAAAATTGGTAGCTGAAGCCATTTGCTCTGGCATATTCAACGACTTGGGAAGTGGAAGCAATGTGGATATCTGCGTGATAACGAAGGTTTCATATTTTGATCCTTGAGACTGACGTCTGATTTTTAGTAAATGACTGTATATGTTGTTTCAATTAACTCCTACAAGTCCTGTCTACTTTCTTTTGTAGGGGAAGAAAGAGTATCTGAGAAACTATATGCTGCCAAATCCACGCACGTATATCAACGAGAAGGGTTATTCTTTTACAAAAAAGACTGGTTAGCATTTTCCTGTGGTGCTCATTCTTTTACTTCGTGTTAAATGCTACTTTCCAAGCTATACTCCTTTATAGATTCAAGTACTATGGTTTTCTGATGTTTTTCGTGCTTGCAGAGGTGTTGAAGACGAAGATAACTCCGTTGAAGGAAATGGTGGAGGTTGTTGAAGTAGAAGCGATGGAAGAGTAAGTCTCGCTTCTTCTACTTCCAATTTCACTACTCCTTGCCTGTGAACTGTGTTTTTATAGACTAGCCTCAGTTGAAATTGTAGCGCATCCTACTCAACCATTTATTCTTAGAACTCATTTTCGTTCCGCAATATGATATAATCTTTATTCAAGATCACAAGTTGTGCTCTTTTCTTCCAAGGGATTTATGTCATGAGTTCATTGCAGTATTAATGAAGTCTACAATGGCTAAGCTTCTCTTAGATTACATCGAAACCGATCTTTTGATTATACTACTAGCATAAAGTGCGTGCGATGCAACCAGATGCCTTCAGATATGATATAGGATGAAATATAAAATTTAAACAATTGTGCTTATATCAACTTGTTTTTATTCTTTTTATTACGCCAGTAGAATGAATTATTCATATTTGAAATGTTTATTCTTTTAGTTACTTTCATAAGCTTGTGATCAAATGAATCTCTCTTAATCTCTTAACAATATTTTATATTTTCCGTTTGATTGATTGTCCATAGTTTATCTCAAATCTTTTGATATAAGTGCTCATGATACACAACTAAAATTACAACTGAAAATTCTACCTTTTGGACTTTCAGATATTATTTATAAATTTACCAAACTTTTTAATTTTATTTTATTTTCGAAAAATTTATTATTTGAACACTATTCATTTGATACGGAAAACTTGAACCATGATAATCAAATAAATTATAAGCAATTATGTTATTCAAATAAACTCACGATATTGAGATCGAGGTTTAGCTCTAATGGTCTCACCTTGTTTTTTTCTTGTATTGATTCGGGTTTGAGTCCTCCCACCCCTGGAATAATATTTCAAAAAAATTAAAAATAAAAATAAATAAACTCACGATATTTCTTGAGGGAAAATTGCATATTCGGACCTTTATTTTTAAAAAACAATTTTAGGCTTTATTCCAAATGTTGTCTGTGTGGTGCTAGCGTGACTCTAATTTGTCAACAGTTACATTAACGTTTTCGTACAAAAATAACTAAAATCGCGAAACAAATTACCATTACCAAAAACCACAAAAATACATAAATAAATGAAGTGTACTAGATAAAATCACAATTTGATAACATAAAGAATCAAATTGTAAAAAGCAAAATATAAAAATGAAAAAAATGGTTTTCCCAATTTAAAAATACAACTTTGTCCGCAGCGATTGATAATAAACGTTGGAAATATATTCAATAAAAAAAATTCATAAAAGACAAGTAAACAATAAATTATTAAGCTTTTGAAGTTAATTAACTTTTTTAGAATTTTGTTAAGAAATGAAACTAGCGTTTCAAGAATTTTAGTGTATGACAAATCAAAATCAACCGCGGCTGGAATCCTAATAAGCTCAACCGGCAAAAGCCTACAGGTTTCTCAAACCGCTGATTTTCAACCGCTGATTCTTCAGATTATGGCAATAGTGAACCGGTTCATCTAAGAGAATCACTTATTGCTAAAAGACATTCTCTGACCGGTTGAGTGCATTCAAAACTCCTTGAAGTCAACGATTACACATCAATTCCAATAATGATATGCATTTAACTCTCTATCCCAGAAAGGAAGCTCAGAGATAGACTTCCAGTCTGATGCGAAAAGAACAGTTGCCTTAAGAGGAAATCCTCAAGAAAAGAGCTTCAGATGTATGATGAGCAAAAGGAAGATTAAATGCGAACATTTATTGCTTATAAAGATGAAAGCGACTCATCTGATTCTGAAGCTCAGGTTTATGTTAACTGTCCTTTCCGACCGTTAATTCGTTCGGCTATATCAATAGAGAAGCCTTCAAAAAAAAAATCTCAGAACGCAATCACAGTCAATACTCATCTTCGCTCTATCTGCACGCAGTTCAACAGAAACATACTTGATCATCCAATGATCTTTTCGTGCTACTCAAACAAACTACTATTTCATATCAGTAACCTGGTGGTTATTTGATTAAAGTTTGTGGTGTCTGGAGAACTAAGGGTTCTTAATATCCAGAAGTGTAAAGTGATCACTAAGAGTTCCAATACAGGCAGTGTGATAAGTCCTGGTTGGATCGGACTGTTACAAACATTTTGTAAAGTCAAAGTCTTTTAGTGGAATCCTTCCTAACAAAGGAAGAAGGGGTGACGTAGGAGTATTCAATCTCCGAACATCCATAAAATCCGCTGTCATCTATTTCTTGCATGATTAAATATCTCTCAGTCACTTATTGTTGTTAAGGGTGTCACTAATTTTATTGATCATTGAAAACTCTGATTGTTTTCCGCACAACCAGTAGTTCAAGTTTTCAACCGTTTGAGAAAATATTTTTCAACCGCCTAAAAACGGTTGATAGCAAAAATTCAAAAACAGTAAAATTGGAAAGAGTTCATTCACCCTCCCTCTAAACTCTTTCCCGATCCTAACAAGTGGTATCAGAGCGGGGTTTTTCTCTAAACGTTGACATCATTCAAATAATCATGGCATCCTTCAACAAAATTCCTATGTTTTCCAAGGAAGACTATGATGATTGGAAAATTCGCATGCAGGCACATCTAGCAGCACATGATGACGATATGTGGTTTGTAATCACCGATGGACCAATGAAGATCATGAAAGTAAACACAGCTGTTGGTACAACCGAAGGCGCTCCTCAAATGATAGAGAAACATAGATCTGAATTGACAACTGAGGATAAAAAGAAAGCAAACCTGGACAACGTTGCAAAAGATATTCTATATAAGACTCTGGATAAGAACATGTTCGCCAAAATCAAGACCTGTACCACTGCAAATGAGATATGGGAAAAACTTACTCAACTGTGCGAAGGCAATGATCAGATCAAAGAAAACAAACTGACAGTGGCTATCCAAAAATTCGATAATGCTAAGATGAAGCCAGGAGAAAATCTTGCAGAATTTGATGAGCGGTTTAGCAGCATTATCATCGAGCTCATCTCACTTGGAAAAGAGTACTCCAACAGAGAAATCGCTTTGAAGGTCATGCGAGCTCTTCCCAGAGAATGGGATGTGAAGACCATAGCAATGCGCGAATCCAAAGATCTGAACAAACTGGAACTCCATGATCTGTTTGCTGATCTTAAAGCATATGAATTTGAGCTTGGAATACGAACTGAAGAAGAGCCATCCGCAACTCAACAAACAAGGCTTTGGAAGCTGCAACAGTGACTCTTCCGATCGAAGAGTCCACAAGTAAGAAATCGGCTGAGAAACTAAGCAATGAAGCCATGTCTCTTTTTGTTAAGAAGTTCAGCAAATTCATGCGCAAAAATCAATCTCAAATGAATAAACCTTATTTTAAAAAGAACCATACTGAGGATGGTCAATGTTGTTTTAACTGTGGAAAGAAGGGACACTTTATTGCAGAATGCAACAAGCCAAAGAAGGATGAAAAGAAACAGGAGAATAGAAGACGATTCAAAGACAACAAGAAATTCGTCAAGAAAAAGAATCAGCGAGTTCTGATTGCAGAAGAAGACAAAGGCAAATGGGCTGAAACCGAGTCAGAAAAATCCTCTTCTGAGGCATCTTCAAGTGAAAACGAAGACGAGACAGTCGAGTGTCTCATGGCCAAGTAAGATCAAGAATCCACAGATGAAATGGTATTTGACTTTAACTCTGAAGAATTTACACGAGAAGATCTTGTTACAGCACTGCACGACATGGTAAATGAGTTCAAAGGACTGTCTATGAAATTCAATGAAGCTGTAGCAGAAAAACTAGACTTAAAAAACAAGTCAACTCTCTCTAACTGTTCGCAGCACAAAGAGGTTGAAAGTTTGAAAGTTAAGTTAAGTCTGCTAGCGGCCAAGAATGATGATTTACGAAGATTGTTCCATGCTACACTAACAGAAAACAAACGGTTAATGAATATCGTCAATACTTGGAACAAGCCCTCTGCTTCTCTTAATAGGATGCATGAGATGCAGAAACCAGCCGGAGACAGAACTGGGCTGTGTTACAACATCAATGATTGCAGTACCTCAGAAGCTTCAACTCAACCGTTACTAGAGAAAGACAGTTTAAGATCAATTAAATTTGTCAGATCTAGCTCGGTATATGAACATGGTAAGCCTGAAGATCAAGGCATTCAAAATATGAATCTTGAGAATAATGGGAGGCGACATGGTTTGGGTTATGTTCAGAGTGATAAATCCAAACGATATTGGCGCAAACTCAGGCCAAACTCAACCGGTTACGATGGCTCAAATGGATATCACTCAAGAACCAGACCTAACAATTACTACAATTGCCGACCAGTTCAAAAGATGTATAGATTGAATGACAGTAACCAAAGGCTCAAACAACATATATTGCATTCACCACCTGATTATTTATCCAATCATGGTTACCCCGGAACACATCACAAAAAATCCGCAAGGATAATTCAAGTGTGGATTCCTAAGGGTCTAATTAATTCAGGACCCAAATAGAAAGGGTACCAATTTCTTATCTCAAATTTCAGGAACTAAAGAAGAAAAACTTGGAAAAATCAACATGGTTTTTAGACAGCGGATGCTCAAGACATATGACAGGAAACAAAAATCTCTTGTCAGACGTTGTGAATTTCAAGGGGCCAACAATCACTTTCGGTGACAACGCTAAAGGTAAAGCCATGGGTAAGGGTAAGATTATTCATGGCAAAATCATCATTAAAGATGTTCTCTTGGTAGAAAATTTATGTTATAACCTGATCAGTATAAGTCAACTGTGTGACAATGGATATACGGTTGAATTTCATAGAGACAAATGCATGGTTAAAACTAATGCAGGGACAATTGTGCTGAATGGCTATCGAAGTCAAAATACCTATAGAGTAGAATGGAATGATGAATATTTAAATGCATCTACTTGCTTCATTGCTCTAAATGGAAATAAAAATTGGCTATGGCATAAAAGGCTCAATCATCTAAATTTCAAATCCATTGCTATTATTAGTAAGCTTAAGCTGGTATCTGGACTGCCTAATGTTGACTTTGCCAAAGATAAAGTATGCAATGCTTGTCAGCTAGGAAAACAAGTTCGATCAACTTTCAAAAGCAAGGGAAGAAACTCTTCAGCAAGATGTTTGGAACTCCTTCATATGGACCTGTTTGGACCTATTCCGGTGATGAGCTTAGGGGGAAAGAAATACACTCTTGTAATTATTGATGACTTCTCCAGATTCACATGGGTATTATTCCTAAGCTCCAAAGATCAAACTGCCGATCAACTAATTAGGCTGCTCAAGAGGCTTCAAAATGAGAAAAGGGAAGAAATTGACAGAATCAGGAGTGACAGAGGAACTGAATTTCTAAACAAATACCTGTCATCCTACCTTGAAGATCATGGAATTAAACACGAGTTATCAGCTGCAAGATCGCCACAACAAAATGGAGTAGCAGAAAGAAGAAACCGCACACTGAAGGAAGCAGCTAGAACCATGATGACTGAATATGGTATCTCACAACGATTTTGGGCCGAAGCCGTCAACACAGCTTGTTACACTCAGAATCGGTCTATGATTAATAAAAATCATGAAAAGACTCCATATGAAGTATGGACCGGAAAATTGCCAGAAGTGGGGTACTTTCGCATATTCGGCTGTAAGTGTTTTATTCATATAAATGGCAAAATGCATCTCACCGCATTTGATGTAAAGGCTGAAAATGGCATCTTTCTGGGATACTCAGCAGTGAGTAAAGCATCCAGAGTGTATAATCAAAAAACTCTCACTGTCGAAGAATCCATACATGTTGTGTTCGATGAATCATCTATATGTCATGACAGTAGCAACAGTAGCATGCATGATCTGATAAATAATTTTGAAGCTGCTAACCTTGAAGCTAGCAATGATGATTATGAGATAGACCTAAGAAGAACATGTGAAACCATCTCCAAAGAAAACCCAACCGGTCAAGAACAAAATCAGCAGACAAATGAACCAGAAAACAATTATCAACCGCAGAACATACCAATGGAAGAAGAGGCACCAGAACAAGAAAACGACTTCAATCAACCAACCGAGCCAAATCCATATGGACCTTTTCTCCGGTGGAACAAGGATCATCCACTCGAGCAGGTCATTGGTAACCTTACTGCTCCTCTTAGAACTAGAAATCAGATGATAAATGAATTTATGCATGCTGCTTTCGTTTCTCAAATAGAACCCAAGAAAATTGATGATGCCTTGCTAGACACGAACTGGATAGAGGCTATGCAAGAGGAACTTAATCAGTTTGAAAGGAACATAATATGACACTTAGTATCTCGACCTAATGATGCTCACATAATTGGAACTAGATGGGTTTACAGAAATAAAATGAATGAAAGTGGTTCAATCATCAGAAATAAGGCTCGTTTAGTGGCTCAGGGATATAGACAGGAGGAAGGAATAGACTTTGATGAATCTTTTGCCTCTGTTGCCAGATTAGAAGCCATTAGAATATTTCTAGCTTTTGCAGCATTTAAGGACTTCAAAGTATATCAAATGGATGTTAAATCTGCCTTTCTGAATGGTTTATTAAATGAGGAAGTTTATGAAGAACAACCACCCGGTTTTGTTAATCATGCCTATCTTGATCACGTTTACAAACTGGATAAGGCCCTATATGGACTCAAGCAAGCTCCGAGAGCATGGTATGACACACTAACCAAATTTCTGCTCGAGCATGGATTCTCTATCGGTACAATTGATAAAACTCTATTTAAATTCTTCAGAAATGATCATTCACTTTTTGTTCAAATATATGTGGACGATATTATTTTTGGTTCAACTAATCCTAAGTTATGTGAAAGATTTTCTAAGATGATGCAGGAACAATTTGAAACGAGCATGATGGGCGAATTAAACTATTTTTTAGGACTGCAAGTCAAGCAGTCTGAAAACGGTATCTTCATTAATCAATCCAAATATGCACGAGATATGATAAAGAAATTTGGCATGGAAAATTGCTCTCAAGCCAGCACTCCAATGAGCTCATCAATCAAATTAGATAAAGATGAAGGGGGAATTTCGGTGGATGAAAAAATGTACAGAGGACTAATTGGGTCCTTACTATACTTAACCACAAGTCGACCTGATATTATGTTTGCCGTATGCTTATGTGCACGGTTTCAAGCTAAACCTATGCAATCTCATTTTACTGCCTCTAAACGCATACTCAAATATTTGAAAGGAACTGCTAATGTGGGTCTTTGGTATCCCAAAGATTCAAGTTTTAATCTTGTTGGTTACTCAGATGCAGATTATGCTGAATGCAAAATCGATCGAAAATGCAACAGTGGTTCATGCCAATTCTTGGGTGAAAGACTTATTTCATGGGCCAGCAAGAAACAAACATCAATCGCTACATCAACCGCTGAAGCAGAATACTTAGCAGCCGGAAGTTGTTGTGCTCAGATGCTATGGATACAGCAACAGTTAAAAGACTATGGAATCCAAGCCGCTGAATCTCCCATATTCTGCGACAACACAAGCGCTATAGCCATAACATACAACCTTGTCATGCACTCTCGGACAAAGCATATCGATATCAGACATCATTTCATCCGAGAACATGTCATGAAGAAAGAAATACGGCTTGAATACGTTCATACTGATCAACAAACAGCCGATATTTTCACAAAACCACTACCCGAGGCTAAGTTCTCTTATTTTCGTAATATGCTTGGTTTGATTGACATATCATGATATGATTATTTCTTGTATATGCCTAGTTTAATTTTGCAGAAAATAAAAGAAAAAGGCAAGAAACAGTCAGTAATACAAAATAAAATTTTCTTATCATATGAGGCGGGGGCAGTACATCATTAGAGGCGGGGGGGCAGTACATCATTAGACATGGGGGCAGTACATCAACAGAGGCGGAGGCGTACGCTCTTAATCTCCCTATCTACGTACAACCTCCAGGACGCAAACCAGCTGCTCAGCCCTCCGATGGCAATACGTGAAAACTCCTATGAAATGGCTATCTCTCTCAGAACACTCCTCTCCTTGAACAGCATGAGAAGATAAACGCCATCATCAGAAAAGACGCCAACATTATCAGCCACGCGAAGACGTCGCCGATACCTTCCTAGTGCCGCCATCTCTCTGGAGGAAGCAGCTAGTTCGCATTCAAGGATGAACTGGATTTTTCGGATTTTTGCCCACATGGCCAGAGTTTTCTTCATCACTCGCTCCTCAATAGCTTTTTTACGAGAAGCCACCGCAGCATTCATAAATTCTTCGGCTAAGTCCGGACTGTTATCTCTCTCCATCTCTCTTATTTGATTTTATTGCTAACATCGTTGCCTGTATTTATAGATAAAAATCAAGTGCCAAAAGCCTGTGTCATCATGACTGCGGTGGGAAATGTGAAGCGTTCTATAATACGCAACCGACGGTTCATTGTCATTCATGCACTATTTAGGGGGAACAATGGTTAAGGAATAATTATTATCTTCTTTAACCGATCCCTACCTAATCACATCAATGATCCGGTTCAAACTCTGTGGATATAATACATCCACGTCATTTTCGTAAAAAGTACTCAAACTCTTCGACTGCTTCTGTGTAAAGTGACGTTTTTCTCCTTCAAATTTGAAAATACTCATTTTACCGCCGTCAAAATTTTCAAATATTTTAGAAAAATCCTCCACTAACAGTCCTCCACATGGACTAACTAGTGCATACTTGAACTGGACATACCTACCTTCATTCACATCATCGTTCTCACTGTGTTATCTCATCTAAGCTCACTCTGCAGGAACAAGCAAACAAAAAAATTCTTTGCAAATTCAACACAAATGGCTGCCTCCATTGCACAGAATACAGTAGCTATCAACTTCCCATCCATCTTTTCGATGCCCAACAATTCTATGAAGGTTATGTTCCGCTCACTCGAAGAATCTGGGCTTCGAACATTTCTGGGTTGCAGCTACAACTACTCAGATGCATTACTGAAAGAATTCTTTGATTCTGCTCACACGAAGAACGGAGAAATTCTTTGTTCTGTTCAAAACAAAAACTTCATTTTAACCCAGAAAATGTTTGCTGAATTGTTTAGCTTACCAACGGCTGGCATCACTGACTTCTCTACACTGCCAGATGGTAATACTGATATTTGGCGAAGAAACTTCTCACTCACTGATTCTCCTATCTCTTACCCAACATGCCAGAAGCGAGATTTAAAGATCGAATTTCGACTATTGGCTGATATTGTGGCAAAAGGAATTCTTGCCAAAGCTGGTGCATATGATAAAATTACTGTGGAGAAATTCCTTGTTATGGCCCCCATCTCCTCCAATCTAGGGATCAACTGGTCTGATATTCTTTTCAAAATACTGGTAGCCATGATTAAGAAAGACAATCAATCTCACGGCTTCGCGGTTCAAATATGCCACATGTTGATCAAAGCAGGAGTCCAACCGGTTGACATGATTGAGGTTGGAAAAACCAAACTGTTTTCTTGGGTATCGGTTGACAAATTCATTCAGAAAAACAAACCGACAGATGAAGAATACGTCACTGTCAAAACAGAAACTGGTGTTAAGTTTGTGAAAAAAAAGAAACAAAGTGTCTCTACTCCCAAAGAAGCCAAAAGAAAACTGGTTTTACAAACAAGCTCTGATGATGAGTCCAAAGATGATGTTCCAGTTGCTCAGGTTTTCAAGAAAAGAAGAACCGCACAACCAACAAAGATTAAGCTGGTCAAGCATATTTTTGCACCGCTCATTCCTGCCCCTATCCCTGCAGTATATGTCACCAAGTTTAAAGGGATTCAAATTACGGAGACAGATATCCAATCCTCCTATTCAGGAGTTCCTATTATTCTCTCTTCCGATAAGGGCAAACAGGTGATGATTGATAATCCACCTCAAAACAATGCAGTTCATACGGCCATCATCCTCACAAGTCAGCGTGTCAATAAGGCTGTTCAGACAAAAATGAAGATGTTTGATAAATGGGTTCAATATCGCACTGCTGTCAATTTTGATTCGCTCCTCCAAACCGGAAAGATACAGGCAGCCGCCAAGCTTGAACGGTCCATTTTGGAATGGGCCGAAACGACAGACATTCAAACCGCTCTTCAAAGACGCGACTTTGTGGAGATTCAAATGAAAGAAAGCACTCTTCGAATCATTATACAGTTGAAAAGGAAAAATTTTGATTCTACATGTCCTACAGCCAAGGATGATTCTGCAGTCATATCTCAACTTGAAATGGACGCTTTGTCCCTGGCTATGTCAGTCGCTTTGCTGAAAAAAGTAAATTTGACTCTCTGATGGATATTAATGAGGATATCAGCTCAGAACTAGCTCCACCCATTGCCACTCAGAAGGCCTCTAGCTCTAAATCCTCTTCACCAAAACCTACCACAACAGCTCAGAAGGAGCTAGATTCTATTCAGAATACTCCACGATCAGAACAACTACAAGCCTCCTCCGCTGGTCAAGACCATTCATCCGATGCGAATGCTAAAGTCTTCTCACCTAAAGCTCTTCTTGAAACCGATCATCCAATTCATGAAGCAACAGATCACCCGACCTTTGAAAAATTCATGATAGAGGATCCTCCTAGTGCCGAACACCAATGCTGTCAGGATGTTTCGGCTCTCCTAGTTGTTTCTCCGCCGCTTTCTGACCATGGCGCATATGTTTCACAGCCTCCTGATGATTCAAACAAGGCTCCAACTCTTTCAGTTGTTGAGGCAGAGCAGTTTCTTTCTGATTTTTGATGCGGCTAAACCATTTCAAAATCCTATTACGGATGATACCCCAAACGAATTACAAGAGCAGCTCACATCTTCTCCAAAGGAAGTGCAGGAAGCCGTGACACCCATCTCATCAATGCCTTCCTCACCCAATGATCAAATCGCACAACCAGAGGAACCTAAGGTCATTGGTTCAAACTCTTTTGTCTCGAATGAGGACATTGATCAATTTATTGAGAGTATCACGGCGGAACCTCATGAGACTGAATCTACTCAATCTGCTGACAAGGCAACTTCCTCTAAATTAATTGCCTTCAAGGCCAACCTACTTGCTGAACAAGCATCACCTGAGGAGGAAGAATTTGTGGAAGAAACTTCAATCTGATAAACAAACTTACGGTTCAGTTTTGTCATCACCAAAAAGGGGGAAATTGTTAAGAAATGAAACTAGCGTTTCAAGAATTTTGGTGTATGACAAATCAAAATCAACCGCGGCTCGAATCCTAATAAGCTCAACCGGAAAAAACCTACAGGTTTCTCAAACCGCTGATTTTCAACCGTTGATTCTTCAGATTATGGCAATAGTGAACCGGTTCATCTAAGAGAATCACTTATTGCTAAAAGACATTCTCTGACCGGTTGAGTGCATTCAAAACTCCTTGAAGTCAACGATTACACATCAATTCCAAGAATGATATGCATTTAACTCTCTATCCTAGAAAGGAAGCTCAGAGATAGACTTCGCAGTCTGATGCGAAAAGAACAGTTACCTTAAGAGGAAATCCTCAAGAAAAGAGCTTCAGATGTATGATGAGCAAAAGGAAGATTAAATGCGAACATTTATTGCTCATAAAGATGAAAGCGACTCATCTGATTCTGAAGCTCAGGTTTACGTTAACTGTCCTTTCCGACCGTTAAGTCATTCGGCTATATCAACAGAGAAGCCTTCAAAAAAAAAAAATCTCAGAGCGCAATCACAGTCAATACTCATCTTCGCTCTATCTGCACGCAGTTCAACAGAAACATACTTGATTATCCGAGGATCTTTTCGTGCTACTCAAACAAACTACTGTTTCATATCAGTAACCTGGTGGTTATTTGATTAAAGTTTGTGGTGTCTGGATAACTAAGGGTTCTTAATATCCAGAAGTGTAAAGTGATCACTAAGAGTTCCAATACAGGCAGTGTGATAAGTCCTGGATGGATCGGATTGTTACAAACATTTTGTAAAGTCACAGTCTTTTATTGGAATTCTTCCTAACAAAGGAAGAAGGGGTGACGTAGGAGTATTCAATCTCCGAACATCCATAAAATCCGATGTCATCTATTTCTTGCATGATTAAATATCTCTCAGTCACTTATTGTTGTTAAGGGTGTCACTAATTTTATTGATCATTGAAAACTCTGACCTGTTTTCCGCACAACCAGTAGTTCAAGTTTTCAACCGTTTGAGAAAATATTTTTCAACCGCCTAAAAAATTCAAAAACAGTAAAATTTGAAAGAGTTCATTCACCCATCTCTAAACTCTTTCCCGATCCTAACAAATTTGTTAAAATTTTATGTTGTTTTTAGATTGATTGATTTGGAGCTAAATATTTCAAATATGTAATAACAAATCTATCCACTTGTTTGGTTGCTCTTGAAATCCAACCTTTTTTTATCATTTATTTATTATTATATTATGCAATGGATTTTATGCAATGGATTTCAACACTCCTCAAAATATCTTAAATCCAAATCTTTGGATCCAAATACAAATCTGACATTCTTAACAAGGTCTAACATAATTATTTGTTCATTTATAACTATATTAAAAATTAAATCTCAGACATCAGTTTGTCTCTTTGTGAATGATAAAGCAAAAAAATACTTAATTCAAAGGGTTCAAATATCGCATACATTAAAATTATTTGCAGTCCATTTCAAAAAATAAAATTATTTGCGGTCATTCTGGTATTTTAAATTATATTAAATGGGATATAGTGGTTGAAATCAAGGTTCTAAAAAGCGTGAAGCGCCCCGAAGCGCGCATGTCGAGCTCCAAGATTTTCAAGCTTAAGCGAAATTAGCACATGCTTAAGCGTGAAAAAACGTTTTTTTTTATTTTTAGTGTAATTTTAATTATCTCAAACCAATAAATAGATAAAATAATACATAAATATGATAAATTTAAGTCTGATGCATTAATTCTCATATTTATAAAAACATAAAAATCTCAAAATTGCAATCTTTATTTGTTTTTGCAACTACACCATATTAAAAAAATGCTAAATATTTGTCAAATCATTATCAGACATGTTTATTCATAATTAAAATTAAAAAATAAACATCTAACTTATAAATCTAATTTATTATTTTAAAATAAAAAGACATACCTTCAAAATAAAAAATTTAAAAATAAATAGATGCGACTAATTGTGTTTAGGCACACTTAGTTAAACGTCTTAATTACGCTTAATTCGGTCAAACTACAGTTTAACCGCTTTTCTCGGAAGCAGGGTCATTTTTGTCGAACTTCAGTTTAAGCGCGCTTAAGCTCGGGCTTTTTAGAACACTGATTGAAATAATGAGTTAGTTCGAGGAATAATTGCTCTCTTAAGCGACAGACTATGGCACTAATGCACAGTAAAGGAAGGCCCGTGATGTTAAAAAAAAAAAGAAAAAAGTAGGAAATATGACAGAAAGGTTGATTATTTATATAGTTCAACAGATATCAAGATCTTAATTTTGAGACAATGACTCAAGTTTGAGTTTCGAGCCTCGGTTATAACCTTTTTTTAAAAAAAAAATTTTTGAACAAAGGAAACACCAAGATCTAACACAAAAATAATGCCCCTGTGACAAAATGATGAGGCTTAAGATCACTCGGAAGTAGAACAAAGATGACCACCCTTTGCTTCTTTCCTTCCCTTTCATCGCTTCGTTACACATTTTTTATCGAGCAAGATTCCGGTTGGTGGTCCGGTGACCGTAATTTGGCAATGAGCATACAACCAATATGAATACTGTAAGAAACCCCCTAACTTGGATCTTGTTCTAAACAGACCCTTGACTTCAAAATTCACTCTTCCACTATCCATTTGTCTCTTCAGCTCCATTATATGCCCCATTGAGAGCCTGACCTGGCTAACCATAAAGTGCACATTGGCGAACTCGGTTTCACTTCTCATCAAAGAAAACGGTTCCACGTAGCGTGTAGCGATGAAGTTCTTTTCATAGTAAAGATCCAAGATCACGTAGCTGAAGTCTACGTTCACTTTGGTGTTGGGATTGGAGAAATTTGCTAGCAATGTGACGTCAGCATTGAGGAGGTATCCCATGTCGAGATAAGCCGCGTTGAATGTGACCGCGGATATGTCGAATTTCGGGTTCCGAGGTCGGAAAAGGAGGTAAACTATGAGGATAATGAGACCTCCGACTATGACAATTATCCAGAAAAGTGCGCAGAATGCTGCAATCAGCCATGCTAGCGGCCTTGTTTTCTGGGATGTGGGGCCTTGAAGCAATGAAGGGCGGCGGGAGCGGCGGCTTGTTTGTGTCGTGTATTGGGTCTGCGGTGCTGCTGCTGCTACATGTTGCGGTGGCGGAGTTGCCTGCGGTATAGAGTGGTCAGCTGGGCTGAGGCCTGCTGGGGTAGTACTGGTGTGATGGGACCTCTGCGGTGGTGGCTCGACAAGGTACGTTGGCCGAACCCCCTGCTTTGTGGGATGGTGAGGGCTACTGGGACTGTGAGGTGTCTGTTCCCTTGTTCGGGTGGAGCGTCGTGGAGGCGGTTCATGCTGAGGGTGGCGGGACTGTGAAGGGAACTCGAGTATTGGATCATTTCGAAGTGGGAGGAAATGAGGATTTGTCTCTTGCTGTCGGAACATGTTTCAGATTTTGGATACTGTTTGAATCATGATAGGAGAAATTTGAGTTATAACTGAATGAAATAAAATTGTTGACATCAATAAACTGAAAGAATAGGGATTAATTCTTCAGGAAGAAAAGAAACGCACCTTAGTTAAACATGGAAGACAAGTAAAGCTAGCAGATGCCTACAGAAAAAGTTTTGTGCCACATGATAGTAAATCTCTTTTGACTATTTTTTTTTTTATCATTTTCTAAAAATATGCCCATATTATACTGAAAGAGTCACCTCGGTGACGGTCTCGCGCTAATACGGTTGCAAAATGTGATTCCTCGGAGACGGGCTCGCGCTAGTACGATTGCAAAATGTGATTTGTTAACAGCTATTTTATATTCGTTGTCGCTATAAAATAATAGTTAATTCAATGTGTAATAAGAATTTTAATATATCATTTAAAATGTATGTCATACTTAATAGAAATAAATAATTTTTTACTCATATCATAGAGAAAAAATTGATTAAAAAAAAAATCTATTTCTTACATTGAATTTTTTTTTTTAAAAATAAACTTGTTTTATCATAAAGTATATAAAAGTTAGAAACGACTATGTTAAATTTTTTCATTATTTAAAATATTAAAATTAAAATTTTAATAACTGCAAAATAAATAGTAACATATAAATTTAAAATTAAAAAGAATGTATAAACACTTTGTTTCTTGCTTCTCCAAGATATGCATTCACCATTTAGCAAGAAAGCATATCTAGAGGTGGATTTATGCTCATCTAAATCGCCACCCAAGACAAATCTTTGTATTTAATTAATGTTAGATCATTTCCTTGATAACAAGGAAATATATGTATTGTCTTTTAGGCATCTAAGAATTCTTTTGATCGCACTCCAGTGTCTTCTTCTGGGATTATATTGATACATGCTAACCAGACCCAAGACGTAACATACATCGGGACGAGTACATATCATTGCATACATAAAACTCCCAACTACACTAGAATATGACACTCTAGCCATCTCTTGTAGTTTTTCAGAAGTGTTTGGGCACATTTTACAACTTAAGTTTTCACCTTTGGCCACATGAGTATCAACGGATTGCAATTTAACATTCTAGATCACTCCAAAATATTTTTAACATGTGATTTTTTAAATGATGCAAGCATTATCTTGGAACGATCTCTGTGAATTTTAAAACCTAGAATGTAATTTTTCCGACCCATGTCCTTCATTTCAAAATTCGAGCACAACCACTTCTTAATGGTTTGTATATACTCATTGCCATTTCCATATAACAATATATCATCGACATAAAGAGAGAGAATTTCAAAATTTTATCCGTTTTTTTCCACACAAACACAATGGTTTTCATCTATCATAATGAAATGATTGCTCTGTAAAAACCCAAATACCATTGTCTAGAACACTATTTAAGATCACAAATTGATCCATTCAATTTAAAAACATTATTTTCTTGACCTTTAACAACAAAACCTAATGATTGTTCTATGAGATTTCTTATTCAAGTTTTATTATAAAAAAGTAATCTTAACATCCATTTGATATACTAGCATGAAGCACGTAAATAACAATTAATAATAAAAATAAAAAATTTAATTTTCTAAAAAAATAATTTGAATAATTTTGTTATTATTTGAGTTTAATCTCTTATTATATTAGACGGATAAATTAATTAAGAACTTATATAATTTACTTTCGAATTTTTTGCCAAATTCAAATTCAAATTGTTAATTTTATGATATATAATAAATTATAATTAGCATAATATATAGAACCAAATGAACTGAAACAATTTTTTTAAAAAAATATATTCAAACACCATGTATAAGCCATAATAAACTAAAAATCAATCAAATTGTGGAATTTATCAATGCATAAATCATAATTTATATAAATTATAACGATAAATAATTATCAATTTAAAATATCGTGAGTACCTCATCAAAACTAATGAAATAATAATATTGATAATAAAATATAACTCATAATATTTCATTTAAATAATATTTAAACACCTACATAATTTTTTTACATTTGTTTTTAGAATTTTATATCATAAATAATTAATTTTATATATAAATCTTTCTTTTATAAACTACATCGATGATTATTAATTTCTTGTTAAATATAATTTTAAAATAATAAAAAATCAACATATGTAATGAAATACACATTTAAATAAGATTATATGATAAATAATGAAATACACATTTAAATAAAATTATATGATAAATATCAAATAAAATCTAATAAACTCATAGAATAATAAAATATGATGTAGAGAGAAAATTAAAAAGATAAAACATTTAAATGTAGTATAGAGATGAATCATTTGAGAAAATTAATTATGAGTTACATTTTATTCTTGAAATGATATAAATTACTAAAATCAATGTAATTGTTGTGATAATTCATTAGCAATTTGTTATAATTTTACACATATATCCTTATTGAGTTTTTGGATTTTTATTAATAAGGAGGACATTTGTGTCTTTTCACAATTGGATTGGATTGGAAAATAAATCAATGATCCACATATATATGTGGTTAATTACTATTAATTATTAATTAATAGACTAATTGTGAAATTACCACATATGTTACTGGACAATAAAAATAAGAAAACATGTGAAGGGTAATTATGTCCGTTCACAATTAGAAAACTTTTGAAGTATCCATACTTTTATAGGTATATAATAAAAATAAGAAAACATGTGAAGGGTAATTATGTCCGTTCACAATTAGAAAACTTTTGAAGTATCCATACTTTTATAGATATATCAATACAATTGCAACTATGACCAACAATAGATGAATAAAATTAAATCTTCTTACTGGCAAATTTTTTTCATAATCAATACCCTCTTGTTGAGTGTAACATTTTTCCACTAATAGAGTCTTGTACCTTTCTATAGTTTCATCAGCCTTTAGCTTAATTTTGAGAACTCGTTTTTTTTTCAATAGCTTCACGAACATATGGAAGTTCAACTAGTTCTCAAACTTTGTTGGATTTCATTTCTTCTTGAATTGCATTCATCCATTTGTCCCACGAAGGACAACATAGAGCCTAATCTAAGTTGGGGATCAGATGAATCATTATAACCAGGATTGTTCCCACTTGGATTAGATAAATCAGTTTGATCAGGAATGCTCCCACTAGAATCAAGCAATGACTCATCCTTTCGAGCTTTTGATGATCATTTTGGCACAATACCATTATCTGAATTAAATCATTCAATTGTTTTTATAATTTTATACTTTTTCCAATCGATAATGAATTCATGCTTATTTTTCGAACATATATTTTATATTATATTTTTTTTTGATTTCGGATTTCGTACATGCTGTTGTTCGTCACTTTTCTGATGTTTTCCCATAATTATCAATGCTACAGGCTGGGCGTAACTTGTGTACAAATTTTATGACACATTATTTTTAGTTGTCGATAAATCAATGCTCTTTTTTTCCTTTATTAATTATAATATATTGTTGCATATACTGAATCAAGATCATGACTCCGCCCCTGTTTATGTATATATATATATATATATATATATATTAAAAAAACATAGTTAGATGACTTCGAACTTATCATATGACTTGATTTTTGAAATTTTGAAAAATAATTAGCAAAGAAAGAAAAATTTATTATATAACTTCCTTTTTTCCCATGTACCATATTCACATCCTCTCATAGAATATTTGAGGGTCCAAAAAATCTCTATGTACCTTCCTCCATTCAAGTTGAGTATCGGATCCTCCAACGGGTTTGGAGAAAATTTTTATCCCTACAGCAACCAGGATGGGTTAACCTAGATTAAGGAGATGAAATCTAGAATAATAGAAGGCATCCGACGGTTAGACTAAGGTTGCATCCAAAGGATGTGATCGTTCAGAAGAAGACACGTGATCTAGACCACTCAATTCAAATGGACTCAATAGATCAAATCTAACCAAAAGATTCGATCAAATGGTAGTGGCTCACAAAATGAAATGTCTACACCATTTAGATCAAGATGTGATTCATATGAAATCAAGGCCAACATAAACATCTAATCACAAAAAGACCCTTCAAACCCTCAAGAAATATATCTACTATCAAGTCTCTGATTATCTAAAAAAAATTATATTATGATGCAGTGGTGTATTTATAATTTTCCTATATATATACACACACGCGCGCACATTTTCTTTCATAAAGATACAAAGTTCGAAATGATGGTCAGATTAGAGTTTTTCTGGGTATAGAATTATCAAGATGAGATTATTTCATCATTTTTTTTGTAATCGGAACGGATTTTCCCACAATCCATTAAACTAGAATGATAATCAGCTCAAAGTTTTTCTTCATATTGATACTTGTTAGAGGATAAATAAAGAAAAAACTCAAGTCAAGTTTTGAGATCACTTGAGATACACTTAAACGAAGATATGTACGATGTTAATATAAATTTTTAAGACATACGCTTCCAAAGAGGAAAAGCACATTGTAGTACTTGTTTCATATCATGTGTGCTGAAGTGACCATTTGGATAATGAGTAGTTAAATGATTCATATGTTCATATAGAAAACTCATCTTATACCCTTAGGACTTCAATTATCTCTTTAATTTTATTTTAGTATTGCTACTTTAGCATGCTACCAATAGCTATGGATTATTAAGTAATGCGATATATGTCTAAGAAAGCAGGTAAAATAAAGATTGAAATATTTTAACATCAAAGGAAGATTTATTTTGACACTTGTTTTGTATTCACAAGCTGGATAATTATGTTTAACTTAGTTGTTATACCATAATTGTGAATACATGAATATATATATATATATATATATATATAACAATTTTTTGAATCAAGTATGCTCTTATTGTTTTGTTTGGGAAAAGAGATCGTTGATTAGTGTAGTAAAATAAATCTAGGGTACAGCGAGTTGAATATCTTCATATAGATTTTAAATTGAGCTAATGTATATCCTTAAACGGTGCATGGCTATGAGCTTTTATTTAATATGATTACTGGTCACACTATCAATTTGCATGTATGAAGTTGGTTGTATATAATTATGATCAATTTGGGCAAGATGTCTAGCTCTCATGTGCGAGTGTGAGTGTTAGATGTCTCACATGAGCTGGATTAAATTCTTGGGAGTTGTATACATGGACTCGGACAATCCTCCTTTGAGCTAGATTTTGAGGTTGAATTTGATTCAAGTAGAATCTTAACATAGTAACAGAGCTCTGTGTTAGATATAGGTTTTCTACACGCCCAAACGCAGCGGAAGTTTTAAAATTTTTATTTATTTTGACAATCAAAATATGTTTTGCTTTGGGCGCTCGTATGATTTTATCATAAACATTCATAGCGCGTTAGAGTTTATACCTTTGGTGAACGATTCACACGGCTCCAACTATTCCGGGGTTAGCGGAGATAGCTCTTGGTGAATTCCCTACGAACTTTCTTCAGATCTGCTTTCTTTGATCCTCCTATCAAGTCCACGACTAGATCACTTGTTCCTCTTCCAAATTGCACAAGAAAATTTGAAAGAAGTTTCTACGTTGAGATCAAAATCCGAGAGGCGACTCAACCTTTTCAAAAGAAGAGGCCGAAAATATTTTGGAGGAAATTTAAAGTGTGATTCTCGAAAATCCCATTTTTTTCTTGTGGAGGCTACCCTTTTTTTATTTATATATTAAAAAACAAGAGCCTTTAACCTAAATTCCATAATTATAGATTTAGGTTCCTTAATTAAATCCAATGGGCTTTGTTAATTAAATGGACTAGTCAAACTAGTTTAATTAATTATATTAAAGTCCATTAAGAACTTTAATCATTTAATATGTTGGAATTGTATTCCTACAAGTTTATTAAACATACCTCCCATCATATTTAATTTAATATTTAATAAACTCAACTTTTGAGTTTAATAAATTAAATTCATTATAAATTCAACATTTGAATTTATTATTAAAATTATAAATTCAACTTCCTAGAATTTTATCACCTTCAAAATTTAATATTTAATAAACCCAACTTTTGAGTTTAATAAATTAAATTCTCAAATTTTATAAATTCAACCCTTTGAATTTATTCTCTCCAAATTTCATAAATTCAACTTCTTGAATTTACTATCTCATAAATTCAACTCCTTGAATTTATTTTTTCAAAATTTAATTATCATAAATTCAACTTCTTGAATTTACTTTATCATAATATAAATTCAACTCCTTGAATTTATTCTCTCAACGGGAACAAATGATCCAGTACTTGTGTGACCCTCAATGGTTCAGGGATACAGCTAGCCGTGGGTTCACAACTCTTTGTGATTCAAAATAATATTTATTCTTATTTGGGCTTACCCTAGTTAGCCCCATTCTTTTCATCAACACCTTGATTAAGAATGTCAGAACTCATTTCTGATTGCACCCATCGGATCATGGTAAGAGCGTCTAGTAGCATCGCCCCATGATCCCCTAGGTATCACTGATAGTGCCTGCAAGAACCAGTCGATTATGATTAACGTACAATACGGTCCCTTCATCTCATATATCCCGATCGAATCTGCAACCATTGGTTCATCGAGAGTTGCATAATAATTCGATAACTATGTGATAACTATAATAGTGGCATCACATGTACTATTTGAGAACTCATTATCTAACGTACATCTCATACTCTGGCCAGAGATTCCATGCACTATTATTTCATCAGATTACATAGGATATCCACACCCGTAGGTGAACGGTGAATCCCCGACTACAATGCACTGGCTCTTATATGTGTCGCAACTGTACCCAACCTCGCCACTTGATGACTCTCCTGGAGCCGGTAAACGAGTCAAAGCACAGCCCTAGCATATAGAGCCTCAGTGTTGTTCCGGGTCGTAAGGACTAATGGTGTACAATCATAACCACGGACTTATCCTCTCGATGAATGATAACCACTTGGAAAGTCCGAGGGAGGGTTGTTCGGTATAATCATCATATGACTACCCATCTGCATGTTTGGACATCTCCATGCCCTTACCAAGAAACGCAGTACACAACATCACAGATGCTAGTCTCGAGCTCAAGCGACCTTTATCCATGTTTTAGACGGATGAATCAACTAGGAACGAATTTAGAATATGCAGTGTTTATAAATGAGTTTCAACATCGGATTACGATTCATTTGTATTAAAGCATAATCAAAGACTTTATCTATGCTGATTGCATGGGTATACAGATAAAGTATAACGAAACCATTAAAAGTTAAATTATATTAAAATAAAGATTGTTTATTTCACTTGAGTTAATAAATTCCCTAGCCAACCGTTGGCTTGCAGGGCATCTACTCTAACAATCTCCCACTTGCCCTAGAGCCAACTACCCTTAACTTTAATCCCATTGCTTCGCGATGCTTCTGAAACAATGGTCCTGGCAAGGGCTATGTAAGTGGATCAGCAACATTATCTGCAGAGAGGACTCTTTCGACCGATATGTCTCCTCTTCCCACAATCTCCCGTATGATGTGAAACTTTCTCAGTACATGTTTGGATCGCTGATGAGACCTTGGTTCCTTTGCTTGTGCAATGGCACCAGTGTTTTCCAAGTACAACGGGATTGGATCAACTCCATTAGGAATAACGCCCAACTCTTGGACAAAATTCTTCATCCAAACTTCCTCTTTGGCTGCATCAGATGCAACAATGTATTCAGCTTCAGTGGTGGAATCCGCAATGGTGTCTTGCTTGGAACTTTTCCAATAGATACCCGCACCATTTAGTATGAATACAAAACTAGAGGTCGATTTCAAATCATCTACGTCACATTGGAAGCTAGAATCAGTGTAGCCTTCCAATTTTAATTCTCCACCCCCTTAGACCATGAACAAGTTCTTAGTTCTTCTCAAGTACTTAAGAATATCTTTCACGGCCTTCCAATGCATTGCACCAGGGTTCGCCTGATATCTGCTTGTAACACTCAGAGCGTAAGCAACATCAGGACGTGTCGATATCACACCATACATGATACTACCAATAGCTGACGCATATGGAATACGTGTCATCATCTCTATCTCTTCATCAGTTTTGGGACACAAAGCTTTAGATAGAGTAACACCATGACATATTGGTAAGTATCATCTCTTGGACTCTTCCATAGAGAATCGTTTCAAAATGGTATCGATATAAGTGGCTTGGGTGAGTCCTAGCATCTTCTTTGATCTATCTCTATAGATTTGCATTCCCAATACATAGGATGCTTCACCCATGTCTTTCATGGAGAATTTACTTGCTAACCATATTTTAGTTGATTGTAGTAATCCCACATCATTCTCAATGAGCAGGATATCATCAACATAAAGTACTAGGAATGTCACTGCACTCCCACTAACTTTCTTGTACACACATGGTTCCTCAGGATTCTTAGCAAAACCAAACTCTTTGATAGTGCTATCAAATATGAGGTTCCAACTCCTTGATGCCTGCTTGAGACCATATATTGATCTCTGAAGTTTGCATACCTTATGCTCACTTCCTACTGATGTGTATCCCTCAGGTTGAGACATATAAATTTCTTCTTTGATGTCTCCATTGAGGAATGCAGTCTTAACATCCATTTGCCATATCTCATAGTCATACCATGATGCTATGGCTAGTAGTATTCTAATGGACTTAAACATAGCAACTGGTGGAAAAATTTTCTCATAGGCAACTCATTGCTTTTGAGTATAAAATTTTTCAACCAGTCTTGCTTTGAAGGTCACTGCCTTCCCATCCGCCCCAATCTTTCTTTTGTAGATCCATTTGCATCCTATGGGAACGATTCCCTCAGGTGGATCCACCAATGTCCAGACTTGGTTTGAATACATAAAGTCTATTTCAGACTGCATGGCTTCAAGCCATTTGGTTAAATCAGTATCAGATATTGCTTCTTTGAAATTCATTGGATCACATCTAACACAATGCTCATCATGGCTTTGTTCATGAAGAAGCGTATATCTTGCAGGTGGTCTAATAACCCTATCAGACTTTCTAGGAGCTTGTACTTCAACTACTGGTTGTTGGAAATTACGTTCAACTACTATAGTTGAGGGAGTATCTTGAATTTCTTCAAGTTCTATCATCTTGCCTTTTCTATCTAATAGAAATTCTCTTTCCAAAAAGGTGGCATTTCTTGAAACAAGCACTTTTGCTTCATTGGGATGATAGAAATGATATCCAACAGAATTCTTTGGATATCTTACAAAGTAGCACAAAGTGGATCTACTATCCAATTTGTCTCCCACTGTTTGCTTCACGTAAGCAGGACATCCCCATATTCTCTCGTAAGAATATTTGGGGGTTTTTCCCTTCCATATCTCATATGGTGTTTTATCAACTGCTTTAGTATGAACATTATTCAACAACATTGCCGCAGTTTCAAGCGCAAAGCCCCAAAACGATGTAGGCAATTCAGTTAATCTCATCCTGGATCGAACCATGTCCATCAAGGTTTGATTACGACGTTCAGAAACACCATTCAATTGTGATGTCGTTGGTGGAGTCCACTGTGAGAGAATCTCATTCTCTTTTAGATAACCCAAAAATTCAGCACTTAAGTATTATCCACCTCGATCAGATCGAAGTGCCTTAGTACTTCTTTTCAGCTGATTTTCTATTTCAGATCTAAAATCTTTGAACTTTTCAAATGCTTCAGATTTGTGTTTCATCAAATAAACATACTCATACCTCGAATGGTCATCAGTAAAGGTAATAAAGTAAGAATGCCCAAATTTTGTGCTAACATTTAGCGGGCCACAAATGTCCGTGTGGATAAAATCCAGTAGACCATGTGCACGTTCCACGTTTTCATTGAATGGAGTCTTAGTCATTTTTCCTTTTAGACAGGACTTACAAGCAGGTAGAGAATTTTTGTCTGACAAGTCAAACATGTCTTCTCTCACTAGCTTGTGCATCCTTCTTTGGGAAATATGACCTAGTCTAGCGTGCCATATTTGTGTAGGATTTGGATCATCTAACTTTATTTTGTTTGTTATTGAAATCATGTTTACTTGGACATTCACTTATCATTTCCAGAACATTTCTGGCACATATAATTTCTTATGTTCGAACTTCTTGCAGTGAAATAAATATGTTCTAACTTATCGGGCTTTGTAGGCCTTTTAAGTGTCTTTCAGAGTTTGCCTGTTATTGTGATTGTTTTTCTTGTGAGGGGCAGAATATTTCTTTCCCTTACCTTGTGGGCCATTTTCGTCTGACGAGAGGCCCATAAGAAAAACAATAATTTCTTGTTTTATGGTGATCTCATAAGTTATAAGCGTATTGACTAGCTCTTCAAGGCTATCATCTATCTTATTCAAATTGAAATTCATCATAACCCCGTCAAATGAGGAAGAGAAAGACAACAAATTGATGTCATCAATTAACTCGTTAGCAATCACATATTCCATGCCCACCACATTTTCAATAAGCACATTCATATATACACCATGCTCATGGGGCTCTATCTTGCATGTGTGCAGTCATGAGCTCCTCGAAAGTAGTGTGCATCATCGTATGAGTTTCATGCACCATGCAACTCTTGCATGTGCATTCGAATGTCAGCAGCATTCAAAATTTCCTCAAACTGTCCCTACAGTTCATTTGACATAGAAGCGAGCACATTACACTTTAGCTTGCACACTATGGTCCCACCATCTTGCATGCATTGTCAGTTCAACAAGACTGACATTAGTGTATATGTCATTTTCTCTGAATTTAGAACAATTTTTCCAACCAGTCTGGAAAATTAGATTCAGTTAGATTGTTGATAAAAATGGACTACGTGACGAAATCGAAAATATACTGATATGAAAACAGAATAATGGTTGCTGATAATTTTAAAATAATTTTAAGATATAAAATATGGATTTTATTTTATAAATATCCCTCCCACTATTTTGACATTTCCACCACCCTCTGATGAAAAAGGGAAATCGTATTTCCTTAGTGGGCACGCAGAGTCCAATTAGCCAATTATAATCCCGAATAATATCAGCCAATTATAATTTCTAAATAGTAGAATCCAATTGCATCCTTATGCAACCTCCACGTGTTTTGCCTCAAGTTTAATAAGGACCCAATAATATGATGCCGTTTATTTTTGCGTTTCAAACCGACCCATCAATATTGAATTGTAGTAGACGGTCGCCATGAGTTCCCCCAATAATATGAGCCGAAGTCATTGGAGTTCCACTCAATTCACATCATATGTCCGGTGGAAGTCACAGCTTTCCGGCGTCCAGGCCTCCCCAATAATATGAGCCAGACACTGTCCGCGGGTAGCGATCAACATGCAACCACGGTTGATGGAAGGAAAGGAAAAATTAAACTCTTTTAATTTTTACTTTTGCGGTTTGATATGAATTTTGAATCATATTCAAAATGAGGGATTTTAATTTTAAAATTTGTCTCATCATTTTAATTTAAAAATCGCATGTCATGTTTGTATGTTTGCCGGATTCATGCAACTATATTATCTAATAATATACATACATGCATACTACTATATATCGCATATATCATAATATGACATTCAACAATAAATAAGGATGATCGATCGCCAATACTATTAGATCCATGTGAGCCATACATGGATCCAGGTCCAAAACCTAGGTGAATGCAGGGATGCAAATGCAACTATTACAAGAGCTTCCAATATTTTACATGTCTTCATCTCGTTCATCGGACCCACCATCTTCCAGTCTTGATCTCCCACTATTTCTAATAATTACATTTAAATAGCCATGGCACATAAGGGATACATCTCATGGGGTGGGAACGGGCCATAAACCAGGCCCACTTTAATAATATCAAATATTAAAAAAATAATAAAACAGTAAAATATCCTAACATACACCTAACACATTAATCAAGGTTCTCGATCATCTTTCATGCATTTAATATCAAATATTAACATCAATTTAATTAAACAATTTAATTAATTGATAAATTATATATCTAATAATTTTATCATTAACCACCACAATTATTAAAGAATTTAATAAATTAAATAAAATCCTTTATTTAATTTTCAATTAAATCAATAATAATTGATTTCTTATAAAACTCATTTTTACCATAAATAATTAAAATCATATTCTAATTATTTATTTTACAAGAAAATTATCAATTTTTCAAAAATTAATTTTTAAAAAGAAAAATTGAACCAATTTTCAAAAATATCAATTTTACCCAAAAATTTGAAAAATCGGAAAATTGCACCCTAAGTCCAAACAATTCAAGCCCTTCATCCAGCATGCTTCCCGAGATGATCCCGGGCAGCCGCCTGCGCTGCCTGCGCATTGCCCGAACGTTTCGGGCAGTCGCAGACCTGCTGTGCGCATCTGTGCGCACAGCCGTGCGCGCGCTGTGGGCCGGCCGCGCGTAGCGCCGTGTGCGCACGCTGCGTGCACCAATTTTTGAGTTTAGAAATAAATTATTCAATATCAAAACCATACGATCTAGAAAAACCTTGGCTCTGATACCACTGTTGGATCTGGATTTTCTACACGCCCAAACGCAGCGGAAGTTTTAAAATTTTTATTTATTTTGACAATCAAAATATGTTTTGCTTTGGGCGCTCGTATGATTTTATCATAAACATTCATAGGGCATTAGAGTTTACACCTTTGGTGAACGATTCACACGGCTCCAACTATTCCGGGGTTAGCGGAGATAGCTCGTGGTGAATTCCCTACGAAATTTCTTCATATCTGCTTTCTTTGATCCTCCTATCAAGTCCACAACTAGATCGCTTGTTCCTCTTCCAAATTGCACTAGAAAATTTGAAAGAAGTTTCTACGTTGAGATCAAAATCCGAGAGGCGACTCAACCTTTTCAAAAGAAAAGGCCGAAAATATTTTGGAGGAAATTTAAAGTGTGATTCTCGAAAATCCCATTTTTTTCTTGTGGAGGCTACCCTTTTTTTATTTATATATTAAAAAACAAGAGCTTTTAACCTAAATTCCATAATTATGGATTTAGGTTCCTTAATTAATCCAATGGGCTTTGTTAATTAAATGGACGAGTCAAACTATTTTAATTAAGTATATTAAAGTCCATTAAGAACTTTAATCATTTAATATGTTGGACTTGTATTCCTACAAGTTTATTAAACATACCTCCCATCATATTTAATTTAATATTTAATAAACTCAACTTTTTAGTTTAATAAATTAAACATTATAAATTCAACATTTGAATTTATTATTAAAATTATAAATTCAACTCCTTGAATTTTATCACCTCCAAAATTTAATATTTAATAAACCCAACTTTTGAGTATAATAAATTAAATTCTCAAATTTTAGAAATTCAACCCTTTGAATTTATTCTCTCCAAATTTCATAAATTCAACTTCTTGAATTTACTATCTCATAAATTCAACTCCTTGAATTTATTTTCTCAAAATTTAAATATCATAAATTCAAATCCTTGAATTTATTCTCTTAACGGGAACAAATGATCCAGTACTTGTGTGACCCTCAATAGTTCAGGGATACAGCTAGCCGTGGGTTGACAACTCTTTGTGATTCAGAATAATATTTATTCTTATTCGGGCTTACCCTAGTTAGCCCCATTCTTTTCATCAACACCTTGATTAATAATGTCAGAACTCATTTCTGATTGCACCCATCGGATCATGGTAAGAGCGTCTAGTAGCATCGCCCCATGATCCCCTAGGTATCACTGATAGTGCCTGCAAGACCCAGTCGATTATGATTAACGTACAGTACGGTCTCTTCATCTCATATATCCCGATCGAATCTGCAACCATTGGTTCATCGAGGGTTGCATAATAATTCGATAACTATGTGATAATTATAATAGTGGCATCACATGTACTATTTGAGAACTCATTATCTAACGTACATCTCATACTCTGGCCAAGATTCCATGCACTATTATTTCATTAGATCACACAGGATATCCACACCCGTAGGTGAGCGGTGAATCCCCGACTACAATGCACTGGCTCCTATATGTGTCGCAACTGTACCCAACCTCGCCACCTGATGACTCTCCTGGAGCCGGTAAACGAGTCAAAGCACAGCCCTAGCATATAGAGCCTCAGTGTTATCCCGGGTCGTAAGGACTAATGGTGTACAATCATAACCACGGACTTATCCTCTCGATGAATGATAACCACTTGGAAAGTCCGATGGAGGGTTGTTCGGTATAATCATCATATGACTACCCATCTGCATGTTTGGACATCTCCATGCCCTTACCAAGAAACGCAGTACACAACATCACAGATGCTAGTCTCGAGCTCAAACGACCTTTATCCATGTTTTAGGCAGCTGAATCGACTAGGAACAAATTTAGAATATGCAGTGTTTATAAATGAGTTTCAACATCGAATTACGATTCATTTGTATTAAAGCATAATCAAGGACTTTATCTATGCTGATTGCATGGGTATACAGATAAAGTATAACGAAACCATTAAAAGTTAAATTATATTAAAATAAAGATTGTTTATTTCACTTGAGTTAATAAATTCCCTAGCCAACCGTTGGCTTGCAGGGCATCTACTCTAACAATCTCCCACTTGTCCTAGAGCCAACTACCCTTAACTTTAATCTCATTGCTTCGCGATGCTTCTGAAACAATGGTCCTGGCAAGGGCTATGTAAATAATGGTTGAAAGTTAGACAAATATCTCCCCTTGAGTTTATATATATATATATATATATATATAATAGGAAGTGGCCTTTCTCTTTTGCTATCAAAATCATATCACAAATTGTTAAGCATTTGGATTGTGAAATAGATCGATTCCTTTCCTATCATAATTGGCGTCAGACCACTGTGAAATTTACTATAGCCTGAAGGAATGTTAGCAAATCAACTATAAAATATCCTAAATCGAATCATATTTCATTCAATTTTTATGCGATACTCGTGTTAGTTTTCCGTCATGAGAAGTAAATAATGGTTGAAAGTTGCGGTTAGAGAATGTGATTTTTTTGGTTTCTACTCTCTAAATCTCCTAGTGGTTTCTTCATCTAGTGGCCTTCCGAAACTTTTCTTATATACAGGCATTGATTTTGAATTCGGAGCAGGCTATTCTGAGAAAGAATCTTGTAAGCTTTCCTTCGTTTGTTTGTTTCTCTCTTCCTGATTTGTGTTTTTTTCTCAAAGCTAAAGCACGTCAATTTTTTTGAATCGTGTAGGTTGTGATACATTCTGATGTTCCATTCTACATGGTTATCTTTGTGATCCAATGATCTGAGTTTTACTAGGTTAGTTAAAAGTACATCTGTATCAAAAGAAGAACAAAAGCATTGAAGAGGCATTCCATGTCGAGCTATGCCGCATTGAAGGTGGAGGCATCCTGTCGAATGTTGGGAATTCAGATATGTCAATTATCCAGAAAAGTGTGCAGAATGCTGCAATCAGCCATGCTAGTGGCCTGGTTTTCTAGGGCGGGGAACCTCGCAGAAAAAGTGGTGGGAGCGGTGACATGTTTGCGTCGCGTAATGTGTCTGCGGCAGTGCTGCCTCATGATGGGGTGGTCGAGCTACCTACGCTGTAGAGTGGTGAGTTGGGCTAAAAAAAAAAAAGCAGGACCGGTGTAATGGGACCTTTTCGGATGTGGCTCCTCTGTTGGGATTTCATTTTAGTGAATTGAGTTTGAAACATTAATTGTTGAATTAATGAAGTTTAATTAATATAACATACTTTACGAGTTAATTGTGCAAATGTTGAAACCGGTGATACTGTGAATTCAATGAGAAACTAATATTCAACTCGTTGGAGTCTACCATATTTTTGTCCTTCAGATAAATATATTGTATTATATATTTACATTTTCATTATTGCTGTTAATATTTTATCTTTAATAGATTTCTTTCTCCTTATGTATTGGTTAACAATCATAAAACAGATTCTTATTTCCCCGACATTTGATCGTTTGTTCTTGTGTTTCAATGATAATATTGAATTCGATACTTCAACACCGCCAGTGATTATTCCTACTGTTAGGGTTTCGGCCCCACCAATGAATGTTCATGTTGCTACAATGCCGGTTAACCATGCCGATAAATTGGAGAAATTTGACGGTTCTGATAAGTGCAAGAGTTGCACGCATTTTATGCAAGAATCCATTTGAATTATGTTAGTCTTGGACAGAATTATCCTTGGTTTTTGCTATTTTTGTGTCGTGCAGACGCATTTTATGCGAGAATCCATTTGAATTATGTTAGTCTTGGACAGAATTATCCTTGGTTTTTGCTATTTTTGTGTCGTGCAATAGATAAACCACTGATGGCGATTAAGGGCAATTTTTGTTGTCAAACGGTTGACGAACTAGAGCCGCATTGATACAAGAAGGACAAAGCTGTGCGCGCACATGCACCAAATCCAGTGCAGCTGCGCACACGAAAAAGCACCACATGAACAGAAGTACGCGCGCTGCACCAAACAAGGGCAGAAGCGTGCGCGCGACCGAGCGTGATGACTGATGTTTAGGCGGACAGGCAGAGACTCGCGTGCAGCCACGCGAGAACATGCGCAACCACGTGCGTCGGGCCAACATACCACTCCAGAGGTGTGCGCGCGATGGCGCTGGAACACGCGCACCCGCGTGCAAGAGGCGCGCATACTCCAAAGCACGGCCGCCACGTGTGAATAAAAGGCAAATCCTAGGTCACAAAAAAGGATAGATAGCCGTCCTTGGGAGAAAGCCAATGAGAGATGAGAACACACGCACGAGACGAAGAACTGGAGTGCAAGGATTGATCACGAGTATGGAGAACGACGAATCTGGGGACAGAGACGCCGCTTCTGATTTGTCATCTAATTCTTTCGCCTTTAATTTATTGTGTTTGCGATGTCTAAACTTTCTAACATGCATTGTTTTTGTTTGGATTTCAGTATGAACTAATTTTTCCATTCTAGATGATGATGTAGCTTTGTTGATACGATAATTTGACTCTATTGTTTATGTGATTGAATTTCTTTTTGATTTAGTTGTGTTTTTTTGTTTTTATTTGACTTCAGTTTACTGGCCATAAATTGCTTGTTGTCAGATTAATTCTACAACTCGGGAGAGGAACTAGGATTATAGATCATTAGAGACACATCGTTGAATGTTTATATCGTTCGGAAGACGTATAACTTTAGCGAGGCCTAAGTAAGAACATTGTTTGCATTTATCATTTAAACTTAGATTCTTATTAGGAATGTTTGGATCGAAGTTTAAATGATACAATTTATTCGTCACTTGGGAAAGGGGGAATAAAATAATTAAGTGTCATTGGCTATTAAATAATTGGAATTCATGAATATAAATTCAACCGGGAATAATTATCTTGGAAAATAAGTGAAATCACTCTTCTAGAAATTTTCTCTCATTGATATTTTTCGATTCAGTGATTAAATTAATATTTATTTGCAATTTATTCATTTGCAATAAACCAAACCTTTTATTGGTTTTTTTAAATAAAATCGTGACTATTTTAATTACAAGCATTGATATATTTTTACATACACACTCTTCGTAGGAACGATATTTTACTCACATATATTAAAACTTGACAACCGTGTGCTTGCGAGCGAAAAATACACAACAATTTTTTGCCGTCGTTGCCTGGGAGTGTCAAAATTTAAATTTATATCAATATTTTTACCAATTAGTCTAGATTTTAATTTAGAGTTATTTTTGTTTTATTATAATAATTATTGATTTGTTCATTTTCTATGTTTGATATTGCATGCGAATATCGCAAAGCCATGACTTGCTTATCTTTGATCCAGAGATCGAAAGAACTGCGCGAAGACTAAGAAAAGAGAAAAGAGAAGAGATTCAAGCAATGGCCGAAAACAGAGAGAATGACATACATAACCCGCCAGAGGCTATACCTATCAGAAATAACTTCCGACCAGTTATCAACACTCATTATTCTGGCATTGCTCGGGTGACCATAAATATGAACAATTTCGAGCTTAAGCCTGCTCTGATAAATATGGTTCGGCATAACCAGTTTGCTGAACCGCCACTTCGGATCCTCACGTGAACTTGAGAACTTTCCTGGAGATTATTGACACATTAAAGATTAATAATGTTCCTGATGACATTATTAGACTGCGTTTATTTTTGTTTTCTCTCAGGGACCAAGCAAGAGGATGTCTCCAATCGGGAAGCATCACGACATGGCAGAAGTTGGCAACGAAGTTCCTTGCTAAATATTTTCCCCCTACGAAGTCTGACAATTGAAGATTGAGATAATTACTTTTAGGCAAACCGACTTCGAGCAGAGGCATGTGAAAGATATAAGAAATTGTTGAGAAAGTGCCCGAACCATGGTTTTGAAGACTGGGTATAAATCGAATTATTCTACAAGTGTCTGGATGGGTAAACAAGAGGAACTGTGGATGCAGCGGCTGGTGGCACGATCTTTGCCAAATCTCCTGATCAAGCTTATGACTTGCTTGAGCAGATGACTATAAATAGCTACCAGTGACCTTCTGAGAGGTCATGAGTAAAGAGAACAGCTGGAGTTTATGCTATGGATCCTATTACATCTACTGCACAAATATCAGCATTGACTTCGCAGATAGCAGCTATGAATAAAGTGAGCATATCAGACACTGAGTGACCAACGGTTGTTGTTGAAGAATCACATTTTCCTGAAGAAGTTCAATACATCAACAACGAGAATTTTGGAGGCTATGGAGGATATCGAGGTAACCCTCCCCCTAATACTTATCATCCAGGTTTGAGAAATCACGAGAATTTTTCATATGCAAATAATAAGAATGTGTTGAATCCTCTACCGAGGTTTGATACATCAAATGGGGAAGGGAAGCCATTATTTGAGGATTTAGTTGGTACATTTGTTGCTGAATCTGGTAAGAGGATGGCTAGGACTGAGTCTAGGCTTGACAACCTAGAGACACACATGGCGAATATTGGTGCTTCCTTGAAAATCCTTGAGTCGCAAGTGAGGCAGATAACGAAGCTGCCCACGTCTCAACCATTAGGCATAGTACCAAAGACTGCAGACCCAAATCTTAGAGAAGTGAATGTTGTTTTCATTCAGCATGAGGAGATTGGTATGGTAGACAGAGAAAAGGAAATGGTTGATCTCAAACCCATCCAGGAAGATAAGTCACCACCAAGCAAAGGAATCCGAGTTAAGAAAGTTAAGAGTTATGATTTAGATCAATCCATCGATATTTCTTTACTTCCTTACCCCCAAAGATTTATACAATTGAATGCTGAGTTTCAAAAGAAAAAAGGTCTTGAAGATCTCAAGAACCAACACACTAACATTCAGTCTGCAGATCAGGAGGAAGTGACACTTACTGAAGGAGGTGATGTGGGGATACAAAGAAATCTTCCACATAAGCTGCAAGACCCTTGGGAATTTGTTGTACGTGCAATAGGGTGCCAAATAGTGGGAAAAATGATTTTTGATTCATGAGCGAGCGTGAATGTAATGCCAAGTTCTCTTTATAAAAAACTTGGATTGAGCAGGATGAAGCCCACATAATTAATCTTGCAGCTAGCAGATAAATCGGTCAAGGTACCGTTGGGTTTTGTGGAAGATGTTGAAATTCAGATCGATAAACTGAGGCTTGCAGCAGATTTCGTTGTGCTCGACATGGAGAACAATCAAAATGTTCATGTCATTCTAGGACGACCATTCTTGGCTACTGCTGGAGCCGTAATTGACATGAAACGAGGAAAGTTGACCATGGAGGTCGAAAGTCAGAAGGTGGAAATTAAGGCGTCCAAGAGATCACACGACCCACCTTGAACAGGACTGGTGACAGTCGGGCTGACGATGTTAAATCAAGCGCTGAATGGGAGGCAGCCCATCCTTTTTGCTTTTGTTAAAAAAAAAGTATGGACAGCAGCTCGCGCGCACCCACGCGACTACATACGCAGCCGAGCGCGCTCAGACTCGGGACATCAACAGAGGCGCGCGTGTGGATGCACGAGATCAAAAGCAGCAGCGCGCGCTCAGACTCGGGACATCAACAGAGGCGCGCATGTGGATGCGCGAGATCAAAAGCAGCAGCGCGCACCCCATTAGCACTGCAGGCCAGAGGTGCGCGTGCGGTCACGCGAGATCACGCGCAGCCGCGCGCGCTCAATAATTGAAGGATGCTAGAGGGGCGCGAGCGGCCGTGCCATATCACGTGCAGCTGTGCGCGCAGCGTACAAGCCCATCCTTAAATTCACATCTGCACGTCTCTTTAGCCATTCCCTACTCCACAAGCACGCATCCTCCTCCACAAAACACTGCACAAGCAAGCCTACTCCTCCTCCTCCAAAAACACTCCCCTCTCCTTCCACAAACTTCTTCCTCCATCTCCAAACCTACCAAGCTCACCTACAATCACCTCAACAATCACTCCACCCCCTCCCCTCCCACACAAAGCACCGTCACCTTAGAATTGCCGCCACCATCTCCACTGCCATCGTGCACCCTCTCCAGTCAGTTTCTCCGCTCGAGGTTACAAATTCTTCTATTTTGTCATTGTGTGCATTATTTTCAAGAAATTGCGCCATTTGGGTGGAGTATTGTTCTACATTGGTTTTTTCAAGTGTGTGGAATATTATTGAAAAATCATGCCGCCAAGAAAAAGATCTAAATACGTGACTTCTTCTTCGTGTCCTTATGATCCGAACATATTTTGGAACGAGGAAGCCCTCCGAATCTACGAAAGTACTCTATCTCAGTCCATTATAAAAGAAAGAGGGCTAGATTTAACCATCCCTAACTGTGTGGTAGTTGAAGAAATCGAGCAATGGGGGTGGTTGGAGCTCGCTCAATCACCGCCATACGCTGTCATCTCTATAGTTTGAGAATTTTACGCAAACTTGCGAATCAGACACGAGGACTATAAGGTTTTTGTGCAAGGGAAATTGGTGGCCTTTGACTCGGAAACCATAAATTCAATCTATAATCTACCAAGATTCGATAACGACGAGTATACAGAATTTATGGCTGACACGGTAGATTATGGTGTCATAATCTGGGAGCTATGCATTGATGGTGCAGAATGGAGATTTAGTCAAGGCGCCCCTGTCACTTTGAAGAAATCTGAACTTGCTCCATGACCCAAGGAGTTGGGCCTCGTTCATCTTAGCCAGAATCATGTCGTCATCTCATCAAACAGAAATTACAAAAGATAAGGTGGAATTGGTCTACGACATTATGACAGGGAAGATAGTGGACTTAGGGAAGATAATTCATGGGTCCATTATGCATGCTGGTGCCGGACTTATGATTGTCATTCTTCCATGTCCACATATTATCACTGCGTTATGTCATCATGCTGGCGTATCATGGGGAGCAGATGAATAGGTTCCGAAATCCAAGGGGCCGATCACAGTTTCTATTGGAAACCCCGGGCGCGGCGGAGTAAGAGAGATCAAAAGACAGTCTGCCAGGGCTGCCTACAACCAGCGCGCCAAAGATTGCCAAGAACCACCACAACCACCGATCCCTAGAGCAAGTCTGTTGTAATGCCCGAGAATTTGATTATTGTAATCTGATATGATTTGTTGATTATGAACTGATGTAATTATAGCCGGGCCATTCCGAGTTAAGATTTGGGAAAAGCATATGAATTGTACAAGTTTTGGACAGAACTATTGGCGTCCGAGCGGTACCCGAGTGGTAGAAAGTGACCGCCCGAGCGCCCATGTTCAACAAAGTATGCTTCGGACAGAAAGTTTGGTGCCCGGGCGGTAGTTTGTGACCGCCCGAGCACCATTGAGTAAGGCAAGGAGGCAGAACACCCCGCGCCCGGGCGGTAAGTTTTAACCGCCCGAGCGCCGAGCAAGCGCCCGAGCGGGAATTCATGACCGCCCGAGCGTCGACTGAAATTCATGAAAATGAGCCACGTTTCTATAGACATGCAAGTGGAGATATATATATGTATAATCATCCATTTGCTTCAGTAATAGAAACGAGAAGAACGAAAAGAAGCTCGAGAAAGTTTGCAGAAAATCTTTACGCCTTTATATTTTGATCCGCCCGTCTGATTTTCAATCCGACTTCAGTACTGAGTTTCTATTGACAAGAGCTTCAACTGGGCGTAAGTTTGCTTATGTTTTATGATGATTTGAAATTATCATACTGCCAGAATCAGATATGATCCATATATGTTGTTCTTGCGATATCAGACATTGTATAACCGAAACTGGATCGAAGAACAGATACCGTATGGAATTGTTATGAATTTTCAGAGTCAATTTGATTATGATTAGACCAATTTGATATCAGAATTGTATTGTTATCGATTATGAGGTGTTGGGATTGATATTTGATTGATAGAGTATTGCTGGGTATATTGATATTATTCAGATTTGGATCAGATGAGTTGTTGATTGTGTATACTGATATTGTATTGCCGGTATTTCGAGATTGTACAATTATGCCGTTGAAACAGAATTTGATTAAGTTCTGATTATATCCAGTATTGATTTGATTGGTGTATTGATATTACACTCCTCGACCTTTGTTATTACCAGATTGATATGGACAGATTTGACTTCGAGACTTCGACTTCGTCAGACCGAGAAGAGAAAGGTATAAATTGATGTTGATGCGGGATTGCACAACTCGAGTCCGATTCTACTTGAGTTTCCCAAAATCACATACTTCATCTTATTGCATTGATATTTGCAATTGATGTGATTGCTATCTTTGGTCTATTGATTTATGTATTGAGTCATAGGCTGATACGCCTAGTCTTAGACGATTGATCTCGTGACAGAGGTACCCGATAGTGATGGAAGAGTCACTGGGCCATTGCACATTGTCATAGAGGTTTGGCAGGATATGCCAGGGCTGATACGCCTAGATGATTGGCCGATATGCCAGGGCGGATATGCCTAGTCTGTGACGGATAGGTCAAGACACCGGATGTTTGGTTATATTCGAAGTGGATAGAATTGGAGTTTCTTCTATTACTGATGTCCGATATGGAAAGAGCCAAAGTCCGTGAATAAGAACGTACCACCACCCCGATCGGGAGTGTAGGTGGGTGTATGTTCTTATTCCGATCGGGATCCCTAGATTAGGATGAGTCGAGTCAGAGTCTAGGAATCACGGAGTGTGACTCCGTGATTCGGATTTTATATTGATTCATGTTTCTGATTTTGATACATGTTATGAATATCTGTTTCATGCTGTTATATCTGTTTATATGAAATGCATGTATACATGATTTATACTGGGAATGTAATTTTCACCGGAGTTATCCGGCTGTTGTCTTGTTTGTATGTGTGCTTGACAACAGGTGGGACAGGATCAAGATCAGGAAGAGGATGAGAGATTATAGTTAGCGTGGAGATCCGGGCCCAGAAGCAGGATAGGATTCAGCGCTTGATGTATAGCTGTTGAACCTAGTTGAGATAGAGACATGTAGTACATGATTTGTATTTTTATACTGACATGTATATGAGATAGAATACATTACGTTTCCGCATTTATATTTTAAAAAAAGAAAAAAATTTAGTCCCACTTTTCTTAATTGTTATATTTGACATTAATAATGATTAAGACGTGAAATAGCGTCCGGGTCCCCACATCTGTGAGACAGAGTGTTCCTAATGGAACAAGATATGCGCACTCAATGCCAAGAGCTGGCAGAGCACTGACACACGACTAATGCGTTCATGTCATATATGATGGACTTCACGTCGGTGCTAGCCCAGCGTTTCCCACCGATTGTGCCTGATGATGCGCCATTTCCACTACCATCAGCTTGGCCACCATAGTACCCACCACCAGACATCCCACCACCACAACCATGGATGAGGATGCTGAAGATGTCGCGGATGACGACTGGGGCAACGAGTTTTGACACTCGTGCGTGAGGTATGTGTTGTCACGCTCTTTTGATTTATACATTGAGGACAATGCATACTGTAAGTTTGGGGGCTTGAATTTGCTTTGTTTTTTAGAGTCTTTTCTTGTTAGATTTATTAATTCTTGCACAGTAGTTAAATTTTTCTTATTTGTAAGGATTTTATTCGAGTCGTGGTATTAAAAAAAATGTCATTTAACTTGTTGCATGTTAAATTCGTTAGAAAGAGTCATGGATAAGTCATTGTGTTGCCGATGATGAGAATGAAGTTGTAATTCTGAATACATGTGTTCATGATAACTTGGGAGTCACTTTTTTTTTTTTGCACTGTCATGTTTGTTGATACTATCGATACTTATATACTATTTACATATATGTAATGCTAAATAGACAATGGAGACCTGATTTTTAGGACTTCTCACATGACATTGACTGACACTTTTACAAATACAGAGGTGGTCTAGACAATTTCTCTCAATATCATTGGGTCTGTTTTCATTGTTTATTGTCGATTGTTAGATCATTGAGCCTCGAGTTGAATGAGATGCTTAAATTTTTTGTGTGCCTACCTCGTATCTCATTTTGGTTGAACAATGCATGTGATTGGTTTGTATGAAATAACTAATGGATTGACAGTAATCTAGAACTTGCTTGAATACTTTTCGAGGCGAAATACAGATATATGTTACATAAGAACGATTTAGGCAATCTTTGAAACCGTTTGAGACTTCGAGCCTACCAAATGAAAATGAATCCCTAGTGTCACATTTTGAGCCTACAAAAAATCAAGTGGAGTGTGTCAATGTGATACAATCAGCCCCCACTTGTATCTATTTTATAACCCACAACAACTATTAAATAGAGCTTATAAACTTACAACCCTAACTGATTTTCAGATAAATAAGTTCACTGGTGTTGAAAGATTCAAATACTCCTTAAAAAGAAAAATAAATGTGTATAAAGGAGCTGAGAAAGAAAAGAAAAAGAAGAACAATAAAAAGGAATGAATCAAAAAGTAGTGAAAAAAATATGAGAAATGGAGGATATGAATGAGAAGAAAACAAAAAGTAATAGGGAATGAAATAAGAGTGAAACTGATGAAAATTCAAATATTTATGTCAAATTTTTATTTACATATCCTTTATTGTAGCCACGAGCCATAACCTAACGTTACAAGTCTACAAGACCTATTTGGTCAAATTTATCCATTTTACTAGTGGAGAAAAGCTGTTCAAGTCAAGTTTATGGATACCTGAGAAAACATGGTTAGCAAGTATGGACTTTAATCATTTGCATGTAAGCATCTCATTGTGTGACATTATTTTTGTATAATTGCGTTGAATATCTTATGAGCCAAATAATCACCAATAAAATCCATTGTGATCTGTGTAAGTGAATTTTTATTTCGATGAAGTGTGAGTTGAATTGAACTGAAGATTTCTTGAGTTTATAAGACGAGTGGGTGTTGTGAATCTATTTGAGCATTTGATTGGGTAAATGAACAGTGACATATCATACACGCACGTGACTCTTGAGTGATTGTGAATTACGTGAAAATGGATATGTTGTAGGCCAAGGTCAATGTCTGCATATCCATGACTTATGGTTGTTACCATTAATTCTTGCTTGAGTCTTTATTTTCATTTTTATTTTGCTCAGGACTAGCAAAAGTTCAAGTTTTGGGGGTTTGATAAGTGCAAGAATTGCACATATTTTATACTAGAATCCATTTGAATTATGTCATCTCTGATAGAATTATGTTTGGTTTTTGCTATTTTTGTGTCGTGTAGGAGATAAACTATTGAAAACTTAATTTCGGTTGTTTGACAAACTAATTGATTAATTTATTGGACTAACTGATCAAGTAGTTTGAAGTAATTGAACTACATAAATCAACTGACAGTTTCCTAACTGAAGATTAATACGCAATGTATCGAAGGCAACTGAAACCAGCTTAATCGAACTTACGAAGACAACTGACTGATCAGTTGGAAACCGATCAGTTGACATATTTAGTTGTGAGCTTGTCATCTGATCATTCAGCTGTACACGTCATCAGTTGAAAATGACATTCAAACGACAACAGTACAAATCAGACTGCAACTCGTAGTGGAATGCCGCATTTCAGAGCTTACAGTGTACGAATGTCAGAAGAATATTGACGTGGCAATCAACGGATATATTGAGTCAAATTACATTTAATGTTACCATTGAAGAGAAGCCTATAAATAAGTGAGAAGAGCAGTTGAGCAAGCAACTAATCGATCTATCTATTCTCAAGCTTGCTGTTACCATGCTGAATTTATAGCTCTTACTCAAAGATCAAAAGCTCACACTTATCTGATTTATTTGTAGCATTTAAGGATAACTTTCGAGCTTACAAGCACAAATCGTTTTATTGTTTATTTGATCTTATCTAGATCAGATGTGCTAAGTTCAGTCGAAGAACTGTGAGATATTTAGTAAACTAAGAGTTTCAGTTTTGGCAGTGTTAAGTCCAAACTGAAGTGGGTCTGTACAAGTTTTGTATCGATCAAAGTATTTTAGTGCATATCATATCTTTGTGATAGAAGGGGTGATGTAGGAGTTATTTCAATCTCTGAAGATCCATAAATCTTTGTGTGTTACTACTTCAGTTATTTATTCTATCTTTCAGTCAGTTTATTTCCGCAACTATTATCAGTTAAACTGATTGTCATTGACTGACAAGATTCCTAGTTTCTTTTGTCACAGAACTGACACTTCATTCGAAAAGTATCTAAAATCGTGAGTGTTTATTCAACCTCCCCTTCTAAACACTTTTCACCCTATCTACCGATCCTAACAAGTGGTATCAGAGCAGTTGAATCTTGTCTCAGAATACTCTCATTCACAAAACTGATCAACATGTCTTCATTCAATACAATACCGATGTTTTCCAGAGAAGATTTTGACGACTGAAAAATCAGAATGCAGGCTCATTTAGCTGCAGAAGATGACGACATGTGGTATGTCATTACTGATGGTCCCATGAAGATCCTAAAAGCAAATACAGCAGTTGCCATTACTGGTGGAGCACCTCATCGCATAGAAAAGTCCAGAGAGGAATGGACAACTGAGGATAAAAAGAAAGCCAACCTACACAATGTGGCTAAGGATATCTTATATAAAATGCTAGATAAAGTCACTTTCAACAAAATCAAGATGTGCAAAACTAACAAAGAAATATGGGAGAAACTGATCCAGCTATGTGAAGGAAACGAGCAAACAAAAGAGAACAAGCTATCAATTGTTGTTCAGAAATTTGATAACATCAAGATGAAAGCTGGAGAATCATTGCACGAATATGATGAGAGGATCAGTGGTATTATCAATGAGTTGAATGCACTTGAAAAAGTGTATTCAAACAAAGAAGTGGCACTAAAGGTGGTCAGAGGTCTTCCCAAAGAATGGGACGTCAAGACCATGGCAATGAGAGAGTTAAAGGACCTTAACTTCATGACTTGTTTGCTGATCTAAAGGCTTGCGAGTTTGAACTACAAATCAGAGAAGGAGAACCTTCTACACCTACTGCCACAACGGCTTTAACTGCTGTCAGACTGTAACCAACTGGTTCATCTGACAAATATGCTGATCAACTGAGCAATGATGCTATATCATTGTTTGTGAAGAAATTTGGAAGGTTTATAAGAAGGAATTAAGGAAACTTCCAGAAGCAGTATCAGAAAAATCAGTCCAAAGAAGAATCATATGCTTGCTGTATCAACTGAAAAGGAAAAGAAGCCATATGAGCACAAAAAAAGGACCAAGGATGACAAGAAATCATTCAAAAAGAAACATGAAGTGCTTTTGGCTGAAGAGAGCAAATCTAAGTGGGCAGAAACTTACAGTGATGAGTCAGAACCAGAAAGCCCAATCAGTTCAAGTGAAGATGATGAGGAAGTCAAGTGCTTAATGGCAGATGATGCTGAACTAGAGTCAGCAAGTGAACATGTATTTGACTTCAGCTCTTCTGATTTCACTCGTGAGGAACTCATTACCATATTGCATGACATGGTAGATGAGTATCACAAACTTGCTCAATCATTTGAGAAGGTTAGAACTGAGCAAACTAATCTCAATGACAACAAAACTGTAACGTACCGTACTTTTTACTATTAAAATTTGCGGAAGAATTAAAAATTTTTCTAAAATAAAACGTGAGCATTCAAAATTCGATAAAATAAACTGTACGTCTCAACAAAGATCTACAATAGAGTTTGACAAAAGTATTTGAACATTTTCATAAAGATTTAAAAACATGGCGGTCTTCGGGTTTAGCCTCCCGCTCAGTCCAAGCCTGCTCCTTGGTCCCCACCTCCTGTCTCCTCATAAACATCCTCACCTGCATCGATCAAATCTAGTGAGTCTAAAAACCCAACACGTATAAACTGGAAGTAACAAATACTACATAATAAGATCACATGCAACTTTAAAATAGGGCATACATACTTTAAACTTGAACTTGCAAGATAAAACTTGAACATATGTACATACATGCTTAGACGTGCCATAAACTTTTCTTAAACATGCTTGCATACTTGAACATACTTAAACATACATGGCTTCATCATTTTGCGTAGAGGATGTTTCAAAGCAAGTGACCCATAACATAACTCGCCTGATCAGACTAAACCACAGTACTGGGATGACAGGGGGGAACCCACTGCCACATACATGAGATCCCCATTCATGCTTTAACAGGTGAATTGGTCCCCGTTCATGCTTTAACGCTTTCCAATCCTGATCTAAACTCGTTCATGCTTTAACGGGGTGAAGAGGTCCTCGGCCACGTTCACCGACTTTCAAACACATTCATAATTTGGTCACAAGACATTTAGCATACCTCAAAAACTTGAAATATTTTCTTTTGCACGTCGAACATACTTATTTGGCGTTGAGGGATTCGTTGGATCTCGCTTGGGACCGCTGCTGCAACATACTAACCTGAAATTAAACACTTATCTTGCATGGCTTATACGTAGGTATTCGTGCCCACCACCTAGTCAAATCAATAACATATGTCGTTCTAGATTGCCCGGGCCTTGACCTCGCTTAATCATCTTGGTAACCATGACCTTAAACCCCCAATCAATCCTAGAAGTGAAACCTAAAATGTTCCCAACAAAACACAGTACACGGACCCCGTGCCTAGGTCCGGGTAAGAGTCCGTGTACATACTGTATGGACATACTCGAAAGGAAGGAGGGGCACGGACCCCGTGCCTAGGTCCGTGTGGGGGTCCATGTAGCCTTGGGAATTTGGCACTGCGAGGGAACAAAGGCACGGACCCCGTGTCAGGGCCCGTGTACCGGTCCGTGTAGTCTCGGAAATTTCGAAACCTGCGTGAAAAACTTAACATTTTGATTCTCTTTTCTTACAAAACCAAAAGGGCTGAGAATTGGCACCTTGAGACCTCTCTTAGGACACTAAGGTATTGACTCCAACCCGCACAAGCCATTAAAATTTACCACCCAATCAGACCAGTGACAACGAATGACTCAACCCGAAGTTTCGACATCGCTTTTCTTCCTACGACTCTTAGTACAACTTGGTGCCTAACGACACGAAAGGAGACACCAATAATAATCCCAACGTCATTCTTGACTTACTTAAACGTAGCAGCGATCACCCGTCGATTCCCAACGAACCCTGCAACAATAAAACTCAAGAACACATCAATACATAATTTTCTGAAAAACGAAGTTTGAGCAGTCCCATGAAAAACGTCATAACTCACTCAATTTTAATCCAAATAATTCGAATTAACTGTCAAATCGAAGGTATCAAAAAGTTCTACAATTTTTGTGTTGAAAGTTTTCTCAAAAACGCGACCGAAAAATCGCAGCATTTAAAAGACAGCAAAAATCGAAAATTTTAGATCTAAAATGGTTTCAAAAGTGTTCGAAAAATAATTGCTCAAACTTCTACGCATCACACATGTATTTTACGCATAAATAACAACACAACGCATAATATGACGAGATCGATGCAGCAATAACAGAATATATGTGCCTTTTGATAATTTGAAATACCGTAACGACGATACCGAAGCGGAGACGGAGTGAGGGTCGATCCGGGACGAACGTGGCACTAAAATCTTGTAATAAAATCAACAAAAATTTGCTGGAAAGATTTAGGGGAGGGGCGGCTGCTGCTCTTGTGCCAAGAACCCTAAAATTTTCTTTTAAAATGATGAGATAGAAATATGAGAGATGTGTGTGTGCGGTATACGTGCAGGTGTGTGTAAATAAGTGTGTGTGCGTGTGTTTTGATAACAAGAAACTCAATTGTAACGTGTGTGTGCATATTAGTGGGGTAATTGAGGCTAATTTAAAGTTAATCAAACACTAACTCACTCAATTTCCTTAATTGAAATAAAATACATACTAATTTTATAATATTCTCCTTTAATAAAATAAAATCCACAAAATGCTTGTGGGGACCCGGACGCTAATCGTGTTCTTAATCGTCATTGGGAGTATTTAATCAATTATAATAAACAGGGTCTAAATTTTCCTCTTTTTTTAAAAAAAAAGAATTGCGGAACGTAGTAAAATAAAACTTATATACATCTCAGTATAAAATTAAGTACAAGTCCTGTACCGCCTACAAATCAGTAAAAACTAAGGTTCAACATCTAATTATCAAGTGTCAAAACCCTATATACATCAAAGTCCGAAGTCTCCACTCTATCACGATCTCTCCTCATCTCCTGGACCCTGATCCTGTCCCACCTGTTGTCATGTACACATACAAACAAGACAACAGCCGGAGAATTTCGGTGAGAAATACATCCCAGTATAAATCAACGAACATGCAATCATATAATCAATAAAAAAGCATGTAACAGATAACAGTAATATATATCAAAGTCTGAAAACATAATCAATATAAAACTGTCAATCGTACTCGTGACTCCACGACTCAAACTAGACTCAATCCTAGTCTAGGGATCCCGGTTTCCAGATGTGGTATTCCTATATCGACCAACAGTAATAGAAGAAACTCCGATTCTATCCACGTCGATATAACCGAACATCCAGTGTCTTGACCTAACCGTCACAGACTTTGGCGTTTTCACCAATTTCCTATCTTGTGACATCGCGCAATGTGCCCGTGGCAATCCCACCACTATCAGGCGCTTCTGTCACAAGATCACTCGTGTAATACTTATCGAATACATGCTTCCTATAAATCAATAGAACAAGCATATCAAATCAAATCAATAAACACAATCATAATAATGAGTATGTGATTTAGGGAAACTCAAGTATATCAAACTATAATCTAGTCGATCTCCCGGTACCACATTGACTTATACCTTTCGTTTGTAGTCTCGGTCTGAAGCAATATAAGTTCTGAACTCCAGACTGTCTTTGTAAATCTGAAACGACATATCGAGAATCATAATATCAATATTCCATTCTTAATTCAACACTGAATCTGTTTAATCTGGACATCTCGCGCATATGCGCGCTCCCCGACGCGCATGTGCGCCCACTTCTCTGGAGTTGACTTTGAACCCTCACACAGATCGCGCATATGCGCGCACACCCACTGCGCATATGCGCGAGACCCTCTGCCCGTTTCGCGCATGTGCGCGTCTCATGTCGCGCATGTGCGCGAAAGGCACTGTCCTCGCACATACATCTTTTCATGCTGAATAAAATCGTGTCCCGATTAATCCTCTCATAATCATATCAAATTATAAATCAATAATTACAGATTACTAGGATTAAATTCTCGGGCATTACATTTCTCCCCCCTAAGATACGATTTCGTCCTCGAAATCACAGGCAATCAATCATATCAATAAGAAGGAATGTAATAGAAACGGAATAGGAACTTACATCAGTGAAACAATGCTGGAAATTCCTGTCTCATGTCTGATTCAGTCTCCCAAGTAGCTTCTTCAATGCCATGACGAGTCCATTGAACTTTTACAAGCGGAATTATCTTTGTTCTGAGCTATTTTTCTTTACGATCGATAATCCGAATCGGTTTCTCGACATAACTCAATGTCTCATCCAGCTCGGTCTCGTTTGGCTGCATAATATGAGATTCATCGGGGAGATACTTCCGCAGCATAGATACATGGAAGACGTTATGTATCCCTGATAATGAAGGCGGTAATGCGAGTCGATAGGCACGATCTCCTATCTTCTAGAGAATCTCATATGGACCAACGTATCGTGGAGACAACTTCCCTTTCTTGCCAAATCTTACCACTCCTCGGAAAGGTGAAATCTTCAAAAATACTCGATCTCCAGTCTCAAATACCAACGGTCGACGTCGAATGTTGGCATATTTGGCTTGTCTGTCCTGTGTTGCCTTCATTCTTTTCTGAATCAGTTTCACTTTTTCAGTCATATCTCTGATCATATCAGGTCCAGTCTAAGGAATTTCAGAGATATCATCCCAATAAAGAGGGGATCTGCATTTATTTCCGTACAACGCCTCGAATGGAGCCATCTCAATACTCGTTTGATAGCTATTGTTGTACGAAAACTCGCAAAGTGGCAATGCATCCTGCCAATTAGTGCTAAAGTCAAGCACTACCGCTCTCAGCATATCCTCAATGTCTGAATCGTCCGTTCTGATTGTCCGTCAGTTTGTGGATGATATGATGTACTCAGATGTAACTTCGTACCTAGAGCCTGCTGCAAACTCTGCCAGAAGTGCGAAGTAAACCGAGGATCACGGTCTGAAACAATCGACTTCGACACTCCGTGCAATCTAACCACTTCTCGGACATAAATATCGGCCATCTGGTCATATCTGTATGTCATTTTGTATGGAATAAAATATGCAGATTTGGTCAATCGATCAATCACGACCCAAATCGCATCACAACCTCTGGAGGATCTCGGTAATTGCGTCACGAAATCCATGGAATTGTGATCCCATTTCCATTCAGGAATGGACAAACTCTGTAACAATCCTCCTGGTTTCTTTCTTTCAGCCTTCACCTATTGGCAATTCAGACACTTGGCTACAAATTCAGTAACATCAGATTTCATCTGTTTCCACCAATACTGTGTCTTCAAATCATTATACATTTTCCTGCCACCAGGATGAATGCTAAAACGACTGTTGTGCGCTTCTGTCAGTATTCGATGTCTTAATTCTGAAACATTTGGCACAACAATACGATTATTCACATACAAAGTACAGTCACGAATCTGATACTCTGACTGATGTCCAGCTCTGACCATAGCAATCGAGTTCTGTACGTTATGATCAACTTTATGTGCTTCTTTGATTTTCAATATCAATTCTGGCTCAGCTCGAATTGCACATAATCTCAGAGGCTGACAATCTGTTTCAAAGGCTAATCCAGACAAACAGCAATCTTCTATCAAATTGGAAACACCAATCGTCGACAAGGATAAAGAACATACCTTTCGACTCAGTGCATCTGCTGCTGCATTAGACTTTCCTGTGTAATATTTGATTTCACAATCAAAATCCTTCAATAAATCGAGCCATCTTCGTTGCCTCATATTCAGCTCGGACTGTGAAAACAGATACTTTAAGCTCTTGTGATCAGAATAGATCTCAAACTTTTCACCGTACAGATAATGTCGCCATATCTTCAAAGCAAAGACAATGGCCGCCAATTCAAGATCGTGAATTGGGTAACGAGTCTCGTGTGGTTTCAGCTGTCTCGAGGCATAGGCAATAACATGCCCTCGTTGCATCAGAATACAACCCAATCCTAGATGAGATGCATCACAATAAACCACAAAATCACCAGTACCTGAGGGAATAGTCAATATCGGTGCACTGGTCAGTCTTTTCTTTAATTCAAGAAAACTGGTCTCACATTCCTCAGACCAAACGGATGGAGCATTCTTCTGAGTCAACTGTGTAATCGATTTGGCAATACTAGAAAAATCTTTAATGAATCGACGATAATATCCTGCCAAACCCATAAAACTGCGAATCTCGGGCACTGATGTCGGTCTCGGCCAAGAAATCACTGCCTCAACCTTACTGGGATCAACTGATATACCGTCTCCGAATATAATATGCCCCAGAAATACTACATGTCTCAACCAAAACTCACATTACGACAGTTTAGCATATAACTTCTCAGCCCTCAAAATTTTCAACACAGTTCTCCGATGATTAGCATGCTCAATCATATTATTTGAATAAATCAAGATATCATCAATGAATATGATAACAAAATCATCCAGATATCTCTGAAATATGCGGTTCATCAACCCCATAAATACCGCTGGTGCATTCGTCAAACCAAATGGTATGACAATAAATTCATAGTGTCCATACCTGGTTCTAAATGCAGTCTTCGAGATATCAGAATCCCTGACTCTCAGCTGATGGTATCCAGATCTCATATCGATTTTGGAATATACGGATGAACCCTGCAACTGATCAAACAAATCATCAATGCGAGGCAAGGGATATTTATTCTTTACCGTTGCTTTGTTCAGTTGTCGGTAATCGATACAGAGTCTCATTGAACCGTCTTGCTTCCGAACAAACAGTACTGGAGCACCCCAAGGAGACACACTCGGTCTGATATACCCCTTGGCCAGTAAATCCTCCAACTGTTCTTTCAACTCTTTCAACTCAATCGGTGCCATTCTGTACGGAGCTCTCGAAATCGGAACTGTACCTGGCATCAACTCAATGCTGAAGTTTATCTCTCGAATCGGAGGCAAACCAGGAATCTCATCTGGAAAGACATCAGCAAACTCACACACCACTGGCAAATCCGCCAATGATGGACTCGATTTCAGTAAATCAACTGAATAAACAAGGAATCCTTCCGCTCTTTTCTGTAACAATCGAGTCATAGACAATACGGATATCAAAGGAATTCTAGATCGAGAACCCTTACCATAGAATTTCCACTCATCAGCCATCTCAGGTCTGAATCTCACAATCTTGTGGAAACAATCGACAGTAGCTCTGTACTTGGTCAACATATCGATACCGATAATACAGTAAAAATCAGACAACCCAAGTACAATACAGTCTAATTCAATTTCATGCCCATCATACTGCAGTATACAATGTTTAACAGACTTCACTGATATCAAACATGTCCCCAACGGAGAAGAAACAGACACTACCGCAGACAATGACTCAATAGGCAAAGAATGCATCAAAGCAAATCGCTCAGATATAAATTTATGTGATGCACCAGTATCTATCAATACATATGCAGGATAACCAAAAATAAAACAGTTACCTGCAACAACATTGTCAGGTGCATCCTGAGCCTGTTCCTCTATCAAAGCAAATACTCGGGCCTGCTGTCTAGGAGGCTGGCTCACTGTCTGGCTTCCTCCTGGCCTCTGCTGTGACTGAGTAGACGGTGCTGGTTGGAAAGAATGAACAGCAGATGGTCGTCTCCCGGTCTGAGCCACTGATCCAGATGACTCTGCTGCCTGGGATCCCTGTGCACCTCCCTGGGGACATACTCGGGCAAAATGTCCCTGCTGTCGACATATACGACAAGAGCCAAACACTCCTCGGCACTGCTCTGTGGAATGCTTCCCTCCACAAGTGCTACAGTAAGATCTTTATAGCTCTGGCTCTGTCGAGGACTCCCAGAGCTAGAAGAACTACTTCCTGACTTCTTGAATTGCTTCCCTCTAGCTTTCAAGAAATCCTTCTTTCTGCCACTACTGCTGCCACTTTCAAATCGAGGAGGTGGTTGCTGTGGTCTCGGTGCTGGTGGCACAAACGAAGCTCCTCTCTGTCTTATCAGACCAGCTTCGGCTCCCTTGGCTCGGTTCAGGGCATCAGTAAAATTATTCGGTCGCCCTGTGTTCACCAATGTAAAAATCTCGGGATTCAAACCATTGATAAACTGATCCGGAATAGCTTCTTCATTCTCGACCACATGTGGAGCAAATCACAGCAAGGTAGAGAACTTAGTCACATATTCCTCAATGTTTAGCTGGCCATGTCTCAAGTTTGCAAACTCCGCTCCCTTATCCTTCCTGTACGACACTGGAAAAAATCTCTGATATAATTCAGTTCTAAAGACATTTCAGGTAATAGTCGTACCTCGATGCTCCAAGGCCCGCTTTGTGGTAATCCACCATTTCTTTGCCACATCATGCAACTGGTGCCCTATCAGTTTCACTCTCTTCTCATCAGTATAGTCCAAGGACTCAAACAGCATCTCGATATCATCTAGCCAACTCTCACAATCCACTGAATTCTCAGTACCCTTCAGAGTTGGTGGATGAAATGACTGAAATCCTTTCAATAGTGTCTCTATAGGAGTGGCTGTAACATCCATGGGAGGATTCGAAGTACTATCATGTTCTGGTATTCTTCTCGGAGGCATATCTGATAATCAAAAGGGTTAGCAACCAAATACACAAATATGTTTCAGTCCTCCTCCGATCATCTTACTACTGATTCAGAATCGGTGCTGATTCATTCTTAATAACACATGTTTTCAAATCAATTCAGATAAACAGATAACATGCATTATAAAGCAGTAAATCATGCTAGCAATCAAAAACAGGAAAGAACACACCTTCTACCCCGCTCCCTAGTTCCTATCTCAATTTAAAGGATCTATTGCTCTGATACCACCTGTTGTGGGGACCCGGACGCTAATCATGTTCTTAATCGTCAGTGGGACTATTTAATCAATTATAATAAACAGGGTCTAAATTTTCCTCTTTTTTTTTTTAAAGAATTGCGGAACGTAGTAAAATAAAACTTATATAAATCTCAGTATAAAATAAAGTACAAGTCCTGTACCGTCTACAAATCAGTAAAAACTAAGGTTCAACATCTAATTATCAAGTGTCAAAACCCTATATACATCAAAGTCCAAAGTCTCCACTCTATCACGATCTCTCCTCATCTCCTGGACCCTGATCATGTCCCACCTGTTGTCATGTACACATACAAACAAGACAACAGCCGGAGAATTCCGGTGAGAAATACATCCCAGTATATGTGGGGACCCGGGCTCTAACTCAATTCTTTTCGGGATTAGTCGGATCATTGTTCAAAAATACGGGTCAAAATTTTGCTTTTAACATTAAATCAAATGTTTATAACTCAGGCACAAGATAATTCTATATTCATTTCATTACAACAAACATAATATACATGCCTCGTTTTATTCATATTCTACAAACCAGTAATTAAATACAGTACATATCAAAAGTACAACTACTAGTTCATCTGCTACGCCCGTGATCACCACGCTATGTCCATCTCTCATCTCTGTCGCGACCCTGATCCTGCCCCACCTGTTGTTATGCACACATACAAACATAACAACAGCCGGAAACTCCGGTGAGAACAAATCCCAGTATAAAACATGTATACATGCTGATACATAATCATAAATCATGACTCAAAGCAATAATAATGGGGCTCCATAGTCTATGAAACCAATCTATATAAACATGCAATTCAAATCAAATCATGTCTTGACTCGACTCGACTCGACTCTACTCTAGGGATCCCAGTGTGAATAAGACGTCACTATCTGTCACCTACCCTCTCAATCGGGGTAACTGTACGTCTTATTCCTAGACTTCGGTCATGTCTGTATCGAATGTCTACAATCGGAGGATGTCTGCTCCCATGCGTCGATACACCGAACGTCTAGAAGTTTGGCAAATCTGCCAATGACTCTCCTATCTCAAATGCATGAATATAAATCTATAAATGCATAATCATATCAAAAGATTTGAATATAATCTATAAACAAATCATAATCATATCAAAAGACAAGCAACTAATCTAGTATGTGATTTTGTTGGGAAACTCAAATTGAATCTTATTTGAGTTGTGTCTTCCCCAAACAAAACATGCATTATACCTTTCGTCGCACAATCTGTGTCGTAGTCGAAGTCTCGAAGACGAATCTGTCAATATCAAATCTGAAATGGAAATGTTGATACATATTCTATCAATCTCTAATCTCAATCAACACATATCCAATCCAATACTTGATCTCAGTACAATTTGACGGCATAACGACGTAATTTCTCGATACCGATCAATCCAACTCTCAACATATATCACCAATTCATAAGTCTCAACTCATAATCATCATTATAAGCACATGATAGTACTCAAAATCTGCATATTTAACTCTAAATATGCTGGAAAATCGTAACAATTGCATATGACATCCGATAATCGATCCGTTTACGAATATATAGTCACTAACTTCACAAGAACACATAATCTAGTGTAATTCACAATTTCCCCAACATCAATATCTCAAATCATGCAGGAAATGAATGAAACTTACATCCCCTTAAAGCCTTTGATGAGAGGACCTCAAAACCGAAATCGGATTAACGTTTGGATGTGAAAATCTTGTACAAACTAGCTTTAAAATAAGAGAACTTTCCCTTTCCTTGAACTTTTCTCTTTCTCTCGGTGGTCTCAGCTATGCTAGGAGAGAAATGAAGACACACAATATATATATCTTGCATGAAACAAACACATGTCTCATTCTTTGGATTACACGTCTCGCGCATATGCGCGAGACCTACTGGTCTCGGCAATGTCAATCACAACACCCCGCGCATATGCGCGCTTCTTCTCGCGCATGTGCGCCAAAGTCTCTGGAGGTGTCGCGCATATGCGCATCTTATCTCGTGCATGTGCGCCAATGTTTCTGGACGTGTCACGCATATGCGCCAGTCTGGTCGCGCATATGCGCCAATGCTACTGTAGTTCTCGCGCATAGGCGCGCATGCGCGCCAACTGTTCTGTCCTATTTCGAATATTTTCTCATCTTTTCCATGTCTTTCCTACTCCCATTTCACTTAGCACTTCTCCTGACATGTCATGCATTCTCATATCTTCGAATATCGCGTCAGTGAAGACTAATAAATCTCACGCCTTACGACATGCATACTCATATATACGAATATCACATTAATGAAGACTAATAATCTCGAGCCTTACAGTATAAATCAACGAACATGCAATCATATAATCAATAAAAAAGCATGTAACAGATAATAGTAATATATATCAAAGTCTGAAAACATAATCAATATAAAACTGTCAATCGTACTCGTGACTCCACGACTCAGACTAGACTCAATCCTAGTCTAGGGATCCCGGTTTCCAGATGTGGTATTCCAATATCGACCAACAGTAATAGAAGAAACTCTGATTCTATCCACGTCGATATAACCAAACATCCAGTGTCTTGAACTAACCGTCACAGACTTTGGCGTTTTCACCAATTTCCTATCTTGTGACATCGCGCAATGTGCCCGTGGCAATCCCACCACTATCAGGCGCTTCTGTCACAAGATCACTCGTCTAATACTCGTCGAATACATGCTTCCTATAAATCAATAGAACAAGCATATCAAATCAAATCAATAAACACAATCATAATAATGAGTATGTGATTTAGGGAAACTCAAGTATATCAAACTATACTCGAGTCGATCTCCCGGTACCACATTGACTTATACCTTTCGTTTGTAGTCTCGGTCTGAAGCAATATCAGTTCTGAACTCCAGATTGTCTCTATAAATCTGAAACGACATATCGAGAATCATAATATCAATATTCAATTCTTAATTCAACACTGAATCTGTTTAATCTGGATTTAAGTCAAATCAACGGCATAACGGCACAATCTCAGTATCCCCGTCAATACCAAATCAACAGACATCAATTACAAATCATAACTCATATCCGATACAAACTGTAATTCATTCATAATCCAAATCTTTCCGATTTCAAATCAATATAATCAGAAAATCATAACAATTCCATAATCAGTCTGTTTCTCAATCTGACTTCGATTCTACGATGTCTAACATGTCAAGAACATCATATATGAATCATATCAAATTCCTACAACATCATATTTTCAAGTGATGATAGAACTCAGTAAAACTTACGTTCAGTTGTAGCCTGCGTCGATAGGAACACAGTACTCTCCGAAGCGTTCTTCCAGAAATTCTCTCGTTTCTTCCCCTTTGCCGATTCTGAGGACATTTGATATTATATATATATATATATATATATATATATATATTATATATATATATATATATATTGCATGTAATGGACGTGTGGCTCATCCTTTGCAAAACACGTCTCGCGCATATGAGCGAGACAGTATGTCTCGGCGCGTAGCTCGCACAGCCCCTCGCGCATATGCGCGCCCTTACTCGGCGCATATGCGCGAGGCCCTTGTTCATTTTGCCCAACTCTCGGGTACCCTCGCGCATGTGCGCGGATACACGTCGCGCATGTGCGCGAGGTTCTCTGGACATCTCGCGCATATGCGCGCTCCCCGTCGCGCATGTGCGCCCACTTCTCTAGAGTTGACTTTGAACCCTCGCACAAATCGCGCATATGCGCGCACACCCACCGCGCATATGCGCGAGACCCTCTGCCCGTTTCGCGCATGTGCGCGTCTCATGTCGCGCATGTGCGCGAAAGGCACTGTCCTCGCACATACATCTTTTCATGCTGAATCAAATCGTGTCCCGATTAATCCTCTCATAATCATATCAAATTATAAATCAATAATTATAGATTACTAAGATTAAATTCTCGGGCATTACAATGCTAATTTTAAAAGTTTTAAACTCTTAAATCACTAATTACATAAATAAGACTTTAAAATACTAAAACTTAGTAAATCCTTTAAAATGTCACATCCTCAACTTAAAATAAAAATACCATGTTTTAAATTGCCAAAATCGTCACCGGTCCTTTCCTCGATCCCGCCTCGAATAATCGCCTGAAACATGAAACTTGAAAAAAAAAAACATTTTAACGTGCATCACATAAACATAATTAATTTAAAATAATGCATTTAAATAAATCATGCATGGCTAAAACTCAATTTAAACTTAAATAAATGCTTTAATAATTAAATAAATGCAAGGGTTATACGTGTACTGAATTTGGGCACTACAAAAACAGAAACTGATAAGTCAGTTAAACTGTTGAGTCTAAAAAAGGAGATTGCACAACAAAAAGCTGAAATGATTGAAAATCAAGCTTTGATATGTCACTTAAAAACATAAATTTCAAAACATACTGAACTGATTCAAGCTTGTAACAAGTTTTCAGTTGCACTGATTGAAATGTAGAATTCATAAAAATCAGTTGATGATAAAATTGGTTTAGGCTTTAACAATCATGTTGAAAATTCTGCAAGTGATACACAACTAAGTGTGAATGAAAGCAAAGGAAAGTACATTACCTTTGTAAAATCAACTATGGTAAATGAATTTTCAGAACCTAGTAAACCAGCTGTTCAGTTGACTGAAAGTAAGAACAAAGGCAAATGGTATGGAATTGGATATAGCTATGAGAGTTCAACTGATACAAGAAACTGGTCACCTAAACGTTTCAGTTACAAAAATCAGTACTCAAGGAATGGCTATTACAATTACTACAAATGTAAGCCAGTTCAGAAACGATATCAAAAGAATAGTCAGTTGAAAAGGATACAAATCATATTGTTTCATCCTCACATCACACACATATTGTAACGCCCCAGATTTGACGACTGTCCTCACTGTATCAAGACGAGTCTTTCTAGCGTGCTTATGTCCTCACTCACACGCACCCTGGAAAACTTTCCAGGAGGTCACCCATCCCAAAATTGCCCCAAGTCAAGCACGATTAACTTCGGAGTTCTTATGTGATGAGCTACCGAAAAGAAGATGCACCTTCGTGATATGAGTAGTACAAATCAAATCTTTTTTCTAAGCCCTCTTCAACTGTACAGTCCATTACATTGAACAGTCTCGGAATCCCTCTCATTCCGATGTGGGATCGGTTCATTCATGTTCCCTCCACCTAGAAGCCTGTCAGGAGCCGCTCATTGTCCCGTGCAACTTCATGGCACCGGCGATCACCCCCGCCCTCTTCGGCCTCGGGCCTCACATGCCCACCAGCTTCCGCTTGGTTCGTCCCCGAACCACACCTACTAAGAGAGGTCGGCTCTGATACCAACTGTAACGCCCTAAATTCGACGACTGTCCTCACTGTATCAAGACGAGTCTTTCCAGCGTGCTTATGTCCTCACTCACACGCACCCTGGAAAACTTCCCAGGAGGTCACCCATCCCAAAATTGCCACAAGTCAAGCACGCTTAACTTCGGAGTTCTTATGTGATGAGCTACCGAAAAAAAGATGCACATTCGTGATATGAGTAGTACAAATCAAATCTTTTTTTAAGCCCTCTTCAACTGTACAGTCCATTACATTAAACAGTCTCGGAATCCCTCTCATTCCGGTGTGGGATCAGTTCATTCATGTTCCCTTCACCTAGAAGCCTGCCAGGAGCCGCTCATTGTCCGTGCAACTTCATGGCACCGGCGATCACCCCCCGCCCTCTTCGGCCCCGGGCCTAACACATATTGCCAAGAATTCGCGAAAAACCATTTGGAAAACAGCAACTGGAAAGTCAGTTAGACTAGTCCAAGTCTGGGTTCCTAAAGGATTAATCAGTTTAGGACCCAAATGAATATGGGTACCGAAATTGTATATACTGTGTAATTGCAGGTAACATGTACAAACAAAGAATCAACTTGGTATCTAGACAGTGGTTGTTCGCGACATATGACAGGAGATGCAAATTTGCTATCTCAACTGATCAAATATACTGGACCAAATATCAGTTTTGGAAACAACTCCAAAGGTAAAATTGTGGGTAAAGGTAAGCTTATCCATGGTAACTTTACAATTAAAGATGTTTTGCTAGTTGAGAATTTGAAGTATAACTTGATAAACATCAGTCAGTTATGCGATAATAATTTTTCAGTTCAGTTTGACAGACACACTTGTTCAGTTAGAGACTCAACCCATGAGGTCATTCTAACTGGAAATCGTTGTGGAAATACTTACAAAGTCAGTTGGACTGAACAACCTTATGCACCAGTTTGCTTCATTGCTTCCAAGTCTTCTAAAAACTGGTTGTGGCATAAGAGGTTGGACCACTTAAACTTTAAATCTATTGCCTATCTGAGTAACCATGATCTTTTAACTGGTTTGCGCAAAATAGATTTTTCAAAAGATAAAGTTTGTTCAGCATGTCAGTTTGATAAACAAGTAAGATCTTCATTCAAAAACAGAGGTTGTAAATCATCTTCCCGATGCTTAGAACTGTTACATATGAATCTTTTTGGTCCAATACCAGTCATGAGTTTAGGGGGAATGAAATACACCCTAGTAGTTGTGGATGACTTTTCAAGATTTACTTGGGTTATTTTTCTCAAATCCAAAGACCAAATTGCTGCACAACTGATTAAGCTCTTCAAAAGACTTTTAAATGAAAAATCAGTTAGGATTGATCGAATAAGGTCTGACAGAGGGACTGAATTCATCAATCAAAATCTTTCAACTTTTTTAGAAAACACTGGAATCAAGCATGAGCTCTCAGCAGCTAGAACACCTCAGCAAAATGGTGTAGCTGAGAGAAGAAACCGAACCCTTAAAGAAGCTGCTAGAACAATGCTTGCTGATTCTGGTATTTCTCAAAGGTTTTGGGCTGAAGCAATAAACACTGCATGTTATACTCAGAACATATCAATGATTAATAAGAATCATGTGAAAACACCATATAAGATCTGGCATGGAAAAAAAAGTGTGGTTTCTAATTTCAAGATATTTGGCTGCAGATGTTTTATTCTTGATAATGGTAAAAATCATTTAAACGCCTTTGATGCTAAATCTGCAGAAGGAATATTTCTTGGATATTCTTAGTTAGCAAAGCATATAGAGTTTTTAATAATGTTATTTAAATGTTGAAAAATCTATTCATGTTGTTTTTGATGAAACTGTACTAACTGATAAGCCAACTGATCCAGTTGAGCTAGTTGATCGATTTACAGAGATCAGTTTGGAGGATGAAAATGAAGAAGAAAATCATATCAATAGAAATATTCTTCAAACACCTAAACCAGAAATACTAGATCAATCAGTTGAACAGGAACCTGCTCCTGATAATCAGTTGATGGAGCAAACAGATGATATTCGGTTACCAACTGATACAGCTCCAACTGAAACTGAAAACATTAAGTTGCCAACAGAAGTAGTTGCTGATATGGAAGCAACAAATACTGGGCTCAGATGGAAGAAATCACATCTTCCAGAATTGGTGATAGGTAATACATCCGACCCGGTAAATCAAATTCTTAATTTGTTCGTTCATTCTGCTTTTGTCTCACAACTGGAACCATAGAAAACTGACGAAGCTCTTGCTGATCCTAACTGGATAAATGCAATGCAAGAGGAGCTAAATCAATTTACCCATAACAATGTCTGAAACTTAGTTCCAAGACCAGTTTGCAAAACTATTATAGGTACAAAATGGGTATTCAGAAATAAACCAAACGAAGATGGTTCATTTGCACGCAACAAAGCAAGACTTGTCGCACAAGAATATAGGCAGGAAGAAGGAATTGACTATGATAAAACATATGCACCAGTTGCTAGACTGGAAGCAATCAGAATGTTCCTTGCCTATGCATCATTCATGAACTTCAAAGTCTATCAGATGGATGTAAAAAGTGCATTTCTGAATGGTCAGCTGCAAGAAGAAGTTTATGTTGAACAACCTCCAGATTTTATCAATCACTCTTTTCCTGATCATGTCTATCATTTTAACAAAACTTTATATGGTCTTAAACAAGCTCCAAGAGCTTGGTATGAGACTCTTTCAAAATTCTTAACCGATCATGATTTTACTGTTTGATCAGTTGACAAGACTTTGTTCAAATTTTCTAAGAATGTCACATTTTACTTGTGCAAATATATGTTGATGATATTATATTTGGGTCAACTAACCCCAAATTATATGAGAAATTTTCCAATTAACGCAGGACAAATTTGAGATGAGTGTGATGGGTGGGTGAACTGACATTCTTTCTCGGACTACAAGTGAAGCAACTGGACATTGGTATTTTTATCAGTCAGACAATATACACGAAGGAATTGCTCAAGAAATTTGGCATGGAAACATGTTCAGATGCAAGCACTCCCATGAGTTCATCAGTCAAACTGGACAATGATCAAGGGGGAATATCAGTTGAGACGACATTCTACAGAGGTTTAATAGGTTTATTATTGTACCTAACTGCTAGTCGTCCTGATATTGTATTTGTTGTTTGCATGTGTGCTAGATTTCAAGAAAATCCTAAGCAATCACATTTTATAGTTGCCAAAAGAATTTTAAAATATCTAAAAGGCACTCAAAATGTGGGATTATGGTACGCTAAATACTCTTCTTTCAATTTAGTTGGATATTCAGATGAAGATTATGCAGGATGTAAGCTAGATCGTAAAAGCACCGGTGGATCTTGTCAGTTTCTAGGAGACAGACTGATCTCATGGTTCAGCAAGAAGTAAATATCCATAGCTACTTCCACAACTGAAGCAGAATACCTTGCTGATGGAAGCTGCTGTGCCCAACTGCTCTGGATTCAGCAACAACTGAAAGATTATGGAGTTGATGCTAAAGAATCTCCCTTATTTTGTGATAATACAAGCACGATTGCAATAACTTACAATCTAGTTCTTCGCTCAAGGACCAATCACATTGATGTCAGACATCACTTCATCAGAGATCATGCTATGAAGAAATCTATAATACTGGAATATGTGTCAACTGAACAACAAGCTGCTGACACCTTCACCAAACCATTGCCAGAGATTAAGTTTTCTCACTTTCGTAATATACTTGGTTTAATTGATTTATCTTAATTATATCAGTTTTATTGATGCTTTGTCATTAGCTGTTCATTCAGTTTGTCATTTAAATACTTATCAACTGATATCAGTTAGTCATTTATCAGTTATTATATTTAGTTTGTTAATTGTTTGTCAACTGATGTCAGTTAGTCATTTATCAGTTCTTGTAATTAGTTTGTTAACTATTTATCAACTGATGAAAGTTAAGTTTTGCAGAAAGACAAAGAGACAACAGCAATGATACAAATCAAGATTTTATTAAGAATAAAATCGATACCATACAACATCATTTAGTCCACTTCCTACGGCATCTTGCCATAACATCAACCAATCGATCTATCTATTCTCAAGCTTGTTGTTACCCTGCTGAATTTATAGTTCTTACTCAAAGATCAAAAGCTCGCACTTATCTGATTTATTTGTAGCATTTAAGGCTCCTTTCGAGCTTACAAGCACAAATCATTTTATTGTTTATTTGATCTTATCTAGATCAGTTGTGCTAATTTCAGTCGAAGAACTGTGGGATATTTAGTAAACTAAGAGTTTCAGTTTTGACAGTGTTAGGTCCAAACTGAAGTGGGTCTGTACAAGTTTTGTATCGATCAAAGTATTTTAGTGCATATCATATCCTTGTAATAGAAGGGGTGATGTAGGAGTTATTTCAATCTCCGAACATCAATAAATCTTTGTGTTACTATTTCAGTTATTTATTCTATCTTACAGTCAGTTTATTTCCGCAACTATTATCATTTAAACTGATTGTCATTGACTGACAAGATTTCTAGTTTCAGTTTGTCACACAACTGACACTTCATTCGAAAAGATTCTAAAATCGAGAGTGTTTATTCATTCAACTTCCCCTTTTAAACACTTCTCACCCTATCTACCGATCCTAACATAAACCATTGATGGCGATTAGGGCAATTTTTTATGTCAAACGGTTGACGAACTAGAGCCGCATTGAAACAAGAATGGCAGAGTTCTGCGCGCACGTGCACCAAATCCCGTGCAGCCACGTAGGACCATGCACAGCCACGCGTGAACGGTTGGAGCAAAAGAGGGCAAAAGCGTGCGCGTCTGGGTTGGAAAGATTTTAAGAATTATTTGAAAAATAAATGGAAAGAAATCAATGTGTAGGAACTTTTTGTCAGGTTTTTCATTGAAGAAGACAATATAAAAATATTTTTAATCTTGATATAGCTAAAGCCAATGTGGTCGAGCATGGTCAAAGTTCGAAAGCCAAGAAAAATACTTGAACATTTGGAAGAGATGCCATCTTGAGACCCACGAAATATGATTTCAAGAGAAAATTTTCTAGGAAATGCTACAATTTTGTGGTCCGGGTCACAAGGCTTTGGAGTGAAAGAAACCGAAGAATAATAGGGAGATAAATATGATGTAGATCATATCTCAAGAGGTTTCTGATATGAATCTTTGTGTCGTTGTTTCTTAAGTGAATTTAAATATTTTAGACCAAACAGAGTGATGGGTTGATACTGGTGCCACTCATCATGTGTGTTCCGATAATGAGATGTTTGCAAATATTGAGGAATTTAAAAACTTTGAAAAACTGTTCATGGGGAATTCGGCTACATCTGATATAAGGGTCAGGGAAATGTGATCCCGAAGATGACTTATGGGAAAGAGTTGAATCTTAACAATGTGATGTATATATGCCAAAAATTATAAAGAATTTGGTGCTTGGTTCAATTTTGAATAAGCATGATTTTTATATTATTTTTGAGTCAGATAATTTATCATCTAAAAATAGAATGTTTGTGGCAAAGGATATGTAAGTAATGTGATTTTCAAGGTAAATGTAATGGCTATTAAACAATATATGAATAAAATTTATGATTATGCTAACTTGATAGATTAGGAAACGTTAATTATGATATTATTCGCAGATTAAATAACTTAAAAAACATTCATATATTCCAAATTTATAAGGAAAAAAAGCACAAATGTGATACTTGTTTTGAGGCAAAACTGGAAAAATCATCTTTTCAAATTATTGAAAGGAATAATGAACTCCTTCATTTAATTCATGCAGATGTATGTGATTTAAAAATAGTGTAAACACGTGATGAAAATAAATATTTTATTATTTTTGTTGATGATATCACAAAATTATGTTATGTGTTTCTTCTTAAATGTAAATATGTAGTGAGGTTAAAAATTAACTTAACAAAAACATTAAGGAGTTAAGAACTGATCGTTGAGGTGAATATGAATCACCACTTGTTGATTTTTGTGCTCAACAGGAATTATACACGAAAGAATATCATTTATTCTCCTCAACAACCAAAAAGGGAGAAATTGTTGGAAACTTAATTTCGGTTGTTTGACAAACTAAGTGATTAATTTATTAGACTAACTGATCAAGTAGTTTAAAGTAACTGAACTACATAAATCAACTGACAGTTGCCTAACTGAAGATTAATGCGCAGTTTATCGAAAGCAACTGAAACCAGCTGAACCGAACTTACGAAGACAACTGACTGATCAGTTGGAAACTGATCAGTTGACATATTTAGTTGTGAGCTTATCAGCTGATCATTCATCTGTACACGTCATCAGTTGGAAAGGACATTCAACCGACAACAGTACAAAGCAGACTGCAACTCTTAGTGGAACGCCGCATTTCAGAGCTTACAGTGTACGAATGTCAGAAGAATATTGACGTGGCAATCAACGGATTTATTGATTCAAATTATATTTAATGTTACCGTTGAAGAGAAACCTATAAATAGGTGAGAGGAGCAGTTGAGCAAGCAACCAATCGATCTATCTATTCTTAAGTTTGCTGTTACCCTGCTGAATTTATAGCTCTTACTCAAAGATCAAAAGCTCACACTTATCTGATTTATTTGTAGCATTTAAGGCTACTTTTCGAGCTTACAAGCACAAATCGTTTTATTGTTTATTTGATCTTATCTAGATCAGTTGTGCTAAGTTCAGTCGAAGAACTATGAGATATTTAGTAAACTAAGAGTTTCAGTTTTGGCAGTGTTAAGTTCAAACTGAAGTGGGTCTATAAAAGTTTTGTATCGATCAAAGTCTTTTAGTGCATATCTTATCCTTGTGATAGAAGGGGTGACGTAAGAGTTATTTCAATCTTCGAACATCCATAAATCTTTGTGTGTTACTACTTCAGTTATTTATTCTATCTTTCAGTCAGTTTATTTCCGCAACTGTTATCAGTTAAACTGATTGTCATTGACTGACAAGATTTCTAGTTTCAGTTTGTCACAGAACTGACACTTCATTCGAAAAGATTCTAAAATCGTGAGTATTTATTCAACCCCCCCTTCTAAACACTTCTCACCCTATCTACTGATCCTAACAAAGGTTGTCGTCAATAAGAAGGGCTTGATTACTTTGACATTTATTCTCTGGTAACGAGAATAACCTCTATTCGAGTGATACTTGCAATTGTACATCAAATGGCTATAAAAATAGTCTTTCTAAATAAGATTTAGAAGAGAAAATTTACATGAAACAACCTGAATAATTTTATGCATCTATACAGAAAACAATTTTTGTAAATTGGTGAAGTCTCTATATGGATTAAAGCAAACACCAAAGCAATGGCACAAAAAATTCGATAAAGTAATGATATAAAGTGGATTCAAAATCAATGAGTGTAACAGATGCGTATGTGTTAAAAACACTAAAAATGACTATATTATTTTATGTATTTACGTAGATGACATGCTTATCATTGGGAGCAATGATGAAATGGTTAAGTCCACTAAAAAGCTATTGAACTTTAGATTTGACTTGAATGACATGTGCTTAGCTGATACAATTCTTGGAATTAATATCCGTAGAACATCATAAGGGATTGTTCACGGCTAGAAACATTATGTTGACAAAATTCTTGAGAAATTCAACAAAGATGATTGTGCATTTGCTAAAACTCTAATAGACTCAAGTCAACATTTATCGATGTGAGAGTGTGTCTCAGTTAGATTATTCTCAAATCATTAGAATTTTAATGTACTTAATGAGTTGTATAAGACTATATATAGTCCAGCAGTAAGAAAATTAAAATATTCACGAGTAATATATTGTTGAACATTGGAAGGCAATTGTGAGATTTTTGAGGTATTTATCAAAAATTGAAGGTTAGTAATTCTTTCGATTATTTCTTTTCATTTTTTAAAAATTATACAATTATTATTTTGTAAGAGTCGCATCGATCACGAGCTCACACTAGCACGGCTGCAAAAAGTGATTTTCTGGCTATTACCTCGCATTCGTTCTCACTATATAACTATTGTTAATTCAAGGGGTTATATAGGAATTTTAATATCTCATAAAATTATATAAACATATCTCAAAACTCTACATATAGGGGTGTCAATCGGGTGGGTTGGGTCGGGTTTCGGGTCAACCCGCGAAATTTTTTTTATTTTTTTTTCAACCCGAACCCGAAGTAACCCGAAAACCCCCAACCCGAACACGAACCCGTATAACCCGACTCAACCCGTCTAACCCGCCTAACCCGAATTTTATTTATTTTTTTTAAATTTTTTTAAAAAAATTAATGAAAAAAAAATTCAAAAAAATAAAAAATAATAATAATATTTTAATTTAAACACATAATAACAAAATTTCCGATTTAAATTTGAAAATTTAATCGTAGAAAATTAAAAGTATTTTTACTAAATCAAATAAAAATATGCAAAATAAATATTAAATGATGAAAATTTATCATATAAATATAAAATAAATTTTGTTCAAGTATACAATATATAAAAATATAGGTAATATTTTCAAAAAAAAAGTTCGCGGGTCAACCGACGACCCAACCCGACCCAACCCGAAACCCGCCTAACATGGCACTAACTCGAATCAACCCAACCCGAACCCGAAAAACCCCAATCCGAACCTGATTTTTTTCGTGTTGGGTCGTGTCGGGTTGACGGATCGTGTCGCATTTTGACACCCCTATCTACATAGGGCATGAATATTACGATACAATAACTTCTAAAGTAATGTTATCCAGGTATATAATTAAGCATTTGCAATAATTAATTGTTATATTTTCTCATGAAAAAACCAAATAAAAATTTCTTCTCATCAAAATTATTTTTCCCACATGTCTTTTCTGAAAACCATTAAAGAAAACCCAAGAAGCACGTAGCTTTTTTGTGAACACGATTATACGGATCTTTATTTGAGATACATATCAATTTTGTCCATATTTACACTAAAAAGTAATATTTTTTAATTGGTTACTCAAATAGAATATTTGTCGCACAAAATTGACTCGTGAAACTGTTTTCACATAAGTTTTTTGTGTTAAATATTATTTAAACTATATATTATTAATATGCAATGCCATATAACATATAATAAATGGTATGACAAAGGTTTTCACGAAGAAATTTTATTTTAAAAATTGGTTTATCTACTTGATTATTTAATTTGATAAACTACCTCTAATTGGCCCTCTCATTGCTGAGAAAGACAACAATTCTACAAGTCATTTTCATCAACAACTATATACTTTGTAGTTTAGTATAATTTTTAATTCTAAATTAGTTAAGGAGTTCTAGCTCCAAATTGTTTATTATAAATTATTTAATAATTTCATTATGTTAAATTTTAATATTTTTCAATATATCAACCGATTTTGGCTAATAGGATTTTTCAAAAAAAAAAAAAATCATCAAATATGTACAATTATTTTTGGAAGTGACTTCTCCTATTCAATACAAAAAAATTCCATCACTTGAACATAATTACCAATCCATGGAGAAACATAATATCTTGTGAGTAAGTGCGAAGAATAGATCTGATTCATATTAGAAATGAAAAATAATATTTTTGACTAAAAAATAATATTTTTTTATAGAAAAAGTCGAGTAATAGATATGTCTCACAAAATTAACATGTGAGACGGTCTCATAATAGTTTTTATATTATAAACAAAATCAAAATTTTCCATATACTATCTATTTTTTTACTTTCATCATACCATTTTACGAATCATCTTATGCTATCTATTGCTCGGGTTGAGCAACACATGGCTCCGCGCTTTTCTCAATGAGATATTTATGTCACTAAATCACATATCATATTTTAAAATCTACATTGAACATAACCTCAAATTTAAGTTTAAATCTAACTTTGAATAAAAAAACGGAATTTAAATATTTTTTAAACCGAATCGTACTAAACAAATCAATTTAAATTAAACAAAAAAAACATCCAAGCTATAATGTGAGAATCTAAATAATAATAAATAATTATTTATAAAAAAATGGAAAAAAATAAAAAAAAATAGTAAAAAAATTAATGGTTCAAATCAGATGAGGTGGCAAGTTTGACCGGTTCCCTTGAAGCACCATAAAATTGCCAACCTGTCAACTGCTCTCTCTCTCTCCTCTTCCCCCATTTCCGTTCTCTCTCTTAGAGACAGAACAAAGCCCTAGTTTTTTTTCCTCGTTTTCGAACATTTTCGTGTAATTTTTACTTTGTTACGTTAGTCAAATGCGGGTTGCGAATACCCAACAGCGAGAAAATTAGTGTCCGTATGTGTTCCTTTTGTTTTTCCTTTCGTTTCTGTTCAGAAATCAAATCTTGGGGGCTGATTTGTGGTTGGTGGTTATTTCACATCATGGGTTTCTTGTTGAGATGAATTTTCCTGCACTTTTTCTATTTTTTTTTCTAATTCATGTTGAAATTCCGTTGGCTATGTGGCCATGTTTACTGGGTTTTACTCGGGTCATGTGTGTGTTTTTTCCTATCATTCTATTCAACTTGAAGAAATAATGTTCGGTCATAGGCTTTGGTTGAGAAAAATTGGCAAAGCAAGTCAAATTGTTGAATACATTTGTAGAACGTGAGATAACTAATTATTTGGTGGACTTTTTGGTAGAATCTTTGAATCTGTGTGAATTTGTAGAAAAAATGAAACTGGTGTACTTTTTTATACTTAAAGTAGATGAAATTTCTTTGTGGGCTCTGTTTAGAATTTTATGTTAATTTTCGTTCTTTCTTTATCATTTATCAGGGTTTGATTTTGATATCACCTAGCGTTTTTTCAGGACAATCCTCAAATGGGTATGATTGGTTTTACAGAGTGAAAATTTAACGTTCAGAAATGTTGGGGGATGAAAAGGATCAGGGACCTTCTAACAGAATTGGGAAGACATGCTCACGTTCGATTTCGTTGATCGAGTGTTCACCAAAAAAGTCTAGTTCTAAGCCACAATGGAACAGCAAGGCACGAGCATGCTTGCCACCACTCCAACCTCTTTCTATTACTAGACCAACCGGTGATGAGTGGCCGAGAGCTGGATTCGATGATCTTGGAATATGGTTAAATCCTCCGACTCCTGGTGCAAGGCTTGGATCATTAACACCCCGTGAAAATTCTACTATTGATCAACCTCCAATTGAATTCGAATTTAGGAAGGACAAGCTTGCCTTTTTTGATAAAGAATGCTCAAGGATTCTGGATCATGTGTATTTAGGAAGCAATGCCGTTGCAAAGAATCGTACAATTCTCCACCAGAATGGAATCACCCATGTGCTGAATTGTGTCGGATTTGTCTGCCCGGAATATTTTAAGAATGAACTTGTTTACATGACACTATGGCTGCAGGACTGCCCGTCTGAGGATATTAGCAGTATTCTCTATGATGTGTTTGATTATTTTGAAGATGTTCGAGAACAAGGTGGGTGTGTCTTTGTTCACTGTTGCCAGGGTGTGTCTCGATCAGCATCTTTAGTAATTGCATATCTTATTTGGAAGAAGGGGCAGAGCTATGAGGATGCATTTCAGCATGTTAAGAAAGCGAGAGGAGTGACTAACCCGAATGTGGGATTTGCTTGTCAACTTTTACAGATTGAGAAACGAGTGCGTGCTCTACCTGCAAGCCCAGCCTCAGTGCTTAGGATGTATAGAATGGCGCCTCACTCACCTTATGATCCTCTTCATCTTGTTCCTAAATTGTTGTGTGAATCGGGCCCTGACAGACTCGACTCTCGTGGCGGTTTCATTATTCACATTCCTTCCGCTTTATATGTATGGATTGGGAAACATTGTCCCCCCAGGATGTCAAGTAATGCCATGGCAGCTGCCTCTCAGGTTGTTCGTTATGAAAGTGCCAAGGCTCCAGTTATAATTGTTAAAGAAGGTGAGGAGCCATTTGAATTTTGGGATGCTATCTACCATGGAAAAAGTTCAACAGATGGTTGTCGTGTAAATTCCTCGGAAGAAAGGAAGCTCAATGAGTATGATTTGGATTTCAAAATTTTTCACAGAGCGCTTGCTGGTGGGGTTGTTCCACCTTTTTCTGTAACAGGAACTGAAACATGTCTTCCCTCCCGAAAAGATGATTGGAACAAATTGAGGAAAAAATTTGCCTCGGACTTTGTGAAAGAATCTATGGCTTCTATATCGAATTGTGTTGCCTTGCAAGTACATAAAGAACTAGATGTGATGAATACTTGTAATGAGGTTCTTGAAGATTCAGTTGATACATGTAAAGAAGACTTTGTCTCTACTGATGATCTTTCGACCCCCTCAACTAGTCAATGTGATTCACCTGATTCATTCAGTTCATGTGTAACTAGCAGTCCTGTTTGGATTGAGAAGACGGAATTTCCCGATCCGCTTTACGATGCTTCACTCTCTCGGTCACCTTCATTCAGTTTACTCGATTCTTTTACGTCTTGTCTTGTTACTAAATCATATTCAAGTTCAACTTCGCCTTCACTCTCACCAACAATTTCGGATTCTTCTAGTTCCTTTAACCTCTCACCCTCGTCATCTAACTCGTCTGACACATCTTTCGTATCCGCTCAAACAGTAGCTTATGAACTCGAAACCAGAGATGCTTACCCGAGTAAGAGTGGTTCTGTAGAAGAAATTGTTGGGCCCATGGACGAATATACACGTTGGCTTTGTAATGTTGATTCCCCTCAAACAGACGAGACATTTTCTAACATTAATACTTCAAGAACTAAAAGTTTGTGCTCGGCTAGTGAAGAAATCTTTACCATCTTGACCTCCATTGATGAGGCATCTCAAGTTTCAGAAAACTCGGCAAGACCTTTGTGTTCCTTTGCTGAAGATGATGCGATGAGTGATGCTGAAAGCAATATCTTAAGTCGTGAGGCTTCCTTTGAGATGGTAGAGGAATATCCAATTTCAGATGCCAATAGCTATATAGCTGAAGACGAGGTTTTAGACAGAACTACAGGTTGAAGAAAGGTACAACACATCTCATCTCTTTTTCAGATGCTATGGTTGCTAAAATAGGAGAACCATATAATCTAGTTTTCTACCATTGACCTTCTTTGTATAAAATGGACATGAACTGCATCATCCTTTATTCTATATCCATTTGCATTATACTTGTTCCCTCGGTGAGTTTAGGTGTGAAGTTGTGTATATATGGATGGGGCTTAATCTATCCTTGAAAGGAAACTAGGGTCAATTAGGTATTTATGAAGATAGCCATAGCCATGTGGAGTCCGTGATACGTAACTTGCTCACTAAAAAAGTGTTAGCACTGAAGCTCAAATTAACGTACTCAACCCTCTGTGGTTTAAACTCAGATCTTAAACATTGAAAGGATATTGTTTATTGATTGACAACTCTTTCATGACTACCTTATCCGATGCCCATGGAAGACGGAGCACAGAGGACAGTTCAAACAAGAGAAAAATGAAAAGTTTTATGGCCCCGAAAACATGTTAAATTGCCCCTTCCTTTATTGTGGCTCACCCCACTCTCCCCAAATCGTGGCATCTGTACACGATATGCTGTAGTTTAATGGTTCAATTATTTCCATGGCTAAGATCTTGTATTCAATTTTCGTGGTTTCCCAGATAGTGAAGGTGAGGAACCAGAGCAGCTACTTAAGTATCTGGCCTGCTTTTCGGTAGACAAGTATTTAGACAAAGAGATCGAGAATAAAGATGAACATAGTCAGAATCTCAGTTTTCGTACTTGCATCGGCAGCATCCTAAAGCAGATTTCAAATTCCCAGTTCTGCTTGTGTGATGTTAGGACAGAATCCCATTTTCATTTCCAGAAAACTATGTACAGTGGCATTTGTTTGTGAGATAATGGGGGCGGTTTAAATACTGCTTGTCTAATAATTGTAAGTTTCACCTCCTCAGTACATCGGATTGGCCTTCTGTCCCCCCGTTGCCTACTTCGACTTCTCGGGTTGTCGTTTAAATTCGTGTTCATCTAATTTCGTCTGCATTTAGCGCCAAAGTTGGTGTTTTTTCTACTAGGTATGGATCAGTATAAAAAAAAAAGCATTAACTTATTTATTGTTATTATGGATTACTATACCGAGAGACTATTCAATGATTTACAAGATTTCTTCTAAATTTACCATTCTGTTTTATTTTATGTTATTTAAATTGACTTGGAAAGAGAAAGGTAATCTGTGTATGACCTGCAATGAAAATGCAGAAAATAATTCCATGCAAAATGGACAAATGGTTCCAACTTTTGTTTAAATCTATTTGATCGGTTGGATGATTTTATAATATGTGAACTTTGAATCCATAATTATCAAGCTTGTATTGTACTTGAATGAAAAGATACGAGTAAGAGAGATATTTGATGAATGAATTTGAAATAGAGTAGGTTTCTTGTGAGATGGTCTCACGAATCTTTATCTGTGAAATCGGTTAACTTTATCGATATTCACGATAAAAAGTAATACTCTTAGCATAAAAAGTAATATTTTTTCATGGATGACTCAAATAAGATATTTGTCTCACAAAATACGCCCGTGAGACCGTCTCACACAAGTTTTTGTCTTTAAAATAATACTTATATTTATATTTCTGACCAATCAAAATTATACACATCTATATAATTATAAATTGATAGATCTGAAATTCATCGAACAATAAAATATAGATTAAAAATCATGAATTTAAAAGTCAGCGACTTCAAATCCCACTATTCAAAGGCACCATTAGACAGAAAAAATAAAAAAAAATATTTCAAAAAAAAAATATTTTGCAAAACTACTTTAATCCGCGTTTATAAAGCACGGACGTTCCACGTGGACGAACGTCCGTCCTTTGTAAGCGCGGATGCTCGTCCACGTAAGCACTATTTATTATTATTATTATTATCGTTTCGTAAGTGCAGACGCTCGTCCACGTAAGCACTTTTTATTATTATTATTATTATTATTATTATTATTATTATTTTTATTATTTTTAATAATTAATTTAAATCGAATGAAAAATATAAATATTTATAATATATGTTAATTATTAAATATTTTGTATTATTTGTTTGGATGATTGAAAAATTAGAGATATGAGAAGATTGAAAGGAGAAAATTAAATAGATATGAGAGGATTGAAGAGAGAAAATTAAGCAGAATAAAAATAGTAGTCTTTCACCAATACACCAATAAGATGTTTAACTTTAGCATATAGTATCGATAAAACTTACGCTGTATTATAATATTTTCATTCTATTATTAAATTTACATTGTTTATATTCTATTTAAGCTATTATTATTAATTATTTTAATCGCAACATAAAAACTCACACGGCGTGAAAGTATATTTATAAATATATTATTATTATTATTATTATTATTAATTAATTAATTAATTTAATTCGAATGAAAAAAATATATATAAATATTTATAATATATGATAATTATTAAATATTTTTTATTATTTTGTCGGGTGATTGAAAAATTAGAGAAATGAGAGGATTGATTAACTCGTGGGATGAGATGATGAATGATAGGATAATTAATTAAAAAAATAATAATAACATAATTATTTTTTTAGCTCAAATTATTGAAAAACTTGAGCCAAATATATTATCATCCAGAGATGTTCAATTTCATTATTCGCATAAAAACATCACAGTAACAATGTTCTTGGCTTTATAGTTTATTGTTAAGTTTTATTTTGTTATATTTAATTTTCTATATAAAAATAATTGTATCATGAGTAAGGGATATTTTGAGAAAGAAAATTGATGTATTTTGAAAGTCTATTAGTTAAAGTTAAACTTTTAAAATAATTAGTAAATATGATGTGCATTGCACTTGGAAAACATTTTTATGTTAATGTATTTCGTTATGTATTTTTAATCAATTAGTATTTTAGTTGAACACTCTTTTAGTGTACGGTTTTGCATCCCTCGATAAACAAAAGACAGTTTCTAATACATCTGTAGGATCGAACGCTTGTTCTATCTAGCAAAAACAGTTATTGTAATCCACCAATCTTCTTCCCAATAATTGCAATCTTTACAATCAATGAGAATCAAACCCATGATCTTGGCTTTGATACCAATTATAGGAATGAGCATTTGCTGTTTTACTAAAACTGTAGCCAGTGAAAATGGTTCAATTCAAATATTTTAAAACGTACAGTAGCTCAAGCCCTGTGGTTCAATTGTTTTACCCAAAAGAGACAATTATTGCACTTCAACAATATCACAATAAGTTAGCAAAAATTAATTGAACATAATGAAAATGAAAAAAATACAACATAAATAAGACATAGTGACAGTTGTTATATTTATGGTGTCTTCCAAATAAAACAAGATTATAATAAATTGCATCAATCTAGCTACTTTTATGACTAAACAGAACATTTGCTACGACTCTCTCCTTGTATGCTGTGATATTTTATGTAGAATTTTCAAACTATATAAATATTCTAACGATAATATGCAATATAAGTAAAAGTGTATGCATATGTTTATGGGCTTATATGTTTTGTCAAGTCACCTTGATTCGGAATTGACTGTTACTTTTTTAAATAAAATAAAATTTTAGCATCTATCGGGGCAAATATGATTTCACTAAATTCGTATTAATTGTTTTTTGAATGGTTGTTTTGAGAATAATTGGTAAAACTTGAATGAAGTCACCTCCAAGTATAACAATATTCTCACTAAATGATTTGGAATTACAGTTACTTCTTGTAAGCTTTTATTGACGACTTCAACTGCTAAATATTTTGTCATTGTTGTTCAATCCTATATAATCAATTGTTTTTTATGCAACAACTCAGTAAAAACGTTTTGTTTCAAAATTGTACGATAACTTTCTTCATGCAAAAAATCTTCTGTATGTGCTATTTGAAACATTACAGCTTCATTTAAACAATCAAAGTTAGTTTAATTTGATTCTAATAGACCCTTTTCTGTAAATCATCTTTGAAACTGGAAGAAATAAAACCATTAACAATTAGCAAATGAGTTGGTCTCTTGTGAGACGGTCTCACGAATCTTTATATGTGAGACGGGTCAATCCTACCGATATTCACGATAAAAAATAATACTTTTAGTATAAAAGGTAATATTTTTTCATGGATGACCCAAATAAAAGATCTGTATCATAAAAAACTTATGTGAAACCGTCTCACATAGGTTTTTACCTTAGCAAATAGTCAAACCAAGTAGGCTATCTGATATGATTAAGCAATAATCTTAAGTAATATATTTTCCTTCAATCGGATTTGTGGCATTTAACCAGCCCACCAAGTTAAGTAAAATAAAATATGTGGTTATAAATTCAAATGTTTTTCCTATATAGATTGAGTATCAGGAAATTGATGAACTAGTTCCGAGGCCCATGGTTATTTGGGTGAGTTTAATTTTTTCATTAATACAACAAAATCAGAAGATTTGATTTGACATTTATTTTTGCACGAAATACTGGAAATGATGTATTTGAGTTCAATATATGTTTGGCGATAATTTTTTATTCATGTTTGTCTCAGCTGATGAAGATCCAATTTATGTATATATTTCACTTGAATATTACTTTCAACTACCAAATGAAATAATGAAATTTAATAGTTTAATCATTAATTTTTATAAATGATGATAATGGTATTTAATATTTCAAATATTAAAATAAAGATTATTAAATAAAAAAAATTAATAATATTGAATCATTCATAAATCTTGCATAACATTTGAGCTTACTCAAACTTATTTCACAATCAATTATATATCAATTCATAATTGAGTTCTTTATTTTAGTTCATCGGTTATGGATGAACATGTTCATAAATTATATGTGTATTTCACAAGTCATATTTCAAACCGGTCGTGCTAGTTCGGATGTTATCTAGATGAAATATTGGTTGCAAGATCAAGATGAAAATCACGGATGCTGCAAACGGCTGGACTTGACCAGCTCTGGTATTTTGCTCATATCTCACAAACTAATTATTCAGATGACAAAAGACCAAAATAGTTGGAAAGCTATAACTCAATAATCTAGAAGTAATATCTCAAACCGGTCGAGTTAGTTTGGATGTTATCTATGTTAACCAGATGCCTCCATGTCCAACTGGGAGTCACGAATACATCAAACAACTAAATATGAATGGTGCTAGTATTTCGAGCATATCTTTCTTCAAACATGCAGTTAAGGTACCCAAGACTAGCTTTACTGTCATATCTTTGTTCTTTCGAAATCTGTTGGCACATTCATTGGTGTAGTAACCAAATCCAGAACATTGCCTGCACTGAATCGATTCTAATCTTTTGACATTTGTTTGAATCATCAACTCATTCATTGGTTTAAATTGTCCTTGAATAAGCGCAGGCCTTTTGTTTTTCTCAAGAGCAACAAAAGTTGGCAGTTTCGGTGGTTGTACAGATTTTTTCTTTTCTCTCATCCGTTTTAGATAATCATCAAATTTCTTTATAGTCAACGAGATGGAGTCTTCACATGAATCAGACTCGTTGACTTCCTGAGACAGTTGAAACAAATCTTTGTATGAATCATCAGAAACTTGAAAGGCAATTGCTTTCCCTTTGTCTTTTTTTTTTTTGTAAATCCATATTCATCTCAAAGGTTCTGAGAGAGCTTGTCAAATTTTCCAAACTGAGCATGAAAGTGTCTTTAGACTCATCAATTGCATAGATCTTTATGTTGAGTCATTCTGGAAGAGATCTTAAGTCCTTACTGACCAATATTTCATTTGACATTGGATCGCCAAGACTGAAAGCTTCATTTAAAATATCACGCAGCCTACGATCATATTCAATTATTGTCTCGTTTTCTTCCATCCTCAAGCTTTCAAATTTAGATGTTAACATCCTTAGCTTGGTTATGTGCACACTCTCAGATCATTCACAGTGCTTTTGAATAATTTCTCTTGCATCTTTGACAAATATACAAGTGGTGATCAAACTAAACATATTGATGTCGACCGAAGTGAAAATTGCATTGAGTGCTTTTGAATTAAATTCAAAACTTGGACTTCATCAGTTGTACATGCACTCTCTGGTTTGATGCGACTGTCACCATCTGTATCCACAGTTCATGGTGGAGACCAACCATATAAGAGTCGTTGACATGCTCTTTATTCTTTGGATTTAATGTAGACCATCATCTTGACTTTCCATATAGCATAATTAGATATATCCAAAATCGGTGGTCGAAACGCATTGTTGAGAGATAATATGTCCATTGTACTTTTACCTGTTTAAACAAAAATAGCCAGAGTCACAATTAGTATATCACAATAGGCTCTGATACCAATTAATAGTTGCTTTGTTTAACATAAAAGTACAGAAAATATTGAGATTGTGTGTAACAGATTTTAAGTGTTGTGTGCAGGTGTTGTAACAAATATCCACAACATGCAGTGGAATAAATTAATTAAACATACAAATAAATTTTAAGGATTAAAATAAGACAGAATAAATCATATACAAGTATAAAAATTGTGTGGTGCCTCAGGACAAAAAATTCACAAGAAATTTTTAAATAGTTTATAAAATCAATACTGGTGAAATACGAAAAACGATATTCCTTTACAAGTCAAGGAAGTAAATTGCATCTCGAATAAAAAAAAACAAAACCACGGATGCAACGATTATATTCAACCAACACTTTACACGAGTATTGTCTTCGAGTGACTCCAACACCTAACAGCAACACTCAAAATCTTCATTAATATGATTATGTTCTCTTCTTGCAATTCTCGAGAACCATCAACCACGAAAGTCACGCCCAGTCCCCACGTCGTTGCTACCATGATCTTTCTTATTTATATCCTTTTTTTCCCTAGAGTTTATTCCTTGTATAGAGTCACACAAAAATAGAAAAACAAAAATTTCATTAGGAAATAAACTATTTTGAATAGTAAAATGATATCTAGAGATCATATCATGAATTTCAATAGTATCACAATATTATTGAACAAGGAAAATATCATAAGAAAACCTAATTATTTTAGAAAGACAAAACTTCATATTCAAATATACGAATATTATCAACAAAGAAAAAATTAATTAAAGAATAAAATATTTCTTTAATTAAGAATGTGCAAGGCAAAGCTTATGAAGAAAATGGTCGGAAATGGATGGCAAAAGAAGTAGGAATCAAGGAGAGGACTTGTGCATGGATGCAACAAGGTTTCATGAGTGTCTATTCCAAATTGGGAGCTGGAAGAGCATTCCTAAGATCTCTGTATCAACAATATGCCGCCGACCGGGCCGTTGATTTTGGTAATTTTAGATATACCATTACGAAAAAGATTATCTCTCGGTCTTCAATACCTTCATTTATTTTACTTTCTGAAATGCGTGTAGACCAAATTTGATATCTAAGCTTTTGTTGGTTAAACAGTGAAGCATGATTGTGTATTTGGTGGTGACTTGGATCTAGACGAAATAAGTTATGTTTCAAATGTCTTACAGATTCATTGCTACAAATTCCTTTTCTCTGTTAACCACTCAGTCCCCTATTCTTTATCTCCCGGAACAAGTGTGACACCAGCTATAGCAAAGAATGTAAGTGGCTTGTCAACATGTACATGGTTGTAAGGGATGACTGGTATACGTGGGGAGATATCGCTTCCCATTTTGATATATCTCGGTATATTAGACATTCACCATCTCATTAATTTTTACCCATTGTAATACTTTTTCACTTGTCTTTGCCAGCTAATTACTTCCATCTCATGTACAAAACAAGGATGTTTCTACGGCTTTGATTTTTTCAGGTTCTAATGAAGGCCCTCGGACAGGGGCGTAGCCAAGGTTTTAAAATAAAGTGGGCTGGACATTGAAAATATAAATATTATTTAATGTATTTTTAAATTTTTTTGGTTATATTTTGTATAATATGAACTTTATAAATTTTAATAATCATCTTAAGAATTTAATATATCAAGATACATGATAAATATCATTTATAATAATGAACTTTTAAAATAAATTCACCGTAAAATAAGTAAAAAAATTGAATGTACATATGACATCATTCATTCAAATAATTTAGTTATACAATTTTGTACTTTAATAATTATCACTTAATTTTATTATTATTTAGTATTTATATATTTTTAGTTTATTCAATATATTTATGTAAATACATATTTATAATCAGAACAATACAAATATATATATTGTTGGGTGTAATAATTGTCCTTGCTTGGTAGAGCGATCGAACCGTGGTGCTTGAGCTGCTGTGAGGTTTAAAAGATTTGTGTTGCACCATTACCACAAGCTATAGTTTTTGGTAAAGCGGCAGGCGCTCGGTCCTATAATTGGTATCAGAGCCCAGGTCACGGGTTCGATTCCCATTGATTGCAAGGAGTGCAATTATTGGGAAGGAGATTGTTGGGTGCAATAATTGTCCTTGCTTGTAGAGCGATCGAACCGTGGTGCTTGAGCTGCTGTGAGGTTTAAAAGATTTGAGTTGCACCATTACCACCAGCTATAAATTTTGGTAAAGCGGCAGACGCTCGGTCCTACATATATATATATATATATATATGCAAAGTGTAGAATTAGAATGACTAAATATATAAATTAAGATAACCACATAGATACTGAATAAGCTCAAAGCTAGATTATTAAAAACTAATAGAAATCCATGTATAAAAATTTTTCTCAATGACTAAACTCCTAAAATACATAACTATATATACATATTAATCCCGAGACTAGGTGGGCTAAAGCCCACCCTAGCCCCTATTGAAGCTACGCACCTGCCCTCAGACAAATTGAAATCTTAATATAGACGAACAAAGAACGCAAGTATTTGTGCACTATTGAGTTAAATTTCTAAAATGGTTTACAGCAAACCATCATATTCATTATCCTTGAACAGATGAAATTATGGTCTATGGCCAAATTTCCTCTCATGTTTGGAGGTGATATGAGACAACTCGATTGTTGGTCTACACCACTCAAACTTGTCAGTATTCACTGGATTGGTAAGAACATTAGCCATGTTATCCTTTGTATGGATCTTCTATATATTCACACTTCTTTCTTCTACTACTTCTCGAACAAAGTGAAATTGAACTCCAATGTGTTTAAGCCTAGAATGAAATACTGGATTCCTTAAGATGTGCAAGACACTCTAACTGTCACAAAACAAATGAACTTTTTCTTGTTTGTGCTCGATCTTCTCCAGTAACCTTTTAATCCATATTGCCTCCTTTCAAACTTGAGTAGCTGTCATGTATTATGTCTCCTTTGTAGATAATGCCACAAATGTTTGCATTTTTGAAACCCAGTTTATTGCTTCCTCTGTAAGTGTAAACACATTACTAGTAGTAGGTTTTCTATTATCAATATCATCTGCATAATCTGAAATAGCCATTGGGTGTAAAATCTGATCCTCGATAACATATTACAGCATTTGAGGTACCCTTAATATATCTAAAGATCTTCTTAACAGTACTCCAATGCTCTCATCTAGGATTCACCATATACCAATTAATTGCTCCCACAATGTCCGGACTTCTCACTGCTGATGCATATGGTACTCGAGACATCTTCATCATCTCTGCTTTATTGCTAGGATACATTTCTGAGGATAACTTGAAATTAACAGGAAGAGAAGTCGAGATTGACTTAATATCTTGCATGTTGAAGCGTTACAAAACTTTCTTTAAATAATATTTCTGGGAGGTTAGTTATTTCTCAGTGAACTTGCATTCTTAGAATCTTGTTTGTTGATGCCAAATCATTCCTAACAAATTCCCTAGCCAACTATGCCTCCAGTCCTTGGACCTGATATTTGTGGGGCCTACTACCAATATGTCGTCTACATAAAACAGCAAAATGATATAATCATCAACAAACCTCTTGAAATATGTATAAGAGTCTGCACTCAGTCTGTTGTATCCAAGGCTAATGATATAGGAATCAAATCTCTTGTACCAACACATTGGCTCCTGTTTGAGACCGTACATAGATTTTTTCAACCTGTAAACCAAGTTCTCTTTGCCTTTTCTGCAAAACCTTTTGGCTGGAGCATATGGATTTCTTCTTCAATATCTCCATGAAAAAATGTCGATTTCATATCTAGTTGTTCTAGATATAGGTCTGTAATCCGAACCATAGGAGAAAATATATCATTGAATTCAATGCCTTCTTTTTAAGCATACCATTTTACCACCAATCTAGCGTGATACTGCTCCACTTGGTTATTTTCATCACTCTTGATCTTATAGACTCATCTGTGATCAACGGCTTTCCTCTCTCGTGGTAGTGTAACAAGATCCCATGTTGGAACATTTCATGTTCGCAATCTTGATTTTGATGTTAACAAAATTTATTGTATTTCTAACATATTTATTCACGTGTGAAGTTGCAAGAACAAGATGGAAACTGAAAATAAATTTAGCCAAACTGAATTTCTTGGCGAGCTTTGGTGTTTTAATGATACCTCTCAGCTGGATGATTCAAATGACAATCTGCCAACTTGACTGCTCAGAAAATGCATTTTGGAACAAGTCGTATATCACTTTAGTTTGGCAAAATAAAATGGTATCTAATTGAAATCGGTTGCTGAATGACCAAACTGATTGCACAAAAACAACAATCAGTTTGGTATGAGCAGTTGTGGTATTTTGGTCATATCTCTCAGCTATCTTATTAGAAGGAAGCGATTCAATATGCGTTGGAAAGATAAGACGATTCTCTACAAAACATCTTCAGAAGTCAAAGTCTGAATCGAAAGTTAAGGTGTTGATAAATGGCGATGAAGCTACTAGTTCTACACATCACACCAGTTGAGCTGCGGTTGAGATGCTGGCCAGATTGAACTTCTGACCAGTTTGGACCGCTGACCAGTTCGACCACTGAACTGTTTTCAACTGCTGACCAACAGCTGAACGACCAGTTTAAGATCGGGAAAATGTCCAGCAAGGCGAATTTGACCATTACAATTTTAGAAACAGTACAGAAACTTTCCAAACGGTCAAATTCTTGTGTCTAACGTATAAAACATTGTTGGGGCCTAATACAACATCTTGAAAATCAACAACAGCTTGAAAAAGGGGATTCAAAGCATGGACAACTAGCATGATGAAATCTGCTATTTGAGAGCACAAGCCTTTGTGTGAGCATACATTTGAGATGTACACTGTAAAGGATAAATTCATCACACACAATCACTCACATATATATAAGAGAGTTGAATTCAAATATTAGTTGAGTGGGTCTTCACACAAAGACATTAAATATTGTGTTTGTAGTCTTGGCATAAGAGACATTAAACATTATGCGGATTGTGAGGTGCGGCCTACAATCGAGAGTGTGCTAGGAATTTCAATTAGGCAAGAGATAAGTCCTAATTTGAAACGGGTTTGTACAAGGTGCTATAAATTTTGGTAAAGCGGCAGGCGCTCGGTCCTATATATATATATATATATATATGTAAAGTGTAGAATTAGAATGACTAAACATATAAATTAAGATAACCACATAGATACTGAATAAGCTCAAATGCTAGATTATTTAAAACTAATAGAAATCCATGTATAAAAATTTTTCTCAATGACTAAAACTCCTAAAATACATAACTATATATACATATTAATCCCGAGACTAGGTGGGCTAAAGCCCACCCTAGCCCCTATTGAAGCTACGCCCCTGCCCTCAGACAAATTGTAATCTTAATATAGACGAACAAAGAACGCAAGTATTTGTGCACTATTGAGTTAAATTTCTAAAACAGTTTACAGCAAACCATCATATTCATTATCCTTGAACAGATGAAATTATGGTCTATGGCCAAATTTCCTCTCATGTTTGGAGGTGATATGAGACAACTCGATTGTTGGTCTACACCACTCAAACTTGTCAGTATTCACTGGATTGGTAAGAACATTAGCCATGTTATCCTTTGTATGGATCTTCTATATATTCACACTTCTTTCTTCTACTACTTCTCGAACAAAGTGAAATTGAACTCCAATGTGTTTAAGCCTAGAATGAAATACTGGATTCCTTAAGATGTGCAAGACACTCTAACTGTCACAAAACAAATGAACTTTTTCTTGTTTGTGCTCGATCTTCTCCAGTAACCTTTTAATCCATATTACCTCCTTTCAAGCTTGAGTAGCTGTCATGTATTATGTCTCCTTTGTAGATAATGCCACAAATGTTTGCATTTTTGAAACCCAGTTTATTGCTTCCTCTGTAAGTGTAAACACATTACTAGTAGTAGGTTTTCTATTATCAATATCATCTGCATAATCTGAAATAGCCATTGAGTGTAAAATCTGATCCTCGATAACATATTACAGCATTTGAGGTACCCTTAATATATCTAAAGATCTTCTTAATAGTACTCCAATGCTCTCATCTAGGATTCACCATATACCAATTAATTGCTCCCACAATGTCCGGACTTCTCACTGCTGATGCATATGGTACTCGAGACATCTTCATCATCTCTGCTTTATTGCTAGGATACATTTCTGAGGATAACTTGAAATTAACAGGAAGAGAAGTCGAGATTGACTTAATATCTTGCATGTTGAAGCGTTACAAAACTTTCTTTAAATAATATTTTAGTTATTTCTCAGTGAACTTGCATTCTTAAAATCTTTTTTGTTGATGCCAAATCATTCCTAACAAATTCCCTAGCCAACTATGCCTTCCAGTCCTTGGACCTGATATTTGTGGGGCCTACTACCAATATGTCGTCTACATAAAACAGCAAAATGATATAATTATCAACAAACCTCTTGAAATATGTATAAGAGTCTGCACTCTGTCTGTTGTATCCAAGGCTAATGATATAGGAATCAAATCTCTTGTACCAACACATTGGCTCCTGTTTGAGACCGTACATAGATTTTTTCAACCTGTAAACCAAGTTCTCTTTGCCTTTTCTGCAAAACCTTTTGGCTGGAGCATATGGATTTCTTCTACAATATCTCCATGAAAAAATGTCGATTTCATATCTAGTTGTTCTAGATATAGGTCTGTAATCCGAACCATAGGAGAAAATATATCATTGAATTCAATGCCTTCTTTTTAAGCATACCATTTTACCACCAATCTAGCGTGATACTGCTCCACTTGGTTATTTTCATCACTCTTGATCTTATAGACTCATCTGT